>NC_058082.1:19171706-20371706 GCF_014858855.1 Bufo gargarizans | reverse complement strand
CTGAACCTGTGGAAGAAACGTTAATTTTGTGGACCTCCACCGTTGCCCTACAAGGTTTACCGACTGAGGTGGTGGCACATGACATAATGAAATTAAAGCTAGGATCATTTATGATTTTTGCTTGTTCAGAGACAAAATCTACAAACACATTAAATGGAGGAAATGGTACATTGTAAGTCTGTTTATACCGAGAATCATACATGACCCACTTCTCTTGCAGGTTGTATGGGAGCTTATGAACTATGGGATTCACACCTCTCGCAGTGTCAATAAATGTCAATCCCACCAGATCTCCTGCTGCCTTTGCTACACCCAGCTCCATTAATAAGTCACTTAAAGGGGTTGTCCGGGTTCAGAGCTGAACCCGGACATACCTCACCCCGGCAGCCCCCCTGACTTGAGCATCGGAGCACTTCATGCTCCGATGCTCTCCTTTGCCCTGCGCTAAATTGCGTAGGGCAAAGGCATTTTTGGGAGATCCGGTGACGTACCGGGGCTCTCCATGGGGCTGCCAGGAAGCCCGGTGATGTCATCGGCACTGATGGGCGGGATTTAGCCTGCCCTAGCCAGTAAAACGGGTAGGGCGGCGCTAAAGCCCGCCCATCAGAGCCGGTGAAGTCGCCGAACACACTGCCAGGCGGAAGTTTCCGTTCGGCCGTGTGTTACTGAAAACAAAAGAGACCTTGCCCTGCGCGATTTTGCGCTGGGCAAGGGAGCGCATCGGAGCATGAGATGCTCCAATGCTAGCATCAGGGGGGCTGCCTGGGTGAAAATAAGAGTATGTCCGGGTTCAGTTCTGAACCCGGACAACCCCTTTAACTCTCTAAGCTTCGAATAGCCTTTGTTCGCTATTTTAGGAAAGTCCTCAATTCTCTTAAATAAGGCGCTTTCTATGACCTCTGCTGCGCCATAAACCTCTTCAAGGGTATCCCAGACCCTTTTTAGCCCAATGTCTGGATAATTTACATTGATGTCTCTAATCCTTTTAGCGTGTTCGGCGGACTCACTTCCCAGCCATTTTACCAGGAGATCCAATTCCTCACTACATGACAGACCTATGTCTCTGGTGGCATTTTGGAAGGAAGCTGCCAAGCTCTACAGTTCTCAGCGCGGTCGCTGAACTTTACAATTCCCTTGGTGACCAGCTCACATCGAACAAGGAACCTGGCAAAGTCTATTGTGGCTTGATTGGCGCTGGAACCGGCTGGTGTTGTGTTGTCAGAGTGAATGTGTGGTGCACGGCCATACCTGTTGGAAGTCTCTGGTTTAATCCGGTCTGTGTAATACCGTTCTGAAGCGTAGGGCATCTCTCTTAGCAGGGGCGGATTTCTGATTCTCTGTTCTAGAGAGAAGTTGTTGTAGCCGGTTTCACTCTGATGTGTATTCTATTGTTTGCTGCAAAGAGACAGATAGTCGACTTTCTGATGATCCGAATAAGCATGTTGGCTTGGCTTGTCAACAAACTGTATTAGGCTATGGATCTGGGTAGTCGTCTGACTTGGAATGTTGAAAGACACATTGTAAGGTTCGCTGTTCTGGATCTTGGAATTCAAGTTCTGGATGGACGATGCTGTGATGAGTCTTGGTTTCTAGATGTTCCGTGGCTTCTAGAATTTCTGCTTCTGCTATGGCAGCTGCTCTTTATCAGCGGTGAGTTTTACTAGAGTTGCTTCAATTTGCGCTTTCTCCATATTCAGGGAAGCTTCTCTTAGCTTTATCTGTATTTCTGATGTCTCTTTATCAGCAGAGAGTTTTACTAGAGTTGCTTCAAGTTGCGCTTTCTCCAGCTTTCTGTATCTCTTGTTCTGTGAAGCTGGATTTTGCCTTTGCAGCTTCTGCTTTTGCGCGGGCAATGGCGGCAGCTTCTCTGATCGATGTCCTGTTAGAGCCACTTATCTGAGACCTTGTCTTGACTGAAGATGCTCGACTATTAGACATGTTGTGACTGTTAAGAGACTGCTGCAATATCCGTAAGTAAGCACTGCATGGATAATGGCGGGCTCCGTATAGTCTGATATTCGGTGTGACTGTTAGGAGACAGTAGTATTTCAGAACATAAATATCCATAGTACATAGGGTAATACAATGATAATGAGCTATCAAATATAAGAAACATACAATAAACTACAGTGTAATGTCACATAGATAGTGTCCTTACCGACTATGCTTGAAACAGGATGTATAAGAAATCAGGAGCAGAAGAACCAGTGAGAGTGTGGCTTCTCACAAAGACATAAGATGGTGTGGCAGTGGAGCTGCCAGAGGGCCATATGACGGCCATTGAAATGGTGTATCTCACCCAGAGGAGCCTAGGTGAGAACAGGAAATGCTGGGAAAATAGATTTTTCCCACTGTCTGCAGCAGCTAGGCTGGTAACTAAGAGAATTAGCAGCCAGCTGAGGAGCTCAGGTAAATGTGGGCTGAGCTCCTCAATCAGGGCTCCCTGTCTGGGGAAGGATCAGGCTGCGCCAAGGCCTGCGGGAGCCGGAACCCTGTGTGGGGTAAGCACGTGCTGTGTTTTGGGGAGCTGGGTGGTAGACCCAGATCCTGATAGAGGGAGAACTACTGTATAGTCAGTGGCCAGACGGCCTAGGATTTGTGTTTATGATCTATGTTTGGTCTGCTGTTAAAGCGACAATAAAGCTGGTCGTGGCCAGTTTGCACCCAAATCTGCAGTGTTGGAGTGGCTTATTGAGGTGTGCCAACAGTCTAAGCGGAGAAGACGGCGATCCTGGAAAGCTAAGTGACCCCGAGATGTCACAATGGCTACTGCTTCAAATACAAGCACAAGACTACAAAGTACCAGGAACTACCCACAATGCCCTGGGACTCCCATAATGCATAGAAAAACAGGCTGGAGGAAATACATTAAACTCACCAGTAGATGGTGCTGTTACCATACAATATACAGGGAGTGCAGAATTATTAGGCAAGTTGTATTTTTGAGGATTAATTTTATTATTGAACAACAACCATGTTCTCAATGAACCCAAAAAACTCATTAATATCAAAGCTGAATATTTTTGGAAGTAGTTTTTAGTTTGTTTTTAGTTTTAGCTATTTTAGGGGGATATCTGTGTTTGCAGGTGACTATAACTGTGCATAATTATTAGGCAACTTAACAAAAAACAAATATATACCCATTTCAATTATTTATTTTTACCAGTGAAACCAATATAACATCTCAACATTCACAAATATACATTTCTGACATTCAAAAACAAAACAAAAACAAATCAGTGGCCAATATAGCCACCTTTCTTTGCAAGGACACTCAAAAGCCTGCCATCCATGGATTCTGTCAGTGTTTTGATCTGTTCACCATCAACATTGCGTGCAGCAGCAACCACAGCCTCCCAGACACTGTTCAGAGAGGTGGACTGTTTTCCCTCCTTGTAAATCTCACATTTGATGATGGACCACAGGTTCTCAATGGGGTTCAGATCAGGTGAACAAGGAGGCCATGTCATTAGATTTTCTTCTTTTATACCCTTTCTTGCCAGCCACGCTGTGGAGTACTTGGACGCGTGTGATGGAGCATTGTCCTGCATGAAAATCATGTTTTTCTTGAAGGATGCAGACTTCTTCCTGTACCACTGCTTGAAGAAGGTGTCTTCCAGAAACTGGCAGTAGGACTGGGAGTTGAGCTTGACTCCATCCTCAACCCGAAAAGGCCCCACAAGCTCATCTTTGATGATACCAGCCCAAACCAGTACTCCACCTCCACCTTGCTGGCGTCTGAGTCGGACTGGAGCTCTCTGCCCTTTACCAATCCAGCCACGGGCCCATCCATCTGGCCCATCAAGACTCACTCTCATTTCATCAGTCCATAAAACCTTAGAAAAATCAGTCTTGAGATATTTCTTGGCCCAGTCTTGACGTTTCAGCTTGTGTGTCTTGTTCAGTGGTGGTCGTCTTTCAGCCTTTCTTACCTTGGCCATGTCTCTGAGTATTGCACACCTTGTGCTTTTGGGCACTCCAGTGATGTTGCAGCTCTGAAATATGGCCAAACTGGTGGCAAGTGGCATCTTGGCAGCTGCACGCTTGACTTTTCTCAGTTCATGGGCAGTTATTTTGCGCCTTGGTTTTTCCACACGCTTCTTGTGACCCTGTTGGCTATTTTCAATGAAACGCTTGATTGTTCGATGATCACGCTTCAGAAGCTTTGCAATTTTAAGAGTGCTGCATCCCTCTGCAAGATATCTCACTATTTTTGACTTTTCTGAGCCTGTCAAGTCCTTCTTTTGACCCATGTTGCCAAAGGAAAGGAAGTTGCCTAATAATTATGCACACCTGATATAGGGTGTTGATGTCATTAGACCACACCCCTTCTCATTACAGAGATGCACATCACCTAATATGCTTAATTGGTAGTAGGCTTTCGAGCCTATACAGCTTGGAGTAAGACAACATGCATAAAGAGGATGATGTGGTCAAAATACTCATTTGCCTAATAATTCTGCACTTCCTGTAATGCAGATGAAATACAACACAGGTAAATTGCAATGTCAAAACTGTTAAAGGGCTTCTGTCACCCCACTAAACTGATTTTTTTTGTGTGTGTGTACTTATAATCCCTATCCTGCGATATTGCTATACCTTATGTTATTAATAATTTTCGTTCAGTAGATTTTGCAAAAAACGTACTTTTATGATATGCTAATTACCTTTCTACCAGCAAGTAGGGCGTCTACTTGCTGGTAGCAGCCTCAGAAAACCGCCCCCTCCTCTTGTTGATTGACTGGGCCAGCCGCGATCTCCTCCTCCGGCCGGCCCTGTCAGTATTTCAAAAATCGTGCGCCTGTGTTGATTCGGCGCAGGCGCTCTGAGATAAGGAGGCTCGCCTCCTCAGCACTCCCTCAGTGCGCCTGCGCCGATGACGTCTTCTCTTTTTTTGTTTTTTTCTCACAAAGTCTCCCTTTCCGCTAACTTGGGACAAAAATTTAAATCTTTCATGGACTCAATATGCCCTTCAGCGAATACCTTGGGGTGTCTTCTTTCCGAAATGGGGTCACATGTGGGGTATTTATACTGCCCTGGCATTTTAGGGGCCCTAAAGCGTGAGAAGAAGTCTGGAATATAAATGTCTAAAAACGTTTACGCATTTGGATTCCGTGAGGGGTATGGTGAGTTCATGTGAGATTTTATTTTTTGACACAAGTTAGTGGAATATAAGACTTTGTAATAAAAAACTAAAAAAATCAATTTCCGCTAACTTGTGCCAAAAAAATGTCTAAATGGAGCCTTACAGGCGGGTGATCACCCCCCTGTAAGGCTCCATTCAGACGTCCATATGTGTTTTGCGGATCTGATCCATGGATCCGTAAAACACATACGGACGTCTGAATGGAGCCTTACAGGGGGATGATCAATGACAGGGGGGTGATCAGGGAGTCTATATGGGGTGATCACCCCCCTGTAAGGCTCTATTCAGACGTCCATATGTGTTTTGCGGATCTGATCCATGGATCCGTAAAACACATACGGACGTCTGAATGAAGCCTTACAGGGGGGTGATCATCCCATATAGACTCCCTGATCACCCCCCTGTCATTGATCAACCCCCTGTAAGGCTCCATTCAGACGTCCGTATGTGTTTTGCGGATCCGATCCATGGATCTGTGGATCCGTAAAACACATACGGATGTCTGAATGGAGCCTAACAGGGGTGTGATCAATGACAGGGGGGTGATCAGGGAGTCTATATGTGGTGATCAGGGGTTAATAAGGGGTTAATAAGTGAAAGGGGGGGTGTAGTGTAGTGTAGTGGTGCTTGGTGCTACTTTACTGAGCTACCTGTGTCCTCTGGTGGTCGATCCAAGCAAAAGGGACCACCAGAGGACCAGGTAGCAGGTATATTAGACGCTGTTATCAAAACAGCGTCTAATATACCTGTTAGGGGTTAAAAAAACGATCGCCGCTGGCAGGCTGGAGATGCACTCTCTTACCTTCCGATCCTGTGAACGCGCGCGCCTCTGTGCGCGCGTTCACAGGAAGTCTCGCGCCTTGCGAGATGACGCGCCGCTGCGTGACTCTGCCTGGGACAGCTGCCTCCGGACCGCGATCCTGCGTTAGGCTTTGCATCTGAGGACAGAACAATCACAGTGATGTCACAGTACAGGGATAATAACACAGTGATGTCACAGTACAGGATAATAAACACAGTGATGTCACAGTACAGGATAATAAACACAGTGATGTCACATATAGGGATAATAAACACAGTGATGTCACAGTACTGGGATAATAAACACAGTGATGTCACAGTACAGGGGTAATAAACACAGTGATGTCACACTACAGAGATAATAAACACAGTGATGTCACAGTACAGAGATAATAAACACAGTGATGTCACAGTACAGGGATAATAAACACAGTGATGTCACAGTGCAGGGATAATATATAGAGATAATCCACGGCACTCCAAATGTCTTTTTACTTTGCAAATTTATTGTAATTACAGAGGATTCAGAAAAGTTGTCAATATATGACTAGTCGCGCCATAATCATAATATAAGCATATATAGCATATATTTGTAGGCCATAGTGTGTCCCAACGTTTCGGTCCTCAAGACCTTTCTCAAGGGATCTGTGAAAGAGTATAAATGTAAAATTTTATGTCACTAGCCTATGAATGCAGCGACCATAGTATGTTATTGACACATAATAAGGGAGAAAATAAAGGAGAAGGAATTACATATATATAACGAGTCTCAGGTAAATGACTTTAGTATAGGGAGAGTAACGGGTAGGTAAAGTAAGGAGGATATGAGACTGGTTAAGCAGATACCATCTATAATAGAAAGAGGACATAGTAGTCAGAACAAGATTATAGCATGAACTATTTCTATTACTTCATCAATTAATCATGGATTTGAGTCAAAAATCATTACCAAGGATAAACTTGAGTAGTAAGGTAAGTAAAGGGATGAAGATCAATTAAAGTAAATCAATCAGCGGAATGAATAAGGGTATATTGTAAGTATATAGTGCATGAGCTTACCGTGGCCAGGCTGCAATCGGCGTAATGCAGGCGCTGTAATTGTGTCTGCCTGTCTGCAATTTAAGCCGTGGGGCCGGAAGTCATGTGAGCGCTATAGCCTATGCCTGGGTCCGGCGGGTCACATGATCGCCAGGGACGTCATGTGAGCCGTGCGATCGCAGAACATAGTATGCGCATGCGCACTAGAAGCTGAGACGAGGAAGCGATGTGTTGCCACTTGTCTACAATGTTTATACCTTTGAAAAGGGAATACTAAATAGGGATCAGTCCGCTGGTTGATTTTATGAAACAAAGGGAAGGCTATATCAATGATATTAAGAATATTTGAGACCCGGAGTATATATAGTTCTATGCTAATAATAGATAAGAGAGAATAGAAAGAACTATATATCAAAATACAATAACAGCGGCCACATATGTATATATATATATGGAAAGATTGACAACCCCATAAATTTTCGTCATGCTGGAATATAAGGAGTAAAGAAACAATTGGCGAAAAAATGACATTTTAAATAGTTCTGAATTATATGGATAAGTATATGTGCATATAAGCATCTATATATACTATATTCTAATCAATGATGAGAGGGAGAGGGTAGGGAGGAAGGGGGGAGAGGGAAAAAGGGGAGGGAAAAAGGGGGGGGGGAAGGGGGGGGAAAGGAGGGGAGGGAGGAGGGAAAAAAGGAGTGGAAGGGAAAGGAGGAGGGGGGGGGAGGGTTGGGTTGGGGTTCAACAAACAATTAGAAAACAATGGTCTATACTGTCCCAAGCATACCCAGAGATTCCAGAGTTTCAGTCTCCCCCTCTCACTTGCTACAAAAGATCAAAAAACATTAGGGACCACCTCATCCGCGCAGATATTGGACCTCTAAATAAAATACCCAAACAACGGTTTTTACAGAATCCTAAATACGGCACCTTTCCGTGCCTACATTGTGCTCAATGTTCGAGTGTGATTAAGGGTACCTTTATCACACATCCACACACTGGCAAAAGGTTCCCAATCAAAGGATATTATACTTGTGACTCGACATTTGTCGTGTATCTAATTAAATGCCCGTGTGGACTTTGCTATGTGGGCGAAACCACGCAACAAATAAGGAATCGCATTTCTAAACACAAATCCACCATTAGGACCGAACAATTGTTGTTACCAATCCCAGCACATTTTAAGGAACATAACCACCAGATCTCATCCTTGCGCTATCAAGTCTTGGAACAAGTTAATACCCCACGGAGAGGCGGCAACAGGATTAAAATATTGAAACAAAGAGAAAGTTTCTGGATACACCGACTGGACACTTTATCCCCCAGAGGCCTTAACCGTGAATGTGACTTTTACTGTGATCTCTAAATATTCATTCTTGTTTTACAGCATTTTGGATTGATATGGTGTCATAATGTTAATTCATTGATATTGATTTGTATATACTTTTCCTTTATTTCAGGCTCCCTAGTCGGATTATTATCATAGTCAATATACAAGTTGGTGAGATAACATTAACCCCAACCCTCCCCCCCCCCCCTCCTTTCCCTTCCACTCCTTTTTTCCCTCCTCCCTCCCCTCCTTTCCCCCCCCTTCCCCCCCCCCCTTTTTCCCTCCCCTTTTTCCCTCTCCCCCCTTCCTCCCTACCCTCTCCCTCTCATCATTGATTAGAATATAGTATATATAGATGCTTATATGCACATATACTTATCCATATAATTCAGAACTATTTAAAATGTCATTTTTTCGCCAATTGTTTCTTTACTCCTTATATTCCAGCATGACGAAAATTTATGGGGTTGTCAATCTTTCCATATATATATACATATGTGGCCGCTGTTATTGTATTTTGATATATAGTTCTTTCTTTTCTCTCTTATCTATTATTAGCATAGAACTATATATACTCCGGGTCTCAAATATTCTTAATATCATTGATATAACCTTCCCTTTGTTTCATAAAATCAACCAGCGGACTGATCCCTATTTAGTATTCCCTTTTCAAAGGTATAAACATTGTAGACAAGTGGCAACACATCGCTTCCTCGTCTCAGCTTCTAGTGCGCATGCGCATACTATGTTCTGCGATCGCACGGCTCACATGACGTCCCTGGCGATCATGTGACCCGCCGAACCCAGGCATAGGCTATAGCGCTCACATGACTTCCGGCCCCACGGCTTAAATTGCAGACAGGCAGACACAATTACAGCGCCTGCATTACGCCGATTGCAGCCTGGCCACGGTAAGCTCATGCACTATATACTTACAATATACCCTTATTCATTCCGCTGATTGATTTACTTTAATTGATCTTCATCCCTATACTTACCTTACTACTCAAGTTTATCCTTGGTAATGATTTTTGACTCAAATCCATGATTAATTGATGAAGTAATAGAAATAGTTCATGCTATAATCTTGTTCTGACTACTATGTCCTCTTTCTATTATAGATGGTATCTGCTTAACCAGTCTCATATCCTCCTTACTTTACCTACCCGTTACTCTCCCTATACTAAAGTCATTTACCTGAGACTCGTTATATATATGTAATTCCTTCTCCTTTATTTTCTCCCTTATTATGTGTCAATAACATACTATGGTCGCTGCATTCATAGGCTAGTGACATAAAATTTTACATTTATACTCTTTCACAGATCCCTTGAGAAAGGTCTTGAGGACCGAAACGTTGGGACACACTATGGCCTACAAATATATGTTATATATGCTTATATTATGATTATGGCGCGACTAGTCATATATTGACAACTTTTCTGAATCCTCTGTACTTACAATAAATTTGCAAAGTAAAAAGACATTTGGAGTGCCGTGGATTATCTCTATATATCCTGCGACTGAAGTCCTCTGCGAGCACCCTCCACCATAACAGGTGTGCGGACTCCACAATTTCCTCTAATTTAAGTACAGGATAATAAACACAGTGATGTCACAGTGCAGGGATAATAGACACAGTGATGTCACAGTACAGGGATAATAAACGCAGTGATGTCACAGTACAGGGATAATAAACACAGTGATGTCACAGTACAGGGATAATAAACGCAGTGATGTCACAGTACAGGGATAATAAACGCAGTGATGTCACAGTACAGGGATAATAAACACAGTGATGTCACAGTACAGGGATAATAAATACAGTGATGCCACAGTACAGGATAATAAACACAGTGATGTCACAGTACAGGGATAATAAACACAGTGATGTCACAGTACAGGGATAATAAACACAGTGATGTCACAGTACAGGGATAATAAACACAGTGATGTCACAGTACAGGGATAATAAACACAGTGATGTCACAGTACAGGATAATAAACACAGTGATGTCACAGTACAGGGATAATAAACACAGTGATGTCACAGTACAGGGATAATAAACACAGTGATGCCACAGTACAGGATAATAAACACAGTGATGTCACAGTACAGGGATAATAAACACAGTGATGTCACAGTACAGGGATAATAAACGCAGTGATGTCACAGTACAGGGATAATAAACACAGTGATGTCACAGTACAGGGATAATAAATACAGTGATGTCACAGTACAGGGATAATAAATACAGTGATGTCACAGTACTGGGATAATAAACGCAGTGATGTCACAGTACAGGATAATAAACACAGTGATGTCACAGTACAGGGATAATAAACACAGTGATGTCACAGTACAGGGATAATAAACACAGTGATGTCACAGTACAGGGATAATAAACACAGTGATGTCACAGTACAGGATAATAAACACAGTGATGTCACAGTACAGAGATAATAAACACAGTGATGTCACAGTACAGGGATAATAAACACAGTGATGTCACAGTACAGGGATAATAAACACAGTGATGTCACAGTACAGGGATAATAAACACAGTGATGTCACAGTACAGGATAATAAACACAGTGATGTCACAGTACAGGATAATAAACACAGTGATGTCACAGTACAGGGATAATAAACACAGTGATGTCACAGTACAGGATAATAAACACAGTGATGTCACAGTACAGGATAATAAACACAGTGATGTCACAGTACAGGGATAATAAACACAGTGATGTCACAGTACAGAGAGAGGCAAATTCGTTATCACTGAAGTCTTGCGGGACTTTGTTGAATAACTTCAGGATTGATTTTTCAACTTGAAAACCCTTTCAAAACTTGGTTCCGAAGCCAACTTTGGATACCTGTTTTCAAATAGTTTTCCAGTTTAAAAATTAAATGGCGAAGTTATTCACCAAACTCTCGCGAGACTTCGGTGATAACTCATTTCGCCTCGCTGGAGCCCATACATTTTAATGACAGATCTCCGTACAGCATTAAAACGAAGCTCGCTTTGCTCATCCCTAGCTGCCGATTTTCTGCCACAAAAGCACAGGCAGTAAAACCTGCTGCACAATGTGTTACCTGCAAAGTGGATGAGATTTGATACCTCCTGTGGTACATTTACTTCAAGGGGCACACGGCTGTGTTCCGCGGCTGAGAGCGGTCCGTAGTATGCCGGGCTGGATTCCTGTTCAGAGCAGGAGCGCACGGCGTCATTGGTTGCTATGGCGCCGTGCGCTTCATGCCGCTGCTGCTGTACAGTAATACACTCGTAGGATCTATACGAGTGTATTACTGTACAGCAGCGGCGGCATGAAGCGCACGGCGTCATAGCAACCAATGACGCCATGCGCTCCTGCTCTGAACAGGAATCCAGCCCGGCATACCACGGACCGCTCTCGGCCGCGGAACACAGCCGTGTGCATTCGGCCTAAGGCTTAGTTAATACGGGCGAGATTTCCGCGCGGGTGCAATGCGGGAGGTGAACACATTGCACCCGCACTGAATCTGGACCCATTCACTTCTATGGGGCTGTGCACATGAGCGGTGATTTTCACGCATCACTTATGCGTTGCATGAAAATCGCAGCAAGCTCTATATTGTGTGTTTATCATGCAACACAGGCCCAATAGAAGTGAATGGGGCTGAGTGAAAATCGCAAGCATCCGCAATCAAGTGCGGATGCGGTGCGATTTTCACGCATGGTTGCTAAGGTGACAGTCTATTCACTGTATTATTTTCCCTTATAACATGGTTATAAGGGAAAATAATAGCATTCTTTAATACAGAATGCTTAGTAGGTGGTCAAATGAGGGTTAAAAAATAATTAACTCACCTTCTCCTCTTGATCGCGTAACTGCCGGTCTCTTCTTACTTCTTTAATCATGAGCTGGTGGCTAAAGGACCTGTGGTGACATCACATCACATGGTCCAATCACATGGTCCATCACCGTGGTGATGGACCATGTGATCTGACGTCACCACAGGTCCTTTAGCCGGCAGCTCATGATTAAAGAAGTAAGAAGAGACCGGCAGGTACGTGATCAAGAGGAAAAGGTGAGTTAATTATTTTTTAACCCTCAATTGATCACCTACTAAGCATTCTGTATTAAAGAATGCTATTATTTTCCCTTATAACCATGTTATAAGGGAAAATAATAACATCTTGTCATGGAACCATGAACCAGACGTACAACAAGAGATAAGTGGAAATAAGAAGGCTTTATTGAAACTCAAGCTGTAAGGCAAAAGTCCAAGCGGATGGCTAAACCGAAGCAGGGTCTTGCGAAGCCAGAAGTCAGGAACCAGAAGGGTAGTCAGACGAAGCCTGGATCAGGAACCAGCAGGGTAGTCAGACGAAGCCTGGATCAGGAACCAGCAGGGTAGTCAGACGAAGCCAGGATCAGGAACCAGAAGGGTAGTCAGACGAAGCCAGGATCAGGAACCAGAAGGGTAGTCAGACGAAGCCAGGATCAGGAACCAGAAGCAGCAGCAGTCTTAGAAGCATGTGAACACAGGAGGACCAAGCAGGGAACTGAAGCCACAGACCTCCTATATATATGAGCTGGGCATCCAGCTCCTCCCAGTGGGAAGGAGAAGCCGCAGGGTGGGAGGCTACAAGAAACCCAGAAACCAAGATGGCCGCCAGCACATGTCAAACGAAGGAGAACAGCAAGAAGGCAAGACCATGACAGAACCTCCCCCTCAAGGGCCCCTCCTCCGTGGAGTAAGGAACGGTTTCTGAGGGAAGCGTGCGTGGAAGGCTCGGAGCAAGGCAGGAGCATGGACATCTGCGGAGGGAACCCAGGAACGCTCCTCTGGACCATAACCACGCCAATGGACCAAAAACTGCACCCGACCGCGGACCAGGCGTGAGTCCAGGATATTGCTCACCTCATACTCCTCACGATTGCCCACTTGGACCGGACGAGGCCGAGGAACCGAGGAAGTGAAACGATTACACACCAGTGGCTTCAACAGGGAGACATGAAACACGTTGGAGATCCGCATGCCAGGAGGAAGCGCGAGGGCATAGGCTACCGGGTTTACCCTGCGAAGCACTCGGAAGGGACCAACAAAGCGAGGCGCCAGCTTGGGAGTGGGCACTCGAAGGTTGAGGTTGCGGGTGGACAACCATACGCGGTCTCCGACCTGGTAGGAAGGAGCGGACGCTCGTCTGCGATCAGCCTGGAGTCTCTGGCGCTGCGCAGAGACCTCAAGGGACCTCTGGATCTGTACCCAAGAAGCACGTAGGACGGAAAGGTGATCCTCCACAGCCGGAATATCCTGGGGAGAGAATACCTCCGGTAACACGGCAGGTTGGAACCCATAATTGGCCATGAAGGGAGACGTCCCAGAGGAAGAGTTCACCGCCGTGTTCCTGGCAAACTCAGCCCAAGGCAGGAGGTCAACCCAATTGTCTTGGTGATCGGAGACATAGCAACGAAGGAATTGCTCCAAGGCCTGATTGGATCGTTCTGCGGCCCCATTGGACTGAGGGTGGTAGGCCGAGGAGAAAGAGAGATGAATCCCCAACTGGGAGCAAAAGGCGCGCCAGAACCTGGACACAAACTGACTCCCCCGATCCGACACAATCTCCTTGGGCAAACCGTGCAACCGGAAGACCTCCCTGGCAAAAATCGAGGCCAACTCTTGTGCAGAGGGTAACTTCTTGAGAGGAACACAGTGGCACATTTTGGAAAACCGATCCACAATCATGAGAATGACCGTATGGCCTCGGGATGCAGGGAGGTCCACAATGAAATCCATCCCCAGGTGTGACCATGGACGCTCCCCGGTGGCTATGGGTTGCAAAAGGCCCAACGGAAGGTGCCGAGGGGACTTACTCTGGGCACAAACGGAGCATGCCGCTACATATGCGGCGATGTCGGAACGTAGAGAAGGCCACCAGAACAGACGTGAAACAGCCCAGGACAGCTGATTCTTTCCAGGATGCCCCGCGGCCTTGGAGTTATGGTAGGTTCGCAACAACCGAGTGCGCAACTCCTCAGGCACAAAACATCTGCCGTTGGGTCTCCCAGAGGGAGCACCAGATTGAGCCGCCAAAATCTGCTCACCCAGGGGAGAGGTCAGGCTGGTGCGAATAGCGGCCAGGATCTGATTCGGAGGTATGACCGAAGTCGGAATCGACTCCTCCCCGGACAGCTCGGAGTACTGCCGTGATAAGGCATCCGCTCTGATGTTCTTGGAACCGGGTAGGTAGGAGACCACGTAATTAAAACGTGACAAGAACAGAGCCCATCTGGCCTGACGTGGTGTCAATCTCTTGGCCTCAGAGAGGTAGGTCAGATTCTTGTGGTCCGTCAGGATGAGAACCGGAACCACGAGCCCTCGAGCAAGTGCCTCCATTCTTTAAGGGCCTGCACGATGGCCAATAACTCCCTGTCACCAATCTGATAGTTGCACTCTGCGGAAGACAGTTTCCGGGAGTAAAACCCACAAGGAAGCAGAGGACCCTCTGGTGTTCTACGCTGAGACAGGAGGGCGCCTACTCCCGTCTCAGACGCGTCCACCTCGAGGACAAAAGGCAACCCAGGGTTGGGATGCGACAGAATCGGAGCCGACACAAAGGCGGACTTTAGAGCCTCAAAAGCTCGGATGGCCTCGAGCGGCCAGACCTGGGGATTACTGCCCTTCCTGGTCAGATCCGTGAGAGGCTTGGCTAGCATGGAAAAGTCCCTGATGAACTTCCGATAATAATTGGCGAAGCCCAAAAAGCGCTGCAGGGCACGAAGCCCACTGGGCTGGGGCCACTGTAAGACAGCCAAAACCTTCTCAGGATCCATGGAGAACCCCTCAGCGGAAATGATGTAACCTAAGAAGGTTACCTGGGATCGGTGAAATTCGCATTTCTCAAGCTTACCGAACAGCTTGTTCTCTCGTAAGCGTTGCAACACTCGTCTGACATCCAGAATGTGGGCCTCCATGGATTCAGAATATACCAAGATGTCATCCAAATAGACCACCACACACTGCTGCAACAGGTCACGGAAAACATCGTTGATGAATTCCTGGAAGACTGCGGGCGCATTGCACAACCCAAAGGGCATAACCAAGGATTCATAATGACCGGTCCTGGTGTTAAACGCGGTCTTCCACTCATCGCCCGCCTTGATCCTTACCAGGTTATATGCCGCCCTCAGGTCGAGTTTGGTAAAGACCGTGGCCCCTTTGAGGCGATCGAACAGCTCGGAAATCAAGGGTATCGGGTAAGCGTTCTTGATCGTGATGCGATTGAGACCCCTGTAGTCGATGCAAGGCCTCAACTCACCGCCCCTCTTTTTCACAAAGAAAAATCCAGCCCCTGCCGGGGACGAGGATTTGCGAATGTGTCCGCGTGAAAGCGCCTCCCTCACGTACTCCTCCATGGCCTCATTCTCCGCTACCGACAGTGGATAGACTTTGCCACGAGGAGGAACGGCACCAGATTGTAACTCTATGGCACAATCGTATGGGCGGTGCGGAGGTAGGGCAACCGCACGCACCTTATCGAATACATCCCGGTACTCCTCGTATTCAGGAGGCAACAGAGAGTCCGAGGAAGTACACAGCAACTTGACAGGCCCATGGATGCAACTAGCCCCACACTGCGGTGACCACGAGAGGATCTCGGCCGATCTCCAATCGAAAGTCGGATTATGCTTCTGGAGCCAGGGGTACCCCAAGACCACCGAGTAGTGTGGAGACTAAATAACCTGGAGACAGACCGACTCTCTGTGAACGGCACCAATGGCCATCCCCACTGGAAGGGTCTCCTGAGTCACGTGTGGCGGCAGAAGGGGTCTGCCGTCTATCGCCTCAAGAGCCAGTGGGGAACCTCGAGGCTGCAGAGGAATGGAATTGGCGGCAGCGAACACACTATCAATGAACAAACCACCAGCACCAGAGTCCACCAACGCCTGGGTCGTCACCGAGCCCCCGGCCCAGGAGAGGACAACAGTAATCAGTGGTTTGTCAACACGGGAAACCGGGGACGAGGAGACTCCACCCAAGATCTGCCCCCGACAGGATCTCAGGTGCGAGCGTTTCCCGGACGGTTCGGGCATGCCAACCGAAAATGCCCACCGAGACCACAGTACATGCATCGGCCCTCGCGTCTCCGGAGTACCCTCTCCCCCTCGGACAGGCGAGCAAACCCCAGCTGCATGGGTTCACCCCCAGACAAGTCATCCCCAGGAGGCGTGGGAGGAGAGGGAGGCACGGGTGGGACAGCAAACGTAGGCGCCAATCTGTTAGAAGACCTCCGCAGGCTCTCCTTAAAGGAAGGTCTCTCCCTGAGTCTGGTGTCAATCAAAATCAGGAAAGAAATAAGAGACTCGAGCTCCACTGGTAGGTCCTTAGCTGCAACCTCATCCTTCAAGGCATCCGAGAGACCATGAGAGAAAGCAGCGACCAGAGCCTCATTATTCCAGCCCACCTCTGCTGCCAGGGTACGAAACTCAATGGCGTATTCAGCTACGGATCGTGAACCCTGTCTGATGGACATAAGGAGCTTCGCAGCAGAGGCAGCACGAGCCGGCACATCGAATACCTTCCGAAGAGAAGCAACAAAACCGGAAAACTCGGCAACCACCGGATTGTTGTTCTCCCATAAAGGGCTGGCCCAGGCCAAGGCCTTGTCCGAGAGCAGCGAGATCAAGAAGCCCACCTTTGATCTCTCAGTAGGAAAGGCATGTGGCAGCAACTCGAAATAAATGCCCACCTGGTTAAGGAAACCTCGGCACTGAGTTGGCTCTCCCCCAAAGCGCTGTGTAAGGGGGGCAGAACCGGTCATACCCCGAAACACCGCAGGCGCAGCAACAGGTGTCGGGGTAGACTCTGGCGCAACAACCGGAGCGGCAGTAGGAGCGGGCCCAGGAGCGACAACCGACCCATCGGCAACGGAAGCTAAATGAGCCGTGCGTTCAAGCAGGGTTTGCAACGCCACAGCGAACCGACCCAACAGGTGATCCTGCTGATCAAGTCTGGCAACCAGCGTAGGTAGCGAGGATGGCCCTGTACCGTCAGAATTCATGGCTTGGTCCTAATGTCATGGAACCATGAACCAGACGTACAACAAGAGATAAGTGGAAATAAGAAGGCTTTATTGAAACTCAAGCTGTAAGGCAAAAGTCCAAGCGGATGGCTAAACCGAAGCAGGGTCTTGCGAAGCCAGAAGTCAGGAACCAGAAGGGTAGTCAGACGAAGCCTGGATCAGGAACCAGCAGGGTAGTCAGACGAAGCCTGGATCAGGAACCAGCAGGGTAGTCAGACGAAGCCAGGATCAGGAACCAGAAGGGTAGTCAGACGAAGCCAGGATCAGGAACCAGAAGGTTAGTCAGACGAAGCCAGGATCAGGAACCAGAAGCAGCAGCAGTCTTAGAAGCATGTGAACACAGGAGGACCAAGCAGGGAACTGAAGCCACAGACCTCCTATATATATGAGCTGGGCATCCAGCTCCTCCCAGTGGGAAGGAGAAGCCGCAGGGTGGGAGGCTACAAGAAACCCAGAAACCAAGATGGCCGCCAGCACATGTCAAACGAAGGAGAACAGCAAGAAGGTAAGACCATGACACATCTACACAACACCGAACCCAAACCTGAACTTCAGTAAAGAAGTTCGGGTCTGGGTACCACAGTCAGTTTTTTATCACGCGCGTGCAAAACACATTGCACCCGCGCGATAAAAACTGAACAACGGAACGCAATCGCAGTCAAAACTGACTGCAATTGGGTATCTACTCGCGCGGGTTTGCCGCAGTACACCCGGGACGCATCCTGAACAAATCCGTCATGCCCGTGTGAACTCAGCCTTAGGCTATATGCACACGACTGTGGTGTGTTTTGCGGTCCGTAAATCGCGGATCCGGAAAACACGGATGGCGTCCGTGCGCGTTCCCCAATTTGTGGAATGGCACAGACAGCCTTTAATATAACTGCCTATTCTTGTCCGCAAAGCGCGGACAAGAATAGGACATGTTATATTTTTTTAAAAGGTCCACGGAATGGAGCCACGGATGTGGACAGCACACGGAGTGCTCTCCGCATCTTTTGCGGCTCCATTAAAGTGAAGCCTGCGGCTCGGATGCGGACCAAAACAACGGCCGTGTGCATATAGCCTTACTAGCATTGAGCCCTATAGCTCCGTGGTTAGAGTCTAAGCCTTCAATGCAAAAGGTTGTTGGTTGGAGACCTGGAAGAGAAAATCGGAAAATAGAGATTGAATGAAAGTTAAAAACACAGTGGTGTCCGCAGGCATACTGACAGTGCTTGGGAATACCCCCCTTCAGAGTGATAGCACTGACTCCATATATGAAGTCAGAGCAGGGACCCCCGCACACAGCAAGTCAATGGGCCTGGAAGTCCGAGCCAAATATTGGCTATACTGGTGGAATACTGTCCAGGTGGTAACCCTAGGCCCAGGAGGGGACAGAGTGAGTATGGTGGAATAGATGGGGCAAGAGATAACCTGGATGCGAGGGGAGCATGCTCACTATCTACCTTTTTTTTGGACGTTGTTGAGTCACTCCAGAAGCTTGCACAGGAGTGAGATTACTGGAGTTCCACTGCAGATGCAGGAGGGACTGGATGACCAGCGTGGTACCGTGTACATGTCCGCAGGGGATGCTACTAAAGTGGAGCCCCAAGATAAAGTCCCCTCTGCGGCAGGATGGAACCTGCAGTGTGGAAAGAAAAAAATAGCAAGACCTGCAGAAAGAAATGTAGGTCATGTCTGTCTCCTACTGACACTAGACTAAATACTGGTTAGCGTGGCGCCTGTGTTGAAGGTATAGCCAACACCTCTTTCTCTAGTGTCAGCCTCATAGTGGCAGCTGGGAATATATCCACGGTGCTGTGTCCCCAATGTCATTAACGAGAAAGTATTCTATTGCAGTCTGCGAGACAGGTCAATATAAAAAAGTGGACAACCCCTTTAAGCCATCACAACCACTTCTAGATGAATGACATAGTAAGAAGTCAGGCATACCATCCAAAGGCCTCCTGCACACGATCCATATCTGTTTTGCAGTCTGCAAATCGCAGATCTTCAAAATACAGATACGGTCGCGCACCTCCTGTACTTTTCACAGGCCCCATTGTAGAAATTATAGGGGAGGCGACATTCTGGCTGCATTCAATATAACTGATAATTGATATTGGCAACTCTGACAATGGTTCTTTTGCTACACTTGATATTTCTTCTCCATGTATAGATTATATACACTCACCTAAAGAATTATTAGGAACACCTATTCTATTTCTCATTAATGCGATTATCTAGTCAACCAATCACATGGCAGTTGCTTCAATGCATGTAGGGTTGTGGTCCTGGTCAAGACAATCTCCTGATCTCCAAACTAAACGTCAGAATGGGAAAGAAAGGTGATTTAAGCAATTTTGAGCGTGGCATGGTTGTTGGTGCCAGACGGGCCGGTCTGAGTATTTCACAATCTGCTCAGTTACTAGGATTTTCACGCACAACCATTTCTAGGGTTTACAAAGAATGGTGTGAAAAGGGAAAAACATCCAGTATGCGGCAGTCCTGTGGGCGAAAATGCCTTGTTTGCTAGAGGTCAGAGGAGAATGGGCCGACTGATTCAAGCTGATAGAAGAGCAACGTTGACTGAAATAACCACTCGTTACAACTGAGGTATGCAGCAAAGCATTTGTGAAGCCACAACACCCCCAACCTTGAGGCGGATGGGCTACAACAGCAGAAGACCCCACCGGGTACCACTCATCTCCACTACAAATAGGAAAAAGAGGCTACAATTTGCACGAGCTCACCAAAGTAGAGCAACGGAGCGGGGCGCAGACAGTAGCGAAGTGAAGCTTGACTTAGGGGGAAGTATGCAGGCAGTAAAGGGTTAGTGGTGAATTACAGGTTGAGGTGTCCGCAGGGTTAAAATTAGTAGGTGGAGTTTGAAATTCGCGGGCTGTATATTATCTGGAGTGGGGGTGGGATCTATACCAGTGTCCGGGGCATTGCGGTGAGTTACCCACCCTCCCGCCCTTGGTTTGGTCATTAGGTTTCCAGTGGTGGTGTAGTGGGGCCGGTTAATAGAGGGTCCTGGAAGGCAATGCAATGTTTAAGAGGTGCATGACACGTTGGAGCGTGCATCTCATCAGGTTCGGTAAGCTGATGGCTGGGGCTCCTGTTTGGGCTAAAATGCCTACAGGGGTGGATGGAGATATAATTTGGAGGATTTGGTACCTTTGGGTCGGTGACTGCGGCCAAGGGTAAGGTGGAAATCAAGTGGAGATGTGGAGTGAAGAGCGCAGCTTGCTTGGGTTGCCTTCTAGGATCCTTTCTCAATGTGTTGGAATTTATTGTAATTTGATTTATGTGTTTATGTGTTTATGATTGTAATCACTAAAAGAAAAGTTGAAGAAGTTATTTATTTGTCTAATAAACGGGCTGCTACAGCCATTTATACCAAGACGTTGGCTTTTGAGTGTTTCTTGGGAGGAGAGGGTAGTTGGGTTGGTTGGGCAGCTGACTGAAGTAATCTTACATCCTATTAAGTCAATTGGACTGTTGAAGACTGGAAAAATGTTGCCTGGTCTGATAGGTCTCGATTTCTGTTGAGACATTCAAATGGTCCGAAATGAGTCCGAATTTGGCGTAAACAGAATGAGAACATGTATCCATCATGCCTTGTTACCACTGTGCAGGCTGGTGGTGGTGGTGGTGTAATGGCGTGGGGGATGATTTCTGGGCACACTTTAGGCCCCTTAGTGCCAATTGGCCATCGTTTAAATGCCACGGGCTACCTGAGCAGTTCTGAAGGCAAAGGGGGTCCAACACCGTATTAGTATGGTGTTCCTAATAATTCTTTAGGTGAGTGTATATTGTGGCACATTGAGAGGTTTGGTCTGGGAAAACAGGTATTTTCCTCCCAGCATGTGCTGCTGGGCTGATTTACAGCCAGTGGAGGTCAAATACCGGACCGGATTTTAAGTGCCAGTCCAGGTTTTGGCAGCACCTGGCTGTCCTTAAATAGGCAGCTGGGCTCAGAAGCGAGGTCTCTGTGTTGGGATCTGGGAGCCTTGCAACCTGTTTGGCGTGAAAACAGGTTGGTGCTGCTATCAGCAAGCAGTGGCGTCTCTAGCTTTCAAATTTTGGGGGGGCACACTGGGGGCCAGGACAAAAGTAGGGGGGGGCAGCTAAACAACGATACTTTTACACAAGTACGCTTAGAAATGCTGCGATACTTTACTCAATACCTAAAACCGCAACAGGGAAGAAAAGTCCAGCTGTCTGTGGATGACACTTTTATAGAGAGGGGATCTGTGGATGACACTGCTATGGGAAGAGGGGGATCTGTGGATGCCACATACCGTATATAGCATCTTATGTGTCATCCACAGATCCCCCTCCATAACAGTGTCATCCACAGATCCCCCTCCCCGCCTCTCACAGGAGTGTACATTTGACATTTCTAAACTGTAATCCATATCCTGCAGTAACTTTAACTTTAAATCAGGATTCAGCGGCTGCTCATCTCTACTAGTACCTTTACCTTACACCACTCGGCTAGCTTCGGTAACAGGGCCAGGCTACAGCCTGCAGGCACTGCCTGTTAATTGTTATCGAGCGAGTGCTGATTTCTGCAGGTCAGATACGGATTACAGTTTAGAAGAAATGTACACTCCTGTGAGCGGTTCAGACAGAGGCGGATCCAGAGCCTGGTCTCGGGAGGGGCACTTCCAGATTATTTTCTGTCGGCCGCCACAGAACAAGGGTGCTTATAGAACAGACTACACAGTGTAGAGGTATACCGTACATTGTGTGGCACAGTGTAGCGGTATACCGTACATTGTGTGGCACAGTGTAGAGGTATACCGTATATTGTGTGGCACAGTGTAGAGGTATACCGTATATTGTGTGGCACAGTGTAGAGGTATACTGTATATTGTGTGGCACAGTGTAGAGGTATACTGTATATTGTGAGGCACAGTGTAGAGGTATACTGTATATTGTGAGGCACAGTGTAGAGGTATACTGTATATTGTGAGGCACAGTGTAGAGGTATACTGTATATTGTGAGGCACAGTGTAGAGGTATACTGTATATTGTGAGGCACAGTGTAGAGGTATACTGTATATTGTGGGGCACAGTGTAGAGGTATACTGTATATTGTGGGGCACAGTGTAGAGGTATACTGTATATTGTGGGGCACAGTGTAGAGGTATACTGTATATTGTGTGGCACAGTGTAGAGGTATACTGTATATTGTGGGGCACAGTGTAGCGGTATACTGTATATTGTGTGGCACAGTGTAGAGGTATACTGTATATTGTGTGGCACAGTGTAGAGGTATACTGTATATTGTGAGGCACAGTGTAGAAGTATACTGTATATTGTGTGGCACAGTGTAGCGGTATACTGTATATTGTGTGGCACAGTGTAGAGGTATACTGTGTGGCACAGTGTAGAGGTATACTGTGTGGCACAGTGTAGAGGTATACTGTGTGGCACAGTGTAGAGGTATACTGTATATTGTGGGGCACAGTGTAGAGGTATACTGTATATTGTGTGGCACAGTGTAGCGGTATACTGTATATTGTGTGGCACAGTGTAGAGGTATACTGTATAATGTGTGGCACAGTGTAGAGGTATACTGTATAATGTGTGGCACAGTGTAGAGGTATACTGTATATTGTGGGGCACAGTGTAGAGGTATACTGTATATTGTGTGGCACAGTGTAGCGGTATACTGTATAATGTGGGGCACAGTGTAGAGGTATACTGTATATTGTGGGGCACAGTGTAGAGGTATACTTTATATTGTGGGGCACAGTGTAGCGGTATACTGTATATTGTGGGGCACAGTGTAGCGGTATACTGTATATTGTGGGGCACAGTGTAGAGGTATATTGTATATTGTGTGGCACAGTGTAGAGGTATACTGTATATTGTGGGGCACAGTGTAGAGGTATACTGTATATTGTGGGGCACAGTGTAGCGGTATACTGTATATTGTGGGGCACAGTGTAGAGGTATACTGTAAATTGTGGGGCACAGTGTAGCGGTATACTGTATAATGTGGGGCACAGTGTAGAGGTATACTGTATATTGTGGGGCACAGTGTAGAGGTATACTGTATATTGTGAGGCACAGTGTAGAGGTATACTGTATAATGTGGGGCACAGTGTAGAGGTATACTGTATATTGTGGGGCACAGTGTAGAGGTATACTGTATATTGTGGGGCACAGTGTAGCGGTATACTGTATATTGTGGGGCACAGTGTAGCGGTATACTGTATATTGTGGGGCACAGTGTAGCGGTATACTGTATAATGTGGGGCACAGTGTAGCAGTATACTGTATATTGTGGGGCACAGTGTAGCGGTATACTGTATATTGTGGGGCACAGTGTAGAGGTATACTGTACATTGTGGGGCACAGTGTAGCGGTATACTGTATATTGTGTGGCACAGTGTAGAGGTATACTGTATATTGTGGGGCACAGTGTAGAGGTATACTGTATATTGTGGGGCACAGTGTAGAGGTATACTGTATATTGTGTGGCACAGTGTAGAGGTATACTGTATATTGTGTGGCACAGTGTAGAGGTATACTGTATATTGTGTGGCACAGTGTAGAGGTATACTGCATATTGTGGGGCACAGTGTAGAGGTATACTGTATATTGTGAGGCACAGTGTAGAGGTATACTGTATATTGTGAGGCACAGTGTAGAGGTATACTGTATAATGTGGGGCACAGTGTAGCAGTATACTGTATATTGTGGGGCACAGTGTAGAGGTATACTGTATATTGTGAGGCACAGTGTAGGCTATGTGTGTATAACATAAACATATTTCACATGAACACTCACAGTTACTTGGCTTGGCCCTTGGGGATCTCGGACGCCACTTCCACACTTTGGTCGGGGGGGGGTTGGCGGAGCTGATGTTGTGTTTTATCCTAATGAGAAAGATTTCATAATAAGGATTTGGAGAAGGGGCAGAGGGATAGCAGAGCAGGGAGAGGCTGGTGCTGCTACTAGGGGGCTCATACCATGGGTGAGTAATAAAGCCCACCATAATGTTCCCCCCCCCCCAGTAGAAATAATTCTCCTTATAATGTGACAATGCAAAAAATACCCCCTTGTAATGCCCCCAGGTGAGCTAATGTCACCATAGTGCCCCCATAATGTGCCAGTATAAAATACCCCTATATAGTGCCCCCAGTAAATGCCCCAATAGTGCTCCTCTCCCCTTCCTCCTAGTGCCCCCCATAATGTACCAGTATAAAATGCCCCAGTAGATGCCCTGTGTCCCCCATAACTTGCAAGTATAAATTACCCCTTCTTAGTGCCCCCGTAGATGACTCCATAGTACTCCTCTCCCCCCTTCCCCATAGTACCCACCATAATGTGTCCCAGTATAAAATGCTACTGTACAGAGCCCCCCATATAAAACACCCCTTCTTTGTGGCCTCAGTAGATGCCCCTATAGTGCCCACCAATAATGTGCCAGTAATAAGCCCCCCCATTACGTGCCAGTAATAAGCCCCCCATTACGTGCCAGTAATAAGACCCCCCATTACGTGCCAGTAATAAGACCCCCCATTACGTGCCAGTAATAAGACCCCCCATTACGTGCCAGTAATAAGACCCCATTACGTGCCAGTAATAAGACCCCCATTACGTGCCAGTAATAAGACCCCCATTACGTGCCAGTAATAAGCACCCCATTACGTGCCAGTAATAAGCACCCCATTACGTGCCAGTAATAAGCACCCCATTACGTGCCAGTAATAAGCCCCCATTACGTGCCAGTAATAAGCCCATTACGTGCCAGTAATAAGCCCCCCATTACGTGCCAGTAATAAGCCCCCCATTACGTGCCAGTTATAAGCCCCCATTACGTGCCAGTTATAAGCCCCCCATTACGTGCCAGTAATAAGCCCCCATTACGTGCCAGTAATAAGCCCCCCAATTACGTGCCAGTAATAAGCCCCCCATTACGTGCCAGTTATAAGCCCCCCATTACGTGCCAGTAATAAGCCCCCCATTACGTGCCAGTAATAAGCCCCCCATTACGTGCCAGTAATAAGACCCCGCATTACGTGCCAGTAATAAGACCCCCCGGCCTAGTGCCTGCAGCCTATCAGAGCAAGGGGAAGGGACACGCCTCTCCCTTCCCTGCACCGCCGCTGGCACAGGCAGATTACTAAGGAGATGAGCGCAATGGAAGCGCTCATTTCCCTGTGCCCGGCGGCGACGGCTCACTTGGGGGGGGGGGCATTTTAGTTTGGGGGGCACAGCATCATGTAGGGGTGGCCGTGGCCCCCTAGCCCCCCCCCCCCCCCCCCGGCGACGCCTCTGTCAGCAAGGACTCTGCCGCATGATGTGAATTACCACCAACGCCACAAGGTGACTTTGTTTGATTATGACTGCTTGTTTTGTCACTTGCCTGAAGTGTGAATAAAACACTGAACTGTTTGATCCAAAGAACTTGTTGCCTCAATACTGCGTCCGGTAATCCTGTCTACTCGGATATGGCAAAACGTATGCCAACTGATGGCATTTGTTAGACTGATCAGGATCCTGATCATTTTTAAAAGTGCCTGATCGCTCAGGAAAATGCATTGAAATGCCGGATCCGTCTTTCTGGTGTCATCCGGCAAAACGGATCCGGCATTTATCTATCATTCCTTTTTTTTCAGTCTGCGCAGACCGGAACGACTGATCCGGAATTTTGAATGCCGGCACTAATACATTCCTATGGAAAAAAAATGCATTCAGGCAAGTCTTTAGTTTTTTTGGGCCGGAGATCAAACCTTAGCATGCTGCGGTTTTCTATTTTGCCTGATCAGTCAAAACGACTGAACTGAAGACATCCTGATGCAAACTGAACGGATTAGGGCTCTTTCACACGTGCGTTCTTTTCTTCCGGCATAGAGTTCCGTCGTCGGGGCTCTATGCCGGAAGAATCCTGATCAGTTTTATCCTAATGCATTCTGAATGGAGTGAAATCCGTTCAGGATGCATCAGGATGTCTTGAGTTCCGGACCGGAACGTTTTTTGGCCGGAGAAAATACCGCAGCATGCTGCGCTTTTTGCTCCGGCCAAAAATCCTGAAGACTTGCCGCAAGGCCGGATCCGGAATTAATGCCCATTGAAAGGCATTGATCCGGATCCGGCCTTAAGCTAAACGTCGTTTCGGCGCATTGCCGGATCCGACGTTTAGCTTTTTCTCAATGGTTACCATGGCTGCCGGGACGCTAAAGTCCTGGCAGCCATGGTAAAGTGTAGTGGGGAGCGGGGGAGCAGTATACTTACCATCCGTGCGGCTCCCGGGGCGCTCCAGAGTGACGTCAGGGCGCCCCAGGGGCATAGATGACATGATCGCATGGCACGTCATCCATGCGCATGGGGCGCTCTGACGTCATTCTGGAGCACCCCGGGAGCCGCACGGACTGTAAGTATACCGCTCCCCGCTCCCCACTACTACTATGGCAACCAGGACTTTAATAGCGTCCTGGCTGCCATAGTAACACTGAAAGCATTTTGAAGACGGATCAGTCTTCAAATACTTTCAGTACACTTGCGTTTTTCCAGATCCGGCGTGTAATTCCGGCAAGTAGAGTACACGCCGGATCCGGACAACGCAAGTGTGAAAGAGGCCTTAGTCTCCATTCAGAATGCAGGGGGATATGCCTGATCAGTTCTTTTCCGGTATAGGCCTCTTTCACACTTGCGTTGTCCGGATCCGGCGTGTACTCCACTTGCCGGAATTAATCGCCGGATCCGGAAAAACGCAAGTGAACTGAAAGCATTTGAAGACGGATCCGTCTTCAAAATCCTTTTAGTGTTACTATGGCACCCAGGACGCTATTAAAGTCCTGGTTTCCATAGTAGGAGCGGGAAGCGGTATACTTACAGTCCGCGCGGCTCCCGGGGCGCTCCAGAGTGACGTCAGAGCGCCCCATGCGCATGGATGACGTGCCATGCGATCACGTCATCCATGCGCCTGGGGCGCCCTGACGTCACTCTGGAGCGCCCCGGGAGCCGCACGGACGGTAAGTATGCTGCTCCCCCGCTCCCCACTACACTTTACAATGGCTGCCAGGACTTTAGCGTCCCGGCAGCCATGGTAACCACTCTAAAAAAGCTAAACGTTGGATCCGGCAATGCGCCGAAACGACGTTTAGCTTAAGTCCGGATCAATGCCTTTCAATGGGCATTCATTCCGGATCCGGCCTTGCGGCAAGTCTTCAGGATTTTTGGCCGGAGCAAAAAGCGCAGCATGCTGCAGTATTTTCTCCGGCCAAAAAACGTTCCTTTCTAGAACTGAAGACATCCTGATGCATCCTGAACGGATTTCACTCCATTCAGAATGCCTTAGGATAATCCTGATCAGGATTCTTCCGGCATAGAGCCCCGACGACGGAACTCTATGCCGGAGGACAAGAACGCAGGTGTGAAAGAGCCCATAGAGCCCCTGTGACGGAACTCTATGCCGGAAAAGAAAAACGCAAGTGTGAAAGTACCCTTTAGAAACGGTTGTATCAGATACTGCAGGGTATATTTGTTTGATCCATTGTAGAAAGGTCCATGTCATGTTCTATAATCTGCGGCACGGCCGCGGACAACACATGGGTGCCATCCGTGTGCTGTCCGCATTTTTTGCGGCCCTTACAAATAAATGGGTTCGCATTCCATCCACAAAAACGTGGATTGGATACGGACCGAAAATACGGTCGTGTGCATGAAGCCTAATGGTCCATTCACACGTCCGTAGTGTATTGCGGATCCGCAATACACCCGGCCGGCACCCCCATAGAACTGCCTATTCTTGTCCGCAATTGTGGACAAGAATAGGACATGTTCTATTTTTTCCGGAGCCGCAGACCGGAAGTTCGGGGCCGCGCTCCGGAAATGCGGACAGCATGCTGTGTGCTGTCCGCATCCATTCCTGCCCCATAGAGAATGAATGAGTCCGCACCCGTTCCGGATAATTGCGGAACGGGTGCGGACACATTCTACGGACGTGTGAATGGACCCTAAAACAGATGACACGGCCCCCCCAGTCACTGACCTCCCACTGTCCTTTGTACAGCCATCAGTGTTTGTTCACACTGCACATTACTAACTCTTTCACACTGGAGCGGTATTCACCACATTGACACCTCATTAACACCCAACACATCAGGAATGGTAAGAGGCCTATTCACACCTACTATACAGACGCCACAGCTACCCGATGCCATGTTATATACCTTGCAGTAATTTGACCTCATTTTCATTACTTTTTCTATTTTTCATAGCTTTTTTCATTCTTTTAGTGAACAGCTCAAGAAGAAAATATGCTTATGGATCCCAACAAGTCTATATTAAAGGTGTAGGCCACTCTCTACTCATTTTAATGATTGAGAAGGGTCCCAGCGGTTGGATCCCCCCCCCTTAAGCCGGCGATTGGCTATTTTCGTCCCATAGAAACGTGTGGTGCGTCCATAGTTACCATAGTCCTGAATTTGGCAGGACTGTCCCTGATTTTCAGAGACAGTCCTGGCGGTGGGTGGGAGTGGTTGTTCCCAGTCAGGGGGAGGGGAGGGGGGGCTCGGATGCCCCGATTTTATCAACTGAAACATTGGTAAGTATGTGCGCCCTCCATCACTTTGCGGCTGCGTTCCCGCACCTCTCAGACACAGAGGGTATATTCTAGCGATATTCCACCAATGTCCAAGATGGGAATACCACTTTTTATTAGGTATAAATCTTGGGAAAACTAAATAGATATTCCACGTCCAGAAGGATAGGGAATCAGGGGCAAACACTGGAGGCCATAGAGGGTGTGACCTTAACCAGGACCATAAGGGGACCCGAGACACATCACCACTACCCACAGTCTGCAGGGGCCCTCCAGGTATTCCTGCCCAAGTGATGGGGGGGCCGCATACCAGTCCTGTCTCACCACTGTAGGCCATATTCATTGGATACCAGCTACCCCCCCCCCCCCCCCGAAATCTATTAGACCATGGGGCCCCAACTTCGAGGTGGAAGCTGGCCAGTCACTGCATGGACAAGGTATTAGGTGGCAACACCAGACCCACCATGAGACCTTTATAGCCCAGCCTAGAGCAGAGATAGCTGTGGGCACATCACTAGCTGTGCCTGGCCTTTTATACTCTGCCCCGCCAGGAGCATGCGCATCAGACTCCTCCGACTTCCTGTTCCTAGAGAGAATGCTCCCCCCCTCCGTTTCTACGGCCGCCGCACAGCGCCTCTCTGATGGAGCATGCGCACCAGCACTCCTCCTAATCCCCGCCCACCTGGTTGCTGCTGCACGCACAGTAACCCTCCTCTCGCCGCCCTAGACTTGGTCTGGCTCCATGGTAACCGGGAAGCCAAGACACACGTCAAGGGCTGCGGACACCGCCGGTAGTGCTGCGGGCTAAATGTCCACGGTGCTTACCGGAAATCTGCCGCTGGATCGCCATCGATGGGTGGCCGATCCCCCCCGATTGTCACTGACCCCCGATGACGGCATCTGCCTCTGACTCGTCCTCGGAGATGGTGTGAGGAAGGACTTGGGCTGACAGCCCGGCACTCCGGAGGGCACCATGCTGAACCAGCGGAGCAGGAGCTACTCGTATCCTTTATAATGCGCCAGGGTCTGTATAACGGTCTGATGATGACGTCATCATGGTGCTTTTTTTTTTGGGGGGGGGGGTTTATCTATGGAGCCTTCTTCCTTTTGGGCTTTGGGATTTCCACAGATTTTCCAGTTTCCTGGAATGAAGCGATTTGCGGTGTCCGGCAGCCGCTATCCTGTGCGATATTTAAAAAAAAATACAACTTGTCCTGCAAAAAACCCCCCCTCATACGGCTAGCTAGGTGAACGGAAAAATAAAAAAGTTACGGCTCCGGGAAGGCAGGGAAGTTAAAAAACGGAAATGCAAAAGCGGAAAATCGCCTGGTCCTCAAGGGGTTAAAAGGGTTCTCCACTGCAGCAAGTTATAGATATACCATGAGGGGGTCATCCATAGAGACCCCCAGCAACGAACTGAACCTAGGGGCTACAAACAGCGCTCCTTCATTCTAGTCATTGCTATCGATCCCGATCCCCTTGCACACATGCATGCTCGGCCGAGTAGATTGAGAGAAAGAAGCCACTGCCAGACTACCATATGTCCCCAATGACAAATATATTGGGGAGCCGGGGGGCCCTCATACACATTAGATGGTCAGCTGCTTCTGCTGAAGTTGATGGGAGTCCCAAGACCAGCCTGAGAAGTTTGCATGCTGGGGGTTGTAGTTGCTGATCCCTGACCCGCGGTGGTGATGACACTTGCCTGATCCCCACCGCTGCCCCGAGTGTCATGTCACTGGGTCATGTGACACGTCATCGCCGCGGCTGAAACAGTCAGATGACCCCTCGTCAAACCGGATGTTGACTCGAGAGGCAAAAACTACGGAACTCGGAATTCTCGTCCCTGCGTCTGGAGATGTCTGAACTATAAAAAAAAAAAAGTAAATCCTAAAAATAAAAAAATTTATTAACAAAAAGTTAAAGAAAATTATTTACGGCACCGAGGAGTTAAAGGGGTCCTCCGGTTATCAGATCAGTGGAGGTCTGACTGACCCCTATCTTAAAGGGCGCTCGGGGCGTCTCCCAGCGCACGGTAATTACAGCTAATCGTCTCAATCACTTTTGGGACGTGATGTCTCAGGACTTTCTATTGTGTTGTCCCTCTGTTATTCCTCCTGGAAAAGAATATGGAAGAAAAAATAATTGAGATCTGGGTGTTCCCCTCCCCCTCTGAATAGGCGGTGTCCCTCCTCAGTTTGACGCTATGTCATCGCGTGTAGGGACTATTTGTGGGAGCGATAAGACCTTAACCGTTTTTTTTATGATAAGAAATCAAAAAACTCAACTGGAGGTAGATTTAGAGGAAGACCGGCAAGCCTTACTGGAAGACCAGAGAGTCATCAGGCAGCGGGCGCGAAAACTATCGGTGGAGACAAATCGAAGAAGAAAGTGAGTGGTTGTCTTATTGCCGTACGATTATATAACATGGATTTTCCTTTATTATGTTATTTTACGTTAATTTTATAAACTTCATGCGGATCCCAAGGACGTCTCACAATAGTTCTACATTTATCAATAGGGTCCTACCTCTAGTAGGAGAGCACGCTGCGCAGGTGCGGCATCCTCTCCTCTTACTGCCATGGCACTTCCGAAAATAGCCGATGGAGCATGTTCACCTGCATTACCGCCTCTCCATCACCACCACTATGGGACTAGCCAGAGCTGAAAAAGCTGCGCATACGCGACCACCTCTACGTTCACGGCAGGGCCCAGAGGTAGAACCCGCATCTATCGGACGTTCATGGCACTTCTTATCCAGATGGTACAATCCATTAAAGGGGTATTCCCATCACAGACAATGGGGGGCTTATCGCACCTACGCCAAGAACGGAGCGGGGAGAGTGGGGGACACCGCCAAGCGCTCTCCCCGTACCACGCTTGCGCAGAGACAGCTCCCAGTGACCTGTCCACCCATCTTGTGTTTGCGAGTGCAGTTCTGTATATGTTAGGGAAAGGTCATGAAGTAAAGAGGAATAGGATACCTTAGGAATTACGCCAGGGGCAGTTTAGGAGTGTCAGTGACCCGTCCGTCCACGTAACGGAGTGCAGGTCTGTATGACAAGGATAACGACCGCAGTGGAGGAATGTGCTCATTTCTACTCATGTGTAGTGTTGAGCGAACTTGTGTTAAGTTCGGCGTCTAAAGTTCGAACTTTAGATGCCGAACTTAAAACACAAGTTCGCTCAACACTACTCATGTGATGTAAGGTTTTGCAGCAGGTAGTAAAGTGACGTTAATCTCTTAACCCCTTAGTGACCACCCATACGTGTTTTTACTGACGTAAACAAATGGGGTTTTCGCTAAATGGCTGGCTTTAATCAATCATTACATGTACTTAAAATGGTGCATTAAAAACTATAACTTGTCCTGCAAAAAATAAGACCTCATACAAGTACATTTATGAAAAAACTAAAAAGTTCTAGCTCTTGGAATGCAATTTTTAAAAAATGTGCTTGGTCACTAAGGGGTTAAAGGGAACCTGTCACGGGGATTTTGGGTATAGAGCTGAGGACATGGTCCGCTAGCACATCCGCAATACCCAGTCCCCATAGCTCTGTGTGCTTTTATTGTGTCAAAAAACAATTTTATATATATGTAAATTAGGCTACTAACGTTTCCGGAGACCAGCCACGCCCACTGTGAAGGAGCCCAGCACCGCCCCACATCCTCCGAATCTCCTCCTAGCTCCTCGACGTCACAAAGCTAGAGCGCCGTAATCTAGTGATGCACGATGCTCAGTTCGTTCCCTGAGGCTGATGCCAGCACAGGGAAGGAATACTATGCCAACACTGCACATGCGCTAGCTCGCGCATCGCTAGATTACGGCGCTCTAGCTTTGTGACATCGGGGAGCAAGGAGGAGATTCGGAGGATGCGGGGCGGTGCTGGGCTCCTTCACAGTGGGCGTGGCTGGGCTCCGGAAACGTTAGTAGATATATATATATATATATATATATAAAAATGGACACAATAAAAGCACACAGAGCTATGGGGACTGGGTATTGCGGATGTGCTAGCGGCCATCTAGCAACCCATGTCCTCAGCTCTATACCCAAAATCCCGGTGACAGGTTCCCTTTAATCCCATTTACACACTGCAGGAAAAAATCAAGGAGGATTTGAGGACATGATTAGCTTTCTATCAAATCAGATTTCACCATTTTGCAGTGCAGTGATTTATTGTGGTGTTGCGACCATATCTGCAGGGAAGATTATCTGCCACGTGTGAACATACCCTTACCTATTGCACCCGCTGACTCTAGAGTTTTATATACTGCAGTTTCCAGCCTGCATTGTGAGTTATTGACCCTCATAATATGTGACATTGACGCTCCTGTCGTGTAAAACTCAAGGGCACAGAGACGGACTGTTTTCCCGGGACTGTCTGTCTTTTTCATATTGCAGTGTTTAGGGCTCCTCAATTACAGTAGCTGTCGGGAATTTCACATTTAGGCCTCATGCACACGACCGTGCCGTTTTTTGTGGTCTGCAAAAAACGCAAGCTGCCCGTGCACCTTCTGCAATTTGTGGAACGGAACGGGCGGCCCATTGTAGACATGCCTATTCTTGTCCGCAAAATGGACAAGAATAGGACATGCTATTTTTTTTGCGGGGCCTCGGAATGGAGCAACGGATGCGGACAGCACACGGAGTGCTGTCCACATCTTTTGTGGCCCCATTGAAGTGAATGGGTCCGCATCCGAGCCGCAAAAACTGCGGCTCGGATGCGGACCATAACTACGGTCGTGTGCATGAGGCCTTAAAGGGATTTTCGTATTGTAGAAAGCGACGGCATGGATATCAGCAGGAGTACCGGCAGATTGCTCTGCGATGATCTCGAGTAGGCATGAGCAAATCGACTTCGGTTGAAAGATCCGAAGTCGATTCGCATAATACTACGTTTGAATACTGTATGGAGCAGGAGCTCCGTACAGTATTAGAATGTATTGGCTCCTATGAGCCGAAGTTATTACTTCACGAAGTCTCGCGAGACTTCGCGTAATAACTTCATAAATCAATTTCTACTGTAAAAAATACATTTCCCGAACTCGGGTTCGGTTCCAAGGTACCACTTGGAACCAAATTCCGGTCACAGACAGCGAGAACCAGTGCTGGGAAATGGGTAATTAATCTTCCCTTTAGGCCTCATGCACACAACCATATGTACTTTGCAGTCCGCAAAACGCAGATCCGCAAAAAATACGGATGACGTCCGTGTGCATTCCGTATTTTGCGGAACTAAACAGCTGGCCCCTAATAGAACAGTCCTATCATTGTCCGTTACGTGGACAAAAATAGGAAATGTTCTATTTTATTTGATAATTTTGTGGAACGGACCCATTGAAATGAATGGTTCTGCAAAAAACGAAACAGACACGGAAAGAAAATAAGTTTGTGTGCATGAGCCCTTACAGGTCCTACCAAGTGTGTGTGAGGGGGGGTGCCAAAGGGCCCACCCTCCCTATTCTTGCACAACCTCTTTAAGGCAAAACCCAGATGGGTCATCAGTAACAAAATCCTGGACAGCCCCTTTAATAAGTCAGGGCCCCAGTCCTTCTCGCCACCGTTTTTTGACAGAAATTGTGTGCTGACATGTCAGCCGGATAGCGCTCCCACCTGTAACTCCACCATTTTTGGGGTCTGCCTCCTCCGTCAGTCATGGAGCTGTCTCCGCTGTTCTCTTAGGCTAGTTTCACACTAGCGTTCGGCTGTCCGCTCGTGAGCTCCGTTTGAAGGGGCTCACGAGCGGACCCGAACGCTTCCGTCCAGCCCTAATGCAGTCTGGCGGCGCTCAGCAGGCGGACACCTGAACGCTGCTTGCAGCGTTCGGGTGTCCGCCTGGCAGTGCGGAGGCGAGCGGATCCGTCCAGACTTACAATGTAAGTCAATAGGGACGGATCCGTTTGAAGATGCCACAATATGGCTCAATCTTCAAACGGATCCGTCCCCCATTGACTTTTAATGTAAAAGTCTGGACGGATCCGCTCAGGCTAATTTCACACTTAGCTTTTTTTTGCCAATATAATGCAGACGGATCCGTTCTGAACGTAGCCTTCGTCTGCATTGATATGATCGGATCCGTTCAGAACGGATCCGATCGAACGCTAGTGTGAAAGTAGCCTTACTTGATTGCTGGCCCGGTGTCACCCACCAGTCTGCAGTCAGGGCGCACACTAATCGTCTGTGACATCCACGCTCTGGCAGGAGCCATGTTTACCGTCTCCTGCCGATCCCTGGTGTTTACTTATGCATTTTCCTCTCGGTGTCTGTATAACTTACCTCCCACGGCGAGTACTTCACCCGCAGATGACTTGTCCGCCAGTCACAATTCATTGGCTCCAAAATGGCAGCTTATGTCGAGGCCTGGACTCTGTTCAGACCTTGTGTTTTCTGAGGTAAAAACCTGCTGTAAATTATCCAATTAGCTGTTGTAAATAAAGAGACAAAGGACTGGTACAGGGAGAACGCCCCGCAGTGCTCATTTAACCCTTTCCTGTCAAGGCCGATTCCATTTTTTTTCTTTTTTTTTCTTTTTTTAACTCCTCACTTTCCAAGACCTTTCTGAACTTTTTTTTTTTTTACTTTAACGTTCACATAGCCTAACATACGAGGACTGGAGTGAAACTGGGAAAAAAAAAAAAAAACTAAATTCCGCCAGTTTTATTGTGCCGTTCAGTATAATTATGGCGATACCAAATGTATATAACTTTTTACTACTTCTAAAAAAAAAAAAAAAAAAAAAAAAAAAAATTTTACATCATTATTTGCGACACCAATAACTTTTTATGTATTCACTTTATTGATCACTTTTTATTTAATTTTGACCCGGAATAGATTTTTTTTTTCCGTTGGGGGGGCGGGGGGGTTCTATTTTTATGTTTCGGACATTTTCAGACACAGCGATACTAATGATGTCTCTGGTTCAGACCACGGCGCTCACTGGAGTGCCACGGCCTCTTCAAACAGCTGATCCTGCGGGGTGTGTCTGGAGTCGGACCTCCACCGATCTGGTATTGACAACTTATAATGAGGATAAGTCATCAGTATTAGAATTTTGGACAACCCCTTTAAAGGGGTTCTCCGGGCTTTTAATATTGATGACCTATGCTCAGGCTAGGTCATCAATACCAGATCAGCGGGGGTGGAGGTGTCAGACCCCCGCTGATCTGATATTGCTGACCTATCCTGAGCTGTACGGGGAGACAGCGTGCGCAGCGTGCACGTCCCGTCTCCCTTCCTGTCTGCTGCTGTATGTCTATGGGACAGCAGCGCTGAACAGGAAGAAAGACGGGAGATGGCGCGTGCACACTGCGCGCGCCGTCTCCTCCATACAGCCAAGGTGATGGGTGTCAGACGCCCGCCGATAGGATATTGATGACCTATCCAAAATTTGAATTTTGGACAACCCCTTTAAGGATAGACCATCAATGAAACCCCTTTAACCTTCTCCATAGTAAAAAAAATAAAAAAATAAAAGTGTATCTTTTTGCATGCAATGATTCTCCTGCCATCAAACTGCGGTCGGCGCAGCCGGGGCACGAGCGGGTGAGGGGTGACTCTAGGAAGATAAGGTATCGTGTACGGCCTTTTGTTACACTAATGCTGGTAGAAAGTATAAAGCATTCATCAGCCCAGCGGTGCTGAAACCCACACTGTAACCTGACAATCCGCCATCTACCGCCGCCCTCGTCACTCATCTGCGATTAATGCAGATAACGCAGGAATTATTAATATGGTGCCGGCGGAGAGGGACACAAATATACATCAGGCTGGGCTTTCCAGGGGTTGTTAGGGAGCTAGAAATACAGCCTTCTGCACATAGGCCTAAAGATGTCAGTACTATGTTCTGTGAAACTGACCAAAACTTAGAAGTCCTAGATAGACAGTGTATATTAAAGGGGTTTTCCAGTTTGCATCAACATCCTTTAAAATAATCCTTTATGAAGGTCGATGTAATTTTGTAATGTATTTATTTTCCCTTTATTGCTTCTGTTTCCCGTTCTGGGCTGTTGTCCATGCAGCTTTGTCTTATTTCCTGTGATGTTATGTCCATACAGGGGCGGTGATAGGGGAGAGTCTATGTATTGTGACACAGTGAGAGGTTTTGTCTGGGAAAACGGGTATTTTCCTTCCAGCATGTGCTGCTCAGCTGATTTACAGCCAGGTGAGGTCAAATACTGGACCGGATTTTAAGTGCCGGTCCGGGTTTTGGCATCACCTGGCTGTCCTTAAATAGGCAGCTGAGCTCAGAGGCCATGTCTCTGTGTTGGGATCTGAGAGTCTTGTGTCTGGATGAAGGCTTGCTACCTGTTTGGCTTGAAAACAGGCTGGTGCTGCTATGGTCAAGGACTCTTTGAGGCAGAATTGCCGCATGGTGTGAATTACCACCAACACCACAAGGTGACTTTTTGCTTGTTTTGTCACTTGCCTGAAGTGTGAATAAAACACTGAACAGTTTGATCCAAATAACTTGTTGCCTCTATACTGCATCCGCTAATCCTGTCTACCAGAGAGAGTCCCCACAGTATCTTGCTGGGTGGGAGGAGCTATAAACTAGCTGGGTGTTGTTAGGGGCGGTGCTGGAGCTGTGGCAGAGGAAGGAGAAGTGCATCATGGGTTTGGTTGGATGCAGAAACAGGAAGTGCTACATACTGGATGGAAACAAACCAGAGGGATTGATTTACACAATGAAAACAGGTCAGTAGAGTCCAACATGAAGAAGGCTAGAACATAGGACCAGTCCAAGGAAGCACGCATCTCCTGATCCTTGTGTGTTCCTGCACTGCTCAAGGTGCTTCCCGTTTCCTCTAGATTACCGGTGCTCGGGTGACGGACTGTGGACTAAATCCGGACAACAGTTGTCTGGACCCCGGTATCTGGACTAGGATTGAGAAGTCATTTTGCTGCGTGTGGCCGTGCAGCTTCTAAAGTCATGTCATCGTGGTGAGAACATCAGGCAGTAAAGGAAGGACTAGGTTAGGTCCACCACACGCTTAGCTGCAGCAGAGGAGGGAGAGTGGAGACATTGACCACTGCCACCAACTGAATAAAGCAGAGGGTGGAGAGAGAGGGGGCACAGCCGAAATGCGTCACTGTAGGCAGCAAGGACCACCTACAGTACTGGCGGTGCATTCCTGAACTGCCCGTCTCTGTCTCTGCATGCTCTGTGCGGCACAGTAAGTTATCAAAAAGAAGGCATTACTAATGTAAGGCACATGGGGTGACTAACATTAATATGAGGTACATGGGGTTAATAATTTACTAACCCAATTGCACCCCCCCTTCCCTCGTGGCTCACATTAACATCCCACCTTTGCGTCTCACATTAGCGCCATCCCCCTTACGTCTCATGTAAGCATCCCTTTTGTGTCCAACATAAGCATCCCCCCTTGCATCTCACATCATTGTCCTTCTCCTTGCGTCCCACATAAGTCCCATTAGTGCCCCCTTATGTCGCAAATAAGCATCTCTCATTGCGTCTCACATTAAAGGGGTTCTGCACTTTGTTTTAACTGAGGATCTATCCTCTGGATAGATCATCAGCATCTGATCGGGTCCGACACCCGGGACCCTCGCCGATCAGCTGTTTGAGAAGGCAGCGGCGCTCCAGCAGCGCCGCAGCCTTCTCACTGTTTACCGCTGGCCCAGCGGATAGATCATCAGTTAAAACAAAATGCAGAACACCTTTAAGGGCTCATTCACATGACCGTAGGCCGCCTATGATGTGGACCACAAATTGCCGTACGCAATGCACGGACACCGGCCGTGTGAATCACGTGGACACATTGACTTTTATCAGTCCACGATCCGCAATATACGGCAAAAGAGTAATTTTTCCATCACATTACACACTGCTCGTTTCCAGGAGTTACGGCCACCGCTGCAGCAGCGATACGAGGCAGCCGGGACAGGAGCTGCCTATCTGCGCTCCCACAATACCAGCTACCAGGGCGGCACTTTTTCCTATATTGTGCAAGCATGACCACTATTGATGGATTGCAGGGTGGTCGTAACCCCTGGATACAGGCACTGTATAATATGATGGAAAAATGAATTCAGCCAGGGAAGGAGACAATATGGACAATCACAATACATTAGTAAGTGCCTCGTATTGACTTTCTCTATATGATAAATGTTATTTGCTGAAGTGACAAAACCTCTTTAATGTTCCCCTTTTACATCTCACATTAGCATCCTTCCCCTTGATTCCCACATAAGCATGCCCTTTGCGTTTCACATTAGTAACCCCCTGTGCCTGATATTAACAGTAAGTAAGCCCATGTACCACCCAAAAGAAACGCCCCGTTTTAACCCTCAGTGGTGTTTCGTTCAGACGTCCACCTCGGGGTAGACTGTGGTAATTGGATCTTTACAAAAAGTAAAAGTACCCCTAGATGATGTAATGCTGTGCCAGCCAATACCTTAGCCTTGTCCTCACTGTAAGAGTATTACCGACCCACACTGTATGGATGCACAGTCCTCTCTGTCCTCTCCCTGCCCTCATCTCTATGATCAATGTCCAGCAGTGTTCAGCTTCCTATTTTCCTATTCTAACCAGGATCGGGGCCTGGAGGGTTAAGTAAACCACTGGACACAATTTTAACCACTTCACTGCCCTCCACCAGGGATCATGAAATAAATCCCTTAACTGCTCTAGACCACCAGAGACATGCCTCAGGTCACATGACCTCTTTAATATTTTTCTGTTGTATCGGAAAAGCCCTTTAACATTACCCACTTCACTACCATAGACCACCAGTGATACTGACATTTTCCCCTTTCACTGCCCTAGACCACCGGGGATACTGGGATGAACCCCTTTACTGCCTTAGACCTCTAGGCATTAAAGGGGTTGTCTCGTCATGGACAATGAGGGCATATCGCTAGGATATGCCCCCATGGTCTTATAGGTGCGGGTCCCACTGCTGAGACCCGCACCTATAAAGAAAACGGAGCCCCGCAACTGAAGCAGGGCACAATGCTCATGCGCAGCCGTCCTCTATTAATTTTCTATGGGGCTATGGCTCGGCTATTTACCTTGGCCCCATCGAAATGAATGGGAGCGGGGACCACGCATGCATGGTACGCTCCCATTCACTTCTATGGGGAGCCGGCTTGGTGGTGTCACGCTTTGGTGTGGGAGGGAAACACCACACCGAGCATAGAAGGGAAGAGGGAAACAGGAAATCAGGCCTGAGAACCAGGGAAGGAAGACGGACACCTCCTAGTGAAAACCCTAACCAAAATCCTGACTGACTACCAGTATGAACAGAGCCCGAAGGTAGATGAGTTCATACGCAGGAATACCTAGAGTCCTATCTAGCCCTATAGGACCCTGGTACTAATGGCAGGGACGAGACTACCTGTTCCTCCAAAAGGAAGGGCGAACAGGAGTCTCCTACAGGCCTAATACAAACAATAGGGAAATGCAACACACAGAACCCAAACAAAATACAAAAGGGAAAGGAAAGACTTAACTTCAAAGAGGCTATGGAAGCACCAGGAACTCAGCCGAGATCCAACCACAAACAATCCACAGGCACAGAAGTTATAAACCGCACAGCATTGTGGGAGAAGCAACTATAAATAACGAAGCTTAAATGATCACATAAGCAACACCTAGAGGCAAGGGGTATGGCCATTAGCAGAAACAACACAGACACCTATTGATCCACAAGGAAAACCTGTCAGATCAAACCATGTGTTGCCAGTCTCACAGATCTTCTGCCACTCACTGTCGCCGGGACGTCCGTATATCTCAATATGTTCGTGAGAACGCCCCCATTGTCTTATAGGTGCGGGTCCCACCGCTGGGACTCGCACCTATATCGAGAACGGAGCCCCGCAAGGTGGTGGCTGGAGTACTCTGGTCCAGCCACCACCAAGCCGGCTCCCCATAGAAGTGAATGGGAGCGCACCATGCATGCGCGGCCCCCGCTCCCATTCATTTCGATGGGGCTGACGTAAATAGCCGAGCCATAGCCCCATAGAAAATTAATAGAGGACATCTGCGCATGAGCATTGTGCCCTGCTTCACTTGCGGGGCTCCGTTTTCGTTATAGGTGCGGGTCTCAGCAGTGGGACCTGCACCTATGAGACTATGGGGGCATATCCTAGTGATATGACCCCATTGTCCATGATGAGACAACCCCTTTAACCCCATCACTGCCCTAGAACACCAGGGATGCTAACACAAGCTCATTTACTGCCTTAGGGAAACTGGCATGAAACTTTTCACTGCCCTAGACCACTGGGATGAACCCCTTTACTGTCTTAGACCACCAGGAATTAACCTCTTCACTGCCCTAGACTACCAGGCATTAACCCCTTTACTGCCCTAGACCACCAGGGATGCCAATACCAGCTGGTTTACTGCCTTAGGCTACTTTCACATCAGTGTTTTTGCTGGATCTGTCATGGATCAGCAAAAACGCTTCCGTTAGGATTATACAACCGTCTGCATCCATTATGAACGGATCCATTTGTATTATCTCTACAATAGCCATGACGGATCCGTCTCTAAAAGCATTGTAAGTCAATGGGGGACGGATCTGTTTTGTTTTGTGTCCGAGAAAATGGGTCTGGCACCATTGACTTACATTGTGTGTCATGACAGATCCGTCTTGCTCCGCATCCCATGACGCACTGAAAAACACTGCTTGCAGTGTTTTCCTGTCCTGCATGGCAATGCAACCTAACGAACAGAAAGCATTCTGGTTAACTCCATTCTGTTCAGTTCAGTGTTGTCCCCATTGACAATGAATGGGGACAAACCTGAAACATTTTCCTCTGGTATTGAGATTCTGTGACGGATCTCAATAGCAGAAAGGAAAACCCTAATGTGAAAGTAGCCTTAGGGAAACTGACACGAACCCCTTCACTGCCCTAGACAACCAGGGAAGCTAACACCAGCTCTCTTACTGCCTTAAAGGGAACCTGTCGCCTCCAAAAGTGATATAAAACTGCCAGCATTACCTTATAGCAGCCCCCAGTCTGTTATTGATCATGTGTGTGAGCCAGAAATTAGTCAATCCATACTTGTGAAAAACGCTTTTTTAATCTCCCTGAGCGCTCTGTTTCCTGTGAGCTTGAAGTCAGGGGGGCAGCGGCCTCCTTGCTTCAAGTCAAGCAATGCCCGCCTCTTACCCGTCCCCTCCTGACTATGATTTACATATTTACCATTCCTTGGGATCGTGCCAGCCTGGCGCCTGCGCAGTGTGCCGCTTGTGACTGCACAATCCCGTCTCGGGCTCCCGCAGTCAGCCGGGCATAATTTTGTAACTGGGCATGCGCCGGCCGGCTCGATTCGTTGTGCGCACTCGCGCCAGCAATAATCAGCGCTGGCGAGTTGTATTCACAGTGCGAGCTGGCTGGCGCATGCGCAGTTACAACATTATGCCCGGCTGACTGCGGGAGCCCGAGACGGGATTGTGCAGTCACAAGCGGCACACTGCGCAGGCGCCAGACTGGCACGATCCCAAAGAATGGTAAATATGTAAATCATAGTCAGGAGGGGACGGGTAAGAGGCTGGCATTGCTTGACTTGAAGCACGGAGGCCGCTGCCCCCCTGACTTTAAGCCCACAGGAAACAGAGCGCTCAGGGAGATTAAAAAAGCTTTTTTCACAAGTATAGATTGACGAATTCTGGCTCACACACATTATCAATAACAGACTGGGGGCTGCTATAAGGTAATGCTGGCAGTTATATATCGCTTTTGGAGGTGACAGGTTCCCTTTAAAGGGAACCTGTCACCGGGATTTTGTGTATAGAGCTGAGGACATGGGTTGTTAGATGGCCGCTAGCACATCTGCAATGTCCAGTCCCCATAGCTCTGTGTGCTTTTATTGTGTAAAAAAAAAAACGATTTGATAGATATGCAAATTAACCTGAGATGAGTCCTGTATGTGAGATTAGTCAGGGACAGGACTCATCTCAGGTTAATTTGCATATATATCAAATCGGGTTTTTTACACAATAAAAGCACACAGAGCTATGGGGACTGGGTACTGCGGATGTGCTAGCGGCGATCTAGCAACCCATGTCCTCAGCTCTATACACAAAATCCCGGTGACAGGTTCCCTTTAGGCCATCAGGAATGCAGATATTGACCCTTGTGAAAATACATCAAAATCCTTGATGGAAAAAAAAAGCAAACCTCCTTGTGAAGCCGCCTTGTCTGTGCCGTGCATGTAACATTATGATTATACCTGGATGAGAGGAGGACTATGCTAGATTTCATCTGTCATATTCACAAAGGTGACACCCGGCTGGATTGTCTTTAGACGTCTACCAGACTGCTAGGATACAGGTGATTCATGGTGTAAGAGAACATTACGCGCAGCGCATGCGTTCACATGACGGGGCCTGCATTAATCCGGGGCTGGGGTAATTGTGCGGTTGTGTAAGTCGCCACTGTCATTCACTTCAATTCCAGAAAAATACAAGACCCTTTAAAAACAAAATACTTTATTATAACTGGTTAAAAACACCTAGTCCCCTCTAAATATAATGTAAGTGATGATGAGTGATGAGCTCATCACACAATAGTACAATATAGCTAATACACAGTTCCCTGCTCAAAGATACACGACTACATGTAACAACACACAAACAGATATGATATCACTGTAGGGTGGGGAGACCTTTCCCTAAAGATCACCCTATGGTATATCTCAGCCCAGAGATGACCCCTTGTCAGTGGCGTCGCCGGGGGGGGGCAGAGGGGGCCACGGCCCCCCCTACTGGGGACTCTCTGTCCTCGTACCTGGGCAGTATCACCCTAACTGGCCCTCAACGGGTCCTAGCACCCCGACACATTTCCCCCAAACACTGGGTTCCTCAGGGGGTCAGTGTAATGGGTGGACCACTACTAGATGCTTGTAGGTAACCAATAAATACATGGACATGTAAGTCACAAAGGAAAACAGATAGTCAAACGTATATGTGTAGACAAAACTCCTTAATATATACAGCAACAGGTGATTGGTATATACCCATGTACCTGTCAAGCCGTGCCCGCTTGGTGGAGTCTTCAAATGAGACTGGTACTTTTTTATTGTGGGGCACATAAGAGCCCGCTCAGTCTCGTAGAGGTGATTTGCCCGCTCCCAGTATAGGCAGCAACTCTGTAGGAGTTTTGTCTACACATAAACGTTTGACTATCTGTTTTCCTTTGTGACTTACATGTCCATGTATTTATTGGTTACCTACAAGCATCTAGTAGTGGTCCACCCATTACACTGACCCCCTGAGGAACCTAGTGTTTGGGGGAAACGCGTCGGGGTGCTAGGACCCGTTGAGGGCCACTTAGGGTTATATAACCCAGGTACGAGGACAGAGAGTCCCCACCACAAGGGGTCGTCTCTGGGCTGAGATATACCATAGGGTGATCTTTATGGAAAGGTCTCCCTGTTCTACGATATCGTATCTGTTTGTGTGTTACATGTAGTCGTGTATCTTTGAGCAGGGAACTGTGTATTTGCTATATTGTACTATTGTGTGATGAACTGATCACTCATCATCACTTACATTATACAGTCCTGATCAAAAGTTTAAGACCACTTGAAAAATAAGAAAAAATCATATTTAGCATGGCTGGATCTTAACAAGGTTCCAAGTAGAGCTTCAACATGCAACAAAAAGAAATGAGTGAGACAAAACATTTTTTGAGCATTCAATTTAATGAAAACAACAAATAAACTGAAACAGGCTGTTTTTCAGCTGATCAAAAGTTTAGGACCACATGCCTTTAAAAGGCCAAATCTGTGCAAAGATGTGGATTAATTGTCATTTTCTGTCAGGTAGTCACACGTTGTGATGGCAAAGGCAAAAAAACTCTCCCTTTTTGAACGTGGTCGGGTTGTTGAACTGCATAAGCAGGGTCTCTCACAGCGCGCCATCGCTGCTGAGGTGGGACGCAGTAAGACAGTCATTTGGAATTTCTTAAATGATCCTGAGGGTTATGGGACAAAAAAGTCAAGTGGAAGACACAAAAAAATGTCATTGGCACTGAGCCGGAGGATCCAATTGGTTGTCTGTCAAGACACTGGACGATCCTCGACCCAAATTAAGGCCCTTACTGGTGCTGACTGCAGCCCCATAACCATCAGACGGCATCTGAGACTGAAGGGCTTCAAAAACAAAAAACGTCTTCAAAGACCTCATCTCCTTGAACTCCACAGAACTGCTCGTTTGGACTTTGCAAGAGAGCACCAAACATGGGACATTTAAAAGTGGAAGAAAGTTTTATTCTCTGATGAGAAAAATGTAACCTTGATGGTTTCCAACGTTACTGGCATGACAAGCAGATCCCACCTGAGATGTTTTCTACGCGCCACAGTGGAGGCGGCGCCATAATGGTCTGGGGTTCTTTTTCCTTCAGTGGAACAATGGAGCTTCATGAAGTGCAGGGCGTCAAACGGCCGCTGGCTATGTCCAGATGTTGCAGAGAGCATTCCTCATGACTGAGGGCCCTCGTCTGTGTGGTAACGACTGGGTTTTTCAACAGGACAACGCTACAGTACACAATGCCCGCAGGACAAGGGACTTCTTCCAGGAGAATAACATCATTTTTTTGGCCCATCCTGCGTGTTCCCCTGATCTAAATCCAATTGAGATCCTTTGGGGATGGATGGCAAGGGAAGTTTACAAAAATGGACAACAGTTCCAGACAGTAGATGGCCTTCGTGCGGCCGTCTTCACCACTTGGAGAAATGTTCCCACTCACCTCATGGAAACGCTTGCATCAAGCATGCCGAAACTAATTTTTGAAGTGATAAACAATAACGGCGGAGCTACTCATTACTGAGCTCATGTTTGGAGGTTGGATTTCTGTGTTGGGGGGGGGGTTTATTTATTTATTTATTTATTTATTTTTTTGGAGGTGTGGTCCTAAACTTTTGATTAGCTGAAAAACAGCCTGTTTCAGTTTATTCGTTGTTTTCATTAAATTGAATGCTCAAATTTTTTTTGGTCTCACTCCCATTTCTTGTTGAAGCTCTACTTGGAACGTTGTTAAGATCCAGCTACGCTAAATATGATTTTTTGCCATTTTTCAAGTGGTCTTAAACTTTTGATCAGGACTGTATTTAGAGGGGACTAGGTTTTTTAACCAGTTATAATAAATTATTTTGTTTTTAAGGGTCTTATATTTAGCTGGAATTGGATTTATTATTTAAGACTCGGTTATCAGCTAATGAAATATAGTCAATTGCTGGACTTCTCTCATTCACTTCAGAAGAGATCTCTGCCTCAGGCTGTTGGGTTTATGGAATGATCGCTGGAGGCGGCCAGGTCATGGTCAGAAAGAAGTCCTGCAGGGAACCCAATTATAGAGATCTAATTGCAGGAGAAATATTTTTTCACCACTTTTAATGAGTCACAATGGTTTGTTCTCACCACTCCTTATTAGCTATGTACATAGTGTGCAGCTTGTTCTGTCACTTATTGGCATTACTCATTGTCCTAATGAAAATCTTATTGAATGTCTAACAATAGGAAGCACGGATATTATATAACTTATTATTGACTCAGTTACCAAGCAGCAGTAACCATTGCATGATCCTTGGTCGGTATGTTCGCCATCGGGGTGGCAGTTTACAGCGATCTGTAAATGTCTAGCTGTTATGAAACTACAACTCCCAGCATGCTGTGAGAATTCACATCTTCGGAAATTGAAGCATCGCAACAGCTGGAGAGCTGTAAGTTGCCGTCAACCTTGCTGGAAGAAGTAATTAGAGGGGTAGCACCTCCAGTCAGATTCCATCTCTTATACCCATTCTCCACATGCCAGTATCAACATTTCTTTTGGGGGTGTAGCAAAGGAGAAAACCCTCAAAGGGAAGAGACGCTGTCAACTACATAAGGAGCATTCTTTTTACCCTTTACCAGCTCAGGCAGGGTTCCGAATCTACTTAAAAAGGCCAGCCCTGTTTGGAGACTTACTGGAAGTACTCTATGGTATAGAGACTTATTGGCAGTGCTTCATGGAAAATAAATATGCAAAGAAGGAAGAGAACCATCTCACCAGCACCACCTCTTGAAAGTGGCTCCTTATGAGTCAAGAACCGACTTTCCAACAAGCCTTGGGGACAATAGCCAAGCCAGATATCCATCCATAGACAGCTGTGCCGGAGTAGGATTCTGGCTGGCTCAGTGCGATCCCTTGGTTCTCTTTCTTGGGAGATACCTCTTAGCTTATTTGTTTCCCATGAAGCACTGCCAAAAGGTCTCCATACCATGGAGTGCTTCCGGTAAGTCTCCATACAGGACTGGTCTCTTAAGGAGATTCAGTACCCTGCCTAAACCGTTTTCAAGGCATTGCTCCCAGCAAGCCAGAATCCTCATCTGTAGTGATGAGAGGCAAGTGCCCTGAAACAGCTGTCTACAGAGGGTTATCTGGCCTGACTATGTTCTCTTGTCATGTCCCAATGCTTGTTGGAAAGTCAGATCTTGACTCAGAGCCACTTCGAAAAGGTGGCGCTGGCGGGATGGTTCTCCCTTTTGGGAGATACCACTTTGCCTATTCCGTTACCCTTTTGCCCAAATCCTAACGGCTCCAGTGATAGGCAAACTGCGGCTCTCCAGCTGTTGCAAAACTACAACTCCCACCATGCCCTGCTGTAGGCTAAAAGCTGTAGGCAGTCTTTGCATACTGGGAGTTGTAGTTCTGAAACAGCTGGAGAGCCGCAGTTTGCCTATCACTGGGCTAAGCTCTTTAGTCATTGATTTAGCCAACAGAAAAAACTGTTTGGACCCTGCCCCCCGTGCTGACAGCCACCCAAATATTGGCAAAAGCACGCACTTAGTCCATGGTTCCGGAGCTCCATCGAGTTGTGGCTGCCTCTATAACCAATGAAAACAAGACTGACTGATAGGTGGGGGTCTCATTCAGCTTAGTGCCACCTTGCTTGGTGGAACAAGGGTCTCCCAGTAGGTGGGCCTGTAGATATAGCATAATGTCTATAGGGGCAAAAAACTTTTAACTTGATTTAGGGTGTGTTCACATCTGTGTTGGAGGCTCTGGCCTGGGCCTTCATTGCAGATTCTGCCAAAAAGAGCAGACAATAAAGTCTTGCATGCCCAAAAAGTGGGCATCTGAACATACCCCATTATAGTCATCGGCACTTCCATTATTTTCATTGTTCTGCTCTTCTAACTGAGCAGGACAATTGTGATTTGAACATGGCCTTAGACCCTGGGTTTTTGGTAATAGTGTAAAACTTGCAGCTTCATGCCATGGTCAAGAGCGAGGTCAGGGTCAGTCAGTGGCAGTGTGGACACTGAGGCAGGAGTGGGAATGAACCTTAATCGGTAGGCATGGCCAGATGTGGCTTCCTGATTGCCGGGGATAAGAGACCAGGGGAGGATGGTTCCATTGGCCACCTAGCCAAAAGGCCATTGTGTGGCCATAGGGAAGCATATTAGAAGTAATGTTGGTTAGGGATCGACCGATATAGATTTTTTTTAGAGCCGAGGCCGATAGCCGATAATTTATACCGATATTTTATATCTCATAATATATATTATATTAGTTGGTAGTCACTGAGGTGGTGGAAATTTAGATTTGGCACTAAATTATTAATTAATAAAGCCCTTAGTTGGTAGTCAATTTATAATTTACATTTATAATATACTAGTGCCAAATGCCAATTTCCACACCATCCCCCCCCCCTCACTGACTTTATTAACCCCTATCAGACCTCAGATCAGCGCTTTATTAACGCCTATCAGACCTTTATTAACCCCTATCAGACCTTAGATCAGACCTAATAATAAAAAAAACTCCTCACCTCTCCTGCGCCGCGGCTCCTCTTCATCTCCGGGTCCGGCGTCTCGCTACCCTGTCTTCTCCGGCCCGCGCTGCGCTGTCACCTGACAGCGTGCAGCATCAGGTCATAGTGCGCGCACTACGTCCTGACACTGTACGGGGTCAGGAAAGTGCAGCGCGGCCCCCATCAAAGAAGATCAGGGAGAATGAGTATCGGAATCGCTTGCTGCTCTTCTTCCCTGCTCCCGGCCCCCGATGCATACTACTGCGCGCTTCCATAATGGAAGCGCTCACTAGTATTCGCTTTATGCGCATTATCGGTATAACGGCCGATAATATCGGTACTTCCGATAATCGGTCGAACCCTAATGTGGGTGATGAAACTACCCCATCGAGGCGTGGTGCAGCACATCTAGGAAAATGGCTGAGCAGTGAGAAGTGAGCGTTCATCACAATGAGTCAGAGCTTCTCCTGTAACATAACGCAGATTATTACGTGGAATTATTCGGAGGAATGTTAATTGTGGTGTCACCTGAGGAATGTGATGATAATTCACGCACAGTATGTGCTCTGTCTACCTGCTGAACGTCCAAGGCGGAGTTCTTGATGCATGCACCAACACAGTACCAGTATGTATATACTCAGCACAGTACTAGTGTGTACAGTATATACTCAGCACAGTACTAGTGTGTACAGTATATACTCAGCACAGTACTAGTGTGTACAGTATATACTCAGCACAGTACCGGTATGTATATACTCAGCACAGTAATGGTATGTATATACTCAGCACAGTACTAGTGTGTACAGTATATACTCAGCACAGTACTAGTGTGTACAGTATATACTCAGCACAGTACTAGTGTGTACAGTATATACTCAGCACAGTACTAGTGTGTACAGTATATACTCAGCACAGTACTAGTGTGTACAGTATATACTCAGCACAGTACTAGTGTGTACAGTATATACTCAGCACAGTACTAGTGTGTACAGTATATACTCAGCACAGTACTAGTGTGTACAGTATATACTCAGCACAGTACTAGTGTGTACAGTATATACTCAGCACAGTACTAGTGTGTACAGTATATACTCAGCACAGTACCAGTGTGTACAGTATATACTCAGCACAGTACCAGTGTGTACAGTATATACTCAGCACAGTACCGGTATGTATATACTCAGCACAGTACCGGTATGTATATACTCAGCACAGTACTAGTGTGTACAGCATATACTCAGCACAGTACTAGTGTGTACAGTATATACTCAGCACAGTACTAGTGTGTACAGTATATACTCAGCACAGTACTAGTGTGTACAGTATATACTCAGCACAGTACTAGTGTGTACAGTATATACTCAGCACAGTACTAGTGTGTACAGTATATACTCAGCACAGTACTAGTGTGTACAGTATATACTCAGCACAGTACTAGTGTGTACAGTATATACTCAGCACAGTACTAGTGTGTACAGTATATACTCAGCACAGTACTAGTGTGTACAGTATATACTCAGCACAGTACTAGTGTGTACAGTATATACTCAGCACAGTACCGGTATGTATATACTCAGCACAGTACTAGTGTGTACAGTATATTCTCAGCACAGTACCGGTATATATGTATGTACTCAGCACAGTACTAGTGTGTACAGTATATACTCAGCACAGTACCGGTATATTTGTATGTACTCGGCACAGTACCGGCATGTATATACTCGGCACAGTACCAGCATGTATATACTCGGCACAGTACCAGCATGTATATACTCGGCACAGTACCAGCATGTATGTACTCGGCACAGTACCAGCATGTATGTACTCGGCACAGTACCAGCATGTATGTACTCGGCACAGTACCAGCATGTATGTACTCGGCACAGTACCAGCATGTATGTACTCGGCACAGTACCAGCATGTATGTACTCGGCACAGTACCAGCATGTATGTACTCGGCACAGTACCAGCATGTATGTACTCGGCACAGTACCAGCATGTATGTACTCGGCACAGTACCAGCATGTATGTACTCGGCACAGTACCAGCATGTATGTACTCGGCACAGTACCAGCATGTATGTACTCGGCACAGTACCAGCATGTATGTACTCGGCACAGTACCAGCATGTATGTACTCGGCACAGTACCAGCATGTATGTACTCGGCACAGTACCAGCATGTATGTACTCGGCACAGTACCAGCATGTATGTACTCGGCACAGTACCAGCATGTATGTACTCGGCACAGTACCAGCATGTATGTACTCGGCACAGTACCAGCATGTATGTACTCGGCACAGTACCAGCATGTATGTACTCGGCACAGTACCAGCATGTATGTACTCGGCACAGTACCAGCATGTATGTACTCGGCACAGTACCAGCATGTATGTACTCGGCACAGTACCAGCATGTATGTACTCGGCACAGTACCAGCATGTATGTACTCGGCACAGTACCAGCATGTATGTACTCGGCACAGTACCAGCATGTATGTACTCGGCACAGTACCAGCATGTATGTACTCGGCACAGTACCAGCATGTATGTACTCGGCACAGTACCAGCATGTATGTACTCGGCACAGTACCAGCATGTATGTACTCGGCACAGTACCAGCATGTATGTACTCGGCACAGTACCAGCATGTATGTACTCGGCACAGTACCAGCATGTATGTACTCGGCACAGTACCAGCATGTATGTACTCGGCACAGTACCAGCATGTATGTACTCGGCACAGTACCAGCATGTATGTACTCGGCACAGTACCAGCATGTATGTACTCGGCACAGTACCAGCATGTATGTACTCGGCACAGTACCAGCATGTATGTACTCGGCACAGTACCAGCATGTATGTACTCGGCACAGTACCAGCATGTATGTACTCGGCACAGTACCAGCATGTATGTACTCGGCACAGTACCAGCATGTATGTACTCGGCACAGTACCAGCATGTATGTACTCGGCACAGTACCAGCATGTATGTACTCGGCACAGTACCAGCATGTATGTACTCGGCACAGTACCAGCATGTATGTACTCGGCACAGTACCAGCATGTATGTACTCGGCACAGTACCAGCATGTATGTACTCGGCACAGTACCAGCATGTATGTACTCGGCACAGTACCAGCATGTATGTACTCGGCACAGTACCAGCATGTATGTACTCGGCACAGTACCAGCATGTATGTACTCGGCACAGTACCAGCATGTATGTACTCGGCACAGTACCAGCATGTATGTACTCGGCACAGTACCAGCATGTATGTACTCGGCACAGTACCAGCATGTATGTACTCGGCACAGTACCAGCATGTATGTACTCGGCACAGTACCAGCATGTATGTACTCGGCACAGTACCAGCATGTATGTACTCGGCACAGTACCAGCATGTATGTACTCGGCACAGTACCAGCATGTATGTACTCGGCACAGTACCAGCATGTATGTACTCGGCACAGTACCAGCATGTATGTACTCGGCACAGTACCAGCATGTATGTACTCGGCACAGTACCAGCATGTATGTACTCGGCACAGTACCAGCATGTATGTACTCGGCACAGTACCAGCATGTATGTACTCGGCACAGTACCAGCATGTATGTACTCGGCACAGTACCAGCATGTATGTACTCGGCACAGTACCAGTATGTATGTACTCGGCACAGTACTGACATGGATATACTTAGCACAGTACCAGTGTGTACAGTCAGCACCCATGCTGACCCCTGTCGAACACCCAAAGGTGCCTACAGTGGGCGTATAAGCATCAAAGCTGGACCATTGAGCAACGTAAGACGATGCCTGAAGGAAGGTTGTTTCTAATCCCTGGAACAGGTTGTCAGGAGTATATGACAACTGACACCAGGTCGGAAATGGCTTCTATAAAATCACACCTGCCCTGGCACCTGCCCAGCTGCGCTATGCCTATGATGTCCACGTGTCTGCGTGGTGACAGTGTGTACTGTACGAGGTGATAATTATCCTCTGCACAGCACTGCTGCGCTCTTACCCGACGCATTTCAGTTTCAAGGAGGACATGAGGTAAGGTTTATGTGTGTTTTTAGTCTTGTCTTCAACGTACCGTTGTAGACAGTCGCCATACAGCACAACCCTCCCCACCTGTCACTCAGACCTGCTGGCGCGGTGGAATGTCAGCCCTGAGACATCTCCGTAGTCTATCGACGCCACGTTTTTATGTAAGGCTTTTTTTTTTTTTTACTTTACAAGCTATTTATGGCAGGGTGAGCTGTTAGCAGGGTGTGAACCGCATATTTTATAGTCCTGTACGAGCCGGGACAGCTTCCCTCCGAATGAATCTCCTGGTGTGATGTTACATTTTACCGTCAGGTCTGTGCATTTGTCACCGGTTGCTTCGGATTTATTTTTACAGATGATCATTTTGCTTTTTTTTTATTTTTCTTATTAGCTTTTTTATATACGGTATATATATTTTTTTTATGTTTTGTGGTTTTCTTTTATTAGAGCGCTTGAGGAAAAACAAAGAGAAGAGGAACAAAGGGAGCAGAAGTTCCGGGAAGAAGTTCTTCAGCAGAGAAAGCTAAAGCTTCAGGAGGCGACAGAAAAATTTCAGCGGGCTCACCTCCCCCCATCGCAACGCCGGAGAGCTGGTCAGTGACTACTTTGTAGACCTGGAAGGGGAAGAATGATATGGGGACACCCGGCTATGGGATACTAATTGAAAATTGCAAGGATTTTATGACCTCCGATAAGTACACACTGCTGTGGGAATGTTCTACTAGTCATTAATATTAGATTACTTTATAATTATTTATTTATTATTGGGTTATGTGAACATTTTTAGTTATTTTAAGGGCTCATGCACACAAACGTATTTTCTTCCCGTGTCCGTACCGTGTTTTTTATTTTGCGTACCGTATGCGGAACCATTCCTTTCAATGGGTCTGCAAAAAAAATGTGGGCTTTCCGTATGTCCATTCCGCAAAAAAAAAGAACTTGTCCTATTATTGTCCGCATTACAGACGAGGATAGGACTGTCCTATTGGGGGCCAGCTGTTACGTTCCGCAGAATACGGAATGCAAACGGACGTCATCCGGACTTTTCGCAGATCCGTGTTTTGTGGACCTCAAAATACATACGGTCGTGTGCATGAGCCCTAAAGGGGTAGAGCCGTAATTTAGTTGTCTCGTATTGGACTCGGCCTATTGTCCTGTTAATACATTAGCTTACTAATAGCTTTGTATTATAAATTCTCTTCCTTGATAGGTGAAGGCCCCATTCGCTGGCCGCAGCCATCTGTAAACTATGCAGCCATCTGTACACTATGCAGCCATCTGTACACTATGCAGCCATCTGTACACTATACAGCCATCTGTACACTATGCAGCCATCTGTACACTATGCAGCCATCTGTACACTATGCAGCCATCTGTACACTATACAGCCATCTGTACACTATGCAGCCATCTGTACACTATACAGCCATCTGTACACTATACAGCCATCTGTACACTATGCAGCCATCTGTACACTATACAGCCATCTGTACACTATGCAGCCATCTGTACACTATGCAGCCATCTGTACACTATGCAGCCATCTGTACACTATGCAGCCATCTGTACACTATGCAGCCATCTGTACACTATGCAGCCATCTGTACACTATGCAGCCATCTGTACACTATGCAGCCATCTGTACACTATGCAGCCATCTGTAAACTATGTAGCCATCCAAAATGTTGCTATATTCCCTAATATATCTTTAGATCAATGAGAGCTCTGTTTTCCTGATACAAGTGTCCGAACCCCCTGCATAGATAAAGGCTACTTTCACCTTCACAACCAATTTATTTTTAACGTCTATAGGCATCTAAAGTGAAAAATCGTAGCAATTTTGCAGTAGGTCTTGATGAAACATTTCTTACCCTTTGGTTTCTACAGCCGCGTCTCCATGACAACAGACAACAAGCAAACAATGTGTAGTCTGGTCCTAAAGTCATGCTCACTTCTGTCTGTCCATCTTGCTAACCTGGTAAACATACAGGGGGAGATTTATCAAAACTCGCTAAGTTGCCCATAGCGACCAATCAGATTCCACCTTTCATTTTCCAAAGGAGCTCTGAAAAATAAAAGGTGATATCTGATTGGTTGCTATGGGCAACTCAGCCAGTTCTACTTTACACCAGTTTTGCTAAATCTCCTCCACAGTAAGTCAGCCTACAGTAAGAGACCGATAGAAGGGAATATGACTACAGGGCCAGGATTTGTTTGTTGTCTGTTGCCATGGAGACACATTACCCACCTAGTAGCTGTGGACACAAAACCATAGGATTTTTTTTTAAAATTAAGACCAGTTGCGATGTTTCTTATTTTTTTTCCCATTTTAGATGCATTGATACAATAAAAGGTGGACATAGCCTTTTTATGTCTAAAGTGAACGATCCCTTTAATTAACATGTGGACACGTCAGCATTCATTCTGGTGTTTGTTGCTTTATTTTGCAGTTTATACTGTACATAAAAGGCCAACTCCAAAACTTGAAGATGCACTTGACCAAATTCAGGGATCCATCCCCTCCACGTATTACTACGTAACCAATCACAGGAGCCCTAATGGCACCAGGTACTTTACAACGTCTACGTATGTGCTTGTATGTCTGTTGTATTGGTGGCTGGTTACTAATGCAGATGTGGGATTTTTCTGTAGCCTCTTCTATATCTGGTTATTCTCGTGATGATTAGAAAAATACAATTTAGACTGGTCCATCAGTGTCTAAGCATCATTGATCTGTTGACCAGCGTTTAAAGCGGTTTTCCAAGTGTCCATAGGTCATCATTATTTGGTCGATGGAGGTCCGACACCCGGGACCCTGGCGGATCAGCTGTTTGAGAAGCCACCGGTGGTTCTCAGTAGCACCACGGCCTTCTCCAGCTTTTCCTAGGCTGTGTGATGTTGACCTAGGCGCTCAGCCTCATGAAAGTGAATGGGGCTCAGCTGCGATACCGAGCACAGCCGCTATACAATGTATGGCACTGTGCTGGGTGAGCAGGGAGAAGGCTGCGGCGCTACTGCAATTGCCATTGCTTTCTCAAACAGCTGATCAGCGGACCCCACTGATCAGATACTGAGGACCTATGTTGAGTATAGGTCATCAATAAAAAATGTTAGCATTTAGACAATGCTAACCCATTGCTTAAAGGGGTATTCCCATCTTAGACAATGGGGGCATATCGCTGGGACCCACCACTATATCGAGAACGGAGCAGGGAGCGCTGTGGCTGGAGGACCCCAGATTTCCCGGGGTCCGTCCACCACCAATCGCTAATCCCCGCCTTTCCCATAGAAGTGAATGGGAGCTTGCCGCACACGCTCCCATTCATTTCTATGCGGCAGACGGCAATAGCCGAGCCAGCGCTCGGCTATTTTCAGCGGCCCTATAGAAATGAATGGAGGGCGGCTGCGCATGCGCAGTGCGATCTCCTTCACTTTCAGGGCTCCGTTCTCCAGTCCCAGCGGTGGGACCCGCACCTATAAGACAATGGGGGCATATCCTAGCAATATGCCCCCATTGTCTAAGATGAGTAAAACCCTTTAAAGGGAACCTGTCACCCAAAAATCGCCTATTAAGCTGTTTACAGTACCTTATAGTGCTGTATACTCGTTTCTTGATGCACTTTTTGTTCGTTTTCCCGCATGTCTGCTCATTCAGAAATCAATGTTATATTCAGCTGCTGCCCCGTGCTTCAAGTCAGGCTTGAAGTCACGGGGGCAGCGGCCTCGGCGTCTTACATGGCCCTCTCCCCGCCCCCTGCCTCTGTTACTGACAGCCGAACTCCGAATCCGGGACCGCGCTCAACGGCCGCATGCGCAGTAAAGGGCGGCAGGAGCGCGGTCCCGGCTGCCGCGCGTACTACGCGCCGTCTTACTTTCGCCGCACTGCGCATGCGCCCGACATCCTGTATCAAACGCGCCCGCGCCCAGATGCCGGGCGCGTTTGATACAGGATGTCGGGCGCATGCGCAGTGCGGCGAAAGTAAGACGGCGCGTAGTACGCGCGGCAGCCGGGACCGCGCTCCTGCCGCCCTTTACTGCGCATGCGGCCGTTGAGCGCGGTCCCGGATTCGGAGTTCGGCTGTCAGTAACAGAGGCAGGGGGCGGGGAGAGGGCCATGTAAGACGCCGAGGCCGCTGCCCCCGTGACTTCAAGCCTGACTTGAAGCACGGGGCAGCAGCTGAATATAACATCGATTTCTGAATGAGCAGACATGCGGGAAAACGAACAAAAAGTGCATCAAGAAACGAGTATACAGCACTATAAGGTACTGTAAACAGCTTAATAGGCGATTTTTGGGTGACAGGTTCCCTTTAAAAAGGTATACCCCTAATTTATGGCAAATGGATAAAATATGCCATAAATGTCTGATAGGTGAGGGTCCCACTTGCATCCGCTCCTTTCATGCTCACTTGCTTCATGCTATTTTCAGATGTCCCATAGCAGTAATTTCTGATGACAGCCTCCTCTCCATTCATGGTAGGACCCCATCCTTGAGGTAGGAACTTGTCCCAGAGGTGGGACCTGCACCTGTCAGACAGTTATGGCCTGTCCTATTAATATGTCATAAATGTCCAGATGGGAATACCCCTTTAATAGTGGGTTCATATTTTGTATACTACTGCTCCCCACTATTAAGTTCTGACACCTTTAAATATACAAGAGTATGGCGAAGTCGGACAATCATTTTCTACTTCACACAAGCAAAAATTGAATTTTTATTTTTATTTTATTTATTTTTTTTTATTTTTTTTACATTGGCTCCTTGATTGGGCAGTTTAGTGCTGTTTCGATGGTTCACACAAATGATCCCATGGAAGATTGATCAGCCAATCAAACCCTTATGTCTATGGGACTGAAAATGTCATTGATTTGGGTAATAAGGTGTTTTAAAGGTGAATATAAGGGGCATATTTATTAAGACCAGAATTTTAGACGCCGGTCTTAATAAACCCCAAAGTGATGACGGTCTGTGTACAGCGCTGCAGAATATGTTGGTGCTATATAAATAACATAACTAATACGATTTATGGAAGCATAACCCAGTAATAATCTTTTTTTTTTCTTTCACAGAACATCAGACTCCCCTTCCAGCTTATCATCGATAGGACACTTCACGTGGCCCAGAAGGCAACAGCCGGCGGCCAAGTTGGACCTTGAAAGAATCTTTCACGATCGGTCTACGGTCCAGGTAGACAGCAATCAGTTCTACTTCCAGCACAAACTGGAGGAAGCGCAGCGCCTTCTAGAGGAGCAGCATCTAAGCAACTTGCAGGTACGCAGCTTGTCACACGCACAGACATCGGGCCTCTTCTCTTCCTAGATCCTTGCCGAGCTGCCTCTACAGTAAGATGAAGTGGCCAGAAGTCAGATCTCCATTTCTGTATGCTTTAGTAGCTGCATGTATTACCTGCAACATATCTAGTCTGTGGCATCTTTTCTTAGAATCCGGCATTGTGCTGTTGCTCTGTTATTCCTCCCAGAAATGTGTTGACAGCTGGGTTTTACCATTCCCCTTGTCAATAGGATGTCTCTCTATACAGCCCCTACACTGTCAGCACCTATTAGACAGACTATGCAGGGACATGCCCTATTGATGAGAGGATCGGTGACACCCAACTGCCCTGCTCTAAATATTCTGCATGGAATTCAGCCATGAGAATGCTAACACGCCCTTATTTGTTTCCATGTCAGCATAGCTATACTGTTGCCGTTTGCTGTCATTTAGGCCTCATGCACACGACAGTTTTTTTTCACGGTCCGCAAAAACGGGGTCCGTGATCCGTGACCGTTTTTTCATCCGTGGGTCTTCCTTGATTTTTGGAGGATCCACGGACATGAAAAAAAAGTCGTTTTGGTGTCCGCCTGGCCGTGCGGAGCCAAACGGATCCGTCCTGAATTACAATGCAAGTCAATGGGGACGGATCCGTTTGATGTTGACACAATATGGTGCCATTTCAAACGGATCCGTCCCCATTGACTTTCAATGTAAAGTCTGGAGTTCTTTTATACCATCGGATTGGAGTTTTCTCCAATCCGATGGTATATTTTAACTTGAAGCGTCCCCATCACCATGGGAACGCCTCTATGTTAGAATATACTGTCGGATATGAGCTACTTCGTGAACCTCAGATCCGACAGTATATTCTAACACAGAGGCGTTCCCATGGTGATGGGGACGCTTCTAGTTAGAATACACTGCAAACTTTGTACAAGACTGCCCCCTGCTGCCTGGCAGCACCCGATCTCTTACAGGGGGATATGATAGCACAATTAACCCCTTCAGGTGCGGCACCTAAAGGGGTTAATTGTACTATCATATTCCCCTGTAAGAGATCAGGGCTGCCAGGCAGCAGGGGGCAGACCCCCCCCTCCCCAGTTTGAATATCGTTGGTGCGCCCACCATCGCCCCCTCCCCTCCCTCCCTCCGTCTATTGTATTAAATCGTTGGTGGCACAGTGTGCCAACCACCATCGGCCCCCCCCTCTATAGCAGTAACAACATTGGTGGCAGTGTGCGGTCTCCCATTCCCCCCCCCCCCCCCCCATCATTGGTGGCAGCGGAGTTCCGATCGGAGTCCCAGTTTAATCGCTGGGGCTCCGATCGGTAACCATGGCAACCAGGACGCTACTGCAGCCCTGGTTGCCATGGTTACTTAGCAATAGTACAACAGTAGAAGATTCATACTTACCTGCTTGCTGCTGCAATGTCTGTGTCCGGCCGGGAGCTCCTCCTACTGGTAAGTGAAAGGTCTGTGCGGCGCATTGCTAAAGAACTGTCACTTACCAGTAGGAGGAGCTCCCGGCCGGTGGCACACTGTGCCACCAACGATTTATTACAATAGAGGGAGGGAGGGGGGGCGATGGTGGGCGCACACTGTGCCACCAACGATATTCAAACTGGGGAGGGGGGGGGGAATATGATAGTACAATTAACCCCTTTAGGTGCCGCACCTGAAGGGGTTAATTGTGCTATCATATCCCCCTGTAAGAGATCGGGTGCTGCCAGGCAGCAGGGGGCAGTCTTGTACGAAGTTTGCAGTGTATTCTAACTAGAAGCGTCCCCATCACCATGGGAACGCTTCTGTGTTAGAATATGCTGTTGGAAATGAGTTTTCACGAAGTGAAAACTTAGATCAGAAAAAGCTTTTATGCAGACGGATCTTCGGATCCGTCTGTATGAAAGCAACCTACGGCCACGGATCACGGACACGGATGCCAATCTTGTGTGCATCCGTGTTCTTTCACGGACCCATTGACTTGAATGGGTCCGTGAACCGTTGTCCGTCAAAAAAATAGGACAGGTCATATTTTTTTGACGGACAGGATACACGGATCACGGCCTCGGCTGCAAAACGGTGCATTTTCCGATTTTTCTACGGACCCATTGAAAGTCAATGGGTCCGCGAAAAAAAACGGAAAACGGCACAACGGCCACGGATGCACACAACGGTCGTGTGCATGAGGCCTTACCCAGTGCAATCATTGCAAGCCTGTCAGGGAGGTTTTCTTTTTCATGCAATTTAATATAAAACCACTAGATGGCAGTGTCACTCTTAATTGGATACTAACGCAGCATGTTCCTAATCACGAAGATGCCAAGATGTGCCTTTAAAGGGGTTCTGTAGCTTTTCTACGGCTCTGTTCACATCATGTTTTTGGCTACTGTAAAGGTATACATATCTCTGAAGTATACCCCCCAACTGAAGTCTCTGGCATATAGGCATACGGTAAAATATGTCAGGTATTGCACATTCTTTGTGCATCGTACATTTTTTAGATGTTCCTCTTTTATAGGAGTGCTTAGCAGGCTACATTTTCCTATATGATAGAAAAAGGTTTACAGAGGCATACCAGCCCGGCGTTTGCCAAAATGACCCTCCGTTGGCATAATCTGGCTGCATGGCTACTTTCCAAGCCAAATGTGAAGTAAAAATTAGATGTGAACATCTTCTAACTAATGGTTATGTAAATGGCCATTAATAGTCATGTATTTCTTTATAAAATATCATAAAATACACCGCGATCACTTTATTGTGCTGATGAGTCTCCTAATTTACTGAAACTTCTGCTTCTGGTCTTGGAAAAGTTGATTTTGTATCGTAAAAAAATTCCAGACTATCAGAATCGCTGGATTGTAGGATGGTCAGGTATAATACCTGTCTATACAATCACAAGTAATATACATGCTTCTATGCAGCATGAACACAATACTTCATGTGGCTTATAATTATGGATAAGCGAATCAACTTCGGATGAAAGATCCGAAGTGGATTCACATAAAACTTTGTTTGAATACTGTACGGAGCGAGTGCTCCGTACGGTATTAGAATGTATTAGCTCCGATGAGCCAAAGTTATTACTTCGCTAAGTCTCGCCAAACTTCGGGTAATAACTTCGGAAATTAATTTCTACTGTAAAAAAGCTTTTACCGAACTCTGTACCGCTTGGAACCGAACCGGAGTTCGGTAAAAGGTTCATCCCTACTTATAATCTATGAAGAAAACTCCTGGTGCTAGATTATTAGAAGTCCCCGACTCCTGTGACCTGTGGCTTTCTGTCCTTTTACATAAGCCACTACTCAGGTCAGTGATCAGGAATGAACCACTCGTTCCCAGTCTTTGCCAGCTCCTTAAGCTGTATTTACATGCAGCAATCATCTACTGTGTATGGGAAGGAATGATCACTACTACGATCATTCATCAGCATGGAAAATGATTGTTTATGGGCAGCACATACCTACTTACCCAGGGCCACATGCTGCCCACAAACAATAATTTTAGCTGCCGTATGAATGAGACGATCCCCTGATGAATGACTGTTTGCTTGTTCAAAAAGGTGGTTGGCGGTACCTTTATGGTGGTTGTTTTACTACATCAAATGGCATTTATCATGTAGAGAAAGTTAATACAAGGCACCTACTAATGTATTGTGATTGTCCATATTGCCTCCTTTCCTGGCTGGATTCATTTTTCCATTATACATTATACATGGCTCATATTCAGAGGTTACGACCACCCTGTAATTGCAAACTATAGGAAAAAGCTCCGGCATATGCGTGCTCCCACCATCCCAGCCACCAGAGAGGCGTCTTTTCCTATAGTGTAGAAGCACGACCACTGCTGCTGGATTGCAGGGTGGTCATAACTAGGGCTGAAACGATTACTCGATTTAATCGAGTAATTCGACACAAAATAATCCTCGATGCAAATTTTTTGCATCGAGGATTCGTTTGTGTCATGTGACCACGGAGCGGGAGTGAAGCGCTTGCTATTACTCCTGCTCCGTGGTCTCCCGCTGGCCTGCAATACTCACCTTTCCAGCAGGCGGCCTCCGGACACTCCACAGTACGTCCATGGCCCTGCGCTGTTCTGACATCCTGACGTACGCACGCCGTGACCTGACGCACTGTGTGACGTCAGGAGCAGAGCAGCGCAGAACGATGGAGTGTCGGCAGCACCCCTGCTGGAAAGGTAAGTTGGTGAAACCGAGGGGGTGGGGCGCAACTAAGGCCAGGCAGAGGGGGCAGAGGGGGCAGAGCTGATGGGGCAGAGCTGATGGGGCAGAGCTGATGGGGCACTGTGTGGGGGCAGAGCTGTGGGGGCAGAGCTGTGGGGGCAGAGCTGATGGGGCACTGTGTGGGGGCAGAGCTGATGCACTTGGGCTGATCGCACAGTGGGGAACAAAGGGTGTTGGGGACTGATGGCAGGGGGTCTGATGAGTTTTTATAAAGGAAATTATTATTTTTTTCTTATTAGATTACTCGATTAATCGTAAAAAATTATCGATAGAATACTCGATTACTAAAATAATCGTTTACTGCAGCCCTAGTCATAACCTTGGAAACGAGTGTATAATGGCATGGAAAAATGAATCCAGCCAGCAAAGGAAGAAATATGGACAATCACAGTACATTAGTGAGTGCCTTGGATTAACTTTCTCTACATTATAAATGCCATTTGTTGAACTGAGACAACCCCTTTAAACATGACAATTATAGTAACATAGTTTGTAAGGCTGAAAAAAAGACATCTGTCCATCCAGTTCAGCCTGTTATCCTGGAAGTTATCTCGAACGAGCAATTATACGAAAGGACGCACGAAACAAAACTGCACGGATGCTGAGTCCTTCTGGATGCTTCCTCTAGTGGCTGTAATCCACAGGCTTCCTTCCTTGTAGTTTTTAGCTTCTTGCCTGTAATGGGAGATCAGGTGCTGCTGGTCGCTCAGCCAGTCTAAGGGTTTAAAGGAGTTTTCCGCTTTAGACAATCCCTACTTCTTAGAGAGGTCTCTTGACAATAGGCTGATCACAACGTATGCCTCTGCTTGAGCCACCAGCGATCATCTGGAAGTGTGGGAAGCTGGCAGAACGTGTCCAGTTTTCCTGCAGCGCCACCACTGGGGGAATAAAGAATTACACTGTACTCATTCCAATGCTTAGGTTGTTTGTGTCATGGAGGACAGTTCCTCCAGGGAGAGAGACGCCCATTGTCGCTATTTTTCAGTTATGACCACGAGGCGAGGATCCTAATAATAGGGTATATAAAAGCGTTTCTCTAAACTAGACTTTTTTTTTTTGCCTACATTCATTTTTGTAAATTTTCTCTGAAATCTCCCTTTTCGTGCCCTAACATGTGCGTAAATATAAAAGACCCTCAGGAGGCCTGATGAGTGCTGGCAGGTGAACTCCTGAACGCGGTCCATGTACAATATACCTGCAGTAATGTCATTGATTTGTTAGGATTCACATTGCTCCAACACGTCCCATAGTTGCGGGAATGCTGAAGGTACGTCACAGGGCCAGGCAGTGTAAATATCATCACACCTGGCCCTGACTTTTAAAGTCTTGTGCAGCGCATCAGTATCCAGCGCAGGTGCAGTACAGGAATGAAGCTCACAGTACAGAAGAGAATGCCAGGGAGCCTCTTTCCTGTACTGCGACTGCGCTGGATACTGATGCGCATGGTGCAGCGTGAGACTTAAGGGGAAGTCAGGGCCGGGAGTGATCACGTTTGACGTGCCTGGCCCTGCAATCAAAGTGCAGAGGGTGCAGCAGTTGTAGAGAAGCTGAGCTGCTCCTAGAGGCTCATTTACATGTATTAAAGGGTTTCTGTCACCAGATTTAACCCTATTAAGCTAGCTGACATTAGCGATGTCAGCTAAACCTAACCAGCCTATTCCTACTTTTATCTATGCCCCCGTTACGCCAGAAATCAAACTTTTATAACATGCTAATTAGCTTCCTCACCGCGCCTGCGCCGAATACTGAACAGCGCGGTGAGGAAGCTGGCATCCGGTGGCCGAATGCTGAACGGCGCAAGATTTCACCAGAGCACAGGGCTGGCAGACAGATGCGACAGGAATAGGCTAGTTAGGTTTAGCTGACGTCAGCACATCGTTAATGTCAGCTAGCTTAATGGGGTTAAATCTGGTGACAGAAACCTTTAAAAAATAGTTTTTCTCAGCAATGCGGGCACATATGAACATGGGACCAACACAGATGTCTTCAGCTGCCAAGTGCACACGTAACCAGTCCGCCAGTGTCATAGGGACAAAACTGCTGACAGATGCCCTTTAAAAATGTAGGGCATATCCACAATTCCACCTCTGACACCATCCCTACCGGGAGACGGAGGGTCTTGGCGCCTATTATCCTATTCACATTGGATGACGCACCCATAGAATTCAGTAGAGAGGCGCGAGCCTTTGAGGTCTGGGAGCTACGGAAAGAGAAGAGCATTTCTTTGTGAATAGATTTAGAGATTTTCCTCCTTTTAGGCATCATCTGACATTTCATTTCAGGATCTGTAACCTTAAAAAAAACAAAAAACACATGGGGGCAGATTTATTTATGAAAATGCGCTAGTTTTTTGGTGCAATTTGTGCCAAGAAACGGGCGTGCATGCTTTGCAGCACATTTACTAACCGTTTTGCAGACTTTCCAACGCGTTTTCCTCCTCATCCGACACTGAAGCCCGACTTTCCCAGAAAGGGGTGTGATGTCAGTAAGAGGGGGCTTCACCTAGATGCATAGCCTACCCCCCCCCCAGTGGCAGATGGACAGAATTTTTGCTGCATGGACAAAATTCGGGAGTAAATCTGGTGCAGGACTTACAACACTCCAAATTTACACCCCCCCAGCACTCCGGTTCCACTGCTTCCAGGGTCCATCTACTTCCAGCTGCATCTTGACACAGACAAGTGACCACTGCAGCCAGGAAGTCGCTACAGCGGGTCAGCCATTGATTGGCAGAGCGGTCACTTTTTCATGAGGGAGCAGGAAGTAGATGACGGCCAGGGAATCGGGGAGTGTGTGAACGGGGGTGGTGGGGGAGGGTAAAGCAGGGGCGGACTGGGAACTTAAAGTGGCCCTGGAAACAAATACTAAAAGTGGCCCCGTTTTGAAGTTTGGTCCAAATTGATGGAAGGCAGGGCCAGCAATAGCTTATTGTGGCACATTATACCGCCCCAACAGAGCCAAATACCACAGTCCATCACAAAATACTGCCGCCAGCAGCACAAAATACAGCCCCAAAAACTTCCACTGGCCGGCCATGAGGAGGGTCCAGACGGCCCACCGGGAAATTTCCCTGTAAGGTCTATGGCCAATCCACCCCTGGGGTAAAGTGAGTATGGGGTACAATTTTGAATAGAAAGATAATTTTTACTTATGAGGCCACTAAAAAAAAATGCAAACCCCTTTCATTTGCTCACGTGTCAATTTTTTTATTTTCTTAAACATGTTTTTATAGATTTCAGTAAGAATGAAAGAATGAAAATGACGGTAGATTTTTTTTCACGAGACATAATGCTTTTGTTTTTCGCCTGTGTTTTATTGCATTTTGCGTCCACGTGCGCTGGCATCATTAGTCCGCTTGAATGAGCGTGTCGTAGTGATGAGTCAGGTAAAGGGAGCGAACGCTTGCGCTGTGGGTGGATCTGGATGCTGTCATGCAGCCAGCACAGGCAGGATGTGGTAACAGTTAAAAGTCTAGTAAAATAAGAAAGGGCGTATTAACACCGTGCCGTCTAATTGTTTGTAATTGGAATTATATAACAATGGCAGAGCAATAACTGGCGCTGACGTGAATGCTGACGCGTTTTATTGTTCTGTCTGTCAGCCATTGTTCACCCGTTTAAAGGGGTTTTCCAGGATTTTTTAATGTGGATAAGCCATCTATATCTGATCGGCCAGGGGTTCAGCACCCTGCACCCCCACCGATCAGCTATTCCCCAGTAGCTCCAGCACCAGAAATGGGTGGAGAAGAGTGGATGGAGCTGGTTACTGCAGAGCTCTTCCCATTGCAGTGGAGTGTCGGCTCCCTCCCACACACACCCTCCAATCAGATATTGATGGCCTATCCTCAGGACCAGAAAATCCCTTTAAGGTGGGACCGCAGCAGTAGCGTATCAGTCCACTGCTTATTTTTTTGTAATTAGACAGTGCTCCATCAGCCCCATAGAAGTGAAGGGAGCAGTGAACCAAACCGTGCATTACCGTTCCATTCAGAGAGGGGACTCGGGGACCTCTCCTTCTAAGGAAAGGGACCCAGCAAGGTGACCCCCCATATGCTATTTATCATCTATCCTGTGGATAGCTGCTAAATCATGTTTGTGGGCTAACCCCTTTAAGATAGATAAAAGTCTTAGCTATCACATATGCAGCCATGCCTCCAGGATAGACTTCAGGTTTAGCAGAAGTAGTCCTCCCTGCGGTCCTTATGTAGCATGGTCAACATTTCTCACAGGTTGATGAATCCACACCTAGGATGACCTGAGATCTCTGGTAACAGTCGTGGACATCACCACTTGTATCGGCCCATACATGACCGTTATATATCATTAGTACTGTACAGTAGGTTCAACTTCGGCGTCTGCTGGTCATAGAGGTGCACTGCCTTCCAAAAAATAGTCTTAAAGGGGTATTCTGGTTGTTTCAGGTTTCCACTGGGATAACTATTAGATTGATGGGGGGTCCTACCACTGGGACCGCCACCGATCATTTAATCAGGGGTCCCGCACCCCCTGCAATGAATGGTGCGCGCATGCCCGACCAGCCGCTCTGTTCATTTCGGGGGTACGGGCCCCATTCTCGTGATCATTGGGGTCTCAGTGGTAGGACCCCACGATCTAATAGTGATCCCTTATCTTGTGGGTAACTTCAAACAATCAGAATACCCCTTTAATTAAAGGGAAAGTGTCACCTATATGTTTTTCTGTCAGTTAAAACCAGATAGTGACACACATTCCTTTTTTTCTAATCAGATTTTATTTTATGTTTTTCATTTTTTTATTCTAATTTCTGAACCTGGTTGTAGGGTCGGCCATCTTGCCTGAGCTGTTCCCAGTACTTTCAGAGATGCTTTATGGGAGCTTCATGGGCCATAGATACAATAGACTGGAGGGGACTCACTGACTTCTATGGCAGAGTTTTCTGGGCATCCTCTGTGACCTGTGCAGAGGTCAGGAGCATGGGCGGATTGGGAACTTAGTGGCCCTGGAAGAAAAACGAAAAAAGTGGCCCCATGTTGTAGGAGGGTCTAACTTGACAGAAGGCAGGGCAACATAAGTAGGCAGGGAGCACAGAAGTAGGCGGGGCCTGCAATATTGTAGTGCAACACAAAATACCGCCCCTGCAGAACCAAATAACGCAGTACAGCACAAAACATTGCCGCCCTCACCACAGTATTCAACGGTATCACTGTCCTGAGGATGGTGATACAGTTGAGTTCAGCAGGGCACCTGCGGCTGCTGGTCAGGTGCAGAAGTACCTGATGCTCCTAGCATTAATTAATGCTGAAAGCATGAGATCATTATGTCCCCAGCTGGGAGCCGTGAGGAGGACTTGGGTGACCCCATGGGCATTGGCCCAGTGGGAAATTTCCTTGTGAGGTCTATGGGCAGGATAAAGATAAGCTGTGATATCACCTATTGTGAATAGTGAATCCTGTGTTTGTCACAGTAAAATAAAAATGAGTGCAATCCCTCCAGAATACAAGGACCAGGATCCAACAGACATCCAGGAAATATCCAGAAAAAGAGGCAACGCTCCAAATAGTGTGAAAAGGGTGGTGGACCTTTTATTCACCCATGGAAAGTTTCAGCCCTACATAATGATGCCTTAGTCAAGGCCTCTATTTCTGGATATTTTGTGGATATCTATTTATCTGTGTAATGAGATTAAGCCAGCGCACCGTTTTCTGACCCAGTTATAATTGAAACAATCGGGTCAGCAGAACCGACTGAATCCCATGCCTGCTAATATTCCAGCAAAGAATTAAGCATGTCAAGAATTTTATGTAAAGTTAAGGTCCTTTTTAAGTGACATTAATAATCGTGTATAGTCCAGTAATGGTAGTAACTCCAGGAGATGGCACACAAAATTAAAGGTTATCCCATGATTAAAGGGGTTATCCCACTTCAGCAAATAGAACTTATGACGTAGAGAACTTACTAATGTATTGTGATTGTCCATATTACCTCCTTTGCTGGCTGGATTAATTTTTCCATCACATTATACACTTCTCGTTTCCATGGTTATGACCACCTTGCAATCCATCAGCGGTGGGACAACCCCTTTAAGGTAAAAAAATAAATGAAAATCAGATGTCATATAGTACATGACAATTAGCCCTGTACCTCACATGGATACAGGGATCTCCCCTTTCAATGCTCCCATTGCTCTGCAATAATTATTTCCAGCTGGGGGCTCAGGGGGTGTTTCCTTTCTGCTGCAGCTCTCTCCCTATCACAGCTCAGGGGGCTGCAGCTCTCTCCCTATCACAGCTCAGGGGGCTGCAGCTCTCTCCCTATCACAGCTCAGGGGGCTGCAGCTCTCTCCCTATCACAGCTCAGGGGGCTGCAGCTCTCTCCCTATCACAGCTCAGGAGGCTGCAGCTCTCTCCCTATCACAGCTCAGGGGGCTGCAGCTCTCTCCCTATCACAGCTCAGGAGGCTGCAGCTCTCTCCCTATCACAGCTCAGGGGGCGTGTCCTTTCTACTGCAGCTCTCTCCCTGTAACTGTCACAGCATCTAACAGTAGATCCAGCTGGTGGCAGTTGGGAGTGTGCTGGGACAACCCTTTTAATCAATGAGGATCTTGAGGGATCTGAAGACAACCCTTTTAAAAACACAGATTTATCAAACTGGTGTAAAGTAGAACTGGCTTAGTTGCCCATAGCAACCAATCAGATTGCACCTTTCATTTATCACAGCTCCTTTGGAAAATGAAAGGTGGGATGTGATTGGTTGCTGTGGACAACTAAGCCAGTTCTACTCTACACCAGTTTGATAAATCTGCCCATATGAATCTGTGTAGTACAAGGAGGCTCGTCTGCCAGAACAGGAGCCGCTCTGCATGATAGTTCATAGAAGCAGGCAAATCCCCCTTCTCTCCATGATGTCCTTATGTCCGACACGTGTTGTCTTCATGAGACAACCCCTTTATATTGATAGTAAAAATCATAGCTTAGAGATGGTAAGCCAACACTGATCTAATATCTACATTTATTTTTACAGAATTTTCACCAAGAAGTTGCACAGCTTACACGTGAAGACAGCTTGTCCAGCTTGGACAGCCTAGAAGGAAATTTAGAGCCGGCAAAAGAAGAAAATAGCTCAGTGTTTTCTTCTGTCCCGTTACACAAAGCACTTGCAGACATTTCTTCTTCCTCCGTGAATATGGGATATTATAACACTGATGATGGTGTCCGTGGCTTCAACAGTCAGACAAACCTTCCCGAGCCTTCCAGACCTCTACCTGGAGATATGATTGTAGAAATGCGCTTTCCAGTAGGAGATGAAGAGAGTGTCCCTCAAAATGGATTCCAGCAGAAAACGATGGACACCTTAACAAGAAATGAGAAAATGCATCCCGTAAGTACATCCAACCTCTCCATGTCAAATCAACATGTCAGTCAGGTGTCCCGAGTCTCTGGAACTGAGAGCAAGTTATCCTATTATGACAGAGACAATGCATCTTGTAATGTGGTGGTTAGACCAAGCAGAGCCTGGGCCACTCCCGACCCAACTCCAAAAGAGACCATTCAGATGTCTGTGCCTCATGATAACAAAGACACACCACAACACCCTGGACTATCAGCAAGACCCGCAATGACTCAACCCTTGGCAACCCCAGTGGTGGTTCCATTTTCCGAAAGCTCTTCTAATAGCTTCCAATACAATATAAGCTCAGATCTAAAAGTAAGTAAACACTCAGATAAAATCCATTCAATGAGCTTAGTTCCTGACCCTGAGATCCTTACAAATATATACAATGCACAGTTCCATACTATAAAAACCAGCCACAGAAAACCTGAAGAGATCAATAGCCGAGATAGTCCGTTACATCAAAAAAGGTCTTCACCAACCGAAACTGATTCGGGCGTAATACAAGATCCAAAGGGTCATCAAAATGGAACGGCACTTTCTCTCAACGATCCTGACCTGGCGTTGTCTACTCTCTATAGAAAGGCAAGAATTAATACTGCCGGAAAAGAAGGGAAGAAGTTGTTAAAGAGTATATTGAAGAAGGTCTCCAAGTATGAGAATGGTTACACCAGAGTGATGGGTATTAACAAGATGGTTCTCAGAGGGGACAGGGCCTCCACCGGCATTCGAGACAGTGTTGAACTGATAAAGGAAAAAGAGCATAAGAAAACAAACAATAAAAAATTGAGGTGGTTGGATGAAATCGATAAACTCATGGATAATCAAGGTGTACCAGGTATGAATGGGGCAATGCAGGCTACCGTAAAGTCCTCAGTCGAATCCACAGCTGCGGCATACTCCAAAGAGAACGACCTGGCCCATACAACTTCACAAAATGGCCAGACAGGACCTCTTGCAGGAACGCCCAGTTCTGTCTTCTCTACAGGTTACCATTTCGCTAAGCAGGCATGGATGGTTTCTAAAGATGAGGAACCAAATTCTGTAGGACATATGCACACAGTTAGAAGCTCTCCAAAAGCAAAGACAAGGGTAGTAAGACGTCCAAAATCAGCCAGAACCCCATCGTCAGTGGTGCACCGGAATAGGAAGGGCATTATAATTCGACCACAGTCAGCAACCGAGGCCAGCAGGATTGCAAGGTCTCAGGGAAAGATCATGACTCCTCATCCTCCTCCGAGGCCTGCTTCAGACAACAATAATAACAGAGAACCAGTGGCCAAGGCTCAGCCAGTCACCATTTCTCAGATTAATCATTCAAACAATGTTGTGTCATCTACCAACCATGTTATAATCAAGGACAATATGGCTTCTCAGACCATGTCTCATTCCTCGGGTAATACACAGATCCCTCAGGCTTATGTTCCTTCTGATCCGGACAATGCTTCAAAGGCTGCTCTTGCGTTGAATAGCGAGCGGCTGTTGGCTTTGCAAGAAAGCTTGCCAGTTCCTGTCAAACGGCACCCAGTTTTTGGTGAAAATGGGCTGCGTTTGGATCATACGCCCACTGATGAGGAAATCGCTTTCTTGTGGCAAGGAGTGCGAAGTGCCTTAACCCACAAAAACGCTGCTACAGGTGGGTTTCCTTTTGTAAAGGTCATAAACCTCTCAATTGTCTCAGTTTTGAGGAATTGTCTTTTGAAATAATGACAAACACAGGGACTCAAAGCGCCGGGATAGTTGTGTGGCCAGGGAGACTCCCTGGAAAGCCAGTGGTTGCCATATTGGCACTCGACCTCAACACACAACTGCCACTTGGGTCAATTTCGTAGGAGGCCATTTTGCCTATTTGTTTATTTTTGGAGTGAAATAGATCTAAAAGGGGTAAATATGGCCAAAGTGGACTTTCCTGTGAGAATGTTTGGGTGTTCCTTGGTGTTTTGGGGGCATTTCTCTGTGTTTTGGCTCATTCTTTTTTTTTTTTTTTTTTTTGTATGTGCTCCTGAATACAGCAGGTCTTATAGGGCTCCTACCATTTTAAACAACTTTTGACATTTCATAGTGACATGTTAGAAGCTGATGGAAGTCTGGATGCTGATGCTGTCCCCCTACATGTTCATCGGCTCTCCTCAGGGAGCAGAGCAAGTGGATAGGGATAGAGTTATCATTTGATGATGCCAGTTTTCTCTGTGTTTGCGACTTTTTCCACGGCATTTGTGCAAAAAATTTTGACCAAGTGCCGTCTCCACGCAACTTTCCTGAAAAGGGTGTGTGGTGAGGGGCGCCACATTTAACATCTTCTATGCCAGTAGAAGATGCTCTGGAATTGGTATTACATGGGGAATACAAGTTACTAAGACATATCAGGAGAGGTGACAGGTCCTCCTTAAGTTTCACATTAAAGTAAAACTCTGGGCAGAATTCGAAGTCTATGGAGCTCCCTGAAAGTTTTACTTTAAGTAAGTTCACATGACTGCTAATAATTGTTCTGCTCCGTCAGCACAGAACTGATAAGAACGGAGCTGAACAGACCCCATTAACTATAATGGAGTCTGTTCAGTTTTGATTCGGGAACCTTTTTTTTTTTTTTTTTTTTTTTTTTTGTACTGGACAAAATAGTCTTTCTAATGGAATCTGCTATGGGGCCTCTAACGCAGATGTGAACAAGCCCTTACCTGACCACTGCTGTTCTCACTGTCCTCCACAGCGGATGTCTGTGCTGTCCATGACAACATGGCACCCAAGGAAATCCTGCAGCTTCAACCAATCCATATGCCTCCATATGAATTACAGGTTCTCCATGTCTGACACCCAGCACCGCACTGATCCGATGTTTCAGCAGCTGCCATGCCAGAAGCTATACAGAGGGAAGCAGAAGGGTCTGTGTCCCGGGTACTGCAGATCGGCCCCCGTTCAAGTGAATGACAGCGGAGCTGCAGTACATCAGCCTTCTGCTTCCGTCCGTATAGGATTGGTGGTGGTGGTGAACCCCCAATGATTCTGATCCTGAGCCTACGTCATCAATATCTGTAGCCCAGAGAACCCCTGTGCATGAGTCCTCATCAAGATACAGCTATAAACACACGTATGACCAGGTCAGCTCTGCTGCATCTGTTCAGGATTTATAATAAATGTCCCGTTCAATTCTGCATCTTTGACGTTTGATCTGCATTGACTATTACTGACCTGAGAACATCTGTCATCTGATCCTGATGTTGGTGCTCATTGTATTTTAGGTGATTTCCGTGCTGGCGTTCTGCCTTCTCATTTACAGCACACACAACCCAACCTGTCCCACATCGTGATCGACGGAGCAACACTGAGCAACTGGAGGTCACTGTCACGAATAAACGGCTTCTTCTCCCCACTTAATAATGGTGAGAGTTAAATTTTTTATTTTTTTAGTAATGATGTCTGCATTAACATGAATATCGCTCAGCTTGCCTTCTCACCTTCATGCTGGGAAGGACCAGGGCATAAAATCTAAAAAGCATTTGCTGAAGATGAAGATCAGCCCTCTGTGTTCTCCGGCAACAGAAATTAACGAGTAGTCCAGGATTTTAATATTGACGAATAAGCCATCGGAGTATCTCTGGCACTGGAACTACACAGCTCCGTCCATTGTGTAGTAGACAGTTGTGTATTGGAGATCTGGACTACACACACTTGGGACCTCTGTATTGTGCCTTCAGGAGGCTCCATATTCTCCCCTAGAGGATCTCTAGAGTACTACATACCATCATTTTATGAAATTGGAACACATGGGGGCATAGTATGGGCACAGATAGTAGGCATTGGGCACCATATTATGTATCCCTAGGGGGCATTCACACTTCTGTAGTTTCCGGACCCACAAAAGATGTGGACCGCACACCATGTGTTTTCCTCATCCGCGTGTCCATTCCGCGGCCCCATAAAAAAGATAGAACATGTCCTGTTCTTGTCCGTTTTGCAGACAAGAGTAGGCATTTCTAAAAAAAAAAGGGGAGAACATGCTGATCCTCAAAGTGTGGAACGCACGCGCCCAGTATCTGTGTTTTGCAGATCGGCAATTTGCAGACTGTAGAATTCCCCCTTACCATGTATAATGTGGAAGTGTGCCCAAGCATGGGGCTTTGTAGCTCCACAGCCCCAATGTGGACATGTGCACAGGACCCTTCAGTCTCTTGAAAAGCCGCCCCAGCAGTCAGACATCATATCTTGCTGGCATACACCACCAATATGCCATCCGTGACTATTAGTGCGGAACCCCATTTCTTTGTGGACCTCTTGGCCCTGCCGAGAAAATAGCGATTAGGAAATTCTTCTACTCAGCTACTGCAAGTGACTTAAAGGGTTTTCTGAGATTTGAAATCTGATCTGTGGGGCTCAGACCCCCGCCGATCAGCTGTTTGAGAAGGCAGCGGCTCTTGCAGTACCATCGCAGCTTTTCCTAAGCCAGTGACAACACGTCCATCGGTCACCTGGCCTAGGCGCAACTCAGCCCCATAGAAGTGATTGGGGTTGAGCTGCGATACCAAGCACAGCCACTATACAATGTACGGCGCTGTGCTTGGGGAGCTGAGACAAGGATGCGGCGCTACAGAGAGCGCTGGTGCCTCCTCAAACAGCTGACCGGCAGGGGACCCAGGTGTCATCAGTTAAAAAATCTTGGAAAACCCCTTTAAATATATTTTTATGTCTATCCAATAATACAGAAAATATGATAATCCAGCTCTTATCAGGTAATAGGGTTGTCCAGCAGTATTATTTTATTTTATTTTTTTTAATATAAAAAAATAAAGCCATACGCTGATTTGTTCCCCACTGCTCTCCGCTTCCTGGTCCTGGCCTGACACAGCCAATCACTGGCGGTATCGGTGACCTGCCTCAAGCAGTGATTGGCTGATGGGGTCTTTCCTTGCATTTCTATCTTGTGGGACAGTAGCGGGGGATCAGTGGGGGCCGAGTATGGCTTATGTTTTGATTTTTAACCCCCTATGAGCCATATTTAAGAAATGAATACTACTGGACAAGCCATTCCGTTACATCAATGATCCAGACACTCTACGGATAAAGTACATCACCCCGGCCATCTTTAATTGCGTTTTCTTCTTTCTGAAGGTTATGTCACCCTTTCAAGACGGAAACCGATTCTAGACAACAATGAGAACAAGCGCAGAGCATTGCTGGAGCAGAGGAAAGGAAGACCCGCATCTGCCGGCTGGGGGCCCTCACATATTCAGGTAACGAATATCCGTACTGCACTTCCCTTTATAAAAACGGCTGCGGTCGCCCATGAGCATTGATATTTTTGATTATTAGAGGAAGGTTTGTCAATGTTTCCTATTACTTTCTTTAGGGCTCAAAACTCTCTCTAAGGGCTCATGCGCACAAATGTATTTTTTGTCTGTGTCCGTTCCGTTTTTTTGCAGCACGTATGCAGAACCATTCACTTCAATGGGTTGTAGACAGAGGTAGGACTACAGCACTCATCCAAAAGGCTTACGTAGGTGCACGTCCCAGGATGATTTTTTCCACCCCAGAAATCTGTACAAGTCCTCAATGTTTAGTTTGAGACAGCACACCAGATGATCTTCAGAAAATGTATACTTTTATTGATTTATTCAACATCAGTGGTACATGTTATAGCAACGTTTCGGGCCCAAATTTGGTGCCCTTCAACAAGCTGTGTGAGACGACTGTCAGGTTTCACGGTGTGCGCCTGACATTCGTCTTACACAGCTTAATGAAGGGCACCAAATTTGTGCCCGAAACGTTGCTATAACATGTACCACTGATGTTGAATAAATCATTCACTTCAATGGGGCCGCAAACGATAACAGAAATGACTCAGTTTGCATTTGGTGTCCGTATGGCCTTCCACAAACAATAGAACATGTCCTATTATTGTCTGCATTACGGACAAGGATAGGACTGTTCTATTAGGGCCTGGACGTTTCACAAAATGCGGAATGCACGAGGCCGGTACATTTTGCGGACCACAAAAACAGCTACGGCCCTGTGCATGAGCCCTAATGGGTTTGTCTTAAAGGGGTGCTCCCATCTCATAATAACTCATATCGCCAGGATATGCCATCATTTTTAGCAGGTGGGGATCCACCCTCAGTTCTAAGACTGAAGGGGCCGCAGCGTTCAATCAGTCTTTCCCTGCAGAGTGGTCCCCAGCCACCCGCTGTGCTAAGGAACTGCAGTACAGCGACATCCAAGTGAAAGGGGCCTGCTTCAGTTTCCTGCGCAGATGGGTAACCAGGAGCGCCACTGTCCTATGGGGATGGCAGCACTGATTGATTGCTTACTGCAACCCCTTTATTCTCAGAATTTGTGTGGGTCCTGGAGGGCGAACCCTCAACCAGTTATAAAGTGATGGCATACCCTAACCATACGCCATTGCTTTATGAAATGAGACCATCCATTTAAAGTGGTACTCCAGTAACGATAAGTTATTTCCTCTCCTACTGCTGGGACCCCCCTTCAATCACAAGCTCTTACCCCTCATTATTACAGAGCAGGGTACTGCTGGTTGGCTTGGTGAGATGAGATCTGACCAGTCAGGGCCCTGCTCTGTACTGATGAGGGGTACGAAGCCCAAAACAGAGCATTCTAAAAATGGGTGTCTCTGATTTGGCTGATATGACCAATGGAGCCTTGCCTGAAAAATAAGTCTCCATAGACCGTGGTGTCTCCTCCCTCCTTCTGTATGACAGCAAGCAGAGATCTTAATAACTGTGAATAATAAATAAAGACAGTATATTCAAAAAATATATAACTTTGTATAAAATGATGAAGAAACTTAAAGGGCATCTGTGACACTGTCTGACCTGTTGCATGTGCAGTTGGCAGATGAAGGCATCTGTGTTGGTCCCATGTTCATATGTGTCCGCATTGCTGAGAAAAATGATGTTTTAATTTATGCAGATGAGCCTCTAGGAGCAACGGGGGCGTTACCATTACACCTAGAGCCTCTGCTCTCTCTGCAACTGCCGCACCCTCTGCACTTTGATTGACAGGGCCAGACAGTGTAAATATCATCACACCTGGCCCTGCCAATCAAAGTGCAGAGGGTGCGGCAGTGGCAGAGAGCAGAGCCTCTAAGTGTAACGGTAACGCCCCCGTTGCTCCTAGAGGCTCATCTGCATAAATTAAAACATCATTTTTCTCAGCAATGTGGGCACATATGAACATGGGACCAACACAGATATCTTCATCTGCCAAGCGCACATGTAAAAGGTCAGCTAGTGTCATAGGTTCATAGGTGCAAAACTGCTGACAGATGCCCTTTAATTTGCTGAAACCATAATATCTCTTTAAGCAATGTGAGGCTCTACATTTTACGTGCCCTCGTATCTCGATTCATTCACAGTGTTTAGGTCTTGTTAATACGACGCGTGCAGTGCACACAATACATGAGAGCGGTGGAAATCCAGCTGTTTTTCACCATTTATCAGTGGTGTTTATTCGGAGCTGAAATCTGATGCCTGTCATCACTGTGTAAACAGCGCAGCGAGGAGCGTACAGCAGATTACAGGCGACATGACTTCATTAACAGGCAGATGTCTGGATGAAGGCGGCTACACAATGTCTGCTTGTTTAACCTTTTCGCTCCAAGCGATTCAGATGTCATCCGCGTATTATGGAAATGCTTTTGGGGGTCATGTGACCTTGTCCTATGTAAGGCACAGGATGAAGTTATAGAATATTCCATGTGTTCGGTGTGAACTTTTTTTCCTTCCAAACCAGAAGACCTTAGACATATGTAAAGGCACTTTTTTGACTCTTTTATGACTAATTAGTTGCCTTATTGTAACATAAAATGTCTATTTCACTGTTAATAAAACTTCGCTTTTTTTGCTGACTTTATAAAATATAAGGCTACTTTCACACTAGCGTTTTTTGCGGATCCGTCATGGATCTGCAAAAATGCTTCCGTTACAATAATACAACCGCATGCATCCGTCATGAACGGATCGGGTTGTATTATGTCTCCTATAGCCATGACGGATCCGTCTTAAAACACCATTGAAAGTCAGTGGGGAACATATCCGTTTTCTATTGTGTCAGAGAAAACGGATCCGTCCCCAGTTTCGTCAAGCAGACAGCAAAACGCTGCAGGCAGCCTACAGAGCGGAATGGAGACTGAATGGAGGCAAACCGATGTATTCTGAGCGGATCCTTATCCATTCAGAATGCATTAGGGCAAAACTGACTGGTTTTGGACCGCGTGTGAGAGCCCTGAACGTATCTCGCAAACGGAAAGCCAAAACGCCAGTGTGAAAGTAGCCTTATGCCCAAATCCAAATTATCACTCGCTGCCTGTTCCCCTGGGCAGTGTTTGAGGGAGGTTTTAGCACAGGGATGACACTTCATTAATAACAATGCACAGGGATATTAGCGAGGGATGGGATAGAGGACTGGGACAAGCGCGCACTTACAGCCATCAAGTCCACTGCTGTCATTATAACAATGTTGTATATTTAAACAAGACTGACAAAATGAAGTGACACAACTGATGGTTTTAATTTGGTCATAAGAGATGTTTTATAAAGTCAGCAATAAAAGCGAAGTTTTAATAACAGTGAAATAGACATTTTATGTTACAATAAGGCAACTAATTAGTCATAAAAGACTAACTGTAAATAAACGACTTTCCTTCCTAACCTCAGAGTATTGGCCTGCCTAAACATGGAGGGGGGACGAAGCATGATTTTCTTCATTGTTGAGGTCAACAGTGATAAGGCTACTTTCACACTTGCGGCAGAGTGATCCGGCAAGCAGTTCCGTCGCCGGAACTGACTGCCGGATCCGGCAAAACGTATGCCGACTGATCCGTCTTACAAATGCATTGAAATGCCGGAAACTTCTTTCCGGTGTCACCCGGAAAAACAGATCCGGCATTTATTTTTTTCACATTTTTTGGGGTCTGCGCATGCGCAGACCGGAAGGACGGATCTGGCATTGCAGTATTTTGAATGCCGGCACTAATACATTCCTATGGAAAAAAATGCCGGATCCGGCATTCCGGCAAGTGTTCTGGATTTTTGGCCGGAGATAAAACCGTAGCATGCTGCGGTATTATCTCCGTCCTGAACAGTCAAAAAGACTGAACTGAACTGAAGACATCCTGATGCATACTGAACGGATTGCGCTCCATTCAGAATGCATGGGGATATACCTGATCAGTTGTTTCCCGGTATTGAGCCCCTAGGACAGAACTCAATGCCAGAAAAGAAAACCGCTAGTGTGAAAGTACCCTAAGGGTCTATTCACACGTCCACAAAATGGGTCCGCATCCGTTGCCCAATTTTGCGGAACAGGTGCGGACCCATTAATTTTCAATGGGGCCGGTATGTGCTGTCCTCATCTGCATTTGCGGATTCGTACTTCCGAATTCGCACTTCGGTTTGGCAAAAAATAGAACATGTCCTATTCTTGTCCGCAATTGTAGACTAGAAAAGGCATTTTCTATGAGAGTGCTGGCGATGTGCGGTCCGCAAAATGCGGAACGCACATTGCCGGTGTTCGTGTTTTGCAGATCCGCAAAACACATACGGACATGTGAATGGACCCTAAGAAAGACAAACTCACAATCCAGTTTATGGCCGTAGTTAAAGGGGTTCTCCGGGCTACAGATATTGATGACCTATCTTCAGATTGGTAGAGCTCTGCCATTCGGCACCCCCACCCATCAGCTGTTTCGGGCTGCAGTGGCACCAGAAACTATACAGTGAATGGAGCTGGAGGCAGACAGCGCCATGCACAGTGTAGTGGTCGTGCTGGGGTATTGCAGCTCCCATTGCCTAACTACACATTGTACAGAGCCTTCTGCTTCCACTCCGTACACTCTTCTGGCGCCATGGCAGCCCGAAAAAGCTAATTGTGGGGGTGTCGGATCTCGGATCATTAATAACTGCAGCCTGGACAACCACTTTAACCTCTTCTGCAGTGATTGGTACAGGAGTCCAGTGGTTCTTGGTCATAACACTGACAGGCAATTATATAATTACAGCAGATTGCAGATCCACAAAACACAGATGCCGCCCGTGTGCGTTCCGCATGATAGAAATGCCTATTCTCCTCCGCAAAACGGGCAAGAATACAGTGAGAACAGTGACATGTTCTATCTTTTTGTGGGGCAATGGAACGAAAGTACCGCGTGCTGTCCGCATCTTTTGCGGCCCTATTGAAATAAATGGGTCCTCATTTGCAGAATGGATGCAGACCCATTCATACGGTCGTGTGAATGAGCCACCTGGGAATCTGTACAAGAAGCGACCTCTGTAAGGCCTTATGGTCGGTCATATTACAGCTCATAGGACACTCAGACATCTGTGGGCCCCTACTGTACCTGTGAATACAGAGTCTTTTTGTGTTGGGCTACATATGAACAAACTGTAGCATATCACATCAGGCCACTGAGACCCCCAGCAATCATGTGAATGGTGGTCCTCAAGTCCTCTATGTGAAAGGAGGGGTAGTGTGTATGACCTCTCCTTCTATGGGACTGGCGAATACAGCACCCAGCTATCTCTGGCAGTCCTATGGAAGTGAATTGAGCGTTGGTCACACATGCACACTACCCCCTCCCTTCACACAGGGGACTTGAGGACCTCCCTGTTCTTACGATCGCTGCGGGTCTCAGGGGTCACACCACCAGCAATCGTAGTTTTATCAGCCCCTTTAAACCATCTTAATATTCTATGTAAGTGTGTCAGCTTCCGTTTTTTTTCGATAACTGAATTATCAGATTGACATGATATTGTACTCTTAACAGAACATGAACACGGTGAAGATAAATCCTTTGTCAGGTGCACATGGGCCCGGGCAGAATCACAGCGCCACTCACCCTGGTGAAGGTACGTACAGTATTAGATGTTCAATAGGGTACAATATTAGATAAAGGGGTATTTTGGTTTTGACAAGTTACTCCTATCCACAGGATATGCTGGGGGTCCCGTAGATATGAATGGAGCATCAGTGCACAAGCATGACCCGCTGTACCATTCATTTCAGCGGGGCGCCAAGGGGTACAGGGTCCCAGTGGTAGGACCCCCACCAATCTAATAGTTATCCTGTGTATTGGGGATAACTTACCACAACTGGAATATCCCTTTAAAGGCTTTGGACACCTTTTGGAGGCATTTTTTATTTCATTCTACTCATTTTGAACTAAAACATGTTGTTGTTTTTTCAATTGTTTATTAATAAAAATGTTACTGTTTTTCTTCTACTACAGCTTTCACTTTCACTGCATTTTCAGGCTACTGCTTCTCCCTTCTCAACGAATCCATCAGGGAGCTGCTCTGACGACTGGATCTGTAGCTCTTATCTCTGAACCCCTGAGAGCTCAGAAACTCTCATTTAAAGGGGTATTTCACAAGATAGGGAATAACTATCAGATCGGTGGGAGTCCTACCACTGGGACCCTCACCAATCACGAGCTATCTCCGCCTCTCCAATAGAAATGAATGGAGCCGGGACAAGTCGCAGACTGCGGCTCAAAGGACATTTGCACCGCAATCTGCGCAAGAAATACGCCTAATATAGGTGTATTTCTGGTTAGTAAATGACCCCCTATGTGTTCATGAGCTGTCAGGAAAGTACCGATAAGGGCCACAGATCCAGCCATCGGAGAAGCTCCATGACAAATGCACTGTAACACAGAAAGCAGCAGTCTGCAGATACACTGAAAGGGAAAGTTGTAGAAGAAAAACTGATGAAAATGTTTAATAAAGGCCAATTGAAAAAATTATATTTAGTCCAAAATTAGTAGAATGCAATAATAGAAAAAGCCTCCATAGCCTTTGAAATGAAATGTTCTACATCTTCCAGATATACTTTGTTTCAGTTCCTTGCCATTTTCAGCAAATCATGAAACATACTGAGAATTGCCTAGACTGGGTACGTTGTAGCAAACTCTCTGCAAAAGTTTTCAACCTTTGGATGTAAACAAGATTCCTTCCATTCACTGACATCACCACCATGAAAATAATGAGGGATTGATTCACAAATTATATTAGAAAGCACCATAACTTCTCAATATAGATATAGAATAGTGCCCCCTGGTGGCTGTAAGTCAAATAGTTGATCTCTGCTGAAACACCGCGCAAACTGCTGATATTTTATGCAACCAGACAAGGAGTGAGTGTCTGCTCTGGTGAATAGAGAGGGTGCATATCTAGTCCTCAGCATTGAAATTGTCAGCACCAGAAGGAAAAGTCATGGAATTATGGAAATGACAGGATCGATAGACATGTTAATGATATGCAAATGGATTTTTTTTTTTAAAAACATCTTAATTTATTCAGTATCGAGTATGAGCATCACCCACAGAAATACACGCACTTACATGCCTTGGCATGCCATCAATGAGGTTATTACTGGTTCTCTGAGGAATGTTCTAACACGCTGAATGCACTTGGGCACACAAATCATCAAGATCCTCCGCTGGCAGCTCCCTTTGCAATTGCTGACCAATGACATCCCAGATGTGCTCGCTGGTTCAACAGTCACAGGGGCATGCGCAGGATTACAGGCCGGGAGGGAAGGCCCTTGAGGATCCCTAGTCCTTTCACTCAAGGAGAGGGGAGAGTGGCTAAGAGGGAAAGGTAGTAGTGCTCTGAGGGCTAGGATCACCCCTTGGTGCTCCAAACACCTGATTATTTTAGGAAAAGTGCAGATTTCTCTACAACAGGTCAATCACTTTCAAATACAGAGGGAACTTTTAATTCAGAAGGATCAACCCTAATATGCAGTATGCCTAGTTTAATAGGGTTGACCATGCTGACAGTAGGGCATCACTGTAATTGTTGGTAGTATTTTTGGTGTTTCATATTTGTGTTAGTCTCCATATACAGAAAGTCTGGTGTGTGCTTTATTCCATTACTGCTATTTTATTGGTGTCAGGTAACGTTACTGATGCCTTTTGCGGTACAGTTTGCTTGTCATTTATCGTAAATGATGAAAGCCGCGCCTCTGTTCCACCCTCAGTCTGTGCAAGGTGTAATATATTATGCTGGAGGAAGGTTCTTCGCACCTAATTACGTTATTGTTGATGTTTGATCATCTTTTGCTCTTTGCAGTCTCAGAAAGCACGGCTCAGTTTATTCTGGCGGAGAATCTGGTGGAAACATCTGCATCAGATGGAGAAATTCTAGCGGCCATGCAGGAGGTGCAAGCAAACAAGCACAGCGGCGTAGTATACAGAGCTCCGCAGACGGCTCTTTCCATAGAAGAACAGAGGCTCCTTCAGTCACTCGATCGCCTCAATCAGAGACTGCAGCGTAAGTACAGTGAGCACCCTGGGCTGGATTACCAATAGGCAAAGGAAAACATTTCCCTATGGAGGAACCCCTACAACTACCCCACTCCAGCTGTGAAAGTAGTGACGGCCCCAGGCCTTAAATTCACAGTCCGGGATTCTCTGTAAGACATGTCTGTTTTAGTGAATACTTGTATCTCCCATGAGATAACAATTCTGGGCTATCTTTTCTTAAAATTCTGTATTGTGCCGTTCCTCTAATATTCCTTCTGAAAATGTATTTTAAAAAAATGACAGCTGGGTGTGACTATTCCCCTTGTCAGTATGTTGTGTCCTTTAACTCCTTAGTGACTGCCGTAAAAAAGGCGTTGACTGTGGCCTGGTCTAATCGGTGCACGGGTCTCCTGGGCAGTGGATAGCAGGGGCTCAGTTCTCACATGAGAGCCGCAGTCCTGCTCTAACAGCCCAGACCGGCAGGAGCGCCTAGCCAGGCTGTTAAACCCCTTACATGCCGTAGGAAATGGCGCCCGCCGCATGCAAGAGGTAACAAAAGGACCCTCTGTCTCCCATCAGCACCCCACAAATGCTATTGTGGGCTGCTGATGTGTATATAGGTAGGCTGGGACCTGGTATAGGCCCCAAGCCTGCCTTGAGTTTTCCCCAGCAGGCTGCACCTTTGGTCAATGTCAGTATATCACTGACATAGCTCTGACATTAAAATGCAAAGCACTATAGGAATAGCGCATTGTATTTTAGAAGCGATCAAAAGATTGCCTGCTATAGTCCTCTTATGGGACTAGTTAAAAATAAAAACCATTTGTTAAATGAAAAAATTCCAATAAAAAATGCTTTTCAATGGAAAAATTAGCAAAAATAAAATCTCCCCCACGTTCTGTAAATTATCCCCTAAGGTGAACACTGTAACAAAAAACTAAAAAAAGCCAGAATTGCTAATTTTTGCTTGGTCGCCACCAAATATACTTAAATAAAAGCAATCAAAAAGTGTTATTTACCCCAAAATAATTAAAACTACAAGTCGTCCCGCAAAAATCAAGCCCTCACACAACTCCATAGAAATAAAAATAAAAAAAAGTTATGTGTCTTGGGAAGCGGTGATGCAAAAAAATATTCTCCTTTAAAAAATCTGTTTTATTGCATATAAGTAGTAAACAGTAAAAAAAAAGATATGCATTTGGTATCATTGTAATCATACTGACCCAGAGAGTAAAGTTCTTATGTTATTTATGGCAAAAAATGAACGACGCAAAATTTAAAACGTAATACCTCAGTGGCAGTATTGCTGTTTTTTTCCTATCTCCCTCCCAGAAAGAGTTAATAAAGTTAATCAGAAAGTTATGTGTACCCCAAAATGGCGCCATTAAAAACTACAACTTGTCCAGCAAAAACCAAGCTCTCATACAGCTACATAGACAAATAAAAAAGTTATAGCTCTTGGAAGGCGACGATGAAAATAAAAAATAAAAAAACGCTTGGTCAGAAAGGCCCAAAACAGGCTGATCATTAAGGGGTTAAACTGTCAGCTCTGATTGGACACCATGAGACTGTGTAGGGACATTTCCCATTGACAAGGAGAATGGTAACATCCTCATGTGGATTTATTCATACATTTCCAGGAGGAGTAACAGAGGGACAGCACAGAAGGTCCTCTTTAACTGATAGGGATCTCATTTCTTTTGTTTCTGTGTATAGATGTTCAAGAAACCACAATCAAGCCCTCAGCAGCTACAATTGGATTTCCGCCAAAATCAGCACTGGTGAGGATTAATTTACCTTACTTTAATTTTTAAGAAAATTTGTACTTATGAGACTGCATTAAAAGTACTTGGGAAAGACATATCAGACCCAAGGAAACTTGTGCAGAAAAAAGTTTGAAGAAACACCTCCAATCAGATCACTTCTTTCATTTTGAAAACTGCTCTGGGAATATGAGAGCTTGAATCTGATCACTAAGTGTTGGGTCGCTCGGGGTCTGGCTCGCGTAAACAGGACAAAGCTGCGATACCCTGCACCGCCTCTACTAAGCAGATGGCATACAAGGTAGACGGACTGATCTGTGGGGACACCAAGAGTTGGCGCCCCACCAATCTGATATTGATGGCCTATCCTGGGAATATAAGAGCTTGAATCTGATCACTAAATATTGGATCAGTGGGGTTCAGACTCAAGTAATCAGGAGAAAGATGAGATATCCTGCATCACTGCTACTAAGATGGCGTATAGGTAGAGGAACTGATGTAAGCAATGAAGAGACCGCTTCCAACAGCTGATCGACAGAGTGACAAGAGTTGGATCCCCTCAGATCTGATATTGATGGCCTGTCCTGAGAATATGAGAATTTGAATCTGATCACTAAATTTCGGATCGGTGGGGGTCCGACTCAAGTATTCAGGGCAAAGCTGTGATAACCTGCGCCACCGCCGTTAAGTAGATGCATACAGGTAGACGGGCCTGTGTAAACAATAGAAAAGGCCCTTCAAACAGCTGATCAGCGAGGGTGCCATGAGTTGGACCCACACCGATCTGATATTAGTGGCCTGTCATAAGGATAGGCCATCAATATTCTGATCCTGGAGAACCCCTTTAGGGTCCAGTCACACGTCTGCAAGTGTTTTGCAGTCCGCAAATTGCAGATCTGCAAAACACGGACACCGGCCATGTGCGTTCCGCATTTTGTGGACCGCACATAGCCGGCACTATGATAGAGATGCCTAGTCTTGATAGAATAGATAGATAGATAGATAGATAGATAGATAGATAGATAGATAGATGCATAGAGCATATAAATACGGTAATCAATATCAATAAATTATCCAACAGGTGTAATAGATCATAATACTGAGGTCTCGCGGGTTTAGCTCCCACTGATGCACCCGCTGGGCCCGGACCAACACATTCACCCCCAGTCTTGCCAGAATCTCACCTTTTATTGTCGGGTAATCATCCGCTTGATCATGGAGACTTAAAAGACTACCCCACCGCTCCGGCACATGTTCCAGTCCGGCACAAAACCTCAGATCCCAACACAGAGACCTCCTGAGCTCCACTGTCAGACAGAGGTAATCCTCTCCACCTGGCAGTGCTGGCTGGTTTTTATGCCTGGCAAAACCCGGCCTGGAACATGGGGAGTAGTTACCCACCCAGCACTGACTACTCCCAGTAAGAGCCGTCCCGGATCAGCTATTACAGCCATACTAGTTATGAAGGTGTCAAACAGCAACTGCTGCTGACACATAAAAAAACGGCTCTTACTCCACCGAGGCCAGGAACCTCGGTGACACGTACCTATCATCCACTATGATTCCTTGTACCTTCTTACAACATTATGACACTTTTTTTTAGCTTTTGTATCACGGATGATGATTAGGTGATATACACAATTATTATAATAATGGATTTCACTTATGTATTTATAAATATATATTATATTTGAATTTAATTCACATAATTATGTTGGATAATTGATTGATATTGATCACCGTAGTTATATGCTCTATGCACTTATTGTTTGTATCACTGCTTGAGAAAGGTTCCAGTGTGTGGACCGAAACGTTGGGTTGGTGTATAAATCTACACTGATTTTACTTACGGAAGTGCCGTGGTTAATTTTGATTTATAGATATTAGATAGGTAGATAGATCTGAGATTGATAGATAGATATGAGATAGTTAAATAATACTCCTAATGTTTCTATCTCCTCTAATGTATTTTACAGAAGATTCCCCATTTCCCACCGCAGCCGGCAGAACACATGACCCAGGCACAAAAGTACCGAAGTCTGTCAGCTGATCCCCGCACCCGCCTGCAGAGGAGATACTGAAAGTTTTGGAGGGGGGGGCGAGCGTTTAGTATCATCCATTGTATTATAGTAGGACTGTTAACCCTTCATGTCCCTGAACGCATGTACATATGTATAACTGTTCGCCGCTGTACTATATTTATCGTTTTTTATTGAGATGTAATATATTTTAATGATTTGGGTGACTACAGGCGGCATACTTAACTTTTCTACATTTTTATGACAAGTTTGCACTAGCAGTACGCTCTAGTTTCATGTTTGTAGTAACCCCACTGCTTAACGGCCAAGTTCACATATGGAGGATCATTTCCGCCATGGACTTGGCTGAGAATCCACGTCGAAATCTGCTTATATTGCAGGCGGACTACGTTGCGGATTTGGCTGCGGATTCACCGCTCATTTTGTTCTATTGCATTGCAAAGAGGGAAATCTGTGGTGAAGATCTGCAGCATTTCTGTATAAGATCCAGCTTGCCTTGAATTTTGTGCAGATTTTTTCCGCTATACAAAGATGAGGGTTTTGAAAACCAGATCAACTTTCACTGTACTGTAAATTGCTACAGACTCGCGGTGCAGAATCTGCAGCATGTGAACCTGGCCTTAGTCAATCAAATAATATGAATAGTAGCCACAGCAACCTGACGGGTGACATATTTCACTTTTTAAAATGTGGTTAGTTACCATTTCATGTTGTTTAAATAGATACTCAGCCTAAATTTATTTTTTAGCAAGAATTGGATTGGGTAATGACAGGTCTCTTAAAGGGCATCTGTCAGCAGTTTTGTACCTATGAAACAGGCTGACCTGTTACATGTGCACCTGGCAGCTGAAGGCATCTGTGTTGGTCCAATGTCCATATTTGCCCGCATTGCTGAGAAAAATAATGTTTTTATATATGCAAATGAGCTTCTAGGAACAATGGGGGCATTGCCTTTACACCTAGAGGCCCTGCTCTCTCTGCAACTGCTGCGCCCACTACACTTTGACAGGGCCAGGCAGTGTAAACGTGATCACACCTGGTCCTGTCAATCAAACTACAGATGGGGCAGCAGTGGTAGAGAGAGCTGTGCCTCTAGGTGTAATGGTAACGCCCCTGTTGCTCCTAGAGGCTCATTTGCATATATTAAAACATCATTTTTCTCAGCAATGCGGCCGCGGGACCTACACAGATGTCTTCAGCTGCCAAGTGCACATGTAACAGGTCAGCAAGTATCATAGGCACAAAACTGCTGACAGATGCCCTTTAACCCTACTTTACCCTCATTTGGCTAATACTTTAGTAATCTGAGACAGAATGGTTGCTAGGGACCTAATGCTTAGCAACCCATCTGTAGTTGTTAAGCTGTGTATCTTTAGCAAACGGTCTGTCACAAACAATTCAATTGTACTACTGAAAGATGTCACATTATGCCAGGCCCTCGTAAGTCTAAATATTAATTAAATTAAATATTAATTAAATATTAATTAATTTCTAAAAATAAAGCTAGGTGGAAAGCTTGATTAGAAAATGGATTGGTTGTTTCCAACTGATTCATTTAATATAATTTTTTTATATATATATTTTCAGTCCCAAGTACCTTGTTAGCCTTCACTTAGATAAGTGAAGCCGCCACAAGGGGGAGCCTAGGAGACCACTGCATACTATTCTGTGTATGGATCATATTCACTAAGCTCCCTCTAGTGGTGACTGCAGGTAGACAGAATATCATTTATCTGTATGTCTGTCTGGGATTTGGATCTCTGTATCAGTTAAACTAAGCTATAATTGCTATAAAGATATATTATGAAATCAGCATATCATTTCAGACCTAATTAAATAAAACAAAAGGAAATTCACTTTGTTTGGCCGACAGTTATCTCTCCCAGTGCTTTGCAGCGGTTTTCACAAGCACAATATACCCTGATTCTATCCTATTACGTAATATATAGATTAAGAAAACTGATGTGATTTGCTTGGGGGTTTTCCGAGATTCTGATACTGATGACCTATCCTCAGGATAAGTCACCAATATCAGATTGGTGAGGGTCCCTCTAGTGAGCACTGCAACCACCTCACAGGTCACCAAGCACAGCGCCATACATTGTATAGCGGCCGTGTTTGTTATTGCAGCTTAGCCCCATTCACTTGAATGGGATTGAGCTGTGCGTAGGCCATGTGACCGATGATCATGATGTCACTGGCCTAGGAAGAGGCTGCGGAGCTCACCGAGCACTGTGGCCTCTTCATTTTGATGACTGGCGGGGTCCCGGGAGTCGGACCCCCACTGATCTGATATTGATGACCTATCCTGAGGAGAGGCAGTCAATACGCAAAGTCTGGAAAATCTCTTTAAGTTGGGTAAACTATATATTTTTTCCTGTAGATTTTTAAGGATTTTAATACATTTTCTAAAACCAAATTTTTGTCGCATGGACTGTTTTCAGGCTTTTTTCAAATTACACCGGAGCATAACTGGAAATCTGGTGATGTGATACTGTCATTCCACCACAAGGGGGCAGTATAACACTTTTGTTTCAAATACCAACAACTTGTGTTAAGGCCTCTGTTTTATACTATGTACCGGTATTGGATTTCTTACATGTATGTTATAAATGTGTGAGCAGTTGTAGAATGTGATACTGTCCTATATACTCTAGAGATTTGTAACCACCATAATGCACTTTATTAGATTATATTTTTATATCTGAAAATACCTCATTTTTGTTTTTTTGTTTTATTTTTTGTGAATGCTAATTTGTTTTCCGTTTGATAGAAAATATATAATTATTTTAATATCCAAAAAATAAAATAAGTAAAATCTTGTTTTATCTCTGTGTACGTAATTATTTAGAGAAATAATATAACCAAATGTTAAATTTTTTTATTTTATTTTACTAGATTAGATATTTTTTTATGAGACAGATAGATATGAGACAGACAGATAGATATCAGACAGACAGACAGATAGATATGAGACAGATAGATAGATAGATATGAGACAGATAGATAGATATGAGACAGATAGACAGATAGATATGAGACAGATAGATAGATAGATAGATAGATATGAGACAGACAGATAGATATGAGACAGACAGACAGATAGATATGAGACAGATAGATAGATAGATAGATATGAGACAGATAGATAGATAGATATGAGACAGATAGATAGATAGATATGAGACAGACAGATAGATAGATATGAGACAGATAGATGGATATGAGACAGATAGATGGATATGAGACAGATAGATAGATGGATATGAGACAGATAGATGGATATGAGACAGATAGATGGATATGAGACAGATAGATGGAAATGAGACGGATAGATGGAAATGAGACATACAGATATTGGATAGCTAGATAGAATAGATATTAGATAATATCCTAGTTGCCCATAGCAACCCATCAGAGTTCATCGTTCATTTATTAAGCTGCCCTAGAAAATGAAATTTTTTCTGTTAGTATTGATAAATGAGGTCCGTTTTTGTAACCGTGTGGTCACTTGCATGAAAGAACATGGCCAGTTAATGGCCGACATATACAAACACTGCCAAAGTCAACAGTCTTGGCTATGGTCAGCTGTAACTGGGGTCCTAATTAAAAAGGATACTGGAAATGCCAGATCCCATGTGGATAACGCCTTTCGTGGCAGTAACTGTAGTGGTGCAGAGGCCCGATAGTACTGTAACAAAATGGCGCCAAGCACCTACTTACTTACACCTTTCACGGACGGACTAGGAACTTAAAGTGGCCCTGGAAAAAAAAAAAGTGGCCCCATGTTGTAGGGGAGTCCAGATTAACAGAAGGTGCAGCAACAAAGAAGGCAGGGGCAACAGAAGTATGTGGGCGCAGAATGTAGTGCAGCGCAAAATACTGCCCCAGCAGGACCAAATACCACAGTACAGCACATAATAGTGCTGCCCCAGCTGCAGTATTCTATACTGTATCACAGTCCTGAGGATGGCAATACAGTTGGCCGCTGGCCAGGTGCATATGTACCAGATGCTCCTAGTATTAATGCTGAGAGAATCAGAATTATATAAACTTGGCTATTAGGGGGGCTCTAGCGCCCCCCTAGGCATCGCCACACCGGGAAATTTCCCTGTAGGGTCTGGCCAGTCTGCCCCTGTTTCCAACCCTAGTGGACAGTGTGTGACACTACATGCTAGAGCAGCCTCTAGTGGCCAAAGTAACATACTACATACTGGAGCTCCCTCTGGTGGCCGACGTGCAGTACTACCTCCTTGTGACCTTTCATGACACCTACTCTAATAGAACTGCCTATATAAACCTTGTTTCAGAGCACCAGCCTATATTAGGTTCCATCCTGACCAGCCCTCTAACCCCTTGTATCTATGACTGTTCTTGTAACAGACTTTGGCTTGTGACTCCATTGCCTTTGTCTGACTATTATCTTGGATCTCGATTTGGTAATGCTTCTTCATAATCTCATCTGTCTATATCCAAATAGCCACATTAAAGGGAGCTGGTAGAGACCAGTGACCTGCAGGTCCCTACCAAGACCATACCAGCTTGCAGTGTTCCCTGGTGAAAACAGGGGGCCTGTTAGACTCAGCGCCTCAAAACTGCAAGCGCTAACACTAAACTGATAAAAGGAATCCTATACACACTGCCAGGTTCTTGACAGATATTTTACAATTTGGTCCAAGATGTTCATATTACTACCCAGGAACCAGTATCTATCACTGAACTACAATCCGTACCCCATATCACATACAGGCTTCTGCCATTACAGTCCTCTGTGACTATAGGACAGGCATGGGCAGTTGAGGAATCCCAGTATTACAGAGAGCGCCTGCAGCCAGCTGTTCTCGTGGACGGAGGCCAGATCCAGTTTGTAAACATCTCACTTCGTTTGCATCAGTCAATGACATTTATAACTAATTCCAGATCTTCCAGCGGATGGTCAAGGGCTGTGATTACGACATCCGATGTGGTAACTGCATCTATCCTCCATGAATTTCCCTTTGTTTACACTGTCCCAGAACTGATGAGGTCAATATGATCTGCTAAAAAACAAACAGATGATGCTGAACAACAATATACGTACTAACCACGGTCTTCTGTAACAGCACAATGCAAAGAGTGTGCATGAAATCCTATGATAAAAGCATATTACCATGAAAATTGGAGTCTTTACATTAGGCCTAGGCTGGTACCTGACAAGTCTGGCATGTGCCACAGTTTTTGGCATGCTTCGGAGTGCTTAGAATACCCCCAAACACTGCATATTTTTGCCCCATATACCTGTTTTTGATGTCAGCACTTTCTTTTGCCTGTTCTCAGCATCACTGCATACTGGCAGGATGTTTACATGGCTTACTTCCTGTTTTCATCTTTTTCCTGATGGGTTTGCTCCTCCTAGCTGACATGGAGAAGGGAGAACATTGTGGTAGGCAGAGCAAGCTCTGAGAAACATTGCAGAGCAAAGCAGTCTGGGTTTAGTTAGCAAAACCAACAGGAAGCTGATGGAAACAGGAAGTTCTGCATGGAAGCTGATGGAAACAGGAAGTTCTGAATGTAAACATCCTGCTAGGATGCAGTGATGCTGAGAACAGGGGTGGCATGAAAGTGAGGTATATGGGTCAAAAATATGCAGTGTTTGGGGTACTCTAAGCAAAAAAACATTCATAATGGAACTGAAGAAGCCCTTTAAAGGGGTTGTCCGGGATCAAGATTAAAAAACAACAATTAAATCACTTTTAATAGCGTTTTGAAGGTCCCCCCAGATGATGTTAGGTATTTTTACACTTCTGCGGGGCTCCTAGTCCCCCACTGATTGTTTACCTCTCTGTGTGCGGTAACTTCCTGCCTCACTGCTTTCTGGGTCCCAGCGCAGCATCGTGTTGTTTCAAGTGTGTGTCTGCTCCTCTGTGCAGCCGCCCCCCTGATTCATATGCCGCCTCCTGCCGCAACTATTCCTCCCCCTTACTCACGCCCCTAAACGCCTCCTGCCTTCTTCCTTGCTAAGAATGCGCCCTGCCCGGTGACGTCACCGGACCAGAGGGGCGTGGCTTAGCGCGGTGTGTTGCCGCATAGTTACCGCCCCTCCATGCGCTCAGAATAATTACTGAAGCTGACGGTGACGTCACCGGGCTCCTTGCGAAGCGGAAGAAGAGGCTTCGCTAGGTACGTCACTGACTGTGAAAGAAACTGCACTTCCGGCTGAAAATTTGTGAAGTGAAAAAGGGCCATCAGAAATGTCTGGTAAGGGGAGGACAGGCATGAATGTAATATTTAGGGGACCATTGTACACATACACCATTGTCTCCCCAATCCCGGAAAACCCCTTTAAGTTAGTTGTTTTTCATCTGTTTCTCCAACCGGTAAAGAACTAACCACTTTACTTCTAAGCCGGTTTCCGCTCTGGGCTTTATGCACTGTTCGGCAGTGTACATGGGTGCTCGGCCAAAACATCTCACGATTGCAGCCCTGGCATCCTTAAAACCAGCCCATGTAAACCAGCACAATAAGGAAGGCTGCTGGCTAGCAGCAAGGCAAATCTCAATAGCAACGTGGATATCCATCACTTAAAGGGGTTGTCCAGGAATAAAAAAAAATTCCAGGATGTCTGCAGAAGAATCATACATACCAGTGCCCCCCCCCCCCAGCCATCAGTCTAATCAGGTTCCCCCCAGTGACATCAGTTACTCCCCCAGTGCCACCATCTCTCCCTCCTAGTCATCAGTACCCAGCGCCAGTGGAATAAAATACTTACCTGTCCTGTAGGGGCGCCGCCGACACTCCGCAGTTGCATGTTCTTCTTCACGCGCTGCACTATCCTCATGACGTCACAGAGTGTCAGGTCATAGTGTGTGCTCACGTGCACTACATCCTGACGATGTGTGTATGTCAGGGCACAGTGCAGCGCGGAGCGCGCCGGCTGAAGACCATGGTGCGTGAGTAATAGCAAGCACTTCACTCATGCTTCATGATCACATGGCACAAACGAATCCTCGAGGATTTTTTTGTGTCGAGTTACTCGATTTAATTGAGTAATCGTTTCAGCCCTAATATATAATGTATATACAATATTTAATGTGCAGCTGATGGTTCATATTAAAATCTCAATCTACCCTACATGTTAAAGGGGTTGGTCCATCTCACACATTGATTATATTGTTAGGATAGGCCATCAATAGGGCCCACCATTAAAATGTATTTTGGGGGCCCACTGTATGGATACATTTAAATATTATAAATAATCTAACACATTTTTTATATGCACATAGGCTGGTTGAGGTGCGGTACATTGAATATATATATATATGTAGTGCAGGAAAATCTATTGTGTTAATTGCCACTTGTGCAGGGGGTGGGAGACTAGGGGCCCACCGGGGGATTCCCCTGTGGGCCAGGACAAGCCTGGGTGCGGGTCCCACTTCTGGGTGCAGCTCCTTTCTCCGGAACGGGGCACCTGAAGTAAAGGGGAGCACAAAGCCCATGCGCAGCCACCCTTCATTCACTGCTATGGGAGTTCCAAAAATAGCTTAGCGAGCGTGATAAGCTATTTTCGGAACTCCCGTAGTGGTGAGTGGAGGATGCACATGCATGCACGGCCAGCTCTCCATTCAACGCTATGGGACTGCCGTAAATATCCGAGCCAGCGCTCATCTGGTTTAGTAACTCCCAAGCTGGAAATAGGAGGGGTCCCAGAGGTGGGACCTGCGCCTGACATGGATGGCATATCTTCTCGATATGCCACCAATGTCTGAGATGTGCCAACCCCTTTAAAGTTATTAAAGAGGTACTTGTGCAGTACGCAGCCCTGCAGGGTTAGGTGAGTGGTAGGTCACGGTTATTAGGCAGAACAAGGGTTGCACAGAGTACTCACAGTTCACAGAAGACCCTGGGCAGGCGTACAGCAGTGATGGAGAGGCTGGCACAGGGGTCCTCTGGGGCACTCTCTGTGTATAGGGACCAGGCCGGTGGTAGGTGAGGTGCCCTGGGTGTTGCAGGTTTAATGTGCCTGTGGCAAGATCCCTTTGAGTTTCGTGACGCCTGTGTTGGTAACGGTGGCACACCGATTTGTGATAGGAATAATTGAGGAACACGATGTTGTGGTGAACCAAAACCTCCTTTTACTGGAACAAGCAACAATTTACAGTCTTTTTGGCAAAGTTCCATATAACAGCAGCAGTCAATATCAGGCTTACACAAATGGCAGGCTCAATGTTCTTGCAAGATACTCAGAGGGTTAAACACTTACAGATCAGGCTGCACTTTTCCTCAGAATCCTGTCTGTCTTTATCCCAAAGCCTGTATGTCCTATTGCTGGCTTTATCCTTGGTTAGGGAAACTTCCTCAGGTATATATCTCCTTGCATTAAATAGATCCTTCTGCCCTTCAACTCTCTGGTTCAGCTGGGAACACTTCTGCTCTGCACTGTACTGTGTAGGAACTGCAGGTTCCTCAGGAGGTAACTTCTCTCCTGGTGGCAACTAGAAGCCTGGGCAATCTAACTGCATGTCAGGAGGTGGCCTTCAGCTCCTCTCTGGCTAAAGTGCACACTCTCTTCTGGCTCTACACAGACTCCTGACTCTACACTGCTTTCCCTGAACAGGACCTGACTATATATATTAGGGGTTCCCTAGCTCCCTCTACTGTCTAGGAGGAGGAACTACACCCTAACAGGCCTGATGCACAGATAACAGGGAAAATACACATAAAAACATAGCAATATACCTACATCAAAATGTTATGTAAAATGCAATGCCACTGTTCCACAGGAGTTGGAGAACAACGTGGCCCAATTGACCCTTGTGTAGTGCCCACATTTACCTAGTGGGACACTACACTTGCCCTCCTAGTAGCCAGTCACATCTGTTTGGATACTAGGAGGCTTTGTGTCCATATAATAATACTGAGAGGCCAGAGCAAGAAGTGTTGTCAGAGGGACACAAATACAGAACTTCTTCTCAGAGGAAGCTTGAGGATAGAATAAGACATTTCAATATATATTTTGTTGTCTGTAAGTTAATGGGGTCTGGTGGGTGCCGGTGGTATTCATTGTGCAATGGATCTGCCGCTGAGTTGCGGTTTCCGGTATAAACATAAATGCAAACAAAAAGTTATATGAGTCTTACAAAAGTTATATGAGCTGAACTATGGACTATGCTGGTTTCATCTGGAATACTCTATTGTATTTGCAGTAAACAGCTCCACTCTTGTCTATAGTGTATGGGGGTCATTTACTTAAGGCTGTATTACATTGGCCGATAATGGCTAACAAGCATTCGCATGAACGCTCGTTAGCGATCATCTTGCAGTGTAATACTGCTGCCGATGAACAAGCAAACGCTCATTTAATTGTGCATGCTTAAAAATCAGCGCTTGTTGGCGGCAGATCGTGCCCTCTACCCACTCGTGCAAACCACTAGACAATATGGGGACGAGAGGAGGCATAGCGATCGTTCCTCCCCATGCTGCAGAGGAAATCGCTGCATTTCACGAACTGCAATTCAGGGCGTGATCTATCCCTTGCGTACAGACTGCGCACACTGTTAGGGCTCATGCACACGACCTTATGTACTTTGCAATTCGCAAAACACAGATCCACAAAAAATACAGATGACGTCCATGTTGCTTCCGTTTTTTTTTTGCAGATCCATTGTAACATTGCCTGTCCTTGTCTGCAAAACGGATAAGAATAGGACATGTTCTATTTTTTGGCGTAACGGACTTACGGACATATGGATGCGGAATGCACACAGAGTCATTTCCGTTTCTTTTTTGCAGCCCCATTGAAATGAATGGTTCCGCATATGGGCCACAAAAAAAAAAAAACGGAACGGACAAAAAATACGTTCGTGTGCATGAGCCCTTAACCCGTGCCTTTCAGATCCCCATTATATTCCGCCTCCTCGGTATAATCAGCAGTTATAAATATAACTTGTCTTTCCAGGCAAGCAATAATTAGGATTTAACTTGACATCATCAAGGCATAGAGTAATTTGGGTAATAAAGCAATCCGCCCGCAGTAAACTCACGCCGCACGCTCTCTGACTCTCTAATCCTGCTGAGCAAGTGACTGCTCAGAGTTTAACCTCCTTCATAAAACATCTACATGTTAAGGTTTTGAAGAAATATAGAGGACATCATTCACAGAGGACATGACGTGACCTCCAGCGGAGGAGAACAGAGATTCTGAATAATCGGCTACCGGTACGATCAGCAAGGCTTTATCTGATAGGCCCATTGTCCTGTAGACATGGCGGTAATTGGGCTCATGCACCCAATGATTTCTCTACTGCTGGGTCATCTTTGGTGACAATCCCTACCTATACTTAGAAGTAAATGTCTACTCTTACGAGCCGTTTACAGCATAATTGCTACGTAGAAAGAGTTGCACAGAGCTCTATTAAAGAGCTCCAGTGCAGATTATTATTATTATTTATTTTAAAGCATGATTAAAGGGGTTTTCTGAGATTTTGATATTGATGGCCTGTTCTCAGGATACGTCATCAATATCAGAATCTCGAGAAAACCCTTTTAATTCCAGGGAACAGGAATATGAAATGGTTTACACATACATATCATACAAAAACAAGTACAATATGCATGAACTGACTTGACTGACAGACTGGTAAAGGGGGGCAGAGGGCAGTAGGCGAGGGTAGAAGCTGCACAGATGGCGGTGTACTGGCAGCAGGGTTATTGAAGGTTGCAGCCGTCTATGAAGAGGTGAGTTTACCGGTTGCTTTAGAAAGTTTGGATGGTGGAAGAGTTGGGGTAGTGAGATCCGGAGGATAAAGAATACATGTGAGAAATGCTGAAGATAATTGTGTGAGGAGCAGGCGTAGTACACTACATGACATTAGGGAACTTGTCTTCTCTAGAGGCCTGAGCAAAAGTTTAACATAGGGGCACATTTATTAAGACCTGTGTTTTAGGCGCCAGTCTTAATAGAGGCCCGTAGCTGGCGGTGGATCGAAGTTTTGAAGAGTCACAGGCCTCTCCTGATTTAGGGGTATTTCAGATTAGTAAATGACCCTCATAGTTTGTAAGGCTGAAAAAACAGACATTTGTCCATCGAGTTCGGCCTGTTATTCTGCAAGTTGATCCAGAGGAAGGGGGGAAAAAAACCTGTGAGGTAGAAGCCAATTTTCCCCACTTAAGGGGGGAAAAATTCCTTCCCGACTCCAATCAGGCAATCAGAATAACTCCCTGGATCAACGACCCCTCTCTAGTAGCTATAGCCTGTAATATTATTACACTCCAGAAATACATCCAGGCCCCTCTTGAATTCCTTTATTGTACTCACCATCACCACCTCCTCAGGCAGAGACCCCATAGTCTCACTGTTCTTACCGTAAAGAATCCTCTTCTATGTTTGTGTACAAACCTTCTTTCCTCCAGACGCAGAGGATGTCCCATCGTCACAGTCACAGTCCTGGGGATAAATAGATGATGGGAGAGATCTCTGTACTGACCCCTGATATATTTATACATGGTTATTAGATCGCCCCTCAGTCATCTTTTTTCTAAAGTGAATAGTCCTAATGTTGATAATCTTTCAGGGTACTGTAGTCCCCCCCATTCCAGTTATTACTTTAGTTGCCCTCCTCTGAACCCTCTCCAGCTCTGCTATGTCTGCCTTGTTCACAGGAGCCCAGAACTATACACAGTACTTCACGTGTGGTCTGACTAGTGATGTGTTAAGTGGTAGGACTATGTTCTCATCACGGGAATCTATGCCCCTATTGATGCAACCCATTATCTTATTGGCCTTGGCAGCAGCTGTTAGTTTGCTGTTCACTAAAATTCCTAGGTTATTTTTCTATGTCAGTGTTACCCAGTCATTTACCATTTAGTATGTACGGGTGACTTGCATTATTCCTTCCCATGTGAATAAACTTACATTTATTATTTTCCCAAGCCTCCATCTATCCGTGTCCATCTGTAGCAGTGTACTGTTTTCTTTTGTGTTAGGGTACTTTCACACTAGCGTCGCTGGATTTCACCAGGCAGCTCTGTCGCCGAAATCAAGCAATCTGTATGCAAACGGATACCATTTGTAGACGGATCCGAATCAGTTTTACAAATGTATTGCAATACCGGATTCGTCTCTCCGGTTGTCATCCGGAAAAAACAGATCCGGTATTTATCTTTTTCCCATTTTCCGGAACACTTAGGGCCGGCATTAATGCATTTCAATGTAAAATAATGCTGGATCAGGCATTTCGGCAAGTGTTCTGGAATTTTGGACGGAGAAAATACCGCAGCATGCTGCAGTATTTTCTCCGTCCAAAAAACGTATAGTGACTGAACTGAAGACATCCTGATGCATAATGAACGGATTGCTCTCCATTCAGAATGCATTAGGATAAAACGGATCAGTTTTTTTTTCCGGTATCGAGCCCCTAGGATGGAACTCAATGCCGAAAAAGAAAAACGCTAGTGTGAAAGTACCCTTAATTACTTTACACAGTATTATCTTGGAAAATTTATATTTTACTTTGAAACATCTCTACAAGAGAATTAATACATACAGTATATTTAAGAGAATACGGCCTGACCCATTTGGTACCCAATTAGTGATGGTGGCCCCTCCAATACTGACCCCTGTGGTACCTCACTGGTGACGGTGACCCAAACTGAGTGTGTACCGTCCCACCCTATGTTTTCTATCACTGAGCCACTTACTTACCCACATTTTCCCCCAGTCCAAGCATTGTCATTTTATGTACTAACCTTTTATGTGACACAGTATCAAATGCTTTGAAGAATTCAAGACATATGACATCCATTGACTCACCCAGGTCCAGTCTAGAACTTATCTCCTCATATTTGCATTATTATACTCCAGGATAGCATCTCTTAGAAAACCTTCAAACAGTTTACCCACAACAGATGTACCCCCCCACACACACACCTATTAAACATTTATGGCATACACTGTCGATATGCCATAAAAGTTTCTTTAAGTTTTATTGCAGCCCTTGAGCATGTTACAACCTGAAATCTGTCCCTCAGACCAGAAAAGGTTGTGAACCCATGGTGTGCTTGCACTTCAAGTCTTAGCAACCTATGTGTGTGAAGGGGACAAATAATCCCCCCTCTCCTTTCCTTTGTTGTTTTTGCAAATAATGTAAAGGGAAACCTCTTAGACCACCCAAAATTGTAAAATTGGTAACCAGTGATGGCACACTCCACATGTGGCCTTCAACCAAGGCCTAATGTGTCTCCCAGTAATATCACCTCAACATACATAATACTATTAACACAAGTGCAGAGGTTTGCTTGTGAGGGTTTAACCAAAGAAACTGGAAAGTGAAGAACTGTGGGCTTTGTTTAGGAAGATGGAGGGCTTATCAAAGAGGACCAGGATGCACAGGAAATAATGATACAGAAAAATCTAATTGGATAAAAGGGGTCTTTAGAAAGAGGTGGCTTTGTGGTGAGGTTTTCCCATAACAAAAAGCCGACTTTACTTTTTGATGGTCGTTATTATTCTTGTAGTCAAGAATGACCTTAGTACGACAATAAAAATATTCAGCCTTATAGATTTTTGCGAAAAATTGTTCCTACAATATTTAATAACTGTATACATTCTAATACGAATGGTTTTGAAATGAAGAACTATCAAAACAAACAGCAAATTAGGGAGAAAGGTTTGTGTCCTTGGCCTACTTTAGTCACATAAATCACATCCTGACACATGGTACCTCTGAATTCCTAAAATAAAAGTCTAACCCTAGCCTCAGGCACCAGCTAAAAGATTCCAAGGGTCTGGGCATCACAGCAGGTTGTTAATGTCCTAATTTGCAAATAAAAGGGATGAGATGCTTCTACTCAATCACAACAAATGAACACGAGAAACAGTGATGTTGCTGATAGCAACCAACCAGATGAGAATGTAAAGTACCACTTAATTGATGATCAGTAAACAGTAATTCATAGTCAGACATAATTGATGGCTATCAGTATGGGCAACCCCATCTACAGCCCTCAATAAAGTACAGAATTTGAGTGCTGGGTGATGAAGATGTTGCATACCCATGCCCTGGTAGTTGGCCCTAACTTTATAAAGTGTATTGCAACCCAACAAGAGGAGTTCTTGCCTACTGCTTTGTTTGTAGTACTACAAAGATAAAATGTATATTTTATTGATGGACATCAAATTGGAAGAAACTGACAAAATACAGATGTTGGGTGCTGGATGATAAAAATGTATGCATTATAGATGGTCATCAATATGGACAAACCCATCTACGGCCGTCAATAAAATACAGATGTTGGGTGTTAGGTGATATGTACGCCCATGCCTTTGTACTTAGCCCTATCTTTGAAAAATTTGCAACCCAAAAAAAGACAAGTTCTTTGTTCCTACAACTTTCCTGGATACAAGATATGCATCACTGATGGTCTCAAATTAGAAGATACCTGATATAACCCTCAATTAAATACAGATGTTGTATAGTCATGTGTTGATCATGGGCTCAAACATCCGAAGGATTATGACAACCCAGACGTAAATTCTTCTTGCCTACTAGTGATGAGCGGCAGGGGCAATATTCAAATTTGCGATATTTCGTGAATATTTGGTAGAATATTCGTCATATATTTGCAAATTCGAGATTATTTTCTTGATCGCAAAAAATCGGCAATGTAATATTCGTGTAATGTGCGCAAAATAGACTGGAGAAAATGGTTGGCACGGCAGAACATTACAATAGCTTTATATGCAGAGAGAGTGCTCCAATATATTCACAATTGGGAAATCGGCACTAATGATGCGAATATTTTGGCGCCAAACGTGCAACTTCACATTTTAGCAGGTCTGACTACATATTACTGATTGGTGCACTAAGTATTGTTGTGAACTTGTGACATCACAGCACTATGTATGTATGTATGGACAGCTACACTATATCAGGATCTAACCTACACTGACTATCTCCCACTGACTATCTGTATTATATATATAAGCTATCTAACTAACTATCTAATGTAATGACACAGGAAAGCACAGAGCACAGCAATGTCTCTGCTCTCTCTCTCTCAGATCTCCAAAATACTGCATATAATGGCTGCTGGGGAGGTTCTTATATAGTAAGGGGAAGGCAGCTTTCCTATTGGTTGCTAGGGATGTTGCTAAGCTCAGACAAAGACATTGCAGCCTTCTCATTGGCCCACAAGCAGGAAGGGAGGTTACTGCTGAAAAAAAAAAAATCTAGAATATTCGAAATTACGAATATATATAACTATATTCTAAATATTCGCAAATTCTCGAAGTGCCGATATTCGTGATTAATATTCGCTATTCGAATATTCGCGCCCAACACTATTGCCTACCACTTTGGTGACAGTATTTACTGGAGAAAAGACCCAAGTTGATAGTCATCAAATTTGGGAAAAATCACATGTGACCTTTACTTAAATATAGAGTTTTTGAGGCTTTAGATATTGCATTCTCATACCTCGGTAGTTGGCCCTAGCTTGATCAGGTGCACGGCAACCCAGCAAAAGAAAAGGCGTTCTTCTCGCTTACCACTTTACCAGGGGCGTAGCTAGAAATGCATGGGCCCCATAGCAAAAAAAATGTATGCCCCCCCCCCCAGCCCCTACATATCTATCGGGCCACCCACCACCCCTTCCAGAGCTCCCACCCAAACACCCATCCTAGATCTCCCACCGCCATGAGCAGTTTCACACTTGCAAGTAGTTTCACACTTGCGGCAGGACGGATCCGACAGGCTGTTCAGCCTGTTGGATCCGTCCTGCCGCTATTTTGCCTTGCCGCCACTCCATCCCCATTGACTATAATGGTGTCATGGAACCATGAACCAGACGTACAACAAGAGATAAGTGGAAAATAAGAAGGTTTTATTGAAGAGCAAGCCGTAGCAAAGTCCGAACGGATGGCTAAACCGAAGCAGGGTCTTGCGGAGACAGAGGTCAGGAACCAGAAGGGTAGTCAGACGAAGCCAGGAACAGGAACCAACGGGGTAGTCAGACGAAGCCGGAATCAGGAACCAACGGGGTAGTCAGACGAAGCCGGAATCAGGAACCAACGGGGTAGTCAGACGAGGCCAGGATCAGGAACCAGAAGCAGCAGCAGTCTTGGAAGCATGTGAACACAGGAGGACCAAGCAAGGAACTGAAGCCACAGACCTCCTATATATATGAGCTAGGCATCCAGCTCCTCCCAGTGGGAAGGAGGAGCCGCAGGGTGGGAGGCTACAAGAAAACCCAGAAACCAAGATGGCCGCCAGCACATGTCAAACGAAGGGAACAGCAAGGAGGTAAGACCATGACAGTACCTCCCCCTCAAGGGCCCCTCCTCCGCGGAGTAAGGAACGGTTTCTGAGGGAAGCGTGCGTGGAAGGCTCGGAGCAAGACAGGAGCATGGACATCTGCGGAGGGAACCCAGGAACGCTCCTCTGGACCATAACCACGCCAATGGACCAAAAACTGCACCCGGCCGCGGACCAGGCGTGAGTCCAGGATATTGCTCACCTCATACTCCTCACGATTGCCCACTTGGACCGGACGAGGCCGAGGAATCGAGGAAGTGAAACGATTACACACCAGTGGCTTCAACAGGGAGACATGAAACACGTTGGAGATCCGCATGCCAGGAGGAAGCGCAAGGGCATAGGCTACCGGGTTTACCCTGCGAAGCACTCGGAAGGGACCAACAAAGCGAGGCGCCAGCTTGGGAGTGGGCACTCGAAGGTTGAGGTTGCGGGTGGACAACCATACGCGGTCTCCGACCTGGTAGGAAGGAGCGGGCGCTCGTCTGCGATCAGCCTGGAGTTTCTGGCGCTGCGCAGAGACCTCAAGGGACCTCTGGATCTGTACCCAAGAAGCACGTAGGACGGAAAGGTGATCCTCCACAGCCGGAATATCCTGGGGAGAGAATACCTCCGGTAACACGGCAGGTTGGAACCCATAATTGGCCATGAAGGGAGACGTCCCAGAGGAAGAGTTCACCGCCGTGTTCCTGGCAAACTCAGCCCAAGGCAGGAGGTCAACCCAATTGTCTTGGTGATCGGAGACATAGCAACGAAGGAATTGCTCCAAGGCCTGATTGGATCGTTCTGCGGCCCCATTGGACTGAGGGTGGTAGGCCGAGGAGAAAGAGAGATGAATCCCCAACTGGGAGCAAAAGGCGCGCCAGAACCTGGACACAAACTGACTCCCCCGATCCGACACAATCTCCTTGGGCAAACCGTGCAACCGGAAGACCTCCCTGGCAAAAATCGAGGCCAACTCTTGTGCAGAGGGTAACTTCTTGAGAGGAACACAGTGGCACATTTTGGAAAACCGATCCACAATCATGAGAATGACCGTATGGCCTCGGGATGCAGGGAGGTCCACAATGAAATCCATCCCCAGGTGTGACCATGGACGCTCCCCGGTGGCTATGGGTTGCAAAAGGCCCAACGGAAGGTGCCGAGGGGACTTACTCTGGGCACAAACGGAGCATGCCGCTACATATGCGGCGATGTCGGAACGTAGAGAAGGCCACCAGAACAGACGTGAAACCGCCCAGGACAGCTGATTCTTTCCAGGGTGCCCCGCGGCCTTGGAGTTATGGTAGGTTCGCAACAACCGAGTGCGCAACTCCTCAGGCACAAAACATCTGCCGTTGGGTCTCCCAGAGGGAGCACCAGATTGAGCCGCCAAAATCTGCTCACCCAGAGGAGAAGTCAGGCTGGTGCGAATAGCGGCCAGGATCTGATTCGGGGGTATGACCGTAGTCGGAATCGACTCCTCCCCGGACAGCTCGGAGTACTGCCGTGATAAGGCATCCGCTCTGATGTTCTTGGAGCCGGGTAGGTAGGAGACCACGTAATTAAAACGTGACAAGAACAGAGCCCATCTGGCCTGACGTGGTGTCAATCTCTTGGCCTCAGAGAGGTAGGTCAGATTCTTGTGGTCCGTCAGGATGAGAACCGGAACCACCGAGCCCTCGAGCAAGTGCCTCCATTCTTTAAGGGCCTGCACGATGGCCAATAACTCCCTGTCACCAATCTGATAGTTGCACTCCGCGGAAGACAGTTTCCGGGAGTAAAACCCACAAGGAAGCAGAGGACCCTCTGGTGTTCTACGCTGAGACAGGAGGGCGCCTACTCCCGTCTCAGACGCGTCCACCTCGAGGACAAAAGGCAACCCAGGGTTGGGATGCGACAGAATCGGAGCCGACACAAAGGCGGACTTTAGAGCCTCAAAAGCTCGGATGGCCTCGAGCGGCCAGACCTGAGGATTACTGCCCTTCCTGGTCAGATCCGTGAGAGGCTTGGCTAGCATGGAAAAGTCCCTGATGAACTTCCGATAATAATTGGCGAAGCCCAAAAAGCGCTGCAGGGCACGAAGCCCACTGGGCTGGGGCCACTGTAAGACAGCCGAAACCTTCTCAGGATCCATGGAGAACCCCTCAGCGGAAATGATGTAACCTAAGAAGGTTACCTGGGATCGGTGAAACTCGCATTTCTCAAGCTTACCGAACAGCCTGTTCTCTCGTAACCGTTGCAACACTCGTCTGACATCCATAATGTGGGCCTCCATGGATTCAGAATATACCAAGATGTCATCCAAATAGACCACCACACACTGCTGCAACAGGTCACGGAAAACATCGTTGATGAATTCCTGGAAGACTGCGGGCGCATTGCACAACCCAAAGGGCATAACCAAGGATTCATAATGACCGGTCCTGGTGTTAAACGCGGTCTTCCACTCATCGCCCGCCTTGATCCTTACCAGGTTATATGCCGCCCTCAGGTCGAGTTTGGTAAAGACCGTGGCCCCTTTGAGGCGATCGAACAGCTCGGAAATCAAGGGTATCGGGTAAGCGTTCTTGATCGTGATGCGATTGAGACCCCTGTAATCGATGCAAGGCCTCAACTCACCGCCCTTCTTTTTCACAAAGAAAAATCCAGCCCCTGCCGGGGACGAGGATTTGCGAATGTGTCCGCGTGAAAGCGCCTCCCTCACGTACTCCTCCATGGCCTCATTCTCCGCTACCGACAGTGGATAGACTTTGCCACGAGGAGGAACGGCACCAGATTGTAACTCTATGGCACAATCGTATGGGCGGTGCGGAGGTAGGGCAACCGCGCGCACCTTATCGAATACATCCCGGTACTCTTCGTATTCAGGAGGCAACAGAGAGTCCGAGGAAGTACACAGCAACTTGACAGGCCCATGGATGCAACTAGCCCCACACTGCGGTGACCACGAGAGGATCTCGGCCGATCTCCAATCGAAAGTCGGATTATGCTTCTGGAGCCAGGGGTACCCCAAGACCACCGAGTAGTGTGGAGACGAAATCACCTGGAGACAGACCGACTCTCTGTGAACGGCACCAATGGCTATCCCCACTGGAAGGGTCTCATGAGTCACGTGTGGCGGCAGAAGGGGTCTGCCGTCTATCGCCTCAAGAGCCAGTGGGGAACCTCGAGGCTGCAGAGGAATGGAATTGGCGGCAGCGAACACACTATCAATGAACAAACCACCAGCACCAGAGTCCACCAACGCCTGGGTCGTCACCGAGCCCCCGACCCAGGAGAGGACAACAGTGATCAGTGGTTTGTCAACACGGGAAACCGGGGACGAGGAGACTCCACCCAAGATCTGCCCCCGACAGGATCTCAGGTGCGAGCGTTTCCCGGACGGTTCGGACATGCCAACCGAAAATGCCCACCGAGACCACAGTACATGCATCGGCCCTCGCGTCTCCGGAGTACCCTCTCCCCCTCAGACAGGCGAGCAAACCCCAGCTGCATGGGTTCACCCCCAGACAAGTCATCCCCAGGAGGCGTGGGAGGAGAGGGAGGCACGGGTGGGACAGCAAACGTAGGCGCCAATCTGTTAGAAGACCTCCGCAGGCTCTCCTTAAAGGAAGGTCTCTCCCTGAGTCTGGTGTCAATCAAAATCAGGAAAGAAATAAGAGACTCGAGCTCCACTGGTAGGTCCTTAGCTGCAACCTCATCCTTCAAGGCATCCGAGAGACCATGAGAGAAAGCAGCGACCAGAGCCTCATTATTCCAGCCCACCTCTGCTGCCAGGGTACGAAACTCAATGGCGTATTCAGCTACGGATCGTGAACCCTGTCTGATGGACATAAGGAGCTTCGCAGCAGAGGCAGCACGAGCCGGCACATCGAATACCTTCCGAAGAGAAGCAACAAAACCGGAAAACTCGGCAACCACCGGATTGTTGTTCTCCCATAAAGGGCTGGCCCAGGCCAAGGCCTTGTCCGAGAGCAGCGAGATCAAGAAGCCCACCTTTGATCTCTCAGTAGGAAAGGCATGTGGCAGCAACTCGAAATAAATGCCCACCTGGTTAAGGAAACCTCGGCACTGAGTTGGCTCTCCCCCAAAGCGCTGTGGAAGGGGGGCAGAACCGGTCATACCCCGAGACACCGCAGGCGCAGCAACAGGTGTCGGGGTAGACTCTGGCGCAACAACCGGAGCGGCAGTAGGAGCGGGCCCAGGAGCGACAACCGACCCATCGGCAACGGAAGCGAAATGAGCCGTGCGTTCAAGCAGGGTTTGCAACGCCACAGCGAACCGACCCAACAGGTGATCCTTCTGATCAAGTCTGGCAACCAGCGTAGGTAGCGAGGATGGCCCTGTACCGTCAGAATTCATGGCTTGGTCCTAATGTCATGGAACCATGAACCAGACGTACAACAAGAGATAAGTGGAAAATAAGAAGGCTTTATTGAAAATAAAGCTGTAAGCAAAAGTCCAAACGGATGGCTAAACCGAAGCAGGGTCTTGCGTAGCCAGAGGTCAGGAACCAGAAGGGTAGTCAGACGAAGCCTGGATCAGGAACCAGCAGGGTAGTCAGACGAAGCCAGGATCAGGAACCAGCGGGGTAGTCAGACGAGGCCAGGATCAGGAACCAGCAGGGTAGTCAGACGAGGCCAGGATCAGGAACCAGAAGCAGCAGCAGTCTTAGAAGCATGTGAACACAGGAGGACCAAGCAAGGAACTGAAGCCACAGACCTCCTATATATATGAGCTAGGCATCCAGCTCCTCCCAGTGGGAAGGAGAAGCCGCAGGGTGGGAGGCTACAAGAAACCCAGAAACCAAGATGGCCGCCAGCACATGTCAAACGAAGGAGAACAGCAAGAAGGTAAGACCATGACAACCATCAGACAGGGGAGGGGAAGAAAAGAAACCCCAGAACTAGAGTGTCAGCGTGCCCCCCAAGTTGGGGGGCACACTCTAGTTCTGGGGTTTCTTCCCTCACCTGTCTGATGGTGGACACTAGAGTAACACTGTAAATTTGTAATTAGTAAGAGTCTGATGATCTGAATTCTGAAGTTAAAAAGAGCTGCCTGCAGACCTGCAATGATAAGGAGGGAACCCCTTGCTTTTCTTGGGGGCCCCACTCTGCAGGCAGCTCTTTTTAACTTCAGAATTTAGATTAAGTATCTCAAAAATCATAAGTTCTCACTTTCTCACTTTCTTAAATTCACTTTGACTTCTTACTTTTATTTAGAGTCACAGCAGGCACAGACTGGAGTGGCAGGACTGGAGACCAGTTGAGGAGGAGGCAGGAGCACCGAGCAGAGGACCGGTCCAGTACAGCGTAGGCAGGCACAGGCTGGCAGCAGTAGCAGTGCGAGACTGAGGTTCCTCTCTCTCAATCAATCTCAGTCAGAGAGCACGAATCTGACTGGCGCCAGTGCGGCCGGCGGAATCACTCCCTCCCTAGTCCCTCCAGGCCTCCGGCTCCACAACAGGTACACCCCCGGCCTGGCCCCCTCCACCGCCTGAGTCCGCCTCCTCCCTCTAAATACTAGGAGGAAATCTTTCCTTCCTGCGCTGGTGCCTGGCTCCGCCTCCGGGTGACATCACCACAGGTCCTCCACTCACTCTTTAGTATCCCCTCCACACTAAACTCTGCCCCTATTGTAATTGATCACATGACTGTGAAATCCTCGCAGGTCCTTCACACTACAGCAGACCTCACAGTGGCCAACCCACAGGTACGCCCCCGTTCCGGCCCCCTCCACCGCCTACCTCATCTTCTGCTCGTGCGGCAGTGCGCCCCGGGCCCGCCTGCTCCAGTCCTGACCTGACTACTCCTTGGCTTCCCCCCAGCCAGGCCCGAGCCGCGGACCGCCCGCGCCCCGCCCACTACACTGGACGGGCGGTCGGGCCTGGCTGCCTGTGTGTGTTAATAAAAAAATAAAAAATAAATGAATGCGGTCCGGACGGGCCCTCAGTGGCTTAGGGCCCCATAGCCACTGCTATGGTTGCTATGGCGATCCCTACGCCACTGCACTTTACTGATGTCATTCGTGGTCATCACATTGGAAGAAACCACAATTCCACCCTTTACCAACGAGAGATGTTGGATACTGGATGATGAAGATGTACAGGTCCTTCTCAAAAAATTAGCATATTGTGATAAAGTTCATTATTTTCTGTAATGTACTGATAAACATTAGACTTTCATATATTTTAGATTCATTACACACCAACTGAAGTAGTTCAAGCCTTTTATTGTTTTAATATTGATGATTTTGGCATACAGCTCATGAAAACCCAAAATTCCTATCTAAAAAAATTAGCATATCATGAAAAGGTTCTCTAAACGAGCTATTAACCTAATCATCTGAATCAACTAATTAACTCTAAACACCTGCAAAAGATTCCTGAGGCTTTTAAAAACTCCCAGCCTGGTTCATTACTCAAAACCGCAATCATGGGTAAGACTGCCGACCTGACTGCTGTCCAGAAGGCCATCATTGACACCCTCAAGCAAGAGGGTAAGACACAGAAAGAAATTTCTGAACGAATAGGCTGTTCCCAGAGTGCTGTATCAAGGCACCTCAGTGGGAAGTCTGTGGGAAGGAAAAAGTGTGGCAGAAAACGCTGCACAACGAGAAGAGGTGACCGGACCCTGAGGAAGATTGTGGAGAAGGACCGATTCCAGACCTTGGGGGACCTGCGGAAGCAGTGGACTGAGTCTGGATTAGAAACATCCAGAGCCACCGTGTACAGGCGTGTGCAGGAAATGGGCTACAGGTGCCGCATTTCCCAGGTCAAGCCACTTTTGAACCAGAAACAGCGGCAGAAGCACCTGACCTGGGCTACAGAGAAGCAGCACTGGACTGTTGCATGTCATTCGGAAATCAAGGTGCCAGAGTCTGGAGGAAGACTGGGGAGAGGGAAATGCCAAAATGCCTGAAGTCCAGTGTCAAGTACCCACAGTCAGTGATGGTCTAGGGTGCCATGTCAGCTGCTGGTGTTGGTCCACTGTGTTTTATCAAGGGCAGGGTCAATGCAGCTAGCTATCAGGAGATTTTGGAGCACTTCATGCTTCCATCTGATGAAAAGCTTTATGGAGATGAAGATTTCATTTTTCAGCACGACCTGGCACCTGCTCACAGTGCCAAAACCACTGGTAAATGGTTTACTGACCATGGTATTACTGTGCTCAATTGGCCTGCCAACTCTCCTGACCTGAACCCCATAGAGAATCTGTGGGATATTGGGAAGAGAAAGTTGAGAGACGCAAGACCCAACACTCTGGATGAGCTTAAGGCCGCTATCGAAGCATCCTGGGCCTCCATAACACCTCAGCAGTGCCACAGGCTGATTGCCTCCATGCCACGCCGCATTGAAGCAGTCATTTCTGCAAAAGGATTCCCGACCAAGTATTGAGTGCATAACTGAACATAATTATTTGAAGGTTGACTTTTTTTGTATTAAAAACACTTTTCTTTTATTGGTCGGATGAAATATGCTAATTTTTTTAGATAGGAAATTTGGGTTTTCATGAGCTGTATGCCAAAATCATCAATATTAAAACAATAAAAGGCTTGAACTACTTCAGTTGGTGTGTAATGAATCTAAAATATATGAAAGTCTAATGTTTATCAGTACATTACAGAAAATAATGAACTTTATCACAATATGCTAATTTTTTTAGAAGGACCTGTATGTTTAAGTAGTTGGTCCAACAATCAGAAGGATTATGGTAACCCAGAAAAAGAAGAGTTCTTCTTGGCTACCACTTTGCTATAGTACTTCATAGATACAAGACAGGACCAATGAGTGGCTGTTAAATTGCAAGAAATGACATGTAATTGCAATACAATACATATGTTGTGTACTGGATGATGATGTCGTACGCCTTGGTAGTTGGCCCAACTACCATAAAGTTTATGATAACCCAGGAACAGTTCTTGTCTACGATTTTGCTGAAAGTACTACATGGATATAAACCAGATTTCATTCATGGTCTTCACACTAGAAGATGTTGGATAGTTAAGATGTTGTATACCCATTACCCATGTCTTGGTAGTTTGCTTAAGCTTCAGGTGGGAATCAAACCTGTGGTCCCGCTGATCCACCTTAATGAATCTAATGAAGACATGGGGGAAGGTCATCTCTGAACTTCCCAGAATCTATCACTGTTCATTAATGGACTACATGGATCAATAAGTTTTGAAAAGCTGAGATCCATGAGTACTGCCTTTGTTAAACCAGATCTCACTTATCTTTACACATGACAGAGAGAAAACAAACAAGAAACTGTTTTGCTGTCAGCTTTAGTAGACCTGTCATGCATCTCTTGTGAAGAACCGGACTCAGAAATAGCTACAGGATGGCGTATTTACCAGATTCAAGATATTCCTGTTCTTCTTGATAGAGTTAGGAAATAAATCACACCTTTGAACAAGCTGACTCAAGGATACATGAAGTCTGTAAAACTGCTGCGTAAAGCTCGTTTAGTCATTTATCAATGAAAACCAACGTAGTTTGAGGATTTTATGAAATTTAGCAAATTAGTCTCATCTAATCTCTTCATCATCATAACAACCTCTCGGAAATTAAAACACATTAACTTGTTGTCAAAAACAGGAAAGACCAATCAACAATCCTAAAATCAGTACAGGCGTGTGAGGATTTCATCCCATTTTCACAGTTTTCCTAGTGGGGCCTTGCACCAAATAACGAGGTTTAAGGCTGGATATTCCTGTGCTACATTGGCTTCTTGTCCAAGGGAGTCATAAGGGGTGTAACCATAGGAAGTTCAGAGGTTGAGGTTACACCTATGCCCTAGAGCCTGAGTAGGCCAAAGATCCCTATGACCCTTATGAGTTGGCCAGTACCATAAATGAAGAGTCATATTAGGTGTCACGGTGCGGCTCACTGTGACAGTTGTTGCCATGTAGGCTGGCTGCAGGCTCCCTCGCATACTGGCTGCAGGCGGACACCTGTGCATGCATCCTCGGGACGGCGATACAAATGTCTGTAATGCGGCAGGGCAGGGAGAGGTGTGTCCCCTCCCTGTTCCTCTGATAGGCTGCCGGCCTAGTGCTGGCAGCCTATCAGAGGCCGGTGCAGGCGGCGCGATGACGTCATCACGCCGCCTGAGCCAGCGAAGGACACAGGCCGGAAGAGGCCTGCATCGCATCCTGGAGGAGGTAAGTATAAGTTTATTAAATTTTTTTATATGTAAAAATGACAATCCTGGCACATAAGGGGGGCTGCTGGGCTGGCACAGACATAAGGGGGGCTGCTGGGCTGGCACAGACATAAGGGGGGCTGCTGGCACATAAGGGGGGCTACTGGCACATAAGGGGGGCTGCTGGCACATAAGGGGGGCTTCTGGCACATAAGGGGGGCTACTGGCACATAAGGGGGGCTGCTGGCATAGACATAAGGGGGGCTTCTGGCACAGACATAAGGGGGGCTACTGGCTACTGGCACATAAGGGGGGCTTCTGGCACAGACATAAGGGGGGGCTGCTGGCACAGACATAAGGGGGGCTGCTGGCACATAAGGGGGGCTACTGGCACAGACATAAGGGGGGCTGCTGGCACAGACATAAGGGGGCTACTGGCATATAAGGGGGGCTACTGGCACATGATAGCGGGCTACTGGCACATAAGGGAGGGCTACTGGCACCTGATAGGGGGGCTACTGGCACATGATGGTGGGGGGGTCTTATTACTGGCACATGATTGGGGGCATATCTTACTGGCACATGATATGGGGGCACATCTTACTGGTACATGATTGGGGGCATCTATTGGGGCACTTATTACTGGCACATTATTGGGTGGCACTATAGGGACATCTACAGAGACTAAAAAGAAGGGGTATTTATATGGGGGCTCTGTATAGGGGCATTTTATACTGGGACACATTATGGTGGGTACTATGGGGAAGGGGGGAGAGGAGCACTATGGGGTCATCTACGGGGTCACTGATAAGGGGTATTTTATATTGGCACATTATGGGAACATTAGCTCAACTGGGGGCATTACAAGGGGGGTATGTTTTGCACATTATAAGGAGAATTATTACTACTGGGGGGCATTATGGTGGGCTTTTTTACTCCCCCATGGTATGAGCCCCCTAGTAGCAGCACCAGCCTCTCTCTGCTCTGCTATCCCTCTGCCCCTTAATCCTTATTATGAAATATTTCTCATCAGGATAAAACACATTATCAGCTCCACCGAGCCCCCGGCCAAAGTGTGAAAGTGGCGTCTGAGATCCCCAAGGGCCAAGCCAAGTAATTGTAAGTTTTTATGTGAAATATGTTTATGTTATACACATATAGCCTACACTGTGCCCCACAATATACAGTATACCGCTACACTGTGCCACACAATATACAGTATACCGCTACACTGTGCCACACAATATACCGCTACACTGTGCCACACAATATACAGTATACCTCTACACTGTGCCACACATTATACAGTATACCTCTACACTGTGCCACACAATATACAGTATACCGCTACACTGTGCCACACAATATACAGTATACCTCTACACTGTGCCGCACAATATACAGTATACCTCTACACTGTGCCATACAATATACAGTATACCTCTACACTGTGCCACACAATATACAGTATACCGCTACACTGTGCCACACAATATACAGTATACCTCTACACTGTGCCACACAATATACAGTATACCTTTACACTGTGTAGGGGTTAGGCTCCATTCACACGTCCGCAAAATGGGTCCGCATGCGTTCCGCAATTTTGGGGCTAATATAGGGGCTGCGGGGGGGGGGGGAGTTTTTTTGACACTCGCCCTGAGAGAAATTTTACCTAGAAACTGCACTGCTTGGGACTGCGTGCTGGCTGCGGTGTCTTGTGTGAACTGCTGCCTGTGAATGTGTGCACTCCCTGTGTCTGCTTCTCTGTGCAGTTCTTATCACTGTTACCATGCAGGCTGGCTGCAGGCTCCCTTGCGTACTGGCTGCAGGTCGACACCTGTGTATGCTGGTTGCTTTGGACTGCGTGCTGGCTGCGGTGTAATGTGTGAACTGTGGCCTGTGTTTGTGACTTCCGTGTCTGCATCTCTGTTCCTGGCTGCATGCGCTTTGTGTACTGGCTGTGGGTGTTCCCATGTATGCTGGTGCTGCGATGAGTGCTGGATGTGGCCTTGTGTGTGAACTGTATCGTTTGTTCTATGGTTCTGGTGGGGTTAACTTTCCCTGATCTGTTCCTCGGTGTTTCTTATCAGGTGCCCTCTTTGTGCAGCTATTTCTACCTGTGAGCTGTGGGGCATTGGGTCAGTCTAACTTCTGCCTTCTCGGTGTTGCACCTTGCTGCTCACCCAGGAGGTCAGTCTATCCTCTGCCTTGCTGGGTGTTGTACCTTGTTGCTTACCCAGGAGGTCAGTCTATCCTCTGCCTTGCTGGGTGTTGTACCTTGCTGCTCACCCAGGAGGTCAGTCTATCCTCTGCCTTGCTGGGTGTTGTACCTTGTTGCTTACCCAGGAGGTCAGTCTGTCTTGCGCCTTACTGGGTGTAGCCCCTTGCTGCTGACCCAGGGGGTTTTGCTATCTGCCCTTGTTTGTGGTGTCGCCTGGTAATGTGTTGGTGTTACGTCCTTGTCTGATCTACTGTACCAGTCCTGGGATGATTTTGATGTTGTTATCCTTGTCCATGCTTTGCCTGTTCTCTGTCTGGATCCACTCTCTTCCTTGTCTAGCCTAGCAGTGCTCAAACTGTGTCTGATAGCTTGGCAGTGCTAAACTGTTTCCGATCCTGCCTGTTCCATGTCCAGCCTGGCAGTGCCTACTCTTTCTGATCTAGTCCGTTCCTTGTCTGTCCTGCAGTGCCTTACTGCTTCTGTTCCTGTGTTTGTCCTGCCTTCTTGAGAGGGTCCCTGGGTTATCCGGAGGGAGGATCTCTAGTCTGTGTGCAGCTCTGCCTGAGACCGCCATGCTTCCAGTCCACTTGGGGTCCAGGCACCTGCTTCTGTGCTGGTTTCTGTTTGTCCTGTGTTTGTTTGGGTTCCAGTTCTGCTGTCTGTTCCGCTGGTGCTTGATCCAGCGTGGTTTTCCGCCTGTAGCGGCCAAGTGTAAAAGGACCTTCCTGGAGGTGCGACCAGTGAGCCCTCAGCCCAGTTTATCCCTACCACCAGGGGCTCTGTGAAGAATGGGGCTCACTGGCTTTCCGCCCTCTGGGTTTTGCCTCTGGTCTGCCGGTGCACCTGGTTCTGTGGTAGTTCTACCACTATTGCCTAACCTGCTTACTGTCATGTGACATGTGTAATAAAGTATTCTGTTGGTCCCTGGTCTGTATCTTGCCTGTGTCCTGTTTGCAAGACGTCCCGGAGGTCTGCCTCCAGCATGTGACAGTAGGGCATGTTGTTAAATTTTTCACTGAGATGCAAGGGCCTAAAGGGATTTGCTGGGAGATAAATATTGATGGTCATCAGTATCTGATCATGGGGGTCTGACTCCTGGCACCCCTGCTGATCTGCTGTTTGAAGAGGCTGCGCGAATGCTGCAGCTTCCTCACAGCTCACCAAGCACAACGCCATACATTGTATAGTGGCTGTGGTTGGAATTGCAGCCCAGGTCCATTACTTGAATGGGACTGAACTGCACCTAGGCCATGTGATCAATGAATGTGACGTCACTGGGCTCAGGAACAGGCCACGACACTCACCACCTCTTCAAACAGCTAAACGGCAGGGTTGCCGGGAGTCAGACCCCCTCTGATCAGATATCGATGACCTATTTTTAGAATAGACCATCAATATTAAATCCCCTGAAAACCTCTCTAAAGTTAGTTACCTGTGGGTGACCCCAAAAAAGAAATTAAACCATTTCTCAGAAATTTGATATGATATTTTCACTTTCATATCATTGTTGATCCTGGACAGCCATGGATGGAATGGAATAGGAGCAGGGTGGCATTGGCACCCCAGAAGACCAGAGGATCCTCTTGAGGGCCCAGTCTCTGGAGCCATAGTGGGACCCAAAAGTCCAGAAGAAAAAAACACATTTGGAGCTTATAATTTGCCAATAGGGTCTATTTCTTTGATTCAAAATCTATTAGACTTTATTGATGATTTGCAGGTTGGGCCATGAGAATAATTTCCTGTGGTGGGCCCAAGGAACCCCAGTCCAACACTAAATCAGCCATACACATTAGATAGCTGCCGGCTGAATGCTCGTTCTGCTATCTGTCCTGAACTACCGACACATGCATACTCGGCGTTGTGATGGCATTACTTGATAAGTGCAAGGCAGGGGGTTGTGGAGATGCCCACACTAAGGTTAAAGAGAATTTGATTTTGCAATATGTCCCTCCATTCTTGGTGTATACCCTTAATGAGAAGTAAATGCATTTTGTAACCTATCAACTATCTATTCTCTAAGTACTGTATATAACTTCTTGTCATGGTTATAATCCTTCTTCACAAAGGTAGAAGCACAAGGTCTCCATATGTAATTACCTGTACGTTTTATCCTATAATTGTATAGTAATATAAAGGTGCAGATTGTCTTCAGCAAAAGCCAGTCTACGATGGGGCCAGAACTAATCTGGCAGCTTAGCCCGAGGGGTAAAAGGGCTAGACCTGCTACCTAGTGCTTACTGTGTAAGACGAGCCTAAATCTATAACAAACCATCACAGTACAACAAGGCGTCTAATACAGTGACAGATAAATGAATACCACGTATTATAATGTAGGTGAGGAGCCCACATCACAGTATATTGAAATCTACAATATAAGGTTGCTGTGTGTAAGCCATCATTATCTGTTATCAGTCGCCTCCAGCAACAGCCTATCTAATACTATAATGTCTGATAATTTAACATAGCCCCTAGGAACGCTCTGTGGCAGATCCGGGGAGCCTAACTACAGGCAACAGTATCTCACCAGATAGTTACAACGGCCGGGATTTTTCACTACAGGGTTTAAGAAGGAATGACTATGTTGCTCGTTCTGTAATTATACAGGGATGCAAACAGGATTTGTGTATAAAGGGTATAAGAAAATCCTCATGGACCCCCAGCGATCAGACCCATCATCTGTCCTGTAGATAGGTGATACGTGGTCATGGCAGGATAACCCCTTTAAATGTTATCGCCAAGATGAAGAATTTAGGAACTAATGAGATTTATGGGTTATCAGTTTCCATCCACATAAAAAAAAATATGTTATGCTCTATTGGATACCATATATCTATCATCTGTCTGTCTGTGTATCTATCTATGTAATCGGTCCATCTCTATGTATATTCTCGGCCAGGGACGTAGCTAAAGGCTCATGGCCCCTGGTGCAAGAGTTCAGCTTGGGCCCCCCTTCCCTCAGCGCTTTGTGGTCAGGGGCAGGGAAGCACATAGCCTCCGTGCTGCCTTAGGCAAAAATTTAAAAGGCACCCCCCCTCATGCCAAATTCTTGACCAAACCCTTTCGCTCCAGCCAGAGGTGTAACTTGACCAGCATGCACTTTCTATTAGGGCTCATCCACATGACCGTATGAATGGTTCTATATCCAAAATTGCGGACCCATTCATTTCAATGGGGCCGCAAAAGATGTGGACAGCACAACGTGTGCTTTCCGCATCCGTTTTTTATTTCCGCGGCCCCACCAAAAATTTAGGACAAGTCCTATTCTTGTCCGCAATCGTGGACGAGAATAGGCATTTCTATAATGGGCCCCCGTTCCTTCCCGCAAATTGCGGAATGCACACGGGCGGCATCCGTGTTTTGCGGATCCACAATTTGTGGACTGCAAAACACGGCGAATGCGCCCTAATATCAGTGTCTTCTTATGTGGCACAAGGGTCCGGGGACCCCTCAGGCTCCTGGGCCCGGTAGTGACTGCTACCTCTGCACCCCCTATAGCTACGCCTCTGTTCTCAGCTACAACTGACATGACCGGAGGTTCATCTGTCAGTATCAGCGTTGCAGTTACAGTAACACCCCCTTCACATGGAACGATTTTAATAATTGCTCTATGTAAAGGCGCCTCGGATCACTTGAATGAACAGGCAAACGCTCATTCACCAGGTGAAAGCATCGTTGATGTGGCTTCCAACATCATTTCTGAGCAGAAGATCGTCAAACAAGAATCGGCTCCTTTATAAACACTGGTGGCGATTTATCAAGACTGGATCCCCTGTGCGCTGGAGTGATAGATGCCACATTTATTAAGAGGCAGATGTTAGGTGCATCCCTGGCCCTCTGTGCATCAGAAACTCAAATCGACACCAGCTGGGCGTAGACTTTTATCAGTCTCTGGCTTAAAGGGAACCTGTCACCGGGATTTTGTGCATAGAGCTGAGGACATGGGTTGCTAGATGGCCGCTAGCACATCCGCAATATCCAGTCCCCATAGCTCTGTGTGCTTTTATTGTGTCAAAAACCCCATTTGATACATATGCAAATTAACCTGAGATGAGTCCTGTCCCTGACTCATCTCATGTACAGGACTCATCTCAGGTTAATTTGCATATGTATTAAATAGTTTTTTTGACACAATAAAAGCACACAGAGCTATGGGGACTGGGTATTGCAGATGCGCTAGCGGCCATCTAGCAACTCATGTCCTCAGCTCTATACCCAAAATCCCGGTGACAGGTTCCCTTTAAGCTTTAGTAAATTCCGCGGGCCGCAGAGGCTCAACTCCCTCCCTCTAAGGTTTTGTCCCTTTTTCTCGCCACATTTCTAAAAGCTAGAAGCTCAAAAAGAGGCAAATTAGGATGCCAATATGGTGTATGCCCTCATCTGTGACTTTTTAATGCCACAAAAGTGGCATTAAAGCATTACTAAATCTCCCCCAATGAATCTGTATGAGGATCAGCAATTGCTGTAACGATCGCTCATTCCCATACAGAGAAGATGATTGCTGTATGGAATTCACTCACCTCTGATGATCAGGTGATCGGCCCCTGTATATATAAGATATTCTAGACTTGCAGTGCTAGCCTTGGCTCAAATAATGCGATGCTGTTTGGGCGCTGAAAGTATAGTTATATTGTAAGTACAACATATAATTGTGTTATTTGGGTGCTACATGCTGCACCATAGAAGGTTATGCACAGGGCATAATCATACTTGACGACTCTACTGTAATGTCGAGAGGGTTCCAGAAAAAGAAGCACTCTCCCAGACTCCTGGACAAGTTGGCAAATCTCCTGGGCCCCACAAAAGCCTCCACACAGCCCTGGCGTCCAAACACACTGCGGGGGCAGGGAGTGCTTCATTGCAAAAAAGTGTTGGGGTCTGAGAAAAGAGGCAAGCCAATCCCAAAAGAAAAAGTTATTCTATCTACCCTCAAAGATCCCACTATTGAAAAGTTGGCAAATATGGGCATAATGCAACCTTAGTCTGGTCGTGCAACCTTCTCTTGCTTTGAATAGTCCTTTATGCAGAGGACTTACTAATGTTTCATTTTTTGCAGAAGTCCCATTGCATGCACCTCTGCTGCCCCTGTCTACATGTTATATTAGAACACATGGGTGTAATACGTGGAGGTGGGGGGGTCTTGTCATCCTCCCTTTTAGTCAGGGGCATTTTCCATCTGGAGGAACCCCCTCTCTCGGGGGATATACACATACGTAACTCATTTTTGAAGAGGTCGGGGTTTAATGAACCATAACATCAGGTTGGAACCATTTTATAATATGGTCACATAAGTTGACGATGGAAGACAAGTTGCTTCGGCCTGGTCATAGGACTTATGGGAAGACTTCTCACCACGTTACAAACATTTTATAGCTATATATATATTTTTTTTCTATTTTCAAAAGGTTTTTAAGGTCTTTTTTCTAGATGTAATTGCTAGAGAATAAGGTTTATTCAGACAACAGTATATTTGTGTCCGTATCCATTCCGCAATTTTGCAGAATGGATATGGACCCATTCTTTTCAATGCGGACAGCATACCATGTGCTGTCCACATCTGTACTTCCATTTCGTGGCCTCGCAAAAAAGATACAATATGTCCTATTCTTAGGGCTGGCCGTTCCATTCTGCAAAATGTGGAATGCACACGGCCGGTATCCATGTTTCGCGGATCCGCCATTTGCGGACTGCAAAACAGATATGGCCATTTGAGTGAGCCCTAAAGTTGCATGAAGGTGCAGTGTGCTGGCAGCTCACTGCTAAAAGGGGTTAATACTGTTTCTGCTTTATGTATCTGGGGAGCCACATACAGGGTTAACAGGACTTGGTGATAGTAGCTAGATGGGGCTGTTCCACCCTTCCCATAGGGACTGGTAAGTTAAAGGGGTTGTCTGCTTTTTACTATTGATGACCTATCCTTAGGACCGCCTCCATGAGTACTACTACTCCTATCCTCTCCACTCCCGTGTCTCTCCTGTGGGTCGCCGCAAAGGTCTTTATTATCTAAACAATAACTGGGCTTTAATGCTAATGACTATACACAAATGCACCCAGCACCATGGCTGTCCCCACCACATGATGTGCACCCAGCACCATGGCTATCCCCACCACATGATGTGCACCCAGCACCATGGCTGTACCCACCACATGAAATGCACCCAGCACCACAGCTGTCCCCACCACATAAGTGACACGGAAGGTGTACAGAAAACTAGAAGACACAAAATGAAGATCCGACTGACTGGATCCAAAACTAATGAACAAAAGGGAGAGCCCTGCAACAGACCTGGCTCTCTCCCTAACTGCTCAGCCTATGCAAAAATCTCAATGGTAGATGATCGCATATCCTCGTTCCTCGACTGTATAACACCTGAACACCCTATAATAGTGAGGGGACACGACCACCGGCTCCCTACACTTGATACGGAGGGAGTCAGGGTCACCTGGGATCCAGCAAACAGGAAAACACAAATGAATGAACAAAACTTATCTGTAGAAGACTCAGTAGTAGCATCCAGCATGCACACACTCCAGGAAGCTGTATAAACCGCAAAGTGATGCAGTATGGGAAGGGATTTAAAGGGATGCAATCAGTGCAACTACATGACAGCTGAGAGAGGCTAACGAGATGAGAAAACGAAATTTACCAACATAAAAGGAACCTCAAGGAGGAGGTTCTGAAGGACGTCTGTCAGAGCTTCTCAGATGTCTGGTGGTGACAATAAGATGCACGCAGCACCACGGCTGTCCCCACCACATGAAATGCACCCAGCACCATGGCTGTACCCACCACATGATGTGCACCCAGCACCATGGCTGTCCCCACCACATGAAATGCACCCAGCTCCATGGCTGTCCCCACCACATGAAATGCACCCAGCACTAAGGCTGTCCCCACCACATGAAATGCACCCAGCACCATGGCTGTCCCCACCACATGAAATGTACCCAGCACCATGGCTGTCCCCACCACATGAAATGCACCCAGCACCATGGCTGTCCCCACCACATGAAATGCACCCAGCACCATGGCTGTCCCCACCACATGAAATGCACCCAGCACCATGGCTGTACCCACCACATGATGTGCACCCAGCACCATGGCTGTCCCCACCACATGAAATGCACCCAGCTCCATGGCTGTCCCCACCACATGAAATGCACCCAGCACTAAGGCTGTCCCCACCACATGAAATGCACCCAGCACCATGGCTGTCCCCACCACATGAAATGTACCCAGCACCATGGCTGTCCCCACCACATGAAATGCACCCAGCACCATGGCTGTCCCCACCACATGAAATGCACCCAGCACCATGGCTGTCCCCACCACATGAAATGCACCCAGCTCCATGGCTGTCCCCACCACATGAAATGCACCCAGCACTAAGGCTGTCCCCACCACATGAAATGCACCCAGCACCATGGCTGTCCCCACCACATGAAATGCACCCAGCTCCATGGCTGTCCCCACCACATGAAATGCACCCAGCACTAAGGCTGTCCCCACCACATGAAATGCACCCAGCACCATGGCTGTCCCCACCACATAAAATGCACCCAGCACCATGGCTGTCCCCATCACATGAAATGCACCCAGCACCATGGCTGTCCCCACCACATGAAATGCACCCAGCACCATGGCTGTCCCCACCACATAAAATGCACCCAGCACCATGGCTGTCCCCATCACAGGAAATGCACCCAGCACCACGGCTGTCTCCACCACATGAGATATCTGTGCATAGACGGCGGAACGTTTAGAACTGTAGAACATTTCCGGGAGGAAACCTTTTGCCAGCGCACCGCCTGGTGTTTGTTGCTATGGAGACACAGACGCGGCAGAATACAAGTTGCTAGTGAAGCAGGAAGATGGCGCAGGGAGACGCAGCGAAATTTACATTTAATCACCTCCCGAATCGAACATTCAGCTTCCTGGAGAACAGAGACACCCGGGAGCTGCTGACCAAGTGGTAACTGACCCTCCTCACCCATCTGTGTCACCTGCTGCTGGTGTTATGTGTACATTACCTGCTGTACTGGATGATGGGAGTTATAGTACTACCACTGCCATCATCTGTTGTGGTGACCCCTGCTCTGTATTGTCCTGTCCTCTGGCCACTATGGGGTCTGCGCTGTGTATAAATTATAGGCAGATTCGCACTTAACCCTTTAATGACCAGCGCCGTCTGTCAGCCCTTTGATTCTAGGGGGTCAGATTGAGGCTGATGGATTCCTATGGACTCGGTGTAATGCTTTGTTTTCCCTTGTGGTGGCGCTGCGGGGTCACTGACCCGTATAGTCACACAGCACATTTTTCCTGGTAGGGCCATGTTCACACGGCAGATTTACCGGACTGACCATTGGGTTTCTGCCATTGTACATCCTGTGGATCCGCACAATGATTTTGCCCCACTTTAAGGGGGGGGGGGGGGGCAGCGGCGTGTCCCCACCATAATAGTCCCCCAACCGCCCCATGTGCCTCACAGCTCTGGTCATCCTGATGTTTTTTTAGGTAGGTCATCCGATGGATAACTTTGCTGCGATCCACTTTATTCCCCTCGCGCACCGTATGCCGTGGACTGTTTGAATGTGTGGACGCTCCGTGTCACGGTCACTGCGCCCCCATCCCGGCTCCTGACTCATGATGGACGTTATGGCGGTGACAGATATCCCTTTAAAGGGGCTCACCCCCATGTGGCCGCCTGCTGTGGTGTCTGCATGGAATGAGCGTACTACTTGTTTTCATGTAAATGATGTAGTAATCCACGCCGCGTCACTGACGGCGCAAATCCTCATTGATTGGAATGGGAGGCAGGTCTAAGTACGCCCACCTGGGTCACCCCTGGAAGCAGACAGGCCTAGAGGCTGCCCATACACAAGGGGGGTCATTTACTAAGACTGGTATGTTACACTGGTCTTTTACTCCCCTTTTGCGCTGGCTTTGCGCCTAATTTATGAGGGGGGCGTGCGCCCCTTCACTGATTAGGTGCGCGTTCAGCAGTCATTGGGGCACATTTACTAAGACCGGCTTTTTACTCCGGTGTTACTTTCGCCCCCTGCGCTGCCGTTAGATTCATGTGATTTATGAAGAAGTGCATCTGTGGCAGTCCTTGCTCCTGGCGTAAAAACGACGCCAGTCTCCTTGTCGCACGGCCGGTTGCAAAAAGGGACTTGTGACTATTTTATGCCTAGTCCGATAGTAAATGTGCCCCATATTGCCTGGCAGAAAAGCTGTGCCAGCCCCACGCTGGAGTGGTTTTTCTCCAACACGTACACCTGTTTCCAGGCGTAGATGTTGGTAAATTTGTCGGGGTCGATGTCCCTGCCCTGGCACACCCCTGCCACAACGCCATCACTCCTACATGTTGAACGCCATGCCAAAATGGGCATTTAAAAATTTGCTAAAAGGTTAGTTAAAAAAACTGGCCTAAAAAAGTTCATAAATGACCCCCAATGAATCCCTGCTGATTTTTCAGGATACTTTCACACTTGCGTTCTTTGATTCCGCTGTTCTGTCAGAATACTATACCTTATCAGAATGCTATACCCTCGTCACTTCCGATGACGCGGCTGCACCGGAAGTGACGAGAATCAGCCGGAGGAGGGGGTGTGCGGCGCTGCTCAAGCACAGATCCCACGGGTGAGTCAAAATGATAGCACCACCGTGGGAGAAGTGCCCACTTAATGCGCATGCGAGAAACCAGCAGGGACACACTACGCCCGGAGCCACGACTGGGTAGGAGAGGGTGCGCACGCGCGGCTATATACTCCCGTAGGCCACACACATCAGGATTACACCGCGCGTGCGCATTCAGCGGTAGGGAGATCTGATGGAACATTTTGCACTGACAAATCTACCTACCCCTGAGTGTGCACGCGCGGTGTAATCCTGATGTGTGTGGCCGACGGGAATAAATAGCTGCGCGTACGCACCCTCTCCTACCCAGCCGTGGCTTTGGGCGCAGGCGCAGTGTGTCCCGGACGGTTTCACGCATGCGCATTAAGTGGGTGCTTCTCCCGCGGCGTGCTATAATCTTGACTCACCTGTGGATCTGCACTTGCGCAGCGCCGCACCCCCCCCCCCCCCTCCAGCTGATTCTCGTTACTTCCAGGGCGGCCGCGTCTCGTTACGATCCTGATAAGTCAGAAAAATGTATTGCAATACCTGATCTGTTTTTTCGGTGTCATCCGGCAAAACGTATCCAGTATTTATTTTTTTCACATTTTTAAAGGTCTGCGCATGCGCAGACCGGAATACCGGATCTGTCAATACGGCAATTTGACTGCCTGATCCAGCACTAATCCATTCCTATGGAAAAAAATTGCATTCATTCAAGTGTTCATTTTTTGGGGGCTGGAGATAAAACTGTAGCATGCTGTGGTATTATCTCCGTCCTGATCAGTCAAAAAGACTGAACTGAAGACATCCTGATGCATCCTGAACGGATTGCTCTCCATTCAGAATGCATTAGGATAAAACTGATCAGTTATTTTCCGTTATTGAGCCGCTAGGACGAAACTCTAGTGCCGGAAAAGAAAAACGCCAGTGTGAAAGTAATTAGTCAGTGCAATCTGAATGACCCCCGACAGGAGAAACAGACCGGGGCACGTTTACTAAGGACGGCTTTTTACGCCGGTCTTAGTTTCCCCCCTGCGCTGCCATTAGATTAGTCTCGTTTATGACGAGGCGCATCTGTGGCATCTGTGCCAGTCCTTGCGGTTGGTGTAATAACGACTCCAGCCCCTGTTTCCAGGCATAAATGTTAGTAAATTCGCCAGGGCTGGAGTCCCAGGCCCAGCCCCTGACACGTCCCCATCCAGCCCCCGTCACACCCAAATGGCGGACAAGACGTAAAACCGGGCCTGTGACTAAATATCGTCGCACGGCCGGTTAGAAAATAGGATTTGCATCTATTTTGCGATATCTTTGGCGGCAGCTTGTCTCCCTTTCCACCGCTGAAATAGACGTGCACGCTTCATCAGTCGGTGTGTGCAGGTTTAGGAGTTGGGGCTCATGCACACTGCCTTGTTTTACGGTCTGCAAATCGCGGATCCCAGCCAAGGGCAACGTACCATTATTTTATTTTTTTGGAAAAATGTCCTATTCTTGTCTTCAAAACGGACAAGAATTGGACATGTTCTACTTTTTTGCCGGGCCACGGAATGGACCTGCGGATGTGGACGCATGCTTGTGCTGTCTGCATCTTTTGTGGCCCCATTGAGATGAAGCACGGATCGGATGCCGACCGATACTACAGCCGTGTGCATGAGCCCTAATTTACACAGGGCAGTTCATTGCTGTCCTGACGTGTCCTTATATTCCCCATGACATAACCGTTCTGGAGCGTCTTTCCTGCGTTGTGCCGTTCCTCTGTTAATCCTCCATAACATATGTGAATGAATAGACAGCCGGGTGTTGCGATTCTCCTTGCGATTTGTCCCTACTCAGCAGTGTTGCTAGCGCTGATTGGGCTGCGTCAGACTGTGCGCGGCCATACCCCCTTCTGGTAACACCCAACTGTCAAGGTATTCATAGTTTCCAGGAGGAGTAACAGAGGAAGGACACAATACAGAATTCTAAGAAAAGATGCTCCAATATTTAGACGGCCGTATGAATGAGTCTGCATCCGTTCCACAATTTTTACGTCCCCGTTCATTTCAATGGGGCGCCAAAGATGCGGACTGCACACGGTTCCACGGAAAAGATACAGCATGTCCTATTGTCCGCAATTGCAGACAAGAATAGGCATTTTCTATTATGGTTGCGGCTGTGTATGGTCTGCAAATTGCAGAACGATTGTGTCCGGTATCCGTTTTTTGTGGATCCGCAAATCGCTATGGCCGTCTGAATGAGCCCTAACAGTCCAAATATATGATCAGGAAAATCCAGGTCTGCGTGGGTTAATAGACCGGCGGTTCACATAGAGCTCTGAGGTGCTGGGTGAGATATTCTGCAGCTGATGGAAGGTAACACAGACTTGTCTGTTCCTCGCAGGCTCCTCTCACCCGTCACTTCAATCGCCCTGTTATGTGCTCGCTAATGACAAGTAAATAACATCACGCCGCTCGCCCCGCACTCGCAGTAAACACGGTAAATAGCGGGAACGCTCTGGGCCACTTCACGCTGGTCTCCGTTTTGCAGAGGTGTAATGAGAGACCCTGTAAATAGAGGATATGGCCACTGAGTAATTCCTACATTATTAAAGGGCATCTGTCAGCAGTTTTGCACCTATGAAACTGACCTGTTACATGTGCGCTTGGCAGCTGAAGGCAGCTGTGTTGGTCCCATGTTCATATGTGCCCGCATTGCCGAGAAAAATTATGTTTTCATATTCATATATGCAAATGAGCCTCTAGGAGCAGTGGGGGCGTTACCATTACACCTAGAGGCTCTGCTCTCTCTGCCACTGCTGCGCCCTCTGCACTTTGATTGACAGGGCCAGGTGTGATGTTTTCCTTGCCTGGTCCTGTCAAGTGCAGAGGATGCAGCAGTGGCAGAGAGAGCTGCGCCTCTAGGTGTAACGGCAACGCCCCCATTGCTCTTAGAGGCTCATTTGCATATATAAAAAAATCCTTTTTCTCAGCAATGCGGGGACATATGAACATGGGACCAACACAGATGCCTTCAGCTGCCAAGCGCACATGTAACAGGTCAGCCAGTGTCATAGGGACAGAACTGCTGACAGATGCTGTTTTAAAGAGGTTTTCCAGGCTCCTGAAATTGATGACTTCTTCTCAGGATAGGCCATCAATATCTGATTGGTGGGGGTACAACACGCTGCACCCTTAGGCCTTTTTTCACAAGTCCTTGATGACGTCAGTGATTTGTGAAGAATCCGTGTTTGGTCCACGTGTCCGTTTTTTTTTTTCCCCCTCCGTGTGTCATCCATATTCCACAGACCCTGCTAGGCCAAAAATACATATGGTCGTGTGCATGAGCCCTTATAGACTAAAATGTGCCAGAAAGGTCCATAATTAGAGACAAAAATAGAACTTGCTTCTGTGGTGTCACCGTGGACCCGCAGGCCGTGGAAAACCACTGATGTCATTGGGGCACATTTATTAACGGACTTGCAACTATTCTAGGAGTAAATAGTTGCAAGTCTCCCTTTTTAACTGGCAGTGCGACAATATGTAGTCACGCGGCTGGTTTTACGTTGTGTCCACAAGATGGGTGTGATGGGGCGTGTGGGGAGCCGTGGTGGGTCTCCAGGATCTGCAAATTTACTCCTGGAAATGGCTGCAAAGGCTAGCGAACAACAGCGCCATCCAGGGCTGGTGAGTTTTTGCACAAGGACTGCCACAGATGTGCCTCATTATAAATAAGACGAATCTTACGGCAGCGGGGGGGAGGCGAAAAAATCCAGTGTTAGTAAATGTGCCCCATTAAAGTCAGTGGAGCACATTTACTAAGACCGGCATTTTACGCTGGTAAACAGAGGCTGCAGAGCAATGGTGCCTTCCAACAGCTGCTTGGTGGTGATAGCGGAAGTTGGACCCCCACGATCAGATATTGATGACCTATCCTGGAGCCAGGTCATCAATATTTAACCCCTCTAAGGGATCGCTCTCTCTCAGGGAGTTGCAATTACAGATTTCTCCTCTGACAACGGGGTTCAAGTCCAAAATATGCTTTATTTTGGCACCTCAGCACCATCACACAAATAAACACCTGCCCGTCCGGGCTCTACCTAATACACGTGTTGTCTCTACCTCACCTATAGAGCGCCGTTCACACACTGGATTAGATCCGGCTTCCTCAGCCATATACAGTCCAGCAGCCTCCAGGCTGTGACCACAGCAGCACCTTTGGGAGGCGGGGAGATGGTCCAGAAGTCCTTCCGACTCTGACCGTGCGACCCTCTTTCCGTAGGCGTCGCTGAGCCCCCCAAACTTCAGGCTTTACACTGGTACTCCTAGCTGAGACCCCGCAGAGCCTCTAAGGCTTCCCCTCTCTCAGGCTTCCTCAGCCTTTCTCCCTCTAAGGCCTCATGCCTGCAAACGTATTTTCTTTCCGTGTCCGTTCCGTTTTTTGCAGACCACATGCGGAAACATTTATTTCAATGGGTCCGCAAAAAAAAAGTTACTCCGTGTGCATTCTGTTTCCGTATGTCTGTATTTCCGTTCTGCAAAAAAATAGAACATGCCCTATTATTGTCCACATAACGGACAAGGACAGGACTGTTCTATTAGGGTCCAGCTGTTCCGTTCCGCAAAATACAGAATGTACACGGATGTCATCCTTATTTTTTGCAGATCTGTTTTTTTGCAGACCGCAAAATACATACGGTCGTGTACATGAGCCCTAAGTCCTACACAGAGGGTTGTTTTATCCCTCTGTGATTACAGCAGCAGGCCTCACCTGCGCTCACCTCCGTCAAAAGACAATACATGTAGTAGAAGGGTGTGGACTGGCAGATCCCACTACCAAACCTATCCCCCAGTCCACATGAAATCCAGCCCAGAACAACATCCAGACAAAACTATCTCAGCAAACTATACTTTACTAAAACCACTGCAGCTTTCTGGATTTCAGTTCTCTCACCCAGCGGAGGTACCTGGGTGGGATATGCACACCTCGCAGCACTTATACTGTACACATCACCACACCCCTTTAAACATATCGAACATATCCATGGGTATGCTGAACTGTAAATGCCTGATAGCTGCGGGGCCGACCTCTGGGCTAGTTTTTTGTCGGCCTCACTGAGGTGGTCGCACTCTCTGTTTAAATCTGCAGCTGCCTCCAGCCGTATCTTCTGTTAGAAGAGAGCTGCAGCACAAAGGACCCGCCCCCCCCCCGAGTGGCAGCACAAAGGCCCCCCCCCCCGAGTGGCAGCACAAAGGCCCCCCCCCCGAGTGGCAGCACAAAGGCCCCCCCCCCCGAGTGGCAGCACAAAGGCCCCCCCCCCCCCCGAGTGGCAGCACAAAGGCCCCCCCCCCCCGAGTGGCAGCACAAAGGCCCCCCCCCCCGAGTGGCAGCACAAAGGCCCCCCCCCCCCCCCCCGAGTGGCAGCACAAAGGCCCCCCCCCCCCCCCGAGTGGCAGCACAAAGGCCCCCCCCCCCCCCGAGTGGCAGCACAAAGCCCCCCCCCCCCCCCCCGAGTGGCAGCACAAAGGCCCCCCCCCCGAGTGGCAGCACAAAGGCCCCCCCCCCCGAGTGGCAGCACAAAGGCCCCCCCCCCCGAGTGGCAGCACAAAGGCCCCCCCCCCCCCGAGTGGCAGCACAAAGGCCCCCCCCCCCCGAGTGGCAGCACAAAGGCCCCCCCCCCCCCTCCCGAGTGGCAGCACAAAGGCCCCCCCCCCCAGTGGCAGCACAAAGGCCCCCCCCCCCCCCCCGAGTGGCAGCACAAAGGCCCCCCCCCCCCCCGAGTGGCAGCACAAAGGATGGCCCCCCCCCCCCGAGTGGCAGCACAAAAGACCCCCCCCCCCCCCGAGTGGCAGCAGAAAGGACCCGCCCCCGAGTGGCAGCACAAAGGACCCACCCCCACCCCCCCTGAAAGGCAGCACAAAGGACCCACCGCCCTCTGCCCCCCCCCACCAGGAGTGGCAGTACAAAGGACAAGATAATCTAGCAGAGCAATGAATAGGGAGATCTCTGGATCCATGTGAGGTACAGGGCTGGTTCTAGCTGTGTTAGGCCCCATGCACACGGCCGTTGTTCACAGCCGTGTGCGGGCCGTGGAACCGCGGCCTGGATCCCTCCTGAGAGCAGGAGCGCACGGCGTCACTGGTTGCTATGACGCCGTGCGCCCCCTGCTGCCGCCGCAATACAGTAATACACTGGTATAGATCGTACCAGTGTATTACTGTACTGTGCCGGCAGCAGGGAGCGCACGGTGTCATAGCAACCAGTGACGCCGTGCGCTCCTGCTCTCAGGAGGGATCCAGGCCGCGGTTCCACGGCCCGCACACGGCTGTGAACAACGGCCGTGTGCATGGGGCCTTAGAAAGAGATTGTCATGTCCTATATGATGCCTGATTTTCATTTATTACATTGATCATTGCATAACCCCTTTAATGATAAGACCTTTTTTTAAATAAAAAAGGGTTTCTTGAAGTCGGCATATTGTGCATTAAGAGGGAATATGAGAAATAAAACATTTTTTAAGAAGTAGTACAATCCGCTTCAATTCACTGATTAAGGGGTGCATACACACGACCTGCAAATTGCAGATCTGCAAAACATGGACACTGGCCATGTGCTTTCCACATTTTGCGGAACACACAGGGCCGGTGCCATATAGAAAATGCCTATTCTTGTCTGCGATTGCGGACAAGAATAGGACCCACTTTATATTTTTTGTGGGGTAGCAGAACAGAACTCCAGATGCGGACAGCACATGGTGTGCTATTTGCATAATTTGTGGCTGCATTGAAATGAATATTTTGGAACGAATGTAGCCCATTCATTTGGTTGTGTGAATGAGCCCTAACATGTTCCATTAAAGGGGTTGAGTCACTTCAGCGAATAGCATTTATCGTGTAGAGGAAGTTATTACAAGGCACTTATTAATGTACTGTGATTGTCCATATTGCTTCCTTTGCTGGCTGGATTTATTTTTCCATCACATTATACACTGCTTGTTTCCATAGTTACAACCACCCTGTAATCCAGCATTGGTGGCCGTGCTTGCACAATATAGGAAAAAGCACTAGCCTATGTGCGCTCCCATGGCCCCGGCTACCAGAGAGGCTGGCGCTTTTTTCATATATTGTGCAAGCATGGCCACCACTGATGGATTGCAGGGTGGTTGTAACTATGGAAACAGGCAGTGTATAATGTGATGGAAAAATGAATCCAGCCAGCAAAGGAGGCAATATGGACAATCACAATACATTAGTAAGTGCCTTGTACTAACTCTCTCTACATGATAAATGACATTTGCTGAAGTGAGACGACCCCTTTTAATATCTGAAATCTGTATTTTATAGGCAGAACGGATCCAGAAACCGCTCCAGGTCGCAGGCTGTCAGCAGATGACGTATGCATTTAATTCTGAACTGAACCGGTATTCTTCTCTCCATATCAGGTCCATGAATGGCAGAATCACGGCCCAGGCCTTCCGCTATGACCAGTACTTCCAGTCCTTTCAGAAAGATGACTTTGTTCTGGTAAGTTAACAGATGAACGTGTGCCGGCCGTGCCAGTATTGCGGCCCGCAAACAATGGGTCCACAATATACGGGCACCATATCACGGAGGCAAATCCATTCACTGGAAGATTCACAGGAATAGAAGGCCGTGGAAGCGCTACGGAGAACTTCTGTGCCATTTTGTTTTTTGCCTCTGCACCGCATAAAAAATAGAACATGCGCTATTTTTTCACAGTGCGAACGGATCGCGGACCCATTCAAGTTGAATGGTTCTGCATTAGTCAGCACACAGATGGTGCCTGTGCATTGGGAACCGCAATTTGCGGTCCGCAATGCACGTCACAGGCAGCACGCGTTTGTGTGAATGAGCCCTCAGAGCACCTCCTTTTAGACGGTGGCCTAAAGGGAACCTCCACCTGCTGCAAGGTCTTAGTGCATACAAACAGAACAATGCTGGAGCCATGAAGTTTATGGCCATTTTCCTGGGCGGACTGATAAGACATTTATTAGACTAGCTCTCTGCGTGTTATCGAAGCTAAAGGCTATGGACACCTTCAGGGCAATTTTTTTTTAAGGATTGTATTTCTACTCATTTTGGGCTACAAATGATTTTTTCAGCTTCAGTCTTTGTTAAAAAATGTCAGCTGTTTCTGAGATACAAGGGTTAGAAATCAGTGTTTACCAGCTGTCACAGTCTGTTTTCTTTGAATTCCGTCATCTGATGGCTCATGTGTAGCCTTTATCTCTGACAGCTCAGAAACACTGTTTATAGCTCAAATCTTATCAAACTGATGAGAATATGACTTAAATAATTGTTTATGAGCTCAGGGGATCAGAGATAAGAGTCGTCAGATAACGGGATTAAACAAAAGCAGACTGTGACAGCCTGGAAACAGACAGATTATTATTTTTTTAACCCTTGTAACTCAGAAACAGCTGAACATTTTTAATGAAGGGCAAAATGAGTTAAAGGCAATCATAAAAACGCCCCCAGAAGGCATACACCGCCTTTAAACTGGCCGCAGTAAATGAAATGTAATGAAAATGATAATTTCCCTGCCTTTCCAGCGCTGATCCTGTGGGGGTGGAGTACTGATATGGTATGTCATTGGTCCAGACAAAAAAAACAAAACAAAAAAAAACTGTTATGGACAATCGGAGTTTTAGCATCTGCAAATGAGCTTCTAGGAGCAACTGGGGCGTTGCCGTTACACTGAGAGGCTCTGCTCTCTCTGCAGCTGCTGCGTCCTCTGCACTTTGAAAGGACCAGGCAGTGTAAACGTCCTCACACCTGGCCCTGTCAATCAAAGAGCAGAGGGTGCGGCAGTTGCAAAGAGCAGAGTCTCTAGGAGTAACGGCAACGCCCCCCATTGCTATATTAAAGCATCATATTTCTTTGCAATGCGGGCCATATGAACATGGGACCAACACAGATGCCTTCAGCTGCCAAGCGCATATGTAACAGGTCAGCCAGTGTCATAGGGACAAAACTGCTGACAGATGCCCTTTCAGCCTCCAGCAGTACAATCAATAAATCTTCTACCTTCTAATAAAAATGAAATGACTCTGCTAAACCTGTCACTGTCTATATAGCAAAGCAGAAAAGGGAGCGGAAAATCAGAAATGTATTTTCCACTGGGCATATTTTAAATGGATAATCACATAACGAAATATGTTTTAAAAATGGTTGTAAAATGGGATTGAACCCAAAGTAACTTTCGGATGATACGTCCTGTAATACCCCATTCAGGTGGAGGCCGGCATCAGGGTGAAGAGGAGGTGAACTGATATTAATCCGCAGATCTGTGGATGTAATTAGCGGCTGACTTACTACCCCTGACTATGAAATTTCATGTCAATGACTTTATCAGATGCCGCCGCTCGCGTCCAGCAGACATAACGTATGCTAATGACATTTCCATATATACTTGTGCCACTGTAAAGTATCTGGCTTTTAGTAAGAAAATGGAAAGGTTTGTCTACTGTAGGCCGTCAGACTGATCTGTTTAGCATGTTACAGTATGAAGACGCATAAAAAACTAAAATCATTTTCAATAAATGAATCGGTATTGTCCTTGTAAAGAATTTTCACCATTGGGCGTAAGAACTAGACGGGTGCATCGGAGCCATCCGCAGCGTGATGTGAGATAATCCAGATTTTGTAAGATCCCTCATTTTTATGATAAGACTTCATGGACACGACCGTGTGTTTTTTGCAGTGCGCAATTTGCAGATACAGACCGTGTTGCTTCAGCATTCATTTTAATTTTTTTGCAGAAGCTTTGGCTTCAATGGGTCCATGGTCCACGTTTTGCGGCCAAGTATAGGACATGTACTATTGGGGTCACTTATCAAACTGGTGTAAAGTAGAACTGGATTGGTTGCTATGGGCAACTAAGCCAGTTCTTCTTTACACCAGTTTGATAAATGACCCCATATCTGTTTGCTGAATGGACATACAAGCACACGGATTGTGCTTTCCGCATACGTATGTCCAGTCCGCAAAAAAAGATATAAAATGCGGACGGCACACAGAAAGCATCTGTATTTTGCGGATCTGACCCCACCCAAAATGGGGAAAAAAAGGCCATTGGTGAGTTTGGGTAAATATATAACATTTTGTCTAGTACTGAATACAATTTTTGAAGCTGTTAAGGTACGCAGCTCCTATGCAGTTTGACCCCATCTCTGTGGCCATGTCTACATGCAGAAGCCTCTGCCGTCAATATGACTTCATCACATCCACCATCTCTATAAACCTTTGTATATGTACGGGCTGGGCTGCGTCTCTGTGAAACGGTGCAGATGGCGGCCAGAAGGTCTGCATTGTGACAACTGACAACCCTTCATAAATCACTACGCACTGACGTCGGTGATGATGTCAGTATCCGATAATCCAGAAATTCTTTTAGTCTGGCAGTTGTTTCTAGCACTGCGCGGCCACTATAACCTAGAACAGAACATTAATCTGAAATATTTGATGTCTGGTTCTGAAGTTTCATGAAATAGATGGAGTTTACATTTTGGATCCAGCATGTACCTAAAGCCCATGTAGATAATGCATCGCGGCGTGTCCTTATTTACAGGCCTTCTTCCAAGATCCCAGCGTCGCCTCCCACCTGAAAGTACTGTCTGGCTCCTCGGGACAATGGACAACACTGGGTAAACTTATCATTTTTTTTCAATTTTAATGAAAAATACGAATGTTAGGCAGTGGCTCATGTAGATGTTCTTGAGATTGAAGGCAGATTCAGTACTTTTCCATTATGGAAAGAGCTAAAAAATAATACATTTTTATATAACTATTTTATATCTGTATTATTGTGTGCATTTTCTCTGTCCATTACTTCACTATGTGCATTCCCCCAGTTCTGTGACATCACTGTAGGCATTATCCATGTACTGTGACATCACTGTGTGTATTATCCATGTACTGTGACATCACTGTGTGTATTATCCCTGTACTGTGACATCACTGTGTGTATTATCCCTGTACTGTGACATCACTGTGTTTATTATCCCTGTACTGTGACATCACTGTGTTTATTATCCCTGTACTGTGACATCACTGTGTTTATTATACCTGTACTGTGACATCACTGTGGTTATTATCCATGTACTGTGACATCACTGTGTGTATTATCCATGTATTGTGACATCACTGTGTGTATTATCTCTGTACTGTGACATCACTGTGTGTATTATCCCTGTACTGTGACATCACTGTGTTTATTATCCCTGTACTGTGACATCACTGTGTGTGGTATCCTTGTGCTGTAATGTCTCTCTTTACTATGACATCACCACGATTATTATCTATATAGTGTAACACCACCTTGTTACTGTGACATCATTGTGAATAATCCATCTGTATTAACAAAATTCACAGGTGGAGAAAAAAAATAATCATTAACTTTACATGTTCTGAACCCTTTTTGGAAAGTGGAGAATTATTATTATTATTATTATTATTATTATTAATATTATTATTATTTTCTCATGGTTACTTATCCTGCCATTTATTTAACAATATAAAACAAGTGATACACAATCAGGAACTCAATCTATATTATGTGCATTTCTGGCTGAGGCGCAAAAGTTATTTACACCGCAATCTGTGACTTTTCTGCGCTGACCTCAAGTCTAAAAAAGTGGCCGGGGAAGGGGATCGGCCATCAGACCCATCTCATTCATCATTTTCTACGACTGTTTTAGGCGTAGAAAATGGTCTACATGTAAGCTTGGAAGTTACATGTAGAACTGGCGCTGGATGTGCCGAGGTTGTGTAGAGGCCGGCGCCTCTTCATAACTTCGGCGATCCACCGCCAAATATCGGGCTTATTAAGACCGGTGTCTAAAACGTCGGTCTTAATAAATGACCCCCAAAATATCCATTTCCTGCTGTGGTTTAATTTGTGCCTCTCTTGAGAGAATGCTCTCGGATTAACCATTTACAACTGCGGTAATTCATGAGAGATTTGCAGGGAGGGGAGGGACAGATAAGAATAGCAAACATTTCACTAAAACATCTATAAAAATGGTCCCTTGTTCAGAAGATGACATTTACGATTCGGTTATTTGCTGCAGAGCTTTTGCAGCGGCCATGACTTACGGCCGATCAGATTTCCCTTCGGAAACGTCCAAGGGTGTATCCGGCAGCCCCTTCATATCCATGAGATCAATATCGGATCCCAGCGGAAACAACAAACCTCAGACTCCATGTATTCAGTCGGGTTTAGTCTTTTTTCACACTTGAGCCAGTTGACTGCATTGCAGCTCCCCGCTTTATCATTTAAAGGGGTTGTCCAGGATTAGAAAACCTGCCGCTCCGGTCCGTAAGTTGTGCGTGGTATTGCCCTTCTCCATTCACTTCAGTGGCGTTCAGCTGCAGTACCAGAGACGGGCCAGGTGTGGTGCTGTTTCTGGAAGCCAGGTTTTTCTAGGGATTATCAGCCATGACAGGAATGACAATACTAAGCAGATAAATTGCACATGGAGCAAACCTTGAAGAAAGAGCTGGTATTTCACCTCCTGGACCAGTAGAAGGCATGAGGCTTGTTCTCCATTGTGACCGAGCAGGGGCGGGTCCTTTCTGCTGCAGCAAGCAGTGGAGCATCCTTAGCCTGTTGCCCTCCATGGAACCATGGAGCAGGAGTTGTTGCATTGGAGGAAGGTGAAAAAAGTGAAGACAGACTGGGGCATATTTACTAAGACCGGCTTTTGACACCAGTCTTAGTTTCCCCCTCTGCGCTGCCGCTCGATACCTCTAATTTATGATGAGACATGCGCCTCGTCCTAAATTAGGCGCATCTGTGGCAGTCTGTGCATTTGGAGTAAAAACTACGCCAGCCCCTGGCCTGTTTTGAGACGTAAATGTAAGAACATTTGCCGGGGACCCCCGGCGTGCCCCTGCCCTACCCTTGTCACGCCCAACTGGCATACAAGGCGCAAAACCGACAGTGCGCCAAAATTTTGTTGCATGGTCAGACAGAAAAGGGGACTTGCGACACTTTTTAATTCTAAAAGTGTCACAAGTCCATTAGTAAATGTTCCCTACTGAGTTAGGGTTCATAAACGCCAAACGTATTTTTTTTTTCCATGTCTGTGCCCTTTTTTTTTATTTATTTTTTTTTTTATTTTGCAGCCCGTATGCCGAACCATTCACTTCGATGGGAGCGCAAAAAATTGGAAATGACTACGTGTGCATTCCGTGTCCGTATGTCTGCATGGCCGTTCCGTAAAAAAAAATAGAACATGTCCTATTATTGTCCACTTTCCGGACAAGTATAGGACTGTTCTATTGGGGGCCGGCCGTTTTGTTCCGCAAATTTAGCGGTAAGCCCACGGCTGGTATCTGTGTTTTTGCGGATCCGCAATTTGCTGGACCACAAAACATCCAGCGTTCGCGTGCATGAGCCCTTATACCTAGTCCAGGAGGTTGTGCATGTCACAAGATTTCTAAAAGCACCATAAATCATGCTCGGCCCCCTCAGGCACTGGGCTGTGGATCACAGTGTATTACCTAGAGTGTTTTTTTTAATTAAGAGGCAGGTGTTGCCAAAAATGCAACAGGTCTGTGTGTCCCATAACCTCAGCTGTCTTTCTGGTCAGAGGCAATCAGTTTGTGCAGCTAGTACAAAAACGTTCATTCCCAATCATTGCCCGATCGTTGAACAGGTGATAACTGGATTTACCCGGGGATGGGGATCAACGATCACTAGTTCATTGTTCATCCCCATATTTATTGTTCGATAGCAGCAGGGCAATGTGCTGCCAGCAAATAATGAGTTATATATGCCGCACAAAAAGTGCAATCATGTTGGCTCGTTTCTCTGGTGATCAGTGGCCAATTTACACGGGGCCCTTATTGGAAACGAGCGTTTCTACAGACTGCCCTGACAGATCTGCCCATAAGTTATTATCACGCTTTATCATCTGCACCTCTAACTATCCACCACACTGTTTCCAAAATCTGACAAAATAATTTTTGTAACCCCCGTAGAAGGCAGCTACCTTCACAACCACCATAGAGAAGTAGTGTGAGGTCTGTAGTCCTAAACTGAGCTTAAAGGGGGTTCTCTGGGAATTAAGAAAATAAAATTACTGAAAATACTTTAAATATTACTTTATGATAAATATATTCCCAAATTTCTTTCATTATTTATAATGGCTCATTTTGTCTGGGGAGCAATCATTAGGAGAAATAAAATGGCCGCTGTCCTATTAGTACACACAAAACCTGTCCTAATCACACACGGGACAAGTTACTTCACAGCACTGAGGTAAAGAGCTGCCTCATCCTCCTCTCTGCTCTGCTTGTCAGGGATTATAATCCTGAATACAGATGATGAGATATTCTGCTGAATCTCTGTAGGAATGGAGTTTATGAGAAGACATGAGGTACAGAGAGGAGGTGTGGATGTGGTAATGAGCAGCATCTCTTGTACGCAGTCTCCATTACCACAGCCTGTCCTCTCTGTACTTCATGTCTCCTCATGAACTCCATTCCTACAGAGATTCAGCAGAAATTCTTATCAGTTGTATTGAGGATCATAATCCCCGACAAGCAGAGCAGAGAGGAGGCTGAGGCAGCTCTTTAGCTCAGTGTTGTGAAGTAACTTGTCCTGCTGTGTGATTAGGACAGGTTTTGTGTGTACTAATAAGATGGCGGCCATTTTGTTTTCTCCTTTTAAATATTAAATATATATATTAATTAAATGGAACCTGTCAATGATAGACCAGGCACAATGCCTTTAGGGCTAGATCAGCTGAATGTAATGATACCTTTCACGTTGCTTTATTCTGGAGAAAAAGTATTAATCCATCCTTAATTTATATGCAAATGAGCAGTTAAGTGAAAGCTATTATACATTCAGATGAACTAGCCCTACAAGGCACCATGCCCTAATGAATAGAAGTGATACATTCATGATATTAAAGTGGGTAAAGCTCAGTCGTCTTTTTTTTATGAGCACATCAGGGCTCATGCACATGGTACCAACCGCGTGCGTTTAGGCATTTTGGAGATCAGTACATCCTACCCTCTGTTAGAACTGCCTCTACTTGTCCACAAAACGGACAAGAATGGGACTTGTTCTATTTTTTTTTTTATTTTGCGGGGCCAAAGAACGGACATATGCATGCAGACGGCACATGGTTGCCCCATTAAAATGAATGGGTCCGCATCCCATGAGCTAAAAACGCAGATCGGATGTGGACCAAAACTACGGTTGTGTGCATGAGCCCTAAATGTGTGATGTCATTCTCAAAAACAAAACATCTCTTAAAGGGGATTTCCATATTCTAAATGTTGATGACCATCGATATTTGAGCAGTGACGATCTGAGGCGAAACCGTACAGTCACCACCATATATATAGTAGCGGCTGTTCTGGGTATTGGAGGTTTGTCCCACTCAATTGTCCCAGCTCCTCGTTTTTCATGGCCATCTTGCATTGCAGCTCCTCTTAAAGGGGTTGTCCGCTGTTTACTGTTGATGGCCTATCCTCACGATTAGTTACAGATCAGCACCCCTGCCGATCAGCTGTGCGGTGCTCGTATGAGCGCTACCTTCTCTCCTCTGTTTACCTGGCGCTGCAGCAATTGCACTGTAACTACAAGTATGGCGCCCCCTTCACTTCGATGGGAGGGCTCTGTAGTATTCACTTGAACAGACACAGCCGGCCCATAGAAGTGAATGGGAACTCCACATTTTTAATCACCCCTGCTCACTGCTGGCAGGCAGGTAAACAGAGGAGAGAAGGCAGCGCTCCTATGAACACTGCCTTCTCTTCAAACCGCTGATCGGCAGGGGCGCTGGGTGCCGGACCCCCGCCGATCTCATAATGATGACCTATCCTGAAGATAGATCATTGACGATAAAAAAAAAAAAAAAAGGCAAATAAAGGTGAGCTGTGCAATAGCCAAGAGTGCCGCTGTTTCTGGGGAAAAAAAAGGTGATTTATTTTTTATTTATTTTTGTTTAAATCCTGCACAACCACATCTTTGACCCATGATGACTGTTCCCATAGGCACAGGCTTGTTCCCCATAGGTCAGTATATGTATTTTTTCTGACTATCCGGTGATCCCCTCCACTGTTGGAGGTCCTCCCCCTCATTCTGTGCGGTCTCCTATTACTAACCTTAGACCGGGAGCACCTGTCGCTGTACCTGCAGGTTTATAGCTGAGCCCACACCTTGCAGATCCGGTGATTGATGAGTCACATTGACAGCCGCTCTCCCCACCCGTGTGATGAAACCCTGCAGTGGGTGTAATTCTGCCCCAGGACAGGCCCAGCCTTTCAGACACAATAGATAAAGATTATCAGCCAAGTCCCATTTTCTGGGTCAGCACTTTCAGAGATGTTAGGAAGCCGGCCATGATGTGTTTTGGTTTGGACACAGAGGATCCGGGGGATCCAGGCCAGCGCCTAACGGAAGGGGTTTCCATCTTGCAGCGGTTTTCTATTTCGTTGATTCCTGGGTGTTGTAGTAGTCTGTCCTGAATACATCTTATTTCATGAGTCCTATAATAAATATGGGTTTCCACGTTGTAGCCGAGAACCACTTGGTAAAACCGCAATGGTTTACCGCTAAATGCATGTACAGCAGAAGCAGATGGTTTTTATGTGCTTCACCCGTATATACCATGATACTGAGCGGTACAGCGTTCTACCGCTCCGCAGCTGCAGTGTGGAACCCCAGCTTCATAGGCTAAGGACCCCTTCACAAAATCCGCCGAGTGTCCCATGGAGGAAAACCTTACAGTTCCTGCTGCTGTTTTCCAATGTTAATGCTACAGACCTGCTCGCGGTTTATCCCCACTGAATGGAGCTAACGTGCAAGCTGCATCCGTCGGGACGCCGTGGCCGAAATGAGAGGTCCTCTCTATAAGGCCTCTTTCACACCTCCGTTTTTTTTTCCGTTTTGCGGGCCGTTTTATGCGTTTCGTATACGGTCCGTATAAAAAAATGAATGTACTCCATATGCATTCCGTTTCCATGTTTCCGTATCTCCGTTCCGTGCAAAGATAGAACATGTCCTATATTTGGCCGCAAATCACGTTCCGTGGCTCCATTAAAGTCAATGGGTCCGCAAAAAAAAAAAAAAAACGAATGCATCCGTATGTCTTCCGTATCCCTTCCGTTTTTTGCAGAATCATCTATTGAAATTGTTATGCCCAGCCCAATTTGTTCTATGTAATTACTGTATATGGCATACAGAAAAACGGAACAGAAACACAACGGAAACAAAAAACGGAACAACGGATCCGTGAAAAACAGACCGCAAAACACTGAAATGGCCATACGGTAGTGTGAAAGAGGCCTAAACCGCGGCCACAAGAAGTTCAGTGTGGGAGCCAGATTTAGTGTGACTGCCAGCGGCTTTTTGGTGTAAAATTTGCTACAGATTCTGCTGGCAAAAAGCGCCACGTAAACGGGGCCTCAGACCGGGTTTCCATGTTCAGGTTTTTGATGCAGTTTTTAAAGCCAAAGCGCAGACATGATAGTAAATGGAGGGAAGATTTACCACGACTGGTGTCAAAAGTCCATTGGCGTAAATTTTGGCTTGTGCGGGCGCCGCAGGAGCTGCCGTAGATTCGAGCTACCATTTATGCTGATTTTCTGGTGGAAATTATGATGCATCTGTTGGGTCAAGGAAGACAAACCCGTCCCGCTAAGTCACGCTCACAAGAATGGCAAGACATAGACCTTTCCGCTACAGAATCGAAGTCTTTCTGAGTTTATTGCATATATAACCGCAAAGCCATTCCCATCAGTGACACCCACCTGTAGCCTGCGTGGCCCAGGGTCCCAACAGGCAGACGGCTGTATAGGTCCACAGCCGGTTCCAGAGTGGAGCACTCTCCCTGTTGTCTGATGGCTTCTTTGCGCCAGTAATGGAACTTGTCCCTTCCCTCTGCTGCCTTAGGGCTCATGCACTCAAGCGTATTTTATTTCGTGTCCGTTCCATTTTTGTTTTATTTTTTTGCGGAACCATTATTTTCAGAAGTTACTCTGTGTGCGTTCCGTTTCCGTATGTCCATTACACAAAAAATTAGAACATATCCTATTATCGTCCCCATTACAGACAAGGATAGGACTGTTCTATTAGGGGCCAGCTGTTAAATACAGAATGCACACGGCCGTCATCCGTGTTTTGCAGACTTTAAAATACATACGGTCATGTGCATGAGCCCTTATGGGACTAATTCCCACTGCTCTTCCTTTTTTTTCCCCCCCAGTCTCTGTGTAATATCTGAATCTAAAATGAGCGCAATACCACCGCGTGCGGACACACGGATTCTATAATAGGAAAAAAGCGCCAAATTATCTGCAGCCAAGAATTCCCCATAAAAGTCAATGGAGACCCAAAATAATGGTATCGGGTATGCTCATCTGAAAAACGGATGGAGAGTGAAGGGTTTGACTGTCGGCCCTGATATGGGGGGGGGTCTGTGCCCGGCTATCCTTATGATCTGTCCTGACACTGTATAAAGGTACATTCACAATATGGATTTTGATAATCCAACTACAAAATTCAGTGTGGAATCCACGTTTAGTGGTTTTTCAACGCCCTTTTTATTTCACTCATGGGTGTTTACTTCAGTACAAAACTGCATTTTCAGCTTGTGGGTTTTGGCGCATATTCTCTCCAAAAAGCCCTGACACGTGTGGAACATTTTTTTTTTTTTTTTTTTTTCTCTATTCTTCCCATTCATTTCATTGGGAGATTCAGCGCGTATTCCGCTTACGATAGGGCATGTTGCTTTGATTTTTCCACATGGAAAAAAAAATGCTATTTATTGAAATGAATGCTGTTTAGAGGTGTTTTTGGAGCCGTTTTTGAGGCTGAAACGTGCCAAAAGCTGAGTGTGAAGTAGGCCTAAGTAGGAAACGCCCAGTATGTGCCCAATATGCATTATGCCCCCTCCTGTACTGGCCAAGGGCATCATATGATGTCACCCATGATGTGGTAGATTGACCACCTCTGGGTTTAAACAGGTTGTCCAGGTTCTAGATATGAACCCCTTTGAGGAACAGAAGCAATCATGGGACATTAGCGTGTAGTATGTGAAATAACCGTAAAAACACGTGTGTGCTTCGGGTTGGTGGATGCTAATTCTTCGGGTATTTTACACTTGTGATTGCGGTGATGATACGTATTCTTGCAGGGACCAACATTAAGAAAATTGAAGCCAGAGAAATCCCGTGCTCCCACGTGTCCATGTCGCTGTTTGACTGTTTGCACAAGGAGAACATTGTCAAGGAAAGCGGATACATCGCCAAATGCCTCGATGAATACGTCGACGAATTTGTGGTTTCAGATGAACTTCGTAAGGTAGGTGCTGCACCGGGCTGAAAACCTTTTGAAATCACAGGGGTTCCTATGAGCAGTCTTTCACCGGTCTCTGTAAAAGGGCCCTTGGGCCCTGTTCATATCATGTAGATCCTTCCGTCAGACGTATGTCAGGACGTATACCTCTCACAGAGCTTCTGATGTATGACGTTGCGTAGTCCTACAATAGCTTTCCCAGGATTTTTTAGCATGACAATAGCACAGTCGATTAGAAGAAAAAAGTATGTCAACGTAGACTGGTGTGTACAGGGCCCTACAGGTATTGGGGCCCTATGGTACGTTAGGCCTACAACGAGGGAGCTCTTCTCTATGTGAAGGGAGAGGGTAACCTGGGGCGATAAGAGGCTGATTGATTTGGGGGGGGGGGGGGGGGAGTCTTACCTCTACTGATCACTAGAATTAAATGCTTACAGCACTAGTGAAGCTCATTGGCACCTTGGGGTATGTTTAGACGGAGCATTTTGGGCGCAGGTTTTAGTGCAGAAAACTGGGCCAAATCTGCGCTAAAACCATCTCCCATTGTTTTCAATAGGAGGCCACGCACTGCAGTTTTTTGCTTGGTTTTCAGGACCACACCAAGAATGTTCAGGTCTATTCTTGGAGTGCTTACCACGTGGACCCACGCTCCGAGGAGCTAAACCTAGAGCAGGTCAACGTAAAAACCCATGGTAGCGGTTTCTGCAGTGGATTAGATCGCGTTTGACGAAATCTTCCATCTAAAACATACCCTTAGGCCTCATGCACACGACCGTTGTGTGCATCCGTGGCCGTTGTGCCGTTTTCCGTTTTTTTTCACGGACCCATTGACTTTCAATGGGTCCGTGGAAAAATCGGAAAATGCACCGTTTGGCAGCCGCATCCGTGAGCCGTGTTTCCTGGCCGTGAAAAAAATATGACCTGTCCTATTTTTTTCACGGCCAACGGTTCACGGACCCATTCAAGTCAATGGGTCCGTGAAAGAACACGGATGCACACAAGATTGGCATCCGTGTCCGTGATCCGTGGCCGTAGGTTAGTTTCATACAGACGGATCCGAAGATCCGTCTGCATAAAAGCTTTTTCAGAGCTGAGTTTTCACTTCGTGAAAACTCAGATCCGACAGTATATTCTAACACAGAGGCGTTCCCATGGTGATGGGACGCTTCTAGTTAGAATACACTACAAACTGTGTACAAGACTGCCCCCTGCTGCCTGGCAGCACCCGATCTCTTACAGGGGGATATGATAGTACAATTAACCCCATCATATCCTCCTGTAAGAGATCAGGGCTGCCAGGCAGCAGGGGGCAGACCCCCCCCCCTCCCCAGTTTGAATATCATTGTGCGGCCCCCCCCTCCCCTGTTGTTAACTGTTGGTGGCACAGTGTGCGCACCCCCCTCCCTCCCTCCCTCTATTGTTTTAATACATTGGGGCCAGTGTGCGCGCGCCCCCCAACCCCCCCTCCCTCCCTCTATTGTTTTAATACATTGGGGCCAGTGTGCGCGCGCCCCCCCCAACCCCCCCTCCCTCCCTCTATTGTTTTAATACATTGGGGCCAGTGTGCGCACCCCCCCCAACCCCCCCCCCCTCCCTCCCTCTATTGTAATCATCATCGGTGGCAGCGGAGTAGAAGATTTTCATACTTACCTGGCTGCTGGCTGCTGCGATGTCTGCGTCCGGCCGGGAGCTCCTCCTACTGGTAAGTGACAGGTCTGTGCGGCGCATTGCTGTCACTTACCAGTAGGAGGAGCTCCCGGCCGGACGCAGACATCGCAGCAGCAAGCAGCAGGTAAGTATGAAAATCTTCTACTCCGCTGCCACCGATGATGATTACAATGGGGGGAGGGAGGGGGGTGGGGGGGTGCGCACACTGGCCCCAATGTATTAAAACAATAGAGGGAGGGAGGGGGGGTTGGGGGGGCGCGCGCACACTGGCCCCAATGTATTAAAACAATAGAGGGAGGGAGGGGGGTTGGGGGGGCGCGCGCACACTGGCCCCAATGTATTAAAACAAGAGAGGGAGGGAGGGGGGTTGGGGGGCGCGCGCACACTGGCCCCAATGTATTAAAACAATAGAGGGAGGGAGGGAGGGGGGTGCGCACACTGGCCACCAACGAGTTAACAACAGGGGAGGGGGGGCCCACTGGCCACCAATGAGTTAAAAACAGGGGGGGGGGTCTGCCCCCTGCTGCCTGGCAGCACCTGCCAGGCAGCAGGGGGCAGTCATGTACACAGTTTTTTTGTATATTCTAACCTGAAGCGTCTCCATCACCATGGGAACGCCTCTGTGTTAGAATATACTGTCGGAAATGAGTTTCACGATGTAGCTCATATCCGACAGTATATTCTAACATAGAGGCGTTCCCATGGTGATGGGGACGCTACAAGTTAAAATATACCATCGGATTGGAGAAAACTCCAATCCGATGGTATAACAGAACTCCAGACTTTACATTGAAAGTCAATGGGGACGGATCCGTTTGAAATGGCACCATATTGTGTCAACATCAAACGGATCCGTCCCCATTGACTTGCATTGTAATTCAGGACGGATCCGTTTGGCTCCGCACGGCCAGGCGGACACCAAAATGACTTTTTTTTCATGTCCGTGGATCCTCCAAAAATCAAGGAAGACCCACGGACGGAAAAACGGTCACGGATCACAGGACCAACGGAACCCCGTTTTGCGGACCGTGAAAAAAAACGTCCGTGTGCATGAGGCCTTAGGCCCCATTCACGCGTCCATGGTGCTGCCATGCTATGTTGCAGACCGCAAGTGGTGGGTCCATAAAACACGGTCACTGGCCGTGTGAACTTTGCGTCGCTGTGTGGACACATTGCTTTCAATGAGTACATGATCCGCCAGATACATAAAAAGATAGGACATGTCCAATGTTTTGCGGAGCAGAACCACGGACGTGGAAACCCACAGAAGGGCTTCCAGGTCTGTGCCTCAGTTCCACAAAAGAGTTGTCCACAACACGGGCACGGCGGCCGTGTGAATGGGGCCTTAGGCTGTATTCAGGCGCATCAAGAACCACATGAGGTTTTTCCGGACTCCTTTTCGGGTCACGGTTTTCGTTTTTACATATGTTTCACCTGTAAGAAAAATAATAATTTGTACATCCAAAGACCGCATCCCAAAACTGCATCAAATCTTGGTAAAACCGCCTGTGGTTTTTGATACCGTTATGGACCGCTCGTTAAGCGCAGCTTCTGAATATACATTTTACAGCACAAAGGGTTATATCTGCAGAATTTCATGATTGAAATCCCCAGCAAAATTTGGTGCAGATTTCCGACACACACAGCGAACCCTCTACATGTGACCGTGCCATAAGATACCCCATTGTGGGCTCGTAGACTTCTCGCAGCTTTCTAGCATATTTAAGAAAATCTGAATCTTTTTGTTTAAGGTCCTTCTTCTGGAAGACTTTGAAAAGTACGAGATATTTAGTCCATCCGACAGACAAGAGTTTCTTTTCCACCTCTTCAAACACCTCTGTCTTGGGGGAGCCGTCTGCCAGTTTGAAGATACGATAGATCCGTATCTAGAGACTACAAAATCCATGTACAAAGAATTGCTGAGGTAGGACCGGATTTCTTTTTAGGTATTTTCCAGTTTATTGCGCGGTGTAATGTCTTGATGTTTTGTGTGCAGCAGTATAATGAGGTATACATCTTAAATAGGTTGTATCAGACTAAAAAGAATGGCGGCTTCCTTTAAGAAGAGTGTGACCCTTGTCCACGGGCTTCTATGGTATTGCAGGTGAGCCCCATAAACAGAGGCACTGGGCTCTCATGTTCTTCATGGAGACAGCAAACAAAAAACCTATGGCAGCACAGCATTACACATGCAAACAATAGAACTAGGGATTATTCTGGATTACACTGGTACTATACCAACTATACATGAAAAACGGAAGCTCTTTGCGCACATTTTTGAACGTGTGTCGGGCCACGGTGTCGAGGTGGCTTCTGCAGATGGGTACCTAACACTAAACAGAACTGCCTCTCCTGGGCCTAACCTAAGCCTACAATGGCTTCACAGTTTAGCGGAGGTCTCATTCATTTCTATGGAGCTGTGAAAAAAACCTGATAGTCCTCAGTTTTTTCTCCATGTCCGTGATCCGTGATTCCAGTCCGTCAAAAATAACCTGTCCTATTCTTGTCAGTGGAAAACGGAGGACGGACCCATTCAAGTCAATGGGTCCGTCCAAAAAAACGGATGCACAACTGGTATGTTGTCCGTGTCCTTGGTGCAATAAAATTACACTTTTCATTAACCTTCCTTTTTTTCCCCTGTCAGACAAAAAAAAAAGGAAGACACAAGGAAACACAACTAAAGCAAAATCGGACACGGACCACTGAAGCCAAATCACTGACAGTGAAAAACACTGTCGTGTGCATGAGGCCTAATACGGATAACATCCGCGTTGCATCCATTTTTCTTTTTTCAGTGGGTCCGCAGCCAAAATTAGGACATGTTCTCTCCTCTGTGGAACGAACATACGGATGCGGCATGCGCCCCGATGCAGGTAGACCTCATCTGCTCACTGTACTAGTCAGTCTGCAAAACTGAGTCTGTTTTATGAAAAATCCTTTCAGACACTTTTTTTTGTTTTTTATATTTATATTTTTTTGGGTTTTTAATCAATTTCAAGCCTTTTTCATATGATGTTTATGTGGTTTTGCAGCGAGATGCTGTGTGTGAAACCTTTTTTAGGGCTAGCTCACACGTAGGCTTTTGTCCATGGAATTTGTTTCAGATTCCGTGGCATAAACCGTGGGGCTCCTCGCGGTAAACTCCTCCTATTGTTTTCAGTGGGAGGCCACGCTGTTGTTTATGTGTCTGCGGTTTACCTTCTGTGACCGCGCCAAGAAAGGACCCGTTCACACGGGAGCCATAGGAAGCCACAGCGACAGAAACCGGAGCGAGTTTTTCCGAATATGCAGTGGGTTTTGACAAAGGCTGAATCCGCTGTGTGAACTAAGCCTTTTGCTAGTCTATAAACTGTAGAAAAAAACAATTAATTAATTAATTTTAATAAGTACCGCCCTGAACGTTGCGCACTTTCATCCACTAATGCTTTGCATTGACACGTTCCAGGCCTTTTGTCCACAATAAACTTTTATAAAAGGAAGAGTTTGCCGTTCACACAAGCAATTTCACAACTGCCCTTTAATAAATCAGTACAACGGGAAACAGATGGGGACGAGCGGGAGAAGCGGGGCCTTAAATGAGGACAATTTAGCTAATTAAAGCTCTAAATGAGCAGCAAGTAGACAGAATGGGGTCTTTGTGCCCGTCACGTGACCACACCACATTTCCAGCGTCTTTCCCTACGTGATCGGTTCCAGCGTTGCGCCGCGATGTTTGTTTTACCTACTATAGTTTTGGGAAGCGGGTTAATGTTAGAAATTGTTAAGTAAAGAAAACAAATCCACCGCCCCCTAGACGAGAGCCCCTCGTCTGCAGCAAACCTGCCCTCCAAGTGAACCAGGACGGGGCACGTTACTTTAATGCTGGAAAATGGGAGCCGAAAAAGAAAATCAACATGGTGTCTGTTCACTTTCAGCGCCCCCTCTCCAAACACTATTAAAAGAGGAAGAGGAAACAAGCCGTGCGAGTCCTGTGTGCGCCTATTATATCCGAGCTGCCTCGTACACATTCACACACACTCTCGCACATAATAGCTTCCATTCAGCTAGAAATGTTCCCAGCCTTGTGCAGCATCTGTGCTCCATAAGCCTCTGCTCAGGCGCTGCCGTCCCGTACCGTCTGTACATGTGCGGTGGGCAGATAGACTTCAGAGGAACCTCAGCGAGAGCTAGCGTCCTCCCCATCCGAGCGCTCTAGATGTGGATGGCAGGGTTTATTGCTGTTGGGTTCACATTGTTTTTTTTTTTAAATTAAACCAAACATTCTTGCGTTTTCTCCCTTTAGTTTTGATGAGTGATTCAGGACGTGTTCATTTGCACAATGGGCAATTGGACTGTTTCACAAGTTCTGGATTTGAGAAGGATGCAGAATCCCCATCAGATTCTCTCGCATTCCTCCTTCAAGGCATGTGAATTGGGTTTTTGTTACCCCGGGTGTCAGCCTCAGATTTCAGACATGGATCCTTTTATAAATACATGTTGGATATGCGTGAAATGCCGTGGACTTCTGTACCCGGACCCTGGATGTCTCCCTATCCCCATCCCAACCCAATTATTTCCCACTTGCTTTGGCAATGCCAATATGTATTAGGGGATAGGGGAGAGGTGGATGGGGAGAGGTGGGTGGGGATAGGGCGAGAGGTGGGTGGGGATAGGGCGAGAGGTGGGTGGGGATGGGGATAGGGCGAGAGGTGGGTGGGGATAGGGCGAGAGGTGGGTGGGGATGGGCATGGGGATGGGGATGGGGGAGAGGTGGGTGGGGATAGGGCGAGAGGTGGGTGGGGATAGGGCGAGAGGTGGGTGGGGATAGGGCGAGAGGTGGGTGGGGATAGGGCGAGAGGTGGGTGGGGATAGGGGAGAGGTGGGTGGGGATAGGGGAGAGGTGGATGGGGATAGGGGAGAGGTGGATGGGGATGATATAGTTAGATAAAAGATAGATACAGGGACATAGCTGTAGGGGAATGCGCTCCTGCTGCCAGCCTTACTCACTGCGCCTGCACTGAATAGTAAACGGGACGGAGCAGGCGCGGCGGTATTTACTGGACTAAGAGGAGAAATCGCCAGTCAATAAAAGGGACCTGGGCGTGCCAAAGGATGAGTGGACCGAGCCGCTAGGTGCTGAAGCAACGCCCTCTTAGCACCTAGAGGCTCATTAGCATATTTTAAAAGTGCTTTTTTTTTAAAGAAAACGGCGGCAGGCAGACACTTAGCAAGCCCACTGTTATGTACTGCTGACCTTGGCCCATCGGTAATGTCAGTCAGCTAAATAACGTTGTTTATGATGACAGAAACCCTTTAAAAGGGTTATCCAATATCAATAACTGCCCCCCCCCCCCCATGTGCTGGGCCCATTACAGGGAATATAGTTACCTGGGTTCCCGTTCCCTGCGCAGCTCCTGGTCCCCGCACCGCCGCTGCTGCTTCTTCCCATGCACGGATGATGACATCTGGGGCCGGGGAGAGGGGACAAGCCTCCCTAGCGGGGACCCAGGTAGGTATATTCCCTGTGAGGGGCATGGCACATGGGGGGAGGGGCAGTTATTTATACTGGATAACCCCTTTACCCGTATTATTACATCATATACAGTGACCCTGTAGGAAACGGACGGAGTGGCTGCCGGGCCTGGTGTGAGAGAGCTCAGTCTTGACTAGCCACAGGACTGGGGGTTGTAAAGAAGTTGCTGTGGGGCCCGGTCATTTGTAGTTACACCACTAGATAGATAGATAGATAGTATAAACCGTTTGTCTAAATGAAGTATTACATGCCATGATATAAATCTGACCATACACATGAGGTATCCTTGCTGTCAAAACATAGGGCACCATCAATGGACGGAGTCCATTACGCATGTTCAGATCCATCAAATGATAACATGTAGTGCTTCTTATAGAGTCAGTACTAGTGAGTGCTTTCATTATGGAAGCAGTCGTTCTTATGCAGGAGGCGCAGGGAGCGCTGGCTGTACTCGCTGCTCCCTGGTCGTCGTCTTGGCTCCTCGCTATGCTGGGTCCTGACTGTGTATAGCAGGGATCAGCAACCTTCGGCACTCCAGGTGTGGTGAAACTACGACTCCCAGCATGCTTGGCTGTTCTCAGGGCTCCCATAGAAGTGAATGGAGCATGCTGGGAGTTGTAGTTTCACAACAGCTGGAGGTTGCTGACTCATGGTGTATAACGTCAGGATGTAGGGCACCTGTGGCGTGCACTATGACTTGATGCTGTGCAATGTCAGGTCACAGTGCTGCGCGAGGCCGGGAAGACGACTAGGGAGCGGTGAGTGCAGGAAGAGCGCGCTGGCCGCAGCAGGAGAGGTAAGTTGTTTTTTTTGTTTGTTTGTTTTTTACTGTCTGATCTGAGGTCTGATGAAGATTGAAATTCTGTGCATATGGACTCTGTTCATAGTCCATATGATTTATCATTTGATGTATCTGACCATGTGCCATGGACTCTCTCCATTGATGGTTCCCTTTGTTTTGACAGCAAGTATAACTCATGTGTAGGGCCAGATTTATACCATGACTTAGCGCAGGTGTGAACAGACTCTTACATTACCAGCTTCAGTACAATAGAAAAATGGCAGTACTGATTGTAGTGTCAGATTGTGCAGTGTCACCCCCCGTCCCTTAGTTGGTAACACCCAGCTGGACCGTCATTGCAAACTGCTAGTAATGCATTCATAAACGTCTAGCAGGAATAATAGAGAGACCTCCTGTTGATACGCCATAAATGAGTGAGATGAGAACGCCCCCTTCAAGGGTTGATTCGGCAGGTGAGGAAGCTTTTCCATATGATTTCTCTATGAACGTCGGTCCCAGCCTTTAGATCTTCTCTTCTCCAGCCTTGTGAACGTCTCGTCCTGACAGATTGCAGGTACATGTGTTGTAAATGGGTGTGAGAAAGATACTGATTTGGTTCTCATGGCGAAAAAACAACAAAAAACTAGGGCAGATGCACCTGCCCTTTACATCCAGCTCACTGATTGCTCGGTTCCACGCCCTGCACTAGCGTGGCTTATTCGCACACAATGCTATTCACGGAGCTGCAGAACATCACTGACTGTGTCCTCTGGATAAACCTTCAGTCTGTGGGAACCGCTTGCTCCACAACGCTCTAATATTAGATGGCACTGTGCCTTATGACGGGGTCATCTGAGCGGATTTGGGGCTCCGCTGGGATGTGGTATATCACCTCACGGGATGATACCAGAGATGAACACGTCTAGTACTGAACTAGTACCAGAAAAGGGGGGGGGGGGGATCATTTCTCTACATACTTTCCATGCATGATGGATTGGTGTTTGGGATTGGGCCCTCAGTAACGTGGCCCTTGTCTATGTTCTGTAATCACTCCTCATGTGCCTAGCCATGTCCTCCTCTCTGGTCAGGACAACTGTGGTAACCATCTCCTACTGCATCAAAGACTTCTCTCGAGCTGCTCCTCTACTTTGGGATGTCTCCTCATTTCCGTAACACTGTCCACCAGCCATTCAAAGTTATTTCTTAATTTGTCCCGCTAAAGTAAGTATTGGCATCAGGGCCGGGACGAGGTATTTTGGTGTCCTAGGCAGTGCAGGCAAATAGCGCCCTGCAATCAAGTTAAAGTGACCCTACTTTCTAAGGGGTGCGGCCCCGCGGTCAGGTTTCCTGCTGCAGTTTTGGAAGCCAAAATCAAGAGTGGATAATAAAAGGAGAGAAAGTATAAAAGACCGATACACCTTCTTCCCTTTCTAGAATTCACTTCTGCTTTTTCGCTCTCAAAACTGCATCAGTAAACTTGACCGTGTGGCCGTACCCTAATAAAGAGATTATAACACATTTCCAGTGATTTACAGGGGACGTCTCCACGGATTTCAGTTCAGTTTGTCCAGATCATCATGGTCAGTTGTGCAGCCCCCTCTGCTACATATAAGAAGACACCAGTGTTACTATGTGGCACATGGGGGACTGTTACAGATTCTGCAGATCAGCCCACAAATTCATACAGACCCCAGATCAACCCCCAAATTTATACAGACCACTGTCATCCCGCAGCTACTCCCAATACTGTGCCCCCCCATGCCCACAAACACTAAACTGCCAGAAATAACAGTGCCTTACAGATAGCACCCCCAATACTGATAATACTCTCCAAGAGTGCCCCCATTAGTAGCAATGCCTACATATTGTGCCCAGTAATAATGAACCCCCTCCTGTAGTGCCCCCTGTAGTTATAATGCCCCCCCTGCAGTTATAATTCCCTTTTGTACCTCCTGTATTATAATGTTCGCTGTAGTGCCAATACATAAATCTTCCCCCCCCCCCCCCATCGTTCCAATGTATAATGCTCCTCCATCCCTCTCATAGAACCAGTACATATACTGCTCCCCTCGTAGTGCCAGTAGATAATGCCCCCCTCTGTAGTGTCGGGTGTATATAGAATGCTCCCCCTCCTCCTTTGTACCCCCAGTAGTGCCAGGTATGCACAATGCTCCCCCCTTCCTTGGTGCCCCCAGTAGATAATGCCTCTTCTGTAGTGCCAGGTATACATAATGCTCCCCCTGACCCATTCCATGATGTCCGCAGTAGATAATGCCCCATTCTGTAGTACCAGGTATACCCCCTCCTTGCTGCCCCCAGTAGATAATGTCCCCTTCTGTAATGCCAGGTATACATAATGCTTCCCCTCCCTCGCCCCCTTAGTGCTGGCGATTAGCATTAAATAAAAACAAACACTTACCTCCCTCATGTTCCCCTATCGCAATCTGCGATGCAGGCCACAGTATGATCTGTGGCTTGTGTTGCTGCATCCCGACGCAGGCGGTTCCGATGACATCACCGCTCCGGGTCTCACACAATGACTTGATCACGCGAGACCTGGCACAGGAAGTCGCAGTGATGTCATCGTAACCTCTTGCTCTGTCCTACTACCTCATAGGCTTTAGGCCAAGCAGCCTGAGGCCTATGAAGTTAAACGCCTGCATATGTGGTAGTGAGGTGGCGCGCTAGGTGAGTGCCTACTAGGAAGGCACAAGGGTCCGTCATTGACGGAAGGTATGTGTCACCGAGGTTCCTGGCCTCGGTGGAGTAAAAGCCAGTTTTCATGTGTCAGCAGCAGTTGCTGTTTGACACCTTGCTATTTAGTATAGCTGATCCGGGACGGCTCTTACTGGGAGTAGTCAAAGTACTGGGTGGGTGACTACTCTATGTTCCAGGCCATGTCTTGACTGGCCTATAAAAAAAAAAAAACTGCCGGCAGTGTCAGCTAGGTGTGATTACCTCTCTCTCTGACAGCGGAGCTTTGGCAATCGCTGGATTGGGATCTGAGCCGTGGGCTAGGCTGGAGGCCTCAGTTTGGGAGGTCTGCTTTGTACTGAGCAATGCCGATCGGGTATGAACTAACACCTAGTATAACAGGTGACTGTGTTGCTGTATGAACGGTCTAGATGTGAACGAACACCAAAACTGCAAATGGACTGTCGTACTGTTTTGTAGCCATAAGTGTGAATAAAACACTGAAGTTTTTTTCTGGTCTTTGCCTCTATACTGCGTCCGCTTGTCCTGTCTACCAGAGTGAATCCCCACACTACCCTCGCCTACCCATCATCCTGGCCCTGAATGGCATATCACCTAGATATGTTATCACTTACTCATCAGCGAGGTTCCAACTGCCTGGATCCCCACTGAACCTCAGAATGAAGTAGCGGCAGCTCTGGTTGAACGGGTTGTCCCACAAAAAATATTCTACATTTTTCAAACCAGCACTGGATCTAAATACTTTTATAATTACATCTAATTAAAAATGAAGTATAGGCCACTGAGTTTTTATTTTCATTATTTCTCTGTCCACCTCACTGAGGTGGTCGCACATGCTCAGTTCAATCCAGCTGGGTCATCTGTTAGAAGCTGTGACAGTTACAGAGAAAGACGGAGACACCCCCTGAGCTGTCATAGGAAGAGAGCTGCAGGAGAAAGGACACACCCCCTGAGTTGTCATAGGAGGAGAGCTGAAGGAGAAAGGACACCCCCCCTGAACTGTGATAGGAAGAAAGCTGCAGGAGAAAGGACACACCCCCTGAGTTGTCATAGGAAGAGAGCTGAAGGAGAAAGGACACCCCCCCTGAACTGTGATAGGAAGAGAGCTGCAGGAGAAAGGACACCCCCCCCCCCCTGAACTGTGATAGGAAGAAAGCTGCAGGAGAAAGGACACACCCCCTGAGTTGTCATAGAAAGAGAGCTGAAGGAGAAAGGACACACCCCCTGAACTGTGATAGGAAGAGAGCTGAAGGAGAAAGGACACACCCCCTGAACTGTGATGGGAAGAGAGCTGAAGGAGAAAGGACACACCCCCAGAACTGTGATGGGAAGAGAGCTGCAGGAGAAAGGACACACCCCCTGAACTGTGATAGGGAGAAATCTGCAGCAGAAAAGATACACACCCTGCACTGTGATAGGGAGGGAGCTGGAGCAGAAAAGCCACACCCCCTGAGCTGTGATAGGAGGTGTGTCCTTTCTGCTGCAGCTCTTTCCCTAAGCTGCCAGCCTGAACTATATCTAGCAGACCAATTGGAACAATGAATGGGCATCTCTGGATCCATGTGAGGTACAGGGCTGGTTCTAGCTTTGTTAGAAAGAGATTGTCATGTCCTATATGATGTCTGATTTTCATTTTTTACATTAATCATGGGATAATCCCCTTTAAAGAGGTTTTCCAATGCCATATTTTTTTTTACAAACAGAATAAAATGGTATAAAATAACAAAAAGAGTAAAACAAGCCTTAGCAATCCCCTGTAGCTTCTGTGCTGACACTCCCTTGGTTCCCCGCTGATCTCTGTCTCCTGGGCTCCAGTGATCATGTGGTGTCTCGACACATGGCTGCTGCAGCCAATCACTGGCTCTAGCGGGCATAGGTCAACACCACTGAGGTCACTGCTGAGGGCCGTGTTTGGCTGCAGCGATCACATGTCTTATCGACTTATCATGGCCGGAGACTGGGTACCAGAGAAGCATCGGCACAGGACCAGCCGGGGATGGGTAATGGGAGTATTACTGCTTTTGTTTATACCATGTTGAGCAATTTGTTGAAAAGAAGTGCATGGGGCTCATTAATCATGTTGTCAGGGGGCCGCGCAGGTCTAACAGATGGTCCTGTGTTGGTTATGACTGTATATCAGAGGGTGACTCAGCAATTGAAACCTATTCACCTGGATAGTCATGTATTTAGTACTGGAGTGGTCCTTCATTACTAACTTAAGAATCCTTGAAGGGTTGGGTTTGAGATCGCATGTAAAGAAGAGGAAATAAGGCGCCAGCGATAAGTTAAATGAAACTGGACATTATTTATCATGAACAGTCATCGATCACGTCGTGTCGGCCTCCCATTGACTGACAGGACTTTGGTTTCAGCTCAGGCGTGAGGAGCATTCCTGCCTTGATACTCCCACTACCTGTCAGCTTCTCTAGACATCATCTTAAAGGGGTTTTCCCCATTCAGGTGGATAAACCTTTTGATCTGGTCTTAGGCCTTCATGATAAATATGCACCCTGTACCATCTGGATGGTGTTGATCGGGTAAGGCTAGTTTTACATCTGCAGCAGAACTCTCCAGCAGGCTGTTCCATCAGAGAACAACATGCTGGAGTTCTCCAGATCAGACATTGTTGGATTCTGCCCATTGATTATCATAGGGTCCGGCAGAGATCTGGCCGCTACCCGCCAGGTAGGCCAAGAGTCGGCCAGACAAAAACCACTGAACGCAACGTTTTTTGCCCGGCAGTTTTCCAGCATTCTATTTCGGAACAGCCTGGTGTACAGCACAGTCGCAGATGTAAAACTACCCTTAGTGGGCTTCTTGTAGATGGTGGAATTGGTTGGGAAGGATCTATATGTGGTTTCCATATGCAAAATGATCGGTGATTTTCTGTAGAATCATATCCAGGAACTTCAGGCACGTCATCATTCATGAAAGTCGTTGGTTTGAAGAAGCACTTCTACAAAATTTGTGAGTTATCCTCTAGAGGGAGTGCTTCTTTCACCTTTAAGGCCAAAGGATTGGTGGTTGGAAAATTCATTGTCTAGGAAATCATGGACATTCCCATCAGGACTATTGAGTCCGGTCAATACAGTGCACAGGCTTGTGAGTGCTTGTATTTGTCCCCTCCTGGCTTCCTCGCTCTTCTCCCCGTCTGATTGGCAGCTTTATTTCTATATACAGTATAGGATGACAACTGTTGGCAGCTGAAGGCATCTATGTTGGTCCCATGTTCATATGTGCCCGCATTGCTGTGAAACATGATGCTTTACTATATGCAAATGAGCCTGCTGGAGTTCACCGGATCCGACCTAGCCAAATAATTCTGTACACCTTCGGACGCCATTGACTATAATGGGATCTGGCAGGGGTCCAGGGCGGACATAAACCAGTGCATGCACCAGTTGTTGTCCAGTCAAGATGCGCCGCTCATGCTGGAAACCGGCCAAATCCCTGCTAGATCCCATCCCATTATAGTCAATGGGTTCTGGCGGAGCATGGCCCTATCTGGCTACGCCCGTATACTGTGAACTCCGGCAGGCTGTTCTTCTGCTGTGCCATGAACCAGCGGGTGTGAACCCACTGTGCCACGTGTTCTACCTCTTCTAAGTGAGCCCCTCGTTCTTCGCAGTACCCCTGATGGTGGGGATAGACTTTCCTGAGGAGAACACCAGGTCACTCACTACCTCTTGAGAAGGATTGGCACACAAAGAAGCTGGTCCAGGAGGTACCTGAGCAAGGTACCAGAGGTACAGATGTAGTCAGCAGGCTGAGTCATAACCAGGAGCAACAGTGCAGGACCGAAGGATGAGGCAGAGGCGAAGTCAAACAAGCAATAGGTCAGGGCACACAAATACAGGTCAGGCAATCCGGATCGGCAACAGGAGAGTCGAGGCAAGCAGGGAGGGATCAAACAGGTAGCAGAGTCCAGAAACACAAGCACGGGTCAGGTAAACAAGAACACAAACAGAGATAAGAGCAACCTTTGCAGGACACAAGGACTTGATGCTCGGGCATCTGGGAAGGGGGCTGGACCACTTATATAGGTACAGGAGGGCTAGGATTGGTCAGCGGTGTCACATGAGCTAACTCCTTAAGGGAGTGCTACAGGGAACAAGCTGAAAGCATGCTGTTCCCAGGGCTGGAAGGAAACCGTGGAGTGGATTCACCGCCGAACACGGAGCTCGGGACCACGGTGGTAAGCAGGGGGACATCGGCGGACAGTAACTGCTGTTACATGCTGGGTACTTTTAGCGCATATGTGAAACTAACCTAAGAAGAAGGAGACAAATGGAAAGGAGTATGACTGCAGGTTCAGACTACACAGGGTTTATTTGTAGTCTGTTACCATAGAGACACCGTTCTGCATAAGAGCTGTAGAAAAAAAACAACTATTGTGGATTTTTCATAAATAGTTATTATTAATTATTTTGTAATCCCACTAATTTCCCTTTGTAATGAACATTTGGTCTTCAATGAAATCTAAATTAGCTTTTTATTTTTAGTAGCAGAAGCGAAGGTGTCTCACTTGCCCCCCCCCCCCCCCCCGATAATCTCCCGTTCTTCACAGCGGTCTCACATAACCTTTATTTCCCATAAAAGCGTTTTCTTCTGTTTTGAGTGGCCGGGAAGTATTTGAAGGGAAATGTTTTTCTAAGGATTGTTATTGGACTTTTCTCATTACTGGCGCACAAGTGGCGATCGCTGAATGGCTTCTGCTGTCTCTACTATTAGAATTCCACATGTGCAGCTCATTATATTCATATGGGCACCTTCATCTCCAGAGTGGTACTGACGTGAACCCAGCCGCGCTGTCAGGATGATTTACTCAGAAACTCTTGTAACAACATCTTGTTAGTAATATTAAAGGCTAGGCTGGGAGGAAAAAAAAACGGCTCTGTGTCCGGTTCATGCACGGCCAGTATTTCTGCTCTTCTTATCTTTATGTAGAATCTCAATAATTATGTGAGAAGGTAAAGAAAACCTAAAGAGCGGATCCCCCAGGAACAGAATCCACACCACACAAACTGCTGCAAATCATGAAGTAAAGTGTAAATACAAGTTAAAGGGGTTCTCCAGGATATACTTAGGATAGGTCATCAATATCAGATCGATGGGGGTTCAACTCCTGGCACCCCCACCGATCAGCTGTTCTGCTGAAGTGTAGTCCATGGCTATTCCATTCAAAGTGAATGGGACAAGGATGACCTATTTCTTGCACCAAAGCTACTGCAAAAAACTGACCAGTGACTGTGCCCGGAGTCAGACCACCACTGATCTGATATTGATGACCTATTCTAGGGATAGGTCATCAGTACAAAAATCCCGGAGAACCCCAATACAGCGCCCACACACCTTCAGTACTTGCTGGCCAAAAGCTTGTTTGGCCAACATCTATCTCTCCCGACTCCCCCATATGCATACATGCTTGACTCAACCATGCGTGTGTTTCCAGGTAGGGAGACAAGAAGTGTCTTGTCTCCCGGGAGAATAAAGGGATCAGGCATTGAAATTCAATGCTCCCGATCATTCTCTTCCCCCAATAAGATCTGTTGAGGGGGAATCGGTAGCACCCCATACACATTAGGGCTGATTCACACGACAGTATCTGCTGGAAAACATGACCCATTTGTCGGTCACGCCTCTCAGATTGACTGCAGCTCCCCTGACCCGCATCATAGTGTTTGATGCTACAGTCAGTTCATATGTGATCGCGGATCTATTATGTCGTACTCACATGATGACTCTCCAGGGAATAATTAGCAGCCAGAACAGCAGACAATTGGTTAAACCAGAGACAAGTCAAAGCCAGGAGAAATGGTTATTCAGGTGACAAGGGGTTAACCCAGAATCCAGGTCAATACACAGGAAGGTACAACAGAAATGCAGCGCTGTTCTGAGCATTTCGGAGACTGTTGTTACCATACGCCTGTCCTGACCCCCCCTTCCCTGTGCACTGGACACAGAAGCCGTGGTGGATGGGTGGTCTGTTCAGGTGCTGAGCGTAGAAATCCACTGCAATGACTGCTCTCCCCGAAGATCAGCGCAATCTCTGTCCTTTCTTTGAGTGTAAGGCTCCATTCAGACGTCCGTAGTGCATTGCGGATCTGCAATACACCCGGCCGGCACTCCCATAGAACAGCCTATTTTTGTCCGCAATTGCGGACAAGAATAGGACATGCTCTATTTTCTTGCGGAGCTGCGGACCGGAATATCGGGGCCGCGCTCCGGTAATGCGGATGCGGAGAGAACATAGTGTGCTCTCTGCATCTCTTCCGGCCCCATAGAGAATGAAGGGGTCCGCACCCGTTCCGGATTGTTGCAGAACGGATGCGGACCCATTCTACGGACGTCTGAATGGAGCTCTCGCAGCCATATCTGTAACAAAGAGAAAATTCTTAATAACTTTGGCAGGAATAAAGGTCACATTTAAGCACAGATTTGGATTCCTCATCAAATCAGATATATATGTCACATGCATCCCTTCCCATTTGAAAATATCGACTTGGTTCCAAGATTGAGGCTTTCAAAATACCCGCCATGTTGGACACCCCTATCACAGACCGTTCCCAACCACCGGTTTCCATTTATTCAGATGTCTCCATACCCTTGGACCACAGTGTAGATTTCTACCTGCTCACAAAGATTCACCTGAACAGCCAACATCGTGCTGCAATTTCCAGGATTCGAGTTGAATGAATAACTTATATAGCGCTACAATTGCGAACTAAATCGCCTCAAGGCGCTTTTGCAGCCCTTGACCGCCTGTGCCTTCAGAAGAGGTGGGTCTTGAGCTTCTTCCTGAAGGCTAGATGGTTTTCTTCTGAGCGGATCTCCGCAGGTAGAATGTTCCATAGCCGGGGTCCTTGGACTGCGAACCTTCGTTCGCCTTTTGATTTGTAGCGGGTCTTGGGGATATGGAGGAGGTTCTGGTTAGCTGACCGGAGGGGGCGACCTGGGGTATAGTGCTTTATTTTTTCGCAGAGGTATTGGGGTGCTTTCCCTTGTGTACATTTATGGGTAAGGCAGAGGGTCTTGAATTTGATCCGATCCTTCACGGGTAGCCAATGGAGGGTCTTCAAGGATGAAGTAATAGATTCCCAGTTTTTTTTTTCCAGTTATAAATCTGGCGGCTGTGTTCTGGACAACTTGTAAACGTGATATTTGGGAAGTCCTAGATAGAAGGAGTTTGTGTAGTCCAGTCGGGAATTGATGGTTATTCCAACTACTGCTGCTGCGTCTCCTTCAGGGATGAAGGGAATGAGTCTGCGCAGCAGGCGAAGAAGATGATGGGATCCACTGACTACTGATCCTATTTGTGCATCCATTGTCATGTCTGAGTCAAAGATGACTCCGAGGTTTTTGACTTTGGTGCTGGGAGTAATGGTTTGTCCGAGGATGGTGGGTGGCGTGCATGTCATGCTAGAGTTTTTGTTTCGGTTTGCATGAAGGAAGAGGAGTTCTGTTTTGGAACCATTGAGTTTGAGAGAGCTCTCAGTCATCCACTCGTCGATCAATGAGAGGCAGATTTCCAGGGCGTGGTATAGATCTTTTTTTCTTGGTTCTTGGTAATGCATAAATAAAGTTGGGTGTCATCAGCGTAGGAATGATAGAGCAGATGCTGGTTGCTGATGATTTTGAGGAGTGGTCGGAGGTAGATGTTGAAGAGCACAGGCGACAGGGGTGATCCTTGAGGGATTCGCATGTGATTTTACGTGCTTCTGAGGTGAAGGCTCCTAGTTTCACTTTCTGGGATCGGTTCTCCAAGAAGGATGCGAACCAGGGTAGATCTGAGTCTGCGACTCCGGCTTATTCTGTGAGACGAGTGAGCAGGGTTTGATGATTTACTGTGTCGAAAGCTGCGCTGAGGTCCAGCAGCACCAGGAGGCATGATTCTCCTTCATCTGCTGCTTCGAGGGCATCATCCCAGATTTTGAGGAGCGCCGTTTCTGTCCCGTGGCCAGGGCGGAATCCAGATTGAAGTGGGTCCAAGAGTTTGTGAGTGTCCAAATGGGGTTGTAGCTGTTGTACTACTGCTTTATCGATAATCTTGGAGATGGTGTTGAGGCTTGTAATCGGTCTGCGGTAATTTGGGCCTTTGGGGTCGTGATTGGGCTTCTTTAGGAGGGGTTTGATTATGCCTTGCTTGAGGGCGATCGGGACTATTCCTTCTTTTAATGACTGGTATGTGAGGTGTGTTATGGTGGGTGCCAGAATGTCGGTGCATTCTTTCAAAAGTTTTGTTGGAATAATGTAATTTGGGGATGTGCTGTCTCGAAGGCTTCTGATGATGGTTTTAGTGTTGTCAATGGTGATTGGGACCAGAGTAAATCTCGGTGATTGTGAAGTATTTGTGTGTTTTTTTGTTAACTCTGATCCAGTTGTTTAACCCCTTAGATGCCACAATCAGTTCAAAACTACAAGTGGTCCTGCAGAGAACAAGTCCTCATACAGGTCTAGTAGAAAAAGTTAAAAAGTTTTTGCTCTCTGAATGCAGTAAAATAAATTATATTTACAATGCAGTATCATGAAAAAACTGTAGCGCACTTGGTGTACAGAAAATGATACTGCCATCATGCAGAGGACGTGTCCATTCATTCAAAGCAAGTGTCAGTGACCGTAGCATGCACGCTGCTCTGGGAATTAACCGCCTCTCAAACTTTGCTGCCTGCAGGCATAGGCCTACTGTGCCCAATACCGAGAAGCACTCCATGTCCTGTGTTGTCTCTATAATACTGTCACCACCTTAGCAGAGTAAAGGTGATTAACTGTGTGACTGACTCCAGAATCTGAGCCCCAGGGCAATCAGATCAGACTCAGGCAGGGGTCAGTTTCTTCCGAACCGCAGGGGTCCAGTATACAGGAGTACCCAGGAATTCACTGATATAACTCAAAAATAAACTATAGAGAAGACCCCTTTATCTGTGACCTCCGGCCTCTGCAGGGGCAACGTATGAGGGGCACAAGCAGTGCAGTTTGTAGGTAAAATTTCTCTCAGGGCGAGTGTCAAAAAAACTCCCCCCCCTCTCATCAAAACTGCTCGATGAAATGATATAAGAAGAGTACTTGCAACCGTCTCACCATATATATATATATATTTTTATGCTTAACACAAGATTTTTTGAGAGCAAAAGAAAATCATATATTACTGCTTAAACTGCTAAAAGTGGCAGGCAGAGTGGTAGAGGAGAGCTGCAGTATAAAGGAAGGCAATACCCTAGAAGAGTAGTCATGAAATACAATCATCAATAATGTGCAAAACCAAAAACCTGTCATGTCAGCATTTAATAACTAACAAAAACCCAATCACAGCAGGTCTCAACTAGCACACGCAAGTAAATGTACAAAAACCAAGTAACATATAAAACCAGATTCAAAGGATAGATGGCGGATTACTGTATACTGTACATAAACTGTATGGAGGTTACACCATGTCGGACAATATAACCTCTGTGCCATGCTGTACAATAAACAGTATATCCCCAGCACAGTGTAGTGGTATACTGTATATTGTGGGGCACAGTGTAGCAGTATACTGTATATTGTGGGGCACAGTGTAGTGGTATACTGTATATTGTGTGGCACAGTGTAGAGGTATACTGTATATTGTGTGGCACAGTGTAGAGGTATACTGTATATTGTGTGGCACAGTGTAGAGGTATACTGTATATTGTGGGGCACAGTGTAGAGGTATACTGTATATTGTGGGGCACAGTGTAGAGGTATACTGTGTATTGTGGGGCACAGTGTAGAGGTATACTGTATATTGTGGGGCACCGTGTAGAGGTATACTGTATATTGTGGGGCACCGTGTAGAGGTATACTGTATATTGTGGGGCACAGTGTAGCGGTATACTGTATATTGTGGGGCACAGTGTAGCGGTATACTGTATATTGTGGGGCACAGTGTAGCGGTATACTGTATATTGTGTGGCACAGTGTAGCGGTATACTGTATATTGTGTGGCACCGTGTAGAGGTATACTGTATATTGTGGGGCACAGTGTAGAGGTATACTGTATATTGTGGGGCACAGTGTAGAGGTATACTGTATATTGTGTGGCACAGTGTAGCGGTATACTGTATATTGTGGGGCACAGTGTAGAGGTATACTGTATATTGTGGGGCACAGTGTAGAGGTATACTGTATATTGTGGGGCACAGTGTAGAGGTATACTGTATATTGTGGGGCACAGTGTAGAGGTATACTGTATATTGTGGGGCACAGTGTAGAGGTATACTGTATATTGTGGGGCACAGTGTAGAGGTATACTGTATATTGTGGGGCACAGTGTAGAGGTATACTGTATATTGTGGGGCACAGTGTAGAGGTATACTGTATATTGTGGGGCACAGTGTAGCGGTATACTGTATATTGTGGGGCACAGTGTAGCGTATACTGTATATTGTGGGGCACAGTGTAGAGGTATACTGTATATTGTGGGGCACAGTGTAGAGGTATACTGTATATTGTGGGGCACAGTGTAGAGGTATACTGTGTATTGTGGGGCACAGTGTAGAGGTATACTGTGTATTGTGGGGCACAGTGTAGAGGTATACTGTGTATTGTGGGGCACAGTGTAGAGGTATACTGTATATTGTGGGGCACAGTGTAGAGGTATACTGTATATTGTGGGGCACAGTGTAGAGGTATACTGTATATTGTGGGGCACAGTGTAGAGGTATACTGTATATTGTGGGGCACCGTGTAGAGGTATACTGTATATTGTGTGGCACAGTGTAGCGGTATACTGTGTATTGTGGGGCACAGTGTAGAGGTATACTGTGTATTGTGGGGCACAGTGTAGAGGTATACTGTGTATTGTGGGGCACAGTGTAGAGGTATACTGTGTATTGTGGGGCACAGTGTAGAGGTATACTGTGTATTGTGGGGCACAGTGTAGAGGTATACTGTGTATTGTGGGGCACAGTGTAGAGGTATACTGTGTATTGTGGGGCACAGTGTAGAGGTATACTGTGTATTGTGGGGCACAGTGTAGAGGTATACTGTGTATTGTGGGGCACAGTGTAGAGGTATACTGTGTATTGTGGGGCACAGTGTAGAGGTATACTGTGTATTGTGGGGCACAGTGTAGCGGTATACTGTGTATTGTGGGGCACAGTGTAGCGGTATACTGTGTATTGTGGGGCACAGTGTAGAGGTATACTGTGTATTGTGGGGCACAGTGTAGAGGTATACTGTGTATTGTGGGGCACAGTGTAGAGGTATACTGTGTATTGTGGGGCACAGTGTAGAGGTATACTGTGTATTGTGGGGCACAGTGTAGAGGTATACTGTGTATTGTGGGGCACAGTGTAGAGGTATACTGTGTATTGTGGGGCACAGTGTAGAGGTATACTGTGTATTGTGGGGCACAGTGTAGAGGTATACTGTGTATTGTGGGGCACAGTGTAGCGGTATACTGTGTATTGTGGGGCACAGTGTAGAGGTATACTGTGTATTGTGGGGCACAGTGTAGAGGTATACTGTGTATTGTGGGGCACAGTGTAGAGGTATACTGTGTATTGTGGGGCACAGTGTAGAGGTATACTGTGTATTGTGGGGCACAGTGTAGAGGTATACTGTATATTGTGGGGCACAGTGTAGGCTATGTGTGTATAACATAAACATATTTCACATGAAAACTTACAGTTACTTGGCTTGACCCTTGGGGATCTCGGATGCCACTTCCACACTTTGGCCGGGGGCTCGGCGGAGCTGATGTGTTTTATCCTAATGAGAAAGATTTCATAATAAGGATTTGGAGAAGGGGCAGAGGGATAGCAGAGCAGGGAGAGGCTGGTGCTGCTACTAGGGGGCTCATACCATGGGTGAGTAATAAAGCCCACCATAATGCCCCCCCCCCCCCAGTAGAAATAATTCTCCTTATAATGTGCAAAACATAGCCCCTTGTAATGCCCCCAGTTGACCTAATGTTCCCATAATGTGCCAATATAAAATACCCCTTCTCAGTGCACCCGTAGATGACCCCATAGTGCTCCTCTCCCCCCTTCCTCATAGTACCCACCATAATGTGCCCCAATATAAAATGCTCCTATACAGAGCCCCCATATAAAATACCCCTTCTTTTTAGCCTCAGTAGATGCCCCTATAGTGCCACCCAATAATGTGCCAGTAATAAGTGCCCCAATAGATGCCCCCCAATCATGTGCCAGTAATAAGAGCCCCCATAGATGCCCCCCAATAATGTGTCAGTAATAAGAGCCCCCCCACCATCATGTGCCAGTAGCCAGAGTGCCCCCCTATCAAGTGCCAGTAGCCCCCCTTATGTGCCAGTAGCCTCCTATCATGTGCCAGTAGCTCCCCTTATGTGCCAGTAGCCTCCTATCATGTGCCAGTAGCCCCCCAATGTGCCAGTATCAAGTACCTCTCTCCTTCCCACCCCCCCATGTGCCAGTATCATAGTGCCATCTCCTCCCCATCCCAATGTGCCAGTATCAAGTGCCTCTCTCCTTCCTCTCCATGTGCCAGTATCAAGTGCCTCTCTCCTTCTCCCCCATGTGCCAGTATCATAGTGCCAAATCCCCCCCCCCCCCACGTGCCAGTATCAGGTGTCAACCCCCCTCCCCCCATGTGCGAGTATCAAGTGCCTTCCGCTCCCCCCATGTTGCAGTCGGGTATTTAAAAAAACAAAACACACTTATACTTACCTCCATGTCAGCCTCTTCCGGCCTGTATGTCCATATATAGAGTCAGTGCTTGTGTATTCTAATTTAGCCTGTATTTCAGAAAAGTTTCTGCTGGGACTCGAACCCACAACCTTCTGTATCAGAGGCAAGGCACCTAACCACACAGCTATAAGAGCTGCATAACTACTGACTGAAAAAATATGAGACTTCTACTGTAGACTCGTTTATAGTTTTGATAGCTAGTGTACATCCATACACATGACAGCTGCCCCAGCGCACTCAGCTCTGCTATATCTCTATATATGATAGCTGCCCCAGCACACCCAGCCCTGCTACATCTATACACGACAGCTGCCCCAGCACACCCAGCTATGCTACATCTATACACATAACAGCTGCCCCAGCACACTCAGCTTTGCTATATCTCTATATATCTATCTACTGTATAGTAATACTTAGAGATATATAGATATAGCAGAGCTGAGTGTGCAGGGGCAGCTGTCATGTGTATAGATGTAACAGAGCTGGGTGTGCTGGGGCAGCTGTCATATATAGAGATATAGTAGAGCTGAGTGTGCTGGGGCAGCTGTCATCTGTATTAGATGTAGCAGAGCTTGGTGTGCTGGGGCAGCTATCATATATAGTTTCTAGAAAAAATAGTTACTCTTTTTGTTATCTTGGACAACCTGTTTAATTCCATGTCTGCACTGGGAAGATGTTTAAGGGGTTAAAGATTTAAACTTCTCCCCCATTCACTGGGACCCCCACCAGTCACCAGAATGGGGGTCCTGTGTCCAGCCGTATGGATGGAGCAGTGGTTAAACATGTGCGCTACTGCTCCTTTCATCTCGGCTATGTCCAGCAGTCCCATAGTCAGATCCACTGTGATCAGAGACCTGACCTCCATCCCTGTGGCTTATTGGGAAAAAGAATGGGCAACCACATAAGGGTTTGAGGTAAAGGCAGTCTGTCACCAGGAAACTCATTGATAAACCGGGCACAGTGCCTTGTAGGGCTAACTCAGCTGAGCGTAATGATACCTTTCACTTAATGATCCGTTGTTTTACTTTTAATCAATATGCAAATGAGCAGTTAAGTGCACTAAGGGTGGGTCCAAGTCACTCTGTGCACCCATGCTCCTTCTGCTTCCTCGGTCAGCCCCTCCCTCTCCTTCCTGATTGACATGACCATGAGAGAGGACTATGCAGAAACCTGATCCTGTCAATCAAGAAGGAGAGGAGAAGATGGCAGAGGAAGCAGGAGGAGCAAGGGTGCACAGAGTGGCTAGCGCCCACCCTCAGTGCACTTAACTGCTCATTTGCATATGGATTAAAAGCTTCTTTTCTCAAGAATGAAGCAAATGATTGGTAAGTGAAAGGTATCATTACATTCAGCTGACCGAGCCCTACATGGCATTATGCCTGGTTTATTAGTGAATTTCCTAGTGATAGACTCCTTTTATTAAAAGGCAAAAAGCTGGTCACAGGCTGTCCTGCTGCTCATACCGTGGAGAACCGCAGAAGTGTTAAAGTCCCCTGCAGCACCCCCACAGGTGAAATTAAGAATTACACAGTGCTCAATGACATCTATAGGTTGCCTGTTTAATGGGTGGATGCGCCATGTCCTCCAGAGCAAGGATTATAGCCATTTATCACTGAAGTAAAGTATGGGCTAAAGGTTAGGCTGCCCATACTCATAAGATGAAACTTGGCCAACTTTGCTCTTTTTCGTGGAACAGACTTCTCCACTGAAACTGTGATCTGCCAGGTTGGAAAATATTGTCCGTGGCCTGCTGACAGTACTAATGTATGGAAAGATTGGCCAAATCCGGCTGCTCATTTACCTCTTTGCTTAAGCCCCATGCTTATTCAGTATGCTGTATGGAAACTTACTGGAAGTACCCCATGGGAAACGAATGCAAAGAGATATATCTCTCAAGAGAGAGAACCATCTCACTAGCGCCACCTATTGGAAGTGACTCCCTGTGAGCCAAGATCCGACTTTCTCGAAAAGCCTTGGGATTTGACAAGAGAAGAAAGCCAAGCCATATATCCATCCGTAGACAGCTGTTTCGGGATACTGGCCCCTCATCAGTAAGGGTCAGGATTCTGAATGCGATGCCTTGGAAGGTCCCCAATGTCTGATAGGTGTGGTCCCACTTCTGGTTCCCACATCGATCTTTAAAACAGAGCCCACAAAGAAAAGTAGAGCGGAGTGCGTATGCGCATCCACTCTCTATTCATTTCTTTGGGAGTGCTGAAAATAGCCAAAAGGAATAAATGGGAGGCCCACCGCTCCATTCACCTATATGGGGCTGACAGAAATAGGAGAGCCAGCTTGGCTATTTTTGACAGTGTCATAGAAATGAATGGAGGGCGGCATACTCGATGTGTCCTCCTGCACTTTGCGGGCACCTCTGGGACCTGCACCTATCAAGCATTAGCGGCATATTCTAACGATACGCCCCCCAATGTATGAGATGACACAACCCCTTCAAAAAGACCAGTGCTGTATGGAGACTTACTGGTAGTACACCTATTGGCAATACTTCATGGGAAAAGAATAGGGATTTACTTTTTATACTGACTAGCTGATTGTCCACTTTTGTCTATTATATTGCTGGTGCGAGCGCTTGCCTGAAAAATCCCATGGACGATTGATCAACCATATTGCTGCCGATTTATCATCTTATGTCTATGGTTGGCCTTACCAATTACCCATATCATGCATAGAATAACTATAATAAAACCAAGTCTGTTGTAGATGTTCCCCTCTAGCGTGGATAAGGTTACATTGCCTTTAATCCATATTGAATATTATATTAATTTCTACATTATTATAGCCAATATTACGTATATAAAGTACGGAGAGCATAACGGCCATATAGCTTGTGGCTGGAAGCAGATGCTTACAAGAACTATGATTCTATCTGCTGGTGACATGACCAGGTCTGATCTTCACAGTACGGTATGTGGATTCCTCCTGAGCATTTGTGTTAACACTTGTACATTTTCGAGAGATAAAAACATGATATATGACATCCCCGCCTAGTGAAGCAGCCCCATGTACAGGTCCACTCCCCCTCACCTGTTCCCACCACAACCTCTAGAGCTGATATGTATGAATAATATGGTGTGGAGGCACCAACGTCAACAGTCTCTTCTCCCCGTTACATGTCCATCCTAAACAGTCTCTTCAGTTACAAGTGCAGTGATTGTAAAGTCACCCCTCCTCCCCGATGCTGGTGATCCTCTCTCCATTGATAAGCTTATGTTTACGGTGACTTTCAGATTCCCCGGGGGCATCTCCTCTCAGGGGGTTGGAATGGATGTAGGGGGAAGCAATCAGTTTTGTTGAGCTTTTCTTTGATGTTCCGTCCATAATGGAACAGTAGGAACCAGTCTACTTTGGGAGAGACTGCTAACTGATGTAAGATATATATATGATGATCCCCATAAACACTGTCGTCACAACCTTCCAAATCATCTGATCGCCATCAATCATAGTTACCAAATGTTGCTATCCATATAAAAAGTACTAAATTATTGCAGTTACATTAGCTGTTGAAACACACAATATAGGTTTACATTTCCTACTTTCTGCACTTTTCAGCTTTGCTGCATAGATTGGATCACGATCAGCAGAGCCATCTCATTATCTGTATAGGATTTAATGACAGATCACAGCTGTATTGTATTGCTGGCTCATTATGCAGCTCTCCTGGCATTTCCTAGGACTGTGCTACTTTCACGCTTCAGTGTGGGAGGCAAACACCACACCGAGCATAGGCGGGAAGGGGGGGGGGGGTGGGGGGGGGACAGGGAATCAGGCCTGAGAACTAGGGAACAAAAATGGACACCTCCTAGTGAAAACCCTAACCAAAATCCTGATTGACTACCATTATGAACAGACCCCAAAGGTAGGTGAGTTCATACGCAGGAATACCTAGAGTCCTATCAAGCCCTATAGGACCCTGGTACTAATGGCAGGGACGAAGGATTAACAGGAGTCTCCTACAGGCTTAATACAAACAATGGGGAAATGCAACACACAGAACCGAAACAAAATACAAAAGGGAAAGGAAAGACTTAACTTCAAAGGAGCAATGGAAGCACCAGAAACTCAGCCGAGATCCAACCACAATCTATCCGAAGGTTCAGACAGAAGCTATAAACCGCACAGCATTGTGGGAGAATCAACTATAAATAGAGAAGGTTAAATGAGCCTAATAGCCACTCCTGGGGAAAGAAGGTGTGACAAGCACCAGAAACAACACAGACATCATTTGATCCAAATGGAAAACCACGTGTTGCTAGTCTCACCAATCTCCTGCCACCTTTCCTTTCTGAGCATTAAGGAGCTGCTGTCACCTCTCCTGACATGTATGTTTTAGTAAGTGCTTGCATTCCCCATGTAATAACGATTCAGACTCTTATGACTCTAGGTTGTATCATTCCTCTATTATTCCTATTAGAAGTTTATGAATGAATTGTCAGCAGTCTGCAATAAAGGTCCACCTGTGTGTTACCAGTGGGGGGGGGGGGGGGTCCCTGCACAGTCTGACACTGGCAGAACTTATTGGATAGCATCAGACAGTGCAGGGGAACATCCCCCAACTAGTAACACTCAAGTGGACTTTTTTGCTGACTGTTGGTAATTAATTCATATATTCCTAGCAGGAATAATAGAAGGGATTGCACGACCTAGGGTCATAAGAATACATTGTTATTACATAGGGAATGCAAGAGTTACTGAATCAGACATGTCTGGAGAGGTGACAGCTCGTCATCTCACACATTGGTGGCATACTGCTAGTATATACCACCAATCTCAGATAGGTGCAGGTCCCAACTCTCCAGAAGCGTGGCTACGCCGCTCCATTGACCTATAAGGGACCTCTGAAAAAAGCCAAGCATGCTCACTCTACTATTTTCAGAACTCTCATAGAAATTAATGGAGAGCACACCACACATGTTTGGTGCTCCCTCATTCACTTTGGGGGGCCCACTTCTGAGACCTGCTCCTATCTGACATTGATGATATATCCTAGCGATATGCCACCAATGCTAAAGATGATACAACACTTCCATTCATTGCAGCTGCTATAAAGCACACCTTGCTCTGCTGTCTGTAAAGAGAATAGAGAAATGAAGTGTGTGCCTCCTATATGGGCGTCCCCCTTTCACCCCAAAAGTATTTAAAGAGGTTATGATTGACGTAAAAATCAGAAACAGACATCATATAGTGCATAACAATTTATTTCTAACAAAGCCAGAACCAGCTCTGTACCTCACATGGATCAAGAGATCTCCACATTCATTGCTCTGCTAGATTTATATCACACTGGCAGGGGGTGTGTCTTATCTACTGCAGCTCAGGGGGCGTGTCCATTCTGCTACAGCTCTCTCCCTATCACAGCTCAGGGGGCGTGTCCATTCTGCTGCAGCTCTCTCCCTATCACAGCTCAGGAGGCAGTTAAAGGATGAAACTGAGCATGTGCGACCTTCTCAGTGAGTCAGACAAAAAAAAAAGGCAAAAAAAGGCAGCAGGTGGCGCTATACAGATAGATTTTGTTAAATAACTCAGTGGCTGTACAATATTTTTAATGACATGCAATTACAAAAGTATTCAGATCCAGGTGCTGGTTTAAAAAATTTAGAATATTTTTCATGTGACAACCCCTTTAAAGAATAATAAAATAAAGGGCTACTGCGTTCACAAAATAATAAGACACATGATTTCTCTTCCTTATATTAATTCAGCCTGACGTGATCTGGAAAGGTAACGAGATCAGAGAAGGAGAATTATGTTTTTTGTCATGTTCAACAAAATGTTTTATTTCTGTCTTCTTTTTAGTGTTCAAAAGGATCCTGAGACAAAACAGATTAATATCATATCTTCTGTCTTCAAAGTATCGGCTTATGTAAGTCTCCATTACTGCATCTAGTAATTTCTGATCTCCCCCCACGTGCCAGGACGTGACCTAACACTGACTGAAATAGACAAAGAGAGAATCACTTTTCAACAATTATTATTTTTTTTTATAAAGATGTAATTTTCATAAATGAGATTTTTTTTTTATCTGGACCTTGGTCTAAAGACCCGCATACACATTAGTTTATAGTCGGCTAGACCCACCTTTTATGCTGGGAACGGATGACAAGTTAGGAGCTGTTCACATCTCGTTTTTGCTGTACTTCAAGTCCAGGGGATGGCCAACCTGCGGCTCTCCAGCTGTTGCAAAACTACAACTCCCAGCATGCCCAGATTGCCTACAGCTATCAGCCTACAGCAGGGCATTGTTGGAATTGTAGTTTTACAACAGCTGGAGAGCCGCAGGTTGGCCATCCCTAATTTAGGCCTATGCACACGACCGTTTTTTCGGCTCCTCATCCGAGCCGCAGTTTTTGCGGCTCGGATGCGGATCCATTCACTTCAATGGGGCCGCAAAAGATGCGGACAGCAGTTCGTGTGCTGTCTGCATCCGTTGCTCCGTTCCGAGGCCCCGCAAAAAAAATATAGCATGTCCTATTCTTGTCCGTTTTGCAAGAATAGGCATTTCTACAATGGGCCGCCTATTCGGTTCCACAAATTGCGGAAGGCACACGGGCGGCTTCTGTTTTTTTGCGGATCTGCGGTTTGCAGACCACAAAAAACGTAACTGTCGTGTGCATGTAGCCTTAGACATACAGCAAAAAAAATATAGAAATATATGCGATTTTGTGGTCATCTATCCTTTATTTTATTTTTTATGTATACATTTGATAGATGTGCATACATTTCAATACATTTGTGTATTATATTTTTTTTAACAATAAACGGATATGTTTTTGTGAAACCTTTTTTAAAATAAAGATTTGAAGTGTATCAAAGGAAGTATCTGGATAAAAACGGATACGTTTAAAGGTTGGAAACGCATTGTCTTACGTTTCCATCCGTCTCCCATTCACGGCAACGTAAAAAAAAAAAAACTACCTTTCTATAATTTTTTTATTTTTTTTATTTTTTTTTTACAAGACAGAAAAGCGTGGTATGCTACGTTATCCTGTTCTGCAAAAAAGGTAACAGAAACATAAACAGTCACAAAGGGAGTCAAATGTATGCAGTTCTGAACTACGTTTTTCCCAATTATCGCTATGGTTACGTCAAGCCATCCGTTTCTATAAAAAAAAAAATCTGTTTACAAATGTATCCCCTTTATGTATGAATAAACGATATGTGAAAAGCCCCTTACTTGACGTACCCATAAACTATAATTGGGCAAACATAGCTGAAAAGTGCGTGCTTTTTACATTTCTGTACTTTTTTTTTATTTGCAGGACAAAATAACATAGCATGCCACGCTTTCTGCCCTTCAAATAAAAACGTACAGAAACGTATACTTTTTTTTACATTGCAGTGAATGAGAGATGGATGAAAACATAAGACAATACATTTCTATCCGTTAGGGTACTTTCACACTAGCGTTTTTCTTTTCCGACATAGAGTTCCGTCCTAGGGGCTCAATACCGGAAAAGAACTGATCAGTTTTATCCTAATGCATTCTGAATGCAGAGCGATCCGTTCCGGATGTCTTCAGTTCAGTCTTTTTGACTGTTCAGGACAGAGATAATACCGCAGCATGCTACAGTTTTATCTCCGGCCAAAAAAACTTGCCTGAATGCCATAATTTTTTTTCCATAGAAATGTATTAGAGCCTTCAAAAATACCGCAATGCCGGATCTGTCCTTCCGGTCTGCGCATGCGCAGGTGACACCGGAAAGACGGATCCGGCATTTCAATGCATTTGTAAGACGGATCAGGATTCTGATCCGTCTTACAAATGTCATCAGTTGGCATAAGTTTTGACGGATCCGGCAGGCAGTCCGGGCGACGGAACTGCCTGCCGGATTCATTTGCCGCAAGTGTGAAAGTGCCGTAAAACGTATCTGTTTTTATCCAGATAGTTCCTACTTCCTTTGATACACTTTATATCTTTATTTTAAAAAATATATAAAAAATGCATTTAAACATATGCAAATCTGTGAAACGTATACATTAAAAAAAAGGATAGAACCACAAAACTGCATACATTTCTATACTTTTTTTTGTTTTTTGTTATTTTTTTACTATATATCTAAACATATCCGCTTGACGTACAGCAAAAACGAGATGTGAACAGGTCCTAATGTGTATGAAGAGCTCCTGACACTCCCCTGACCTCATCTGGGGATCGGTGAATTATTTATTTATTTTTTCGCCTGGTGCTTTTGTTCTCCCAGGAGACAAGGAGTCGCCATAGGTGTCTATCAGCGCCCCCCCCCCCCCGAAAACGCATACACATGAACCAAACGTCTATGTGTACGCGGGAGTCACGAGAGAAAGCTGAAGGCCAGGAGATCGTTCAGCCGACAGCTGTTGGAGGTGTATGGCCACCATAGTTGTAAAAGGCTTCTAGGTACGGCCATTGACATTGGATGTAGTTACATTATCTCCTGTACCAGATCTGAAGGTCAACGCTGTATACAGCATTACATAATAGTATATATTACACACTAATAACACTTTTTGCGTATCCCACACTCGCTCGCAGTGTCGATTTACTCACTGCAACCATGTTCGGAATGGCCAAGTGACAAGAGTCCCATCTGAATGCAACCCTCTGCTTGGCTGCGTTGCAGATTCATAGTTTGACTGATTGCACAAGTAGCCATCATGCTCTAGCCTTAAAGGGGTTATCCGACTATTTGTAACTGATTACTAGGTCATCAGCATTTGATCGTTGGGGGTCCGACACCCGATTCTAGTAAATCGGGCTGAGCTGCGCCCAGGGACAGACTGGGAACTTAAAATGGCCCTGAAAAAAATAAAAATAAAAGTGGCCCCCATGTTGTAGGCGGATCAACACAAGTAGGTGGGGTCAACACAGGTAGGTAGGCAGTAGCAATACCACAGTGCAGCACAATATACTGCCCAAGAAGCTGCCCTTCTGCGGTAGCCATCAATAGCTGCCTATTGTCTCTAATTAAAGGGGTTCTCCTGGCCTTTAATGTTGATGACCTATCCTCAGGATATCAGATCCCCGGCAATCAGCTGTATGAGGAGATGAGCACGTGCGCACCGTCTCCTCATACAGCTGATCGGCGGGGGTGCCAGGTGTTGGATTCCTGCCGATCTGATATTGATAACCTATCCTGAGGATAGGTCATCAGTAGTAAAGGCTTGGACAACCCCTTTAAAATATGGAGCAGGGGGCTTAGGAGCTGAGATGCAGACCACAGCACCAAGCCAGCCCTACCTTCAGCATGCTGCGTGGACTTCACCTAGTAATGGCCCCCAGTAGTATGCTCCCCGAGTGGCCAAGCAAAGAAGAAACAAATAAAACACCTGATTGCCATTCCAAGTTGCCATCTTTGTGCAGGCCTTTTCCAGCCTACGTCCAGAGACACCCGTCTCCCTGCTCCATTTGTACACTGTGTCATATAGTGGCCTATGAAGGTGAATAGCAGAGAGCCATAAGTCCCTTGCCCCACCGCAGTATTGAAATGTATATCCTGAGGACTAAGATACAATTGAATTCAGGAGGCAACTGCCAGCCAGGTTCATAAGTCCCTGATGATCCCAGCATTAATTACCACTCAAGCCATCAGATCATTATGTACCCAGCCAGCAGCAGCGAGGAGGGCTAGGGCGGCCCCCTGGGGTTTTCTCTGTAGGTTCTATGGCTGAGTCTAGGCCTTCTGATCGATTGTTGTGATGTCACTGGCCTCGGGTAAGCCACGCCTTCTCAAGCAGCTGATTGGCAGAGGTCCCGGGTGTCAGACCCCCCACTGATCAGATGCTGATGATCATCTATTAAAGGGGTTGTCCAGGACTCAACAATCGATGACCAATCCCTAGGATAGGCCATCAGTATCGGTTCGGCGGAGGTCTGATACCCAGCACCCCCGTCGATCAGCTTTGGCGCCAGAACTACACAGTTCTGCTGCAGTTACCAGCTGCGTACACTACATAGTGGACAGGGCTGCGTAATTTCACCGCCAGAGCTACCCCCAACAGCTGATCGCTGGGGATGCAGAGCGTCGGACCCCCACCAATCGGATATGGATGATCTAGGAAGCTGTCTTACATTTAAACTGGCGCTGGATACACTGAAGTTATGTAGAGGGCGGCGCCCCTTCATATATTTGGCAGATCCACCGCCACATATAAGGGTTATTAAGACCAGCTTTATAAACACCGGTCTTAATAAATGACCCCTATAGTTTAGAGGGAAAAGGTTCAGTAAGGCCTTTTTCACACAAGCAATATGGATTGTGTCAGGATCTGTTCAGGAAAAAACGGATGGTCGGTTTTGTCTGCGATAGCGTTCAGTGTGTGCGTTTTTTTCCATCCTGATTGGATGCGTGTGTGAAAGAGACCTAAAACTTGTAATTTACACATTTATATCTCTGCTTTTTTCACTTCCTGTGACGCGCTATCGGTACAGGAGGGAGGAGTTATCAGTGACTGGTACACACAGTGCTGTCAGTCACTGAATAACCCCCCCTCCTGTAGCTGTTCACAGGGCTGCAATAAAGCGGAGATATAAATGAATAAATGACAGGTTTTACTGAATCTTTTCCCACTCAGCTCCTCCTGCTCTATAACACGGTGCTGTCAGATTAGATCGCATTTATTGCATTTTGTGGTCACAAGTCCTCTTCACAGGGATTCTCTACTTTTGGACAATCCCAATTTGTTAGAGGGGCCCCTCTTATAATTATATTTGGCTATGACATATCAAAAGTTTATTGAAAATACGGGGACCCTTTAGGTTTTATTGTATGGTGCATTATTCATAGACTCTGGTGAATATTAGCGGGGACTTGACTGCTGCCCAATTTCGGTCCGGTTTCTCCATTGTCAGCAGAACCATTCGCCTGTTGTCCTATGTGCATGACCGGCTTTATAGGGCTCCGCACTGGAGGATTCTGCTTTATATATTATGTCAAGTGTAACCTTTCTGGCGCATTTTGCGCCATTTTTGGCAACTGCTTCCGAAACTATTGGTAAATCCCCTCCGTTATGTCAGGTAGAAAAAAAAAAGAAGGGGGTTGTGCATAACTGAGAGTGACGTACGCATTGTGGGGGGGGGGGGGGGTGTTGGAATCTCGGGTGACAGCAGTGATTCTACTTTCTTTGGTGTTCTGTTGTCTTCCTTGCAGGATGAGAATGGATTATGCTATCCATCAAGCAAGACTCATGAGCAGACGTTTGCCTATCTGATCGTGGACCCACTGAAGCGTCACGTTGTTGCGCTTTGCCATTGTTTTGGTGGGGGAATCTTTTAAAGCTCCAGGAACATTAGATGGGGTCTAGAAGGCTGTGGTGCTGGACAAAGAAGAAGAAGAAACCATGGTGCTCCGAAGAGTAGTCTCTTCATTCCTGCAAGTGGTGGAGGTCCGAAGGATTGGGCATCCATGATGAGGAAGTGCTGACTTATACTAGCAACCGCCACATGCTGCGGTCAGAGTCATACGTTTGCGATTTATTTATTTTTTCATGCGTGCATCTCTCAAGTGATCTCCCATTATATGAATAGAGATATGTGTTATGCTACTTTATGTATCTTCTTTTATTATAAAAAATTTTTTATATATTGTGGTCTAAACATGAATTTATTACCAAAATGTGCAATTCTATGTTGTCAGAATGTTGGATATTGCAATAAGGGCCTTTTCAAGGCCTCTAAAGGGGTTCTCTATGGACAATCTCTTCCTATTAGAAGGCTCCTTTGACAGTAAGCTGAAGTACCCCAAACTGTAATCTGTGGGGAACCCTAGTAGGTAATTTATTATGTTTCCCTACAGCGCCACCCCAGGGAGAATGAAGCGTTACACGGTATCCATTCTCATCAGTGGGTTTTCTGTGTAATACAGGACAGGATAGGTCCTCCAGGGCAAGAGACACTCTTTACACTGGCCAGGAGATGAGGATCCTGAACAGAGGACCCCTTCTATTAGCTCTGAATTCCTAAATAGGGAGTATGGAAATAGGTTTTCAGAACTAGGCAACCTCTTTTAAGAGTTGTCATCCATCTGTCAAAACTTCTGAATGGTAAACCTGTTTTGTAGTGATAGGTAATCCCTTTCCTGTACATAAATCAGTAAATCTGCCTGTTTTATAAAGCTGGTTAGTAATCCCAGCTCAAGCTGTAACAGAGGCCATAGTGATTAAATTAAGGGGGTATTACCAGCTGGGACATTTAGGCCATATCTGAGACTCGCTGTGAACGGAGAGCACACTGAGCGTGTGCAGCATCGATTGGAGGGCACACCGAGCGTGTGCAGCATCGATTGGAGGGCACACAGAGAGTGTGCAGCATCAATTGGAGGGCACACCGAGCGAGTTCAGCATCGATTGGAGGGCACACCGAGCGAGTTCAGCATCGATTGGAGGGCACACCGAGCGAGTTCAGCATCGATTGGAGGGCACACCGAGCGTGTGCAGCATCGATTGGAGGGCACACCGAGCGTGTGCAGCATCGATTGGAGGGCACACCGAGCGTGTGCAGCATCGATTGGAGGGCACACCGAGCGTGTGCAGAATCGATTGGAGGGCACACCGAGCGTGTGCAGCATCGATTGGAGGGCACACCGAGCGTGTGCAGCATCGATTGGAGGGCACACCGAGAGTGTGCAGCATCGATTGGAGGGCACACCGAGCGAGTTCAGCATCGATTGGAGGGCACACCGAGCGTGTGCAGCATCGATTGGAGGGCACACCGAGCGTGTGCAGCATCGATTGGAGGGCACACCGAGCGTGTGCAGCATCGATTGGAGGGCACACCGAGCGTGTGCAGCATCGATTGGAGGGCACACCGAGCGCGTGCAGCATCGATTGGAGGGCACACCGAGCGCGTGCTGCATCGATTGGAGGGCACACCGAGCGCGTGCTGCATCGATTTGGAGGGCACACCGAGCGTGTGCAGCATCGATTGGAGGGCACACCGAGCGTGTGCCTTGCTCTCCATTAACTTCAGAGCCCTGTCCTTGAGATAGGAGGTGGTTCCAGGTGGAATCGACACCTATCGAATGTATAGAAGTGAAGGCTGAGCTGCATTACCAAGCACAGCTGCTATACGATGTACTGCGCTGTCCTTGGAAAGCTCTGGTGAGAGCGGCAGATCCCTAAAGGAGCTGATCAGCGGGGATGTTGTGATCGAGACCCTCGCCCATGTGATAATGATCACCTATCCTGAAGATAGGTTAGCATTATCATTTCCTCAGCTAATCACATTGGGTGTGGCTTCAGCTGAACAGAAGACAACCCCTTTAATTAACCCCTTTAATTAGCGTACATTTACTGATGATTTTATGATTAAGGACTGTAGGATATACATTTAGACTGTTCACCTTCAACTTTGGAATATGCTTAGAAATATATTTAAGGTGTTGTCTAAAGGCCCCCGTACACATTGGTGTATTGTAGGCCGAACCCGCTAATAGCGGCAGGTTCAGCCGACAGTCTGTGTATGTGGAGCTCCCAACTCTCCCCCTACAGATGATGTTGGGAAGGATTGGACTTTCTCCCCTCTCCTCATAGAACGCACATAAACATTCGGCCGAACCCATACATGTATGTGTAGGGGTGAGAGAATAAGCGTTTTGGTCAACGGCTATTGGAGATGTACGGGGGCTTACAGGGTTGCCAGCGGCCTGCCTCCCCTACTGAAAGGATGATACTTACCTCCCCCCGTCGTTCCGGTCCTGTAGATCTCTATATTCCTCTCCATGGCTTTTTTTTCTTGCATGGTCATCTGTTCCTCTTCAGCCAACCGCTGGCTTCAGCAGTCCCATGTCTCTTGTGGACATATTACAGCTGAAGCTAGCGGTTGGCTCAATAGGATCAGGTGACCGTGCCAAGGAGGAAGTAAACAAGCCACGGCCCGGAAGATGGAGATGCGGGAGTCAACGCGTAGGACTGCAGCAGTAGGAAGCAGGCAAGTATCATCCTTTTAGTAGGGGGGCAGGTTGTCGCCAACCCTTTAAGATTAGAAAAAAGGGGTCTGCTATGGTGGTACTCTTATCCATAGGTTGTGTCTGGGATTTTCAGCATTCACTTGAATATGACAGACCATACTGTATAGGAAAGAGTTGCGCCGTTTAGTGAAAAATCCCACTTGTATCTGTTCTCTGACAACCCCTTTAACCCCTGGGTGCCATAACAATTTACATTTTTAGATTTTAGTTTATTTCCTCCCTTCTCTTCCACAAGCCATAACAAGCCACATGAGGGCTTTTTTTTTTTTTTTTTTTTTTTTGTGGGCCAAGTTATATTTCTAATGGCAGCATCAAATATTCCATACAATGTATTTTATAAAGCTGGAAAAAATTATTAATAGTGTGGAATTTGAAAAAAAAAAAATATATATATTGATATTCCCTGGTTCAGTAAGATTCCAGCGATATCATAGTTATATACTGTACTTTATGTTTTAATACTGCTTAAAAAAGTAAAAAGCTTGCCCATAACCTTTTTATATTTCCATCTATGGAGCTGTGTAAGAGCTGTTTTTTTTTGTGATCAAAAGGATGATTTGGTCATTTGGCATCTTCCTGTTAGAGCGCTCGCTGTACAGAATAAACACTCACATTTTACTAGTTTCGTCATTTTCGGACACAGTCATACCAACGATTTATTTATTTATTTTTTATTTAGGAAATTAGGAAAGAGGGCCTTTTAATTTTAATATGTTTTTATTTATTCTTTTATATTTTTACAAACTTTTTTTTTTACTTTATTTTTAGCCCCCCCTACGAGCATAGCTTTATACCATACACTGCAAACAATACTATTGCAGTCTATGGTAATATTGCTATGTTCATACTAACTGAACTTCTCCCACAATCCCGTCGCGGGGGAAGGCCTTTTGATCGGCAGTGGGAGCCGTAATTGGCGCCATCTGCCATACATAGGGTGGATATTACAAAGGAGTTAAGAAACTGCTTGAATAAGAATCTCTTAACATCATTCACTCCCTTTAGCCCCAGGAATGACTCGAAAATCCTGCAGATTGACAGATTTACGTAAACCATCCTCACAGAAGACGAACAAAAAAGAAACACCACAAGGAACTGTAAATGCCCCCAGCTGTTCACTTACAGGAGGGGCAGAGGTAACAGTCGCTCCCAGCCCCTGGTGCCTGAGGGGGTATAAAGCCCCCTCTGCCACCTAAGAAGACACCAGCATCATAAGTGGCACATGGTAGGTGGGGGGCCCGGTTACAGATTTTGCATTAGTGCCCGGGAGATAAAAGTTCCGCCAACTCCTAAACCAAAATTTGCTCCTTTTTTTTTTTTTTTTTTTTTTTTTTTTTTTTTTTTTTTTTTTTTTTACAGGTCTCTGATTTGCTCAAGTTTTATTTTAAAACAAGTCCTCGGTTCACAGTAGAAACTTGATCTACAAGATTCCTGCATGTGACATTTCTGCAGGTCAAAAAAACAAAGGACTTTGATATGTTCTTCAGATCACCGTTTAGTATCAGACGTGTCCATGAGGATGATAGCCAGAGCCAGAGATAAGCGTGCAACAGGAGGAATCACGCTGTGCCGGGGTCTAAAAATAAAAGCAGAGAACAAATTTCAGGTCACTCGTTAAGGATTCAGGATTTTATGTAGATTTTGTTCCAGTTCAGTCAGATTTCACAGCTTAAAGGGAACCTGTCACCAGTTTTATGGTGTCCTAACTAAGGGCAACATAAATAAGTGACTGATTCTCTTAGCAAAATGCTGGGTCACTTTCTTTAATTGACCCAGTCAATCTGCCAACATCTTGTATTGAAAAGCTCCAGCTGATAATGATGAGTCATGAATATTCATGAGCTTCTGACTCTTCCCGCCTACCTGCTGCTGATTGACAGTTATTTTCCATATGAATCAGCAGCAGGGCCGGCTCTATCATAAGGCAGCCCAAGCGGCTGTTTGAGGGCGCAGAGAAGGGGGGGCGGGACGCAGCTGATAGGCTGAGGCAGCAGCTGTGACACACACTCTGAGCTACGAGACCCTTGTGTATTTAAATCTCATTTAGCATGTCTTTCAGAAAAGTTTCTCCTGGGATTCGAACTCGCAATCTAGTGTACATACACATGACAGCTGCCCCAGCACACTGTGTATGGATGTAGCAGAGCTGGGTGTGTTGGGGCAGTTATCTACAGTATAAGTCTTATATATTTTTAAGTAACTGGCTATACAGCTCTCAAGTGCTTTGCCTTTGATACAGAAGGTCATGGGTTTAAATCCCAGGAGAAACTTTTCTGAAAGACAGGCTAAATAAGAACACGAGCACCAAATCTTCAACACTAGAGGCTGGTGGGAACACAGGAAGAGGCTGCATCGCATTGCTGACATGGCCGCCCCCCTCCCCCTCATAAAAGTGTTTTTTTTTTTGTTGTTTTTTTTTAAATACCGGACTGTTACTTTACTGCCACGGGGGAGGGGGCTATTGGAGCCATGATACTGGCACCTTTTTTACAGGTCCGTATGCAGAACCATTCACTTCAATGGTTCCGCTAAAAAATGCATTCCGTTTCCGTATGTCCACATGTCCGTTCTGCAAAAAAATAGAACATGTCCTATTCTTGTCCGTCTTGCGGACAAGGACAGGCATTGTTACAATGGATCCGCAAAAATAAACGGATGCAATACAGATGTTGCACAGATGTCATCTGTTGTTTTTTTTTTTTGCGGACCGCAACGTACATACGGTCCCTAAGGGTGCCATTCACACAACCGTATCCATTTTGCGGTCCACAAATCGCTGATCTGCAATGTGGTCCTTGTATGTCCCGTACTTTTCGCAGGCCCCTTGGAAAAAATGAAAAAAAAAAAAAGTCTAATCTTGTCCTCAAAATGGACAAGAATAGTAGATCTAACTTGTAGCTTGGCCGCACGGATGCAGACAGTTCATGGATGACATCTGTGTGCTGTCAGCATTTTTTTGCAGCGCCATAGAAATGAGTGGGTTTGTGCACAATCTGTAAAAAAACGCTGATTGAATGAGAACCGAAAATACAGTTGTGTGAATGCACCCTAAATGCGATACTCATGTGGCTTTTATTCTGTGTTGGTCAGGGTTGGTGCTGTTTTTTGTAATGCCCCCCCACCCCATCATAATATCCAGTTTTCATAAGTTCTGTTTAAAATGGCACTTAAAGGGACGTTCCATATTTATGTAAATTTCAACTTAAAAGGTGTAAAAACATCTGGTTTAGCAAAGTGAATGGGGCCGGATGCTGCGCACAGTGTTTAGGGATGTAGTGCTACGGCTTCACTGCGGCCCCTTGCATTTTCGGGATTGTCGGGAACCAAGAGGTGGAGCGCCGCCTCCTTATCAAACAGCTGATCAGCAGTCGTAGCGGGTGTTAGATAGGTCATCAATATAAATGGCTGCACAATACCTTTAAGGTGGCCATAAAGAGTAGATAACTAGCGACCAAAAATGACCTTTCACTGCACACCTAAAGGGATGTTCACACGTCAGCTAATACCGTAAATCCAATGTGTATTTCTGGGACAGAAATCTGTGGCTGACACATGGATATCTGCAGTGGACATACAAGGGTGCTGGACAAAAAGAGATTCCAAAAATTTACATTATCTATTGTACCTGCATGAAAGCTCTTTAGCACCAATCCCTTGAGCTTCAGGCCATGTCTGTAGCTCCAAAATCCCTAATCATCAGGCTAAAAGTATCTCTATTGGATTCCTCCATGGGTGGTCAGAAAAGAGAATGGACTGGCTACTCGCACACCAGGTAACCCTGCCTGCAGGGTGCGAAGATCGGCAGATAATGTGGAAACTGTCCCAATGAAGACATGCAATTAAGACAATTAGGATATCCACAAAGCAAAGACTCCTGCCATTGCTTATTTTCCTGGTTTAGCAGTATAATTAAAGGGGTTCTCCGGGAATTTTTTTTAAATGACCGCCAGCAACCTGTCCTAGAATGTAAGTCGGAGTTGTTGCCTCCACTTGCAGAGCTGCCTAGGGTGGTTAGGTTTCGGGGGCCTTAGGGTACTTTCACACTTGCGTTGTTTGATTCCGGCAGGCAGTTCCGTTGCCTCATCAGGCAAACTGTATGCAAACAGATGTCATTTTTTATAACTGATCAGACATTTTTCAGACTGATCAGGATCCTGATCAGTCTGAAAAATGCCTGATCAGTCAGAAAAATGCATTGCAATACCGGATCCGTTTTTCCAGTGTCATCAGGCATGCGCAGACCGGAAGGATGGATCCGGCAATCTGGTATTTTGAATGCTGGATCCGGCACGAATACATTCCTATGGAAAAAAAATGCCGGAGCATTCAGGCAAGTCTTCAGTTTTTTTTTCACTGGAGATAAAACCGTAGCATGCTACGGTTTTCTTTTGCCTGATCAGTCAAAATGACTGAACTGAAGACATCCTGATGCAAACTGAAAGGATTACTCTCCATTCAGAATGCATGGGGATATGCCTGATCAGTTCTTTTCCGGTATAGAGACCCTTTGACGGAACTCTATGCCGGAAAAGAAAAACGCTACTGTGAAAGTACCCTTACTACATACTATGCCCTTGTACTTGCATATTGGTGAGGTTTCCTGTCAGGCTGCTCAGCCATGATGGCATATCATAGACAGCACTGCAGCACTACATCTATTGCAGAGCAAAGCGCATCCTCCGGCAAGCACCCACCCAGCCAGGGCCGGATTAGCGGTTACCCGCTATACTAGGTAGGTAACAACAGTGTCCACTAGCTATCTTAGTGGACACCTTAGCTAGTGGCTTCCACTCCACCAAGTCCGGTTACCTTGGTGGCACGTCTCAGGTGCATCCCCTCTAATAGGTTTCTTGCACCATTCTTGGAGACACATACCTTCCTCCGTATATGAGGCCTGTCACTGCCTCACAGTATGGACAGGGAGTCAGACATTACCTATAGGATATATGTTAACAGACTCCCTGCTGTGAGGAGTATTAGGCCTGTTTAGGTTTTCCATTTCGAAAATGCAGATCAAGACTCCTCCTAGTCACTGACAGTGAGATCTTGATAAGAGCATAAAATATGTCAGAAATGTGCAAATCTTTTCACGATACAAGCTTTAAAGAGCATCTGTCAGCAGGATCAACCGTATTAAACCAGGTATTGACACTGTCTTCTTGCTGGACCCTGTAACAGCGCACATACGCCGTAGAATCTTCAGTTGGCGCATGCACAGTACATCGGCTTTCCCCGCTGCTGCGGTGCTTACTGTACATGCGCTGTTAGAAGACTCTACGAAGCATACCGCAAGCAACATGTCAGGCCTGCCGTCTGGATGTGATGCGTGTAGTGAATGGACTGAATCCTGACCCATTCATTTCAGTTAGTCTGCGGGTTTCTCACTTTAGGCCTCTTGCACACGACCATGGTTTGGTTTTATATCCGAGCTGCAGTTATTGCGGCTCGGGTGCGTACCCATTCAGTTCAAATGGGGCCGCAAAAGATGCGGACAGCACTCCGTGTACTGTCCGCATCCGTTGCTCTGTTCCGTGGCCCCACAAACATGATAGATCATGTCCTATTCTTGTCCGTTTTGCGGACAAGAATAGGCATTTCTATAACGGGCAGTCTGTTCCGTTCCGAAAATTGTGGAAGGAACACGGGCGGCATCCGTGTTTTGCGGGATCTTCAATTTGCAGACCACAAAACCACGCACGCTCGTGTGCAAGAGGCCTAATGCTCAGGAAAAACCGCAGTGTGTTCTATGTTGTGCATTTTTCACGCAGCTCTGGCTTCACAAAAGTGAATAGGGCTTGTGTGAAGAACGGAAGGCTTCCTAAGGCCTCATGCACACCACCGTTGTTGTGTTCCGTTCCGCAAAATGGGGTTCCGTTGTTCCGTGATCCGTTTCCGTTTTGTTTCCGTGTGTCTTCCTTTATTTTTGGAGGACCACCAGACATGAAGGAAAGTAAAAAAAAAGTCAAGTTTGCCATGCAAATGATAGGAAAAAAACGGACGCGCGGATGTGGATGACAATCTTGTGTGCCTCCGCGTTTTTTCATGGTCCCATTGACTTGAATGGGTTCGCGAACCGTGTTCCGTGAAAAAAATAGGACAGGTTATATTTTTTTGACGGACTGGAACCACGGACGCGGATGACAAACGGTGCATTAGCCGAGTTTTCAACAGACCCATTGAAAGTCAATGGGTCAGCAGAAAATCACGAAAAACGGAACAACGGACACAGAATAAAACAACGGTCGTGTGCATGAGGCCTAATACAAAGCATTTTCACTGATGGTTACTAGGAGATGTAGATTGTAATTCTTCAGTTTTTCTTCAAGCACATGAGACGTATACAATCCAGACAGAAAAAAAACACACACACTGGCCGCAATCGCAGGAGAAACTGATTGAACTTGCATGCAAAACCATCGCTTTTTACCTGGCCAGACCCTGACACAATCCATATCACTCGTGTGAAAGAGTTCTAAACCGGCCAACCAGGGAGTCATTGACTCTCTTGTCTTGGAGCAAAATGGCAAATGACAAGCGTGTAGAGTTTCGGCCAACCAGAACGGAAGTTTTCCAACTTGACCGATGACATTTTCAGCAGTCAGAAGTTTTTCAAATGATGTTTGGCCTAAATAACCAAAATCGACCATTTTAGCCAACTTTTATCTCATGTGTACGTCCACCTTTTAAGGTCCTTTAAACAGGACTATTATCGGGCAGATTATTAGGATCAATTGTTCATACAAAAACTCGCTCCCGATAATTGCCCATGTAACGGTGCCGCGATCACCTGATCAACAAAAATCAACTGTTCATTAGCTGAAATAAATTTGATGTGGACTCCTCAATTATCATTTTTGGGCAGCAGATCGTGCTGTGTAAACAGGGATCTACTGCCCAGAAACAGTTAAAGGGGTTGTCCGGTTTCAGGGCTGACCCCGGATATAAGCTCCCCTTCACTCCTTTACCCTGTAGGAGTGGAGCATTTCCTTGCTCTGATGCTTCCCTTGCCTTGTGCTGCATTGCGCAGGGCAAGGCCTATTTGTTGTGAGCTGGTGACGTACCGGACTTCACATCAGTATGCTAGGCGGAGACTTCTGCCTAGCAGGGAGCCCGGTGATGTCACTGGCAAAAATGGGCAGTGTATAGAAGGTGGTTTTAGAGGCGAGTATAGCTGATACTCACCTCTAAAACTGCCCAGAACAGCGCTATACACCACCCACTAGTGTCGGTGATGTCACTGGGCTCCCTGCTAGGCTGAAGTCTCCGCCTAGCATACTGATGTGAAGCCCGGTACGTCATCGGCTCACAACAAATAGATCTTGCCCTGTGCGATGCAGCGCTAGGCAAGGGGAGCATCGGAGCAAGGAAATGCTCCACTCCTACAGGGTAAAGGAGTGAAGGGGAGCTTATATCCGGGGTCAGCCCTGAAACCGGATAACCCCTTGAACTGTTTCTGGGCAGTAGATCCCTGTTTACACAGCTCCGATGCTCCACTCCTAACTATCCGTTTTTAGCCCTGAACTTGTACAACCCCTTTAATCTGTATGAGCACGAGCGACTGCAGCAGCGATCACTTGCCCCCATACAGCGGAGATGATTGCTACATGTAAATGCAGCTCTCGTCTCTAGGGATGAGCAAATTTCATATGTTGAAATTCGTTTTCGGTTCGGGTTGTGGTATAATGTGAATTGCGTTACCACGGACCATAACGCAATTTCATTCAGTCATAATAGAAGTCTATGGCCTGCATAACGGATCCGTCCGGTTTCCGTTATGCTGGAGTCCTCTCCTGCATAATGGAAATGGGACGGATCCGTGATGCAGGCCATAGACTTCTATTATGACGGAATGAATAACGGAATGTCTCTAAAGGCGTTCTGTCATAGAATTGCGTTATGGTCCGTGGTGACAGAATCCATAACGCGATTCACATTTTACCACAACCCGAACTGAAAACGAATTTCAAAATATGAAATTCGCTCATCTCTGACGAGCAGGCAGTTATTGGGGAGGAATCGGTTCCTTCCGATCATTGCCTGCTCATTCGGCACATGTAAGTGCGCCATTAGTAGCAAACTGGAACATAAGCTTCACTCTGACCAATATTTGGGGAGGGGACGGAGGTAAAAGGAACAAATAGCAGGTAACAGATTATTATCATTACTATTATTTGGAGATAGACTCATAAAAACCCTGATAATGGAAGGTAAAGCAATGTCAACATTTCCTCCTGAATGGTTTCCTGTACAAAGACGCCAGTGTAATGTTTACCCCCTGCCACAACGCTATGTAAAACCTGAGCTGCAAATGACGGCTAATGCGAGGCCAGGGCCGTCCCGATGATGCTGACAAGCACGGGCCTGCCCTCGTCTACCTCTCAGAGGCTTTCTTTATCTTCCTGTTTTCTCTGATCCTCAGGAGCTCACAGACCGTGTCATTGTTCCGCATCAACACGGTTTCGGCTTTTCAGAATTCAAGGCACCATTTTTGTTGCTGTAAGTACTATGGCAACGGGCAGAGGTTCGGGATAAACCCCTCGCTGAGGACTCATTGCTAGAAATTTACAAAATACGTCACACATGAATGGTGGCAACTGAGGTCTTCATATCTTCAACTGGACAAAAAAAACGCACATAAAGCCGCACTATTTAACTCGTTTTTGGAGCGGATTTCCTGTTCATGTTAATAACCCCATTGACGTCTTTGGGGAAATACGCTCTACAGAAGGTGCGAAATCACACAAACAATTGACTCGCTGTGGGTTTCAAAATCCGCACGGCAGGTTCCGCAGGAGGATCAAAGTGTATATTATTTATCAAATCTTCGCTGCTACAGTATTGCGCTGCAGTTTTTTCACACGAAAATCTGCGTGGATAAAACTGCGTAATCCACAACCTGCGAAGGTAGCCTAAAGGGATTCTCCGCCTTGGATATGGGATGGGCCTCTTGACATTGAGCTGATCACAGAATGTCCTCCTGCTGTGACCACCCAGTGATCGGCTGTTACATGTGGTCGGGATTCAGACAGCCGGTTTTTGATATGGCAGTAGGACTGTATATTCACGTAGGACACAGACCTGGTGATGGCCAAAGACAATTGTCTCCGGGTCCCTGTTCTTGTCGCAAGCTTTGAGTTTCTCTACATGGACCCTTGGTCCATGCATAACAACTAAAGTGTGCATTTCACCATTTACTTCTATGTGTCCATGTGAAGCTCCTTGCAGTCCATTATATGTCTCCATGATTGCCCCCTGTGTTGCTCTTCCTCTTCAATTCTCTGTCTGACTAACTTCTCTGGATATGGCCATACTGTTAGGTTTTTGATGCAGTGTTGGTAATCAAAATCAGGTGTAGATCCTAAAGAGAGAGAAAGTATTAAAGGGAATCTGCCACCACGTGAAATAAGTTCTGCTGAAATGGGAGATGCACTTGTCAGCAGGTTCTAATTTTTTTTTTATCCCATCTTGATACATGGCCAAAATCCTGAGAACAAAAGCCTTTTAATTTTATACAAACTAGCCCCGTGGTGCAACAAGGACATAGCTGTTGCACTCAAGGCTTTGCTCATTTTCTTTGCACAGTGATATTCAGCAATGTACTGCACAGCCCCGGGACTTCAGGGCCAGGCGCGATTATGTCTACACTGCCTGACCTTGTCAGTCAAACGGAGGGGGCTCGGCCGGCAAATAAAAGGAGCAACCCCTTGGGTGCAACGGCAGTGCCTTCGTTTCACCAATGGGCTAATTTGCATAAAACGAAAAGGCTTTTTTTCAGGATTTGGGCTATGTATAAAGATGGAACAAGGAATCTGCTGACAAGCCCACATCTCCCATGTCAGCTGGATTTATTTTAAGGTATGTGGTGATAGTTTCCCTTTAAGTGAAGACAATACTTTCCCTTTTTTTTTAATCCACTCTTGATTTTGGCTTTAAAAACTACATGAAAAGAACCTAAATGTGTGGTCGTACTGTAACCATGGCAGATGTATCCAAGCTTTTCAGAAAATCATCTTAGTTTTTTAATTTAAAGGCTATGTGCACCTTTGGAGGCAATTTTTGTTTATGATTGCATTTTACTTATTTTTGGCTAAAAATCTTATTTTCAATTGGCCTTTATTAAACAATATTGAGCCTTTCTGTCACAAAGAGTTAACAGTTTTTCTAACAGTGTGTCTGGTACTTTCACTTTGTGCGGTCACCTAATAAACCTTATCTCTAAACTACTGAGAGGTCATAAACACTTATTTAAGCCACATACTTATCAGTAAGATAATAACTGAGCTATAATGAGTGTTTATAATCATCAGAGAGCAGAGATAATGACCCCGTCAGCTCCTCAACTGACAGAAAAGAGAGAAAAGCCAGAGGCTGCTACTAGAGCATCTCAGCCCTGTACAGAAACAAAGGCTCCATAGTTTTAATAAAGACCAATTGAAAAAATAATTTTTAGCTCAAAAGTAGTACAATGCGATAATAATAAAAATCCCCCAAAGGTGTACAGTACATAACCTTTAAAGATGTAATAGGAAAAAAAATTGCAGTTTTTACACTAGCCATTGAGCCCTCACAATAGCCGAATACTTCCTGTCACTTTTGAGCTCGTGCTGTGTACACTGGTGTCATTATCATCAGAGGGCAGGGTTACAAATAAAGGCAACACTTCCTGCTGTAAAGCAAATCTCTGCAAATCGTGTTTAGACTATATAACAAAAATACACGGTCTGATAGCTATTACAGTACAGATTTTAATAGGTATATAAAGTGATACATTTCCTCCTACAGTGGCGGCTGCAAACTGCTGCGGCCTCCCTTTCCTCTTCCCGTGATACACCTACAGCTTTCTTCACTTGGGTGGATGCTGTGAAGGGGTTTTTCTTCACCATGGAAAGGATTCTGCGATCATGCACCACTGTTGTCTTCTTCACTTCCCAAGCTTACCAGTGCACTTTACCATTTACCAGAATGTACCAAACAGTTGATTTGATCACTCCTAACATTTCCGCTATCTTTCTGATGAATTTCTTTTTTTTTTTTTTTTCAGCCTAACAGTCTGTTTCACTTATCTTGAGAGCTCCTTAGACCACATCTTGTGGATTCACAGCAACAGCTTCCAAATACAAATACCACACCTGGAATCAACTCCAGACCTTTTACCTGCTTAATTGATGATTGATTAACGAGGGAAAAGCCCATGCAGCCCATTAAATAACTTTTGAGATAATTGTCCAATTACCTTTGTTCTCTTGAAAAACAAGCAGCTACATATTAAAGAGTTCTAATTCCTAAACCCTTCTTCCAATTAGAATGTGAGTACCATCAAATTAAAGCTGAGAGTCTGCACTTAAGCCCATATCGATTATATAACTGTATCTTGAATATGTTTTGGTAAACAGCTAAAATGCCAAAACTTGTGTCACTGTCCAAACATTTCTGGACCTAACTGGATGTGATTTTAACACACCTACATTTTACATGAGTAGGTCATCATGGGACAAACAGTATAGTTACCTGACAAGATGGGAGAAAGAAGCTGGACTATTCTTTATGGCCTCATGCACACGGCCGTTGTTCTGGTCCGCATCCGAGACGCAGTTTTTGCGGCTCGGGTGCGGACCCATTCACTTCATTGGGGCAGCAAAAGATGCGGACAGCCCTCTGTGTGCTATCCGCATCCGTTGCTCCATTCCGTGGCCCCGCAAAAAAAAACCATGTCCTATTCTTGTCTGTTTAGGCATTTCTACAATGGGCCGCCTGGTCTGTTCCGCAAATTGCGGACGGCACACGGGCGGCTTCCGTGTTTTGCGGATCTGCAATTTGCAGACCGCAAAAAACAGAACGGTCGTGTGCATGAGGCCTATGGCAGAGTAATTACAAAGAACTTCTTTTGCTCTGGAGGACCTGTCCTGTGTCCACTGTGTAAAGCTTAACTTCCCCTGTGGCGGCTTTGCTGTGAAATTGAACACTTACTGCCACGTTCCCCAAAAATCACCTCTGATCACTGAGGATCCCAGCAGCAGGACACCTTGTGATCAGTTTCTATTGGAGGAACCTTCTAAAATAGATTGTCAAAGGTGAACAAAAAAACTTTTCATATAGAAAAGTTTTTTAGTTTATCCTATTTTTTGTTTAAATTTAGTAAAATCCCTTTATAATCTCTCCTGCATTATTTCTTAGGCCCCTTTCACACGAGCGAGTTTTCCGCACAAGTGCAATGCGTGACGTGAACACATAGCACCCGCACTGAATCCTGACCCACTCATTTCAATGGGTCTGTGCACATTAGTACACATCAGTTCCACGTTGCGCGAAAAACGCAGCGTGTTCTATATTCAGCGTTTTTCACGCAGCCCTGGCCCCATGGAAATGAATGGGGCTTCAGTGAAAAAAGCATGGCATCCGGAAGCAAGTGCGGATGCAATGTGTTTTTCACTGATGGTTGCTAGGAGATGTTGTTTGTAAACGCATCAAAACGCATTGCACCCGCGTGGAAAAAACTGAACAACTGAGCGCAATCGCAGACAAAACTGACTGAACTTGCTTGCAAAATGGTGCGAGTTTCACTGAACGCACCCTGAACGCATCCGTCACGCATCCGTCACGCTCGTGTGAAAGAGGCCTTATAGATATATGACCCCGTTCCGCTGTACATCTTTGCACTTTTGGCGCTGGTGTCATTTCCTCACTGGGCGGATTGTTTATTTGCTCTGTCTTGCTCAGATTTGACTGATGGATAAATATAAACCACAAAAATGTCCCACTAAGTAAAAACTAGCAAAAAGTACAGACAGCAAGTTATATGTGCTGACTAACGTCACAATGCATTTAAATCCACCAGATACAAGCTCAGTAGCAATTTCGGCAAAACTGCGACCTGTGAATGAAGAGCCTGAACTGGCTCCATGCACACAACCATATACGTTTTGCGGTCCCCAAATCGTGAATCCACAAAATACGGATGCGGTTCTTGTGCTATCTGCATTTTTTGTTGCGTACTCATTTACTTCAATGAGTCTGAGGTCTTCATTTTGTAGACATATTGTAACGTTTTAAAGGTGCGGAAAGCACACTGATCATCCATGCGCTTTTTGCATCCGTATATCTTTTCCTCAAAAAGATAGAACTTGTCCTATACTTGGCCTCAAAATACAAACCATGGAACCCTTAAAGTCAATGGGTCTGCAAAAATTCAGATGCAACACAGACGGTATCTGCATTTTGCGGATCCGTAATTAGCGGTCACAAAATATATATGGTTGTGCGCATAAGGCCTTATGGTGTATTTACATGTGGCGGTATGTTCCTGAAATTTCTGCCACCTTTAGACTCTGTTCACATCCACATTGTCCATTCCATTGTTCTGCTCCAACATAGGATCAGAAGAACCAAAATAGCGACAATGTCGGATCCCACACAACGTCATGACGGACATCAATGGTGCTGATGGACCTCAATGACTATAATTAAGTCTATTGGGTTTCCATTATGGTGTCTGTCCTTTTAGTGGACAATGCTGAATGCTTTTCAGTTTTGTAAGTCTTCAATGCAGGTGTGAGCACTGTTTTAGCTTTTCTAAAGCTTGTTAAATTGGGAATAGGATTAGAACTGGTTTCTAACAGGGTTGGGACAACTGGTAGGCTGCCGGGTGGCAAGTGGGCAGACATTTAAAGGAATTGTCCAGTTTAAAAACCCATTTTCAAATACCCTAATTGCATTCATAGAGGGGTCTTGTTTGGGACCTCTGTAAAATAGCCACATTAGAGAGCCATTCCAAGGATGTAATGCTTTATTGATCACTTACTGCTATGTTTCTCTCAAGTTCATACCTGTGATCAGCTTACTTTCAAGGGGTTCTTCTTACAAGTAGGGATTGTAAAAAGTGATCAGCTCGTTTAAGGATAACGGAAGGATTCGATAGGAACCAAGAGGGCTTGTCTCAACCCTTGTTCCAAGTGATCACATATCTAGGGCAAAGGTTTGGGCCATAGACGTTTCAACATGATCGTTGGCCAAGAGACATAACTATGTATGTGGGTTTTTATTACTTCCTATCAAAGGAGATTTCCAATTGTTTTATAGGCCATCAGTATATGATTGGTGGGGGTCCGTTGATCAGCTGTATGAAGAAGCCGCAGTGCTGTGGTGAGCACCACGGCCTCCTCGCAGCATACCAAGCACAGCACTGTCCATTGAATAGCGTCTCTGCTTCGTATTGCTGGGCAGGCCCATTTACTTGAATGGAACCGAGCTGCGCCTAGGCCACGTGACCGATGAACGTGATGTCACATGGCCTAGAAAGAATCCACGGCAAGGAAGTGGTCTCTTCAAAAAGCTGATTGGCGGGGGTCCCAGGAATCAGAGCACCCACCAATCAGATACTGGTGACCTATCCTCAGTATAAAACACTCAGAAAACACCTTTAAGTGACAAACTCATTTGTGATGTCACAGAGATTTACCTCATTACAAAGGGTGACATTTTTTTTCTTTTTTTGTCGTTGCCACATGTCATACAAAAACATGACTGTGATATCGCAGCAGCTTAGCTTGCTGAAAACCACTAGTGAAACTCTGCAGCATGGTCCAATCTTTCGGCCTTAAGGACACCATTTTCTCATGGTTTCTTCCTATCTCTTTAGCCGGGGGCTGACATGCCCATAGACATAGGTCCCAGTGGCGTGCCCAGAGGGGTCCGCCTGGGTGCCAGCTCTCAATGGGGTGCCAGATCAATACAGATGGAAGCGCTCATTACCTTTCCCTTTATAAGATGCAGTGCATCTTATAAAAGGGGGAAAAAAAGTGAGCGCTTCCATAATGGAAGCGCTCACTAGTCTGCAGGAGGAGGGGGAGAGAAGCGCTGTGAGCGCTGTACAGTACTTACCCCTGCTCGCTCTTCTCAGGGTCCGAGCTGCTGATCAGGTGACTGAAGCGCGGACCCTGAGAAGAGAAGACAGCCAGAACAGGGAGAGTGGCGGCAGGAGAGGTAAGTGACTTTATTATTTTACATTCTGATTTGAGGTCTGATATGGAGGTCTAATGGGGGCCTGGAGCAGTCTATGGGGGGTCTGGAGGTCTGACTGGGGGGGTCAGGAGGTCTGACTGGGGGGGTCAGGAGGTCTGACTGGGGGTCTAGAGTGGTCTAATGGGGGTCTGGAGGTCTGATTTGGGGGTCTGGAGGTCTGACTGTGGGGTCTAGAGGTCTAATAGGGGTCTGATTGGGGGTCTGGAGGTCTGATTGGAAGTCTGGAGGTCTGACTGGGGTGTCTAGAGGTCTATTGGGGGTCTGAAGGTCTGATTGGGGGTTTGGAGGTCTGACTGGGGGTGTGATTGGGGGGTCTGGAAGTCTAATGGGGGTCTGATTGGGGGTCTGGAGGTCTAATGGGGGTCTGATTGGGGGTCTGGAGGTTTGACTGGTGGTCTAGAGGTCTAATGGGGGTCAGATATGGGGATCTAGAGGTCTAATGGGGGTCTTGAGGTCTAATGGGGTTTGGAGGTCTAGTGGGAGTCTGGAGGTCTGATATGGGGGTCTGGTCTGAGGTCTATGTGGGTCTGGAGGTCTAATGGGGGTCTTATATGGGGGTCTTATCTAAGGTCTGATATTGGGTCGAGGTCTTACATGGAGGACTAATGGGGGTCTGATCTGAGGTTTAAAACTGGGGTCTTATATGGGGTCTCCCAGGCAGCCCCCCGAAGCCCTGTCCTTACCCTTCCCCGTCTGCGCAGTTCTGGCCACTACTGAGCAGACGGGGAAGGTTCCCATGGCAACAGGACGCCTTCTCAGGCATCCTGCTGTCCATGGTTCTGAACAGATCTGTGCTGAAGGCATAGATCTGTTCAGACAAAGTGTAAGTAAAATACAGTACAGTACACTATATAGTGTTCTGTACTGTATTATACAGACATCAGACCCACTGGATCTTCAAGAACCAAGTGGGTCTGGGTAAAAAAAATAAAAAGTAAAAATCAAAAAACACATTTATCACTGATTAAAAATGAAAAAAAATTAATTCCCTACACATGTTTGGTATCGCCGCGTCCATAACGACCTGATCTATAAAACGGTCATGTTACTTTACCCGAACGGTGAACGCCATAAAAATAGAAAAAAAAAAACTATGATGAAATTTAAATTTTGCCCACCTTACTCCCAAAAAAAGGTAATAAAAGTGATCAAAAAAAATCGCATGTACGCCAAAATTGTAACAATCAAACCGTCATCTCATCCCGCAAAAATCATACCCTACCCAAGATAATCGCCCAAAAACTGAAAAAACTATGGCTCTTAGACTATGGAAACACTAAAACATTATTTTTTTTGTTTCAAAAAAGAAATCATTGTGTAAAACTTACATAAATAAAAAAAAGTATACATATCAGGTATCGCCGCGTCCGTATTGACCGGCTCTATAAAAATATCACATGACCTAACCCCTCAGGTGACCACCATAAAAAATAAAAATAAAAACGGTGTAAAAAAAGCCATTTTTTGTCATCTTACGTCACAAAAAGTGTAATAGCAAACAATGAAAAAGTCATTTGCACCCCAAAATAGTGCCAATCAAACCGTCATCTCATCCCGCAAAAAATGAGACCCTACTTAAGATAATCGCCCAAAAACTGAAAAAACTATGGCTCTTAGACTATGGAGACACTAAAACATTTTTTTGTTTTAAAAATGAATTCATTGTGTAAAACTTACATAAATAAAAAAAATTGTATACATATTAGGTATTGCCGCGTCCGTGACAACCTGCTCTATACAATTACCACATGATCTAACCTGTCAGATGAATGGTGTAAATAACAAAAAAAAAAACGGTGCCAAAAAAGCAATTTCTTGTTACCTTGCTGCACAAAAAGTGTAATATAGAGCAACCAAAAATCATATGTACCCTAAACTAGTACCAACAAAACTGCCACCCTATCCCGTAGTTTCTAAAATGGGGTCACTTTTTTGGAGTTTTTACTCTAGGGGTGCATCAGGGGGGCTTTAAATGGGACATGGTGTCAAAAAAAACAGTCCAGCAAAATCTGCCTTCCAAAAACCGTATGGCATTCCTTTCCTTCTGCGCCCTGCCGTGTGCCCGTACAGTAGTTTATGACCACACATGAGGTGTTTCTGTAAACTACAGAATCAGGGCCATAAATAATGAGTTTTGTTTGGCTGTTAACCCTTGCTTTGTAACTGGAAAAAAAATATTAAAATGGAAAATCTGCCAAAAAAGTGAAATTTTGAAATTGTATCTCTATTTTCCATTAAATCTTGTGCAACACCTAAAGGGTTAACAAAGTTTGTAAAATCCGTTTTGAATACCTTGAGGGGTGTAGTTTCTTAGATGGGGTCACTTTTATGGAGTTTCTACTCTAGGGGTGCATCGGGGGCTTCAAATGGGACATGGTGTCAAAAAAACAGTCCAGCAAAACCTGCCTTCCAAAAACCAAACAGCGCACCTTTCACTCTACACCCCGCTGTGTGGCCGTACAGTAGTTTACGGCCACATATGGGGTGTTTCTGTAAACGGCAGAGTCAGGGCAATAAAGATACAGTCTTGTTTGGCTGTTAACCCTTGCTTTGTTAGTGGAAAAAATGGGTTAAAATGGAAAATTAGGCAAAAAAATGAAATTCTCAAATTTCATCCCCATTTGCCAATAACTCTTGTGCAACACCTAAAGGGTTAACGAAGTTTGTAAAATCTGTTTTGAATACCTTGAGGGGTGTAGTTTATAGAATGGGGTCATTTTTGGGTAGTTTCTATTATGTAAGCCTCGCAAAGTGACTTCAGAGCTGTAGTGGTCCCTAAAAATTGTTTTTTTGTAAATTTCTGAAAAATTTCAAGATTTGCTTCTAAACTTCTAAGCCTTGTAACATCCCCAAAAAATAAAATATCATTCCCAAAATAATTCAAACATCAAGTAGACATATGGGGAATGTAAAGTCATCACAATTTTTAGGGGTATTACTATGTATTACAGAAGTAGAGAAACTGAAACTTTGAAATTTGCAAATTTTTCCCAATTTTTGGTAAATTTGGCATTTTTTTATGCAAAAAAATATATATTTTTTTACTTCATTTTACCAGTGTCATGAAGTACAATATGTGACGAAAAAAACAATCTCAGAATGGCCTGGATAAGTCAAAGCGTTTTAAAGTTATTACCACTTAAAGTGACACTGGTCAGATTTGCAAAAAATGGCCTGGTCCCAAGGTGTAATAAGGCTGTGTCCTTAAGGGGTTAAAGGGGTTGTCCGCTTATTTTTATTTTTTTGTATGAGCGCTGCCTTCTCTGCTCTGTTTACCTGCTCATTACTGCAAATGCTACGACGAGCAGGTGAACAGAACAGAGAAAGCAGCTCTCATATGAGCGCTACCCTCCATTGAAACAGCTGGGGGCACAGAGGGCATTACTACTATGGAGGGGGTACAGAGGGCATTACTAATGTGAAGAGGGCACAATTGGCATTTGTTATTATGGAGGGGGCACAGAGCCAGAGGGCATTACTACAATTAAGGGGTCACAGTGGGCATTATTACTGTAAAGGGGGCACAGTGGGCATTATTACTGTAAAGGGGGCACAATGGGGATTTCTACTATGGAGGGGGCACAGAGGGCATTACTAGCAGAGTAGGCATTATTACTGTGAAGGGGGCACAATGGGCATTATTACTGTGAAGGGGGCACAGTGGGCATTATTACAGTGAATGGGGCACAATGGGCATTATTACTGTGAAGGGGGAATAATGGGGATTTATACTATGGAGGGGGCACAGAGGGCATTACTAGCACAGCGGGCATTATTACTGGAAGGTTGTACAATGAGGGCAATACTACTGTGAGGGGTTACCATATTTTTTTTAAGTATTTGGGGGGGTGCCAGAGAAAGAACCCACCCTGGATGCCAAAGACCCTAGGCACGCCACTGCTAGGTCCTTATCTCTTTTCTCTCTACATAGCCCCTGATGACACCCAACTACATACCTCACCCTGTGACATCACTTCTGCCATACAGAACACCAGTGACTAACTGTCCGCTGTCTCTAACATGTCCTCTATATATCTGAAACTGAATCTTTCAAAAGCTGAACTACTTGTGTTTTCTCCATCTACTAATCTACCTGAACCAGATATCTCCATCTCAGTTTGTGGCACTACCAGAATGTCTATGCAGCACTCCCGCTGTCTCGGTGTTATGCTTGACACTGACCTTTCCTTCACCCCCTATATTCAATCTCTCGTTCGCTCATGTCGCCTGCACCTCATAAACATCTCTAGAATCTGCTCCTTACTTACTGTGGAAACAATAAAAACTCTCATTCTTGCCCTGATCCATTCCCGTCTTGATTACTGCAACTCATTACTAATTTGTCTCCCCTCACCAGACTTTCCTCTCTCCAATCTATTCTGAACGCAGCAGCCAGGCTCATCTATCTGTCTAACTGCTACTCCGATGCCTCCACTCTGTGCCAGTCATTGCACTGGTTGCTCATTCTCACCCTCAAAGCTTTCCACCCCATACATCTCCTCTCTCATCTCTACCATCTGTCACGATCAGTGTGGGGGGGAAACTCCACTCTGAACACAGGAGGGAAGGGGAACAGTAACTGGGCCTGGAAACTAGGGAAGAAACAGGTCACCTCCTAGACAACCCTTATCCAGGCCCTAACTATCTATCAATATGAATAGACCTTGAAGGTAGGAATATTCATATGCAGTATACCTAGGCCTTTATATCCTTATAAGGCCCTGGAAAAGGTTAGGACCAGAGACAACCCTTCCTCCCCAGATGGACGAATGGAAGTCTCTGTCTCAGGCCCAGATACAAACAAAAGGGAATATAACAAACACAAACAAATGCGACACTTAACTTCTGTAGAGATGGACGAGCAGGAACACCAGAGACAAACTCACACCATCTCAGCCAAACCCAAATTAAGCTATCTACCGCATAGTCAGAAGGGTGGGTGAGACTATAAAGGGTAGAAGTGATGACCACTGAGCAACAGCTGAGAAAAGGGAAGTGGTCATTAACCCTATGTCACGGCGGACAGGATATCAGATACACAGATAAATAAACAAACAAGTTTCTAGGCGAGAAGCTGGGGATAAGGTCACCTCCTAGCAAATCCCTAACAGCTCTCCCTATACTGCTATGCCCACATTCAGACCCTTAAGGTGGGAATAATGTGTCCTCGTGCCTGGGCTGAAAATACCCTAGAATCCCTGAGATGGTGAAAGGGGAATAGGGCAGCCTGCTCCCTCAGAACCTGGAGGGGACAGACGTAACTCAAACAGCCTAGACAGCAAACAAGAAATCTGAAACCAACTTATCTTATCTGAGCAGGAACAGCCAATCCTTCCGTCCTTCAGGAACAAACAACCTCCCTGGGGGACAAGAACCAGGAGCGCCCTCCTGGGCTCCCAACACCTCCATCTCCAATTCGGGGTACAGAGCGGAGACCACCACCCCATCAGCCAAAATCGGAGCAGGATCCTCTGAATCACATCCCCCAGGAAAACTGCGAGACAAGGCATCTGCCTTGACGTTCTTAACCACAAAACCACAAAATTGAACCTGGTAAAAAAAAGTGACCATCTGGCCTGTCTAGGGTTCAGACGCTTGGCAGATTGCAGGTAAGCCAAATTCTTATGATCTGTATATACTGTAACGGGGTGAGACACCCCCTCCAACCAGTGACGCCATTCCTCAAAGGCCAACTTGATGGCCAGCAACTCCCTCCTACATCATAATTCTTCTCGGCGACCGAGAGCTTCTTGGGAAAAAAAAAGCACACGGGAGCCATTTGCCAGGAGATGACCCCTGCGACAGCACCGCTCCAATCCCCACTTCTGATGCATCAACCTCCACCACGAATGGCTGAGACACATCGGGCTGCACCAGAATGGGAGCAGACGCAAAACACTCCTTAATAGCCGAAAAGGCCTGCAATGCCTCATCCGACCAGACAGAGACGTCGGCGCCCTTCTTAGTCATATCAGTGAGAGGTCTTACAATGGTAGAATAGTTCAAAATAAATGTTCTATAATAATTAGTAAACCCCAAAAACCGCATCAAAGCTTTCTGATTCTCTGGTCGGTCCCATTCCAGAACTGCCCGGACCTTTTCGGGGGTCCATACGAAAACCAGAGTCAGAAAGCAGATATCCCAAAAACGGAAGCTCCTGCACCGAAAACACACATTTCTCCAATTTGGCATATCATTTATTCTCCCGAAGGATCGTCAAAACCTGTCTCACATGATCCCGATGGGTCTTCAGATCAGGAGAGTAAATTAAAATGTCATCCAAGTAAACCACCACGAACCTCCCCACCAATTGATGGAAAATGTCATTGACGAATCGCTGAAATACCGCTGGCGCGTTCGTCAACCCAAAAGGCATAACCAGATTCTCAAAATGACCCTCGTGCGTATTGAAGGCCTTTTTCCACTCATCCCCCTCCTTGATTCTGATCAGATTGTAGGCCCCTCTCAAATCCAACTTGGAGAACACCTTGGCTCCAACAATCTGATCAAAAAGGTCGGAGATCAAAGGAAGGGGATACGGATCCCGGACCGTAATACGGTTCAATTCCTGGAAATCCAAACAAGGTCTCAGCGATCCATCCTTTTTTTTTAACAAAGAATAAACCTACTGCCACCGGAGACTTAGATGGCCTAATATGACCTTTTGCCAAACTTTCGGCGATATACTTCCGCATGACCTCTCTTTTGGGTTGAGAAAGCTTGTAAAGCCGAGACATTGGCAACTTAGCCCCTGGGATAAGATTAACTGGACAATCATAGTCACGATGAGGGGCAATTCCTGAGCCCCACCCTCCGAAAAGACATCCGCAAAATCTGAGAGATACTGAGGTAGAGCTGTAGTGGACACACAAGAGATAGATGTGCCAAGACAATTATCTGAACAAAATTCACTCCAACCAATGATTTGTCTTGCTTGCCAATCTATAATTGGGTTATGTTTAGTCAACCATGGTAATCCTAAGACTATAGGAGCTGGCAAATCCTTCATGACAGAACAAGACATAATCTCAACATGTGAATCACCCACCCCTAACTGAATACCATGAGCAATATGAGTGAGACTCCTTTGAGAAAGAGGGGAAGAATCAATTGCAAAAAACGGAATCTCTCTTTCTAAAGTGCAAGTACTTAGACCCAGATTTTGAAGAAAAAGAAAGTCAATAAGGTTTACCCCAGCACCACAGTCAAGGAATACTTCAACAACAAAAAATTCTTGAGTCTAGCGCCACCATAGCTGGAAGGAGAAAATGAGTATTACAGGGAGCTTGCATACCTGCTTGCTCCACCCCTCCATTCACGCTACCAAGAGTCAGGAAAGTTTGTTTTTTTCTTTTTCTCATCAACATGCGGTTTAACAAAAGGACAAGCAAAAATAAAATGAACACTTTTCCCACAGTAGTAACATAGTTTATGCAATTTCCTAAAGTCTCTACTACCAGAACGGAAAGATACCTGACCCAGCTGCATGGGTTCCTCCCCTACCCCAGAGTTACCTGTAACATCAGAAACAATAGACAAATTTTCAGACTCCAGCACTCACTTTTTTTTGAAGTTTCAAGTTCTCCGGCTTTATTATCAAACGTGCACAGATAATACAAGGTTCGATTCTCATAGGTGTAGGCTGTTGACGCGTTTCGAAAGTTCTTATTCGTAACAGTCTGTTACGAATAAGAACTTTCGAAACGCGTCAACAGCCTACACCTATGAGAATCGAACCTTGTATTATCTGTGCACGTTTGATAATAAAGCCGGAGAACTTGAAACTTCAAAAAAAAGTGAGTGCTGGAGTCTGAAAATTTGTCTATTGTTTCTGCTTACCTGTAAAGGAGTTTTTGAAAAAACTAGGACACCGGGCACGCGGATATAAATACTATAAAAAACATATGAGCCGGTATCTTTACTTACATGCTTACCTGTAACATCACCCTGGGAAGCAGTTGAGACGAAACCACTCACAGAAGGGATCCCTTGCGTGGAGGGAGCCTTACACCTCTCTAATACGTCTATCTAACTGTACTGCCAAAGACATAGCATTCTCCAAAGAATCTGGGTACTCATGAAAAGCAAGGGCATCTTTCAATCTCTCAGATAACCCCTGACAAAACTGACTATGTAACACGGGGTCATTCCACTCTGACTTGGTAGCCCATCTCCTAAACTCAACGCAGTAAACCTCTGCAGTATGTTCACCCTGTAATAAATTACGCAATTTAGAGTCCGCCATCGAGACCCGATCTGGGTCATCGTAAATTAATCCCAGGGCCTTAAAAAATTCTTCCACCGACCGGAGGGCCCGAGAATCGGGCGGCAGAGAAAAGGCCCAGGATTGCGCGTCCCCTTTAAGCAGAGAAATGATTATACCAATCCTCTGACTTTCATCACCTGACGACGATGGACGCAGCCGAAAATACAACTTGCATGACTCTCTAAAGCGGATAAAGTAATCCTTACCCCCTGCAAATCTATCAAAAAGAGCGACTTTAGGCTCCCCACAAATTTGACCTGCACCTAATGCCAGAGCATTCTGACACCGTGTGACCGAACTACGCAGATCCGCAACCTCTAGGGATAATCCCTGCATGCGGTGAACTAGCGCATCAATTGACGCCATCACAAAACCACTGAGCAATGGCAGTCAAAGTATGGCGGGTTATAATGTCACGGCGGACAGGATATCAGATACACAGATAAATAAACAAACAAGTTTCTAGGCGAGAAGCTGGGGATAAGGTCACCTCCTAGCAAATCCCTAACAGCTCTCCCTATACTGCTATACCCACATTCTGACCCTTAAGGTGGGAATAATGTGTCCTCGTGCCTGGGCTGAAAATACCCTAGAATCCCTGAGATGGTGAAAGGGTAATAGGGGCAGCCTGCTCCCTCAGAACCTGGAGGGGACAGACGTAACTCAAACAGCCTAGACAGCAAACAACAAGAAATATGAAACCCACTTATCTTATCTGAGCAGGAACAGCCAATCCTTCCTTCCAAAGCCAGACAGAAGCTATAACCCGCACGGAACACTGGGAGTGAGAGTAATTTAAACCAACGACCCCACCCAGTGCACCTGAAGGGAGGCGGATCTAGCACGACTCCAAAACAAAACACTAAACACGTGCTGCTAATCTGGCAGACCTCCGCACATAGTCAGAGCAGGGCATGACACCCTATCAACACTGAATCGAGAGAAATCTAGGAGGCTGTTAGATTCCTCCACGCTCAGCCAATCTCCTTGATTTACTGACATCAGTCACCTGAGGGACCGTGACACTACCCCCCCCTTCTATTGGTGACCTCCGGGCACCCAGGACCGATCTTTTCAGGATGGGCTCTGTTAAAGGCCTTCACCAGACGATTCACATTAACATCGGCTGCTGGAACCCACATCCTCTCCTCTGGTCCGTAACCCTTCTAGTGGACGAGATACTGGAGGGACCTACGGAGAACTCAGGAGTCCACAATCCTGCTGATTTGAAATTCTAAATTACCGTCCACCATGACAGGAAGGCTACAGGGTTAACAATTGCAGTGATCTTATATGGACCAATAAATCTTGGGCCCAACTTCCAAGAAGGTACCTTAAGCTTAATGTTTCTTGTGGACAGCCACACAGAATCACCCACTCTCAGGTCCGGACCATTCATACGTCTCCTGTCAGCCACACGTTTATACATGTTGCCCATCTTTTTCAGGTTATTTTGAATTTTCCACCAAATCGAAGACAAAGAAGAGGAAAATCGTTCCTCCTCAGGAATACCGGAAGTTTGAGAACCAGAAAATGTGCCGAACTGTGGATGGAATCCATATGCCCCAAAAAAACTGCGAATTATCAGTGGACTCCTGTCTACGGTTATTAATGGCAAACTCAGCTAATGACAAGAATGAAGACCACTCCTCCTGGTTCTCCGAAACAAAACATCTCAAGTAAGTCTCCAGATTCTGATTGGTGCGCTCCGTCTCTCCGTTCGACTGAGGATGAAAAGCCGAAGAAAAGGACAATTGTACCCCCAGTCGAGTACAGAACATTTCCCGAATCTGGAAACAAACTGAGTCCCCCGATCAGACACCACATCAGAGGGAATGCCATGTAGTTTAACGATGTTATCGACAAACACCTGTGCACGAGTCTTGGCATTAGATAGAGCAGGCAGTGCAAAAAAAATGTGCCATTTTGCTAAACCGATCAACTACCACCAGGATCACGTTTTTTCCTGAAGAATTCGGTAAATCCATGATAAAGTCCATGGACAAATGCGTCCAAGATCTGGACGGGATGTGTAACGCAAGAAAAGATCCAGAAGGCAGAGTAAGTGTCACCTTAACACGAGAACAGGTACAACAGGCTCACACATAGTCCTCAACACACTTACGCAGCCCCGGCCACCAAAATCTGTGCGAGATGAGATCGACAGTGGATTTAGTCCCAGGGTGTCCAGCCAAGACAGTACATTAATGTTCCTCAAATACCTTATGACGTAAGCCTGAAGGAACAAACAATTTCCATGGAGGACAAGAGTTCGGAGCATCCTCTTGGGCCTCCAACACCTTAGCCTCAAGATCAGGATATAGGGCAGATAGGACTACCCCTTCAGACAAAATAGGACTAGGATCTTTAGAATCACCCCCTCCCCCAGGAAAGCTGCGCGACAAAGCTTCCGCCTTGACGTTCTTAACCCCACGCCGGTAAGTGACAATGAAGTTAAATCTGGTGAAAAACAGCGACCATCTGGCTTGCCTTGGATTCAGTCGTTTAGCCGACTCAAGGTAAGCCAGATTTTTGTGATCAGTAATTACCGTAATAAGATGAATTGCTCCTTCCAACCAATGGCACCATTCTTCAAAAGCCAAGTTAATGTCCAGAAATTCCCTATTACACACGTCATAATTTCTTTCAGAAGTCGAAAGGTTTTTAGAGAAAAAAGCACATGGGCGCCATTTACTAGGTGAAGGACCTTGCGACAAAACTGCTCCCACCCCTACCTCGGATACGTCAACCTCTACAATGAATGGCTGTGACATGTTCGGTTGCACCAGAATAGGGGCTGAAGCAAAACATTCCTTCACAGCAGAAAAGGCTTGTAATGCCACCTCAGACCAAACAGAGAAATCGACCCCCTTCCTATTCACGTCTGTTAAAGGTTTAACCACAGTTGAATAGTTTGAGATGAATTTACGGTAGTAGTTGGTGAATCTCAAAAACCGCATAAGCGCTTTCAGATTTTCGGGACGATCCCAGTCCAACACCATACAGACTTTCTCGGGATCCATACGAAAACCTGAGGGTGAGAGCAGGTAACCCAGGAATTGCATTTCCTGAGCAGCAAAAACACATTTTTCCATCTTCGCATACAATTTATTCTCTCTTAGGGTACTTTCACACTTGCTGCAGAGAGATCCGGCAAGCAGTTCTGTCGCCGGAACTGCCTGCCGGATCAGGCAAGATGTATGCTAACTGATGGCATTAGTAAGACTGATCAGGATCCTTATCAGTCTTAAAAATGCCTGATCAGTCGAAAAAATGCATTGAAATGCCGGATCCGTCTTGCCGGTGTCATCCGGCAAAACGGATCCGGCATTTATTTTTTTCACCTTTTTTTCAGTCTGCACATGCGCAGACCGGAAGGACGGATCCAGCATTCCGGTATTCTGAATGCCGGATCCGGCACTAATACATTCCTATGGGACATTCAGGCAAGTCTTCAGTTTTTTTTCGCCAGAGATAAAACTGCAGCATGCTTTTTTTTTTTCTTTTTTGCCTGATCAGTCAAAATGACTAAACTGAAGACATCCTGATGCAAACTGAACGGATTAGGGCTCTTTCACACTTGCGTTGTTCTTTTCCGGCATAGAGTTCCGTCGTCGGGGCTCTATGCTGGAAAAATCCTGATCAGGATTATCCCAATGCATTCTGAATGGAGAGAAATCCGTTCAGGATGCATCAGGATGTCTTCAGTTCAGGACCGTAACGTTTTTTGGCTGGAGAAAATACCGCAGCATGCTGCGCTTTTTGCTCCGGCCAAAAATCCTGAACACTTGCCGCAAGGCCGGATCCGGAATGAATGCCCATTGAAAGGCATTAATCCGGATCCGGCCTTAAGCTAAACGTCGTTTTGGCGCATTACCGGATCCGACGTTTAGCTTTTTCAGAGTGGTTACCATGGCTGCCAGGACGCTAAAGTCCTGGTTGCCATGGTAAAGTGTAGTGGGGAGCGGGGGATCCGTCTTCAAATGCTTTCAGTTCACTTGCGTTTTTCCGGATCCGGCGTGTAATTCCGGCAAATGGAGTACACGACGGATCCGGACAACGCAAGTGTGAAAGAGCCCTTACTCTCCATTCAGAATGCATGGGGATAAAACTGATCAGTTCTTTTCCGGTATAGAGCCCCTGTGACGGAACTCTATGCCGGAAAAGAAAAACGCAAGTGAGTACCCTTAGGATTTGTAACACCTGTCTCACATGCTCCTTATGAGTCTCCATGTCTTGAGAATAAATTAGTATGGCATCCAGATATACAGCAACAAATCTCCCCACCAGATGATGAAAGATGTCATGTTTCTATGTTTCTATGATAAAGTGTTGAGAAACTGCTGGAGCGTTGTTTAACCCAAACCAGGTTTTCAAAATGCCCCTCAGGGGTATTAACCCCTTGAACCCCGGGCCTGTTTTCACCTTCCTGCCCAGGCCATTTCTTGCAAATCTGACATGTGTCACTTTATGTGGTGATAACTTTAAAACGCTTTTACTTATCCAGGCCATTCTGAGATTGTTTTCTCGTCACATATTGTACTTCATGACAGTGGTAAAAATAAGTTTAAAAAAAAACATTTTTATTCATAAAAAATACCAAATGCAAATTTCTATTTCTCTACTTTTATAATAGATAGTAATACCTTCAAAAATAGTAATTACTTTACATTCCCCATATGTCTACTTCATGTTTGGATCATTTTGAAAATGACATTTTATTTTTGGGGACGTTAAAAGGCTTAGAAGTATGGAAGCAAATCTTTAAATTTTTCGAAATTTTTTCCAAAACCCACTTTTTAAGGACCAGTTCAGGTCTGAAGTCACTTTTTTGAGGCTTACATAATAGAAACCACCCAAAAATGACCCAATTTTAGAAATTACACCCCTCAAGGTATACAAAACTGATTTTACAAACTTTCTTAACCCTTTAGGTGTTGATGGAGATGAAATTTCAGAATTTCACTTTTTTGGCAGATTTTACATTTTAATCCATTTTTTCCAGTAGCAAAGCAAGGGCTAACAGCCAAATAAAACTCACTATTTATTACCCTGATTCTGCGGTTTACAGAAACACCCCACATGTGTTCGTAAACTGCTGTACGGGCACACGGCTGGGCGCAGAAGGAAAGGAACGCCATATGGTTTTTGGAAGGCAAATTTAGCTGAATTGGTTTTTAGATGCCATGTCCCATTTGAAGCCCCCCTGATGCACCCCTACAGTAGAAACTCAAAAAAGTGACAACATTTTGGAAACTACGGGATAAGGTGCCAGTTTTGTTGGTACTATTTTGGGGTACATATGATTTTTTATTGCTCTATATTACGTTTTTTGTGAGGCAAGGTAACAAAAAAAATGGATGTTTTGGCACCGTTTTAATTTTTTATTTTTACAGCGTTTAACCAAGGGATTAGGTCCTAATATGTATACTTTTTTTTTTTTTTTTCACTTTAGCACAATAATAGCAGTTTGGAAGCAAAAAAATAATCATATTTTAGTGTCTCATAGTCTAAGAGCCATAGCTTTTTAATTTTTTGACCGATTCTCTCAGGTAGAGTCTAATTTTTTGTGGGATGAGGTGACGGTCTGATTGGTACTATTTTGGGGGGCATACGCCTTTTTCATTTTTTTACGGTGTTCATCTGAGTGGTTAGGTCATGTGATATTTTTATAGAGCTATTTGTTATGGATGTGGCGATACCTAATATGTATACTTTTTTTTATTTTTTTCACTTTAGCACGATAATAGCAGTTTTGACACAAAAAAAAGATGTTTTAGTGTCTCCATGTTCTGAGAGCTATAGTTTTTTTTATTTTTTGGGCGATTGTCTTAGGTAGGGGCTCATTTTTTGCAGGGTGAGGTGACGGTTTTATTAACATCATTTTGGTGGGCATACGCCTTTTTGATCGCTTGGTGTTGCACTTTTTGTGATGTAAGGTGGCAAAAATAGCTTTTTTTTACACTGGTTTTATTTTTATTTTTTTTATGGTGTTTATCGGACAGGGTGGATCATGTGATAAATTTAGAGAGCCGGTCATTACGGACGTGGAAATACCTAATATGTGTGGGGGGGTTTTCAGTTTTTTATTATAAAATAAGGGGAAAGGGACATTTTTTTTCTTTTTTACTTTATTAATTTTATTACCGTACTTTATTAATTTTATTAAAAACACTTTATTTTTACTTTTTTTACTTTACTTTATTTATGACATTCACTTTTGGGGGTCTGATCCACTCTGCAATGCATCTGTATTGTAATGCATTGCCTGTTAGTGTATGACACTGAGTCATACACTAACAGGTTGCCTAGGAGACCCAGCCTGAGGCCGCTCCGGTGCCCGCGCGATCACTATGACGTAGTATTACGTCAAATTGCGGGAACTCAGTGGTTCCCATGACGTAACAGTACGTCAAAGGTCGGGAAGGGGTCACAATGGCTTTTCTGGGAAAAATGCCGTCTTCCACTCATCCCCCTCCCTGATCCTTACCAGATTATATGCCCCCCCCTCAGATCCAATTTAGAGAACACCTTGGTACCAACAATCTGACTAAACAAATCAGGAATCAAAGGAAGGGGGTAAGGATCATGGACGGAAATACGGTTGAGCTCACGGAAGTCCAGACATGGTCTAAGGGTACCATCTTTTTTTTTTTTTACAAAGAACAACCCAGCAGCCACTGGGGATTTGGATAGTCTGATATGACCCTTCGCCAAGCTCTCGTGATATACTCTCGCATAGCCTTTTTTTAGGGCTCCGAAAGATTATACAACCGAGATTTGGGCAGTTTAGCTCCAGGAATAAGATTGACTGGACAATCATACTCCCGATGCGGGGGTAACTCCTGGTTACCACTCTCGGAAAACACAACAGAAAATTCGGAAATGAACGGGAGTACAGTTTTAGTGGTGACCACAGTGAAAGATGCATTAAGACAGTTGTCGATGCAAAAATCACTCAAATCGAGAATCTGTCTCGCTTGCCAGTTGATGGTAGGGTTATGTTTGCTTAACCATGGCAAGCCCAAAACCATCGGAGCAGGAAGACCCTCCAACACGTAACACGAGACAGATTCCAGATGGAAATCACCCACTCTTAAAGGGATGTCATTTACCACTTGTGACAGGCATTTTTGGGTAAGAGGTGCAGAATCAATTGCAAAGACATAAATGCTTCTCTCTAGTGCACTAGAAGTTAACCCATGAATACGAACAAACTGTCTATCAATCAGGTTACCCCAGCCCCACTGTCGATAAATACCTCGATTTCCACAGTTTTGGACTCTAGCGCCACCTCGGCAGACAGGAGAAATCGGGTACTACCAGTAAATGACAAAAGTACGTTTTCTTGCTCCCCACCCACACCACCAACAGTAATTTTGGGATTAAGCGTTTTTTGTTTTTGTTTACACCTTGACGCTGAATGTACGGACACATTTTCACAAAATGTCCCTTCTTTCCACAACAAAACCAGACTCCCTTCATATGACCAGCGCTCTTACCAACAGTCCCAGGAGTAGCTCCCCCCAACTGCATAGGCTCCCTACAAGGCATAACCACAGGTGTCTCTTTACCATAAGTGTCAAAGGAAGCCGCCACCTTCAGTACGTCCTGAAGATGAGGACCCTTAGATCTCCACCTCAGGCGTCTATCCAGACGTACAGCAATGGACATGGCTGCTTCCAATGACTCCGGTTTTTCATGAAAGGCCAACGCGTCCTGCAGCCTCTCAGATAGACCCTGAGAGAACTGGCTACGAAGAGCAGGATCATTCCACTCCTTATCCGTAGCCCATTTCCTAAATTCAGAGCAATAGATCTCCGCGGAGCGTTCTCCCTGCCGTAAACCATGTAACCTGGTCTCAGCCTGAGAGATCAGTTCCGGGTCATCATAAATAAGATCCAAGGCTCTAAAACATTCATCTACCGACTGGAGGGACGGTGATGCGGTTGGCAGAGAAAAAGCCCAAGACTGTGCATCATCCTTAGGCCTCATGCACACGACAGTGTTTTTTCACTATCAGTGATTTGGCTTCAGTGGTCCGTGTCGGATTTTGCTTCAGCTGTGTTTCCTTGTGTCTTCTTTTTTTTTTGTCTGACAGGGGGGAAAAAAAGGAAGGTTAATGAAAAGTGTAATTTTATTGCACCAAAGTCTTGTAGAAAAAAACGGACACGGACACGAATGACATACCAGTTGTGCATCCGTTTTTTTGGGACGGACCCATTGACTTGAATGGGTCCGTCCTCCGTTTTCCACTGACAAGAATAGGATAAGTTATATTTTTTTGACAGACTGGAATCACGGACTCGGAGAAAAAACGGAGGACTATCAGTTTTTTTTCACAGCTCCATAGAAATTAATGTGACCTCCGCTAAACTGTGAAAAATGACGGAATGGACGCGGATGCACACAACGCTCGTGTGCATGAGGCCTTAAGCAAAGAAATGATCATACCCACAACAGGGAATATAACAAACACAAACAAAAGCAACACTTATTTCTGTAGAGATGGAAGACCAGGAACACCAGAGAGGATCTTACACCAGCTCATCCAAACCCAAATGAAGCTATCTACCGCATAGTCAGAAGGGTGGGGTCAGACTATAAAGGGTAGAAGTGATGACCACTGAGCAACAGCTGAGAAAAGGGAAGTGGTTATTAACCCTATCAACACTGAATCAAGAGAAATCAAGGAGGCTGTTACATTCCTTCGCGCTCAGCCAATCTCCTTGATTTCCTGACATCGGCCACCTTAGGGGCCGTGACACACACAGACATCCCAACCTGCAAAAACTCATTTCAGGGAGGTGCACTTCTCATTTCCGGGAGTTTTTTTTTAATGAACTTTTTATTACATTTTCCAAACATATGCAGTATCTGCACACTTTGCTCTATGGTGTGGAGGACTGGGCTCATTACCCTGCCCCAAATTATCATATTTATGTATATGATTAAAGGGATTCTGTCACCACCTATAAGCCCTGTGAGCTAAACATATGCTCATGTCCAGGGTAGCATTCTGATTTCTAAGGTGGCCTTATAAAAGCTATTTGTGGCTTTATTCTGCGGAAAAACAGGTTTTACTAACCTGTCAATTATTGAATTAAGGTGCCCAAGCAGGGCATAACTGAATGCCTTTAGAGGCATTCCGTTTTTCATTCCGTCATAATAGAAGTCTATGGGCTGCAAAACAGATCCGTCCCATTTCCGTTATGCAGGGCAGTCCTCTGAAGGCATTCCGTTTTGCATTCCGTCATAGAATTGCATTATGGTCCGTGGTAACGGAATCCATAACGCAATTCACATTTTACCAGTAAACGAATCGTGAACGAATTTCATAACCTAAAATTTGCTCATCTCTAGTCGCAATAGCTTTTCTGACTAAAATACACCTGTGATGTCACAATGGCTTTTCTGACCGAAACACACCTGTGATGTCACAGTGACATTCCTGACTGAAACACACCTTTGATGTCACAATGGCTTTCCTGAGTGAAATACACCTGTGATGTCACAATGAATTTCCTGACTGATATACAGCACTTTACCTCTGAGCAACGCACTTATGATGTCACCACGCCTACCTAAGTACGTCACAATTGTGATGTCACAACAGTTGACGGCTGCTTACCTTATGGATTCCAACAGATGACATGACAGCTTTATGGACAGAAACACACTTGTGGTTTCACAGCAGGTAACCTGACTCAAACCCTTGTTGATGAGATGACACAGTCAGCTACCTGAATGATACACCAGTGGGATGTTACAACAGCTGAAAGCTATTTACCTGCCACTTGTGATGTCACCGCAGCTGAACTGACTGATCCCTGTGGTGTCAAAGCTATCTGACTATCTCAGCAGCTTACCAGGGGCAGACACCAACAGCAGAGGTCCCCTGTCTTTTCCAGATGCTAATTTGATGACAGCAGGGTGCTAGCTATAGACCACCAAAAAATCCCTCAGAGATGTGTGAATCAACAAGTAGCTGTGTGCATAACTCTTTACATGTGAATTCATAGGAGGGAACATGAACTACAAGCAGTGGACCCCTTAATCCTCAGGGTCTCTGGTATGTCAGCCCCTGGCCAATTAATCAGGCCATAACAACGAGTCATCAAATGACATTTGAGCCATATTTTATTGTTATCCTAATTAAAGTGTACAAAAATATAGGAAATACATGGCCGTGAAGTTATCGTGTGACATATTTGCTCATAATCTGTAAAAAAAAAATGTATCCATAGGTGGCAGGGCTTGGACATTTCTGTTCCACAGAAGGCATTTGCGAAGACATTTTTTTTTCCACAGATGGCAGGGCTCAGACATTTTTGGTCCATAGGTATCATGACTGAGAAATTTTTGATCCATAGGCGGCAAGATTGAGATATTTGTGGTCCACAGATGGCATGATTGAGATATTTGTGGTCCATAGATGGCATGGTTGAGACATTTTGGTTCATAGGTGGCGTAGTTAAATTTTTTTCTACTGTGAACAGGATACAGAAAACTTTCCCACAGGCAAACAAAAGGGTTCTTTAAAAATAAAGAGCAGATTTTCTTGTAGGATTTGCCCAGGAATGAGCGAGAGTCATAAATCAGATGATCTGTCTGCCCAGTCCAGACAGCCAATACACTTGTGTGAAAGAGGGCATTTTACATGTGCAAACATGAAGGACCTGGTCAACTAGGAAAACGACAGCAACAACTATGTATGTGATGTGACTTTTACAATTTAAAATTCAAAAATTCTATTTTTTAATACATTTTTTATACTTGTCTTGTTATATCTTTGGAGAAATTTGTATATTTCTGTATTGCCTTTATAACCTGGTTTGACAAGGAAATACCAGCATAGGCCAGTGAACTCACTGAATAATTTATATACATTTTTTTTTTTATTCCTAGAAAAAGTGTACTTGCTCTAAAAATCTCAGTACATTTTCAGAAAATAAAAATCTGCATTATATGAATAGGAATATACTGTATATTGACCATCTGTGATTTCTATCTACTATTATTGCTGCTTATTAATATGAATCAGAGCCTGATTATGTTAGAAAAGTTAAAAGTTAAATGAAAAAAGTTAAATTATAATAGTTTTAGTAAAAAACAATAAAACTAAAATAAAATAGTTACAATAAATATTTTATTATAAAATATAAAAAATAAAACAATTTTTTACATTTCACAACCTTGTACTATCATGTCATGTCAATAATAAAATTAAATAGTTAAAATAAATGAAATACATATTTTATTTAAAAAAAGTTAGTTTCACAACTTTGTACTTTCATGTTACCATCACTTCAATCCACTGCCCTAATTTTTACCTACTTTAACTTTTATCATCTGCCTTTCCCAAGATTTTACTTAATTTTGGCTAGTGGGTTCGAGCCTGGGACAGGTAACCTACAGATTATATCATATTATATTGTCTTTTTGGTGGTTTAGTTTGGAACAAATAGTAGAAAAAATGTAATAAATACATAAAAATCAGTTGTAGTCCAAGGGGTTTTCCCAGCATAGACCTTTATGGCATATCCACAGGATAGCTAGGCTTTCTATTTCCAGGGGCAAAGATTTAATTATCCCCCCAGCCCTGTATCTAAATACCCTGCTCAAGACAGCATGGCTTGTTGCCACCACCCTGGCACTCGGCACCAAGGACACAGGTCCCATAAGCACTCCTCTACCTTACCTCCCCCTTGCACTCAGCATCCAGTACACAGGTCCCATCAGCCCTCCCCTACCTTAGCTGATGTATTAGGGAAACAATATACTGAATTGTAGGTGGCAATATCAGTGTGGGTTCCAGCAGTTGCAGTCCAAACCAGGGTTTCATGCATTTTTTTTACAGAGGAGATTGTCCTGGTGACCTACTACTGTATATTGCATGATACATCGAAGATATTTGGTCTTTGTAGGATCTTGTAAACTGTTCGCCTGAAGTCATCAGACAACAGGGTGAATTCCCTGAAATTGTATCCCGGGTAAATAAATTATAAGGTGTGTGTCTTTATTGTGGTGTTGACACAGCTTGGAGAAGATCACAGTTTGCACTGTTTACCTACCAGTCATCTTTTCCTGCTTACTTCTCCAGAAACAGACAACAGCCTCAGATTTGAGGATTGCTGGGAAACACCAACAGGAGACAGCAATCCGTTTATCTTTCCCAGGTTCCTTACCTCCTCTCACACAATATGTAGGCCATTAAATCAACATGATGTTTGTAAAGCAGTCTGATCTCCTGGAGAGGGACTCATCATTTACTGATACTTCTCCAATGTCTTCTGAGATGTCCTGAATGCCACTTTAGTAGGACAGCAGCCTACTGGGAACTCAATTCAACTCTTTTAATTGCCTGACAGTTACAAGAAGTGGTTTCTACAGTGATCAGATGTTTCTTTGAGGACTTCATTTTTTCATGATCACCAGAAGTAAAGTCAGTGCGCTGTATTGGACTCCATGTCCACAAGTTATTTTGACCGATCATCAAGATATCGATCACAAAACAACATGATGTGAAGTTAATGGCGATAAATTGAAAGCAGGATTGGACTGGTGCACCAATGGTCCCAGGTTAAGCAGAAAACTACTACCATGTTTGACGCTAATTTGAATGATGTTTACCAGTAAGCATATCTCCACCTTCAGTATAATGAGTGCCAAATAATATTTTTCAGAAGCAATGTAAGAAATAATTATTTTACTGAAAGAATAGAAGATGCTTGGAGCAAACGTCTGGCAGATGTAGTTAGAAAATCTAAAGTAAGTGAATATTAACCTGCCTGAGAGAAACATATATCTATCCTCAGATATGGCAGACTAGATAGACCATGAAGTCTATTTTCATCATTCTTCTATTTTTCCATGTTTCTGTCAGTGTCTTAGCTTATACACATATATCAATTCCTCAGTGGCTTCAGAAGATATTTTAGAAAACAGTTCTAAATAAATCAATTACAGAGATCTGTGGAATCAAATGTGTATTGGGATGTTAGAGCTAATAGGATTGTCCCTCAAAAATGAATTCTACATTTTTCAAACCTTCCCCTGAATCTGGATATGTTTGTAATAGCATGTAATTAAAAAATTTAATACAGCTATCAAGTTATTCAATAAAATGTATCTGTATACCGCCACCTGCTGTCTGTTCTTTTCCTTATTTTTCTGTCCGCCTCGCGTTGGACGCACACGCTCAATTCTATCCTTCATTGTCCACCAGCCCTTTTGAATCCCATTTGGATTCTATCTCTCTTCCAGTCCTTACAGATGTCTAAAAAGAATCTCTTGATGCAAACCTTGCAAGAGTCAGAAGCCGCCTTAAAAGCTTGTGAGGGAAACTCCTCTCCATGATCTGATGGATTCCCATATGAGTTTTATCGTAAATATAGGGAGGCTGTTCTCCCCCATCTTCTGAAGGTAAATATTGGGGCAATAGAGGACGGTAGTCTTCCGGAATCAATGACTAAGGCCTCTTTCACACTACCGTTTTTTTTCTCCGTTTTGCGGGCTGTTTTTTGCATTCCGTATACGGTCCGTATACGGAACCATTCATTTCAATGGTTCCGCAAAAAAAAGGAATGTACTCCGTATGCATTCCGTTTCCGTTTTCTGTTCCGTTGAAAGATAGAACATGTCCTATTATTGCCCACAAATCACGTTCCGTGGCTCCATTTAAGTCAATGGGTCCGCAAAAAAACTGAACACATACGGAAATGCATCCGTATGTCTTCCGTATCCGTTCCGTTTTTGCAGAATCATCCATTGAAAATATTATGCCCAGCCCAATTTTCTCTATGTAATTACTGTATATGCCATACGGAAAAACGGAACGAAAACGGAAACACAACGGAAAAAAAAAAACGGATCAGTGAAAAACCGACCGCAAAACACTGAAATAGCCATACGGTAGTGTGAAAGAGGCCTGAAGCTGTAATAGTACTAATATTGAAAAATGGCAAAGATCCCTTAGATATACAGTCATGTGAAAAAATTAGGACACCCTTTGAAAGCATGTGGTTTTTTGTAACGTTTTTAATAAAAGGTTATTTCATCTCCGTTTCAACAATACAGAGAGATTAAAGTAATCCGACTAAACAAAGAAAACTGAAGAAAAGTCTTTTCAAGATCTTCTGTAAATGTCATTCTACAAAAATGCCTATTCTAACTGAGGAAAAAGATAGGACACCCTTGCCCCTAATAGCGAGTGTTACCTCCTTTGGCTGAAATAACTGCAGTGAGACGGTTGTTGTAGCCATCTACCAGTCTTCGACATCGGTCTGAGGAAATTTTACCCCACTCCTCAATGCAGAACTTTTTCAGCTGTGAGATGTTTGAGGGGTTTCTTGCACGTACAGCCCTTTTCAAGTCACCCCACAGCATCTCAATGGGATTCAAATCTGGACTTTGACTTGGCCATTCCAGGACTCTCCATTTCTTCTTTTTCAGCCAATCTTTGGTTGATTTACTAGTATGTTTTGGGTCATTGTCATGTTGCATGGTCCAGTTCCGCTTCAGCTTTAATTTTCTAACTGTTGGTCTCACATGTTCTTCAAGCACCTTCTGATACACAGTAGAATTCATCGTGGATTCTATGATGGTGAGCTGACCAGGTCCTGCTGCAGCAAAGCAGCCCCAAACCATGACACTTCCACCTCCATGCTTCACAGTTGGTATGAGGTTCTTTTCTTGGAATGCTGTGTTTGGTTTACGCCAAACATGTCCTCTGCTGTTGTGTCCAAATAATTCAATTTTGGACTCATCTGTCCAAAGAACATTATTCCAGAAGTCCTGGTCTTTGTCAACTTTATCTCTGGCAAATGTCAGTCTGGCCTCGATGTTTCTCTTGGAAAGCAAAGGTTTCCTCCTTGCACACCTCCCATGCAAGTTAAACTTGTACAGTCTCTTTCTGATTGTAGAGGCATGTACTTCTACATCAACAGTAGCCAGAGCCTGCTGTAGTTCTCGAGATGACACTTTAGGGTTTTTGGAGACCTCTTTTAGCATCTTGCGGTCTGCTCTTGGGGTGAACTTGCTGGGGCGACCAGTCCTGGGCATGTTGGCAGTTGTTTTGAAAGCCCTCCACTTGTAGACTATCTTCCGGACAGTGGAATGGCTGATTTCAAAATCTTTTGAGATCTTTTTAAATCCCTTCCCAGACTCATAGGCTGCTACAATCTTTTTTCTGAAGTCCTCTGACAGCTCTTTTGCTCTCACCATGGTGCTCACTCTCACTTCAACAGTCAGGAGCACACCAAACTAAATGTCTGAGGTTTAAATAGGGCAAGCCTCATTCAACATGCAGAGTAACGATCTACTAATTATGTGCACCTGGTGTGATATACCTGTGTGAGATCTGAGCCAATTTAAGAGGGAATACATGTGAGGGTGTCCTATCTTTTTCCTCAGTTAGAATAGGCATTTTTGTAGAATGACATTTACAGAAGATCTTGAAAAGACTTTTCTTCAGTTTTCTTTGTTTAGTTGGATTACTTTAATCTCTCTGTATTGTTGAAACGGAGATGAAATAACCTTTTATTAAAAATGTTACAAAAAACCACATGCTTTCAAAGGGTGTCCTAATTTTTTCACATGACTGTAGGTTCATATAGGGCGATTTCTTTGCTTAACACAGATGTTAAGCTTCTCTCAAGGATTCTTACTACTAGGTTACCTAAAGTTATTTAATCTATTATACACCCTGACCTAAATGGGTTTATTCCTAATAAGGGTACCCATTATAATTTACACAGCCTTTTTGCCAATATTCAGTCCTCCCGGGGGGCCTCTTGTTCCATCCTGTCTTTGGCTGCCTCTAAGGCTTTTGACAGGGTGGAGTGGAGATTCCTCTAGAGGGTATTAGAGAGGATGGGATTTTGGACTAAGTTCATAAATATAATTAAGCTTTTATACAAATCTCGTAAGGCGAGGTTAAATATTAATAAGATGTTTACAAGGTGTATTTCTTTAGGGAGAGGTACTCGTCAAGGATGTCCACTTTCTCCTTTATTATTTGATATTTATATTGAGCCTCTCGCTGTTAGGGTTAGGCAGGATGCCAGTATTGAAGGGTTTGGGATATTGGGAACAGAAGATCATATATCCTTATATGCCGATAATGTATTATTTTATATACAACATACTAATACTGCACTTTTGAGGGTTGTTTGAGTTGATAACTCCTTTGGTGAGGTTTCCGGTCTTGATATTAACTAGTCTTTTGCCTTTAGACAGATTAGATCCTTTCACCGAAGAATTTTCTAGTAATTTGAGGATCTCTGATTCATTTGAATATTTGGGTTTCACTATTTCTTCTGAGATTGAAGATTTCCTTCAGCTTAATTTGATCCCGTTGATAACTAAATTGAGATCTAAAATAAAGATATGGCTTTGACTCCCGCTATCTAAAGCCGATAGAATATCGTTGGTAAAGATGGTGATTTTGCCCCAATTATTGTATATCCTCAGGAACTCCCCAGTATGGATTGAAGACAAGTTTTTTAAACTGGTGGAGAGAATCATCAATGACCTACTTTGGGGGACAAAGCGAGTACGGCTTAAATTTGAATATTTTTATAAGCCGATGGAACAGGGAGAATTAAATCTTCCCTGATTCAAGGGCTATTTTATAGCATCACAGCTATGACTATATTATGAATGGGAGAGAAGACCACTTTTTAGGACCTTGGTGAGGATTTCCTCACGTGATAATATCTTTACTTTATTGGAGTCGGGTCGGTTAATTAATCTCCAACAGGACTATAGAGTTGCTGTGAAGCTACTTATTAAGTCCTGGAGTACTATCAGAGATTGGTTGGAAATAAAGGGATACCTCTGTTGTACGCCCCTTTGGCATAATTACTATCTACAGGCCTTAGATAAATTGGCTGGGGACCAGTATTGGCAAAGGAATAATATTTATTATCTCGCATAGGTGGTTGCAAATGGGCATATTTTTTAGTTTTTGGAGTTAGCACAAAGAGAAAATATAGCCAATTTATCTTGATTTAGGTATTTTCAGTTACGTTCGGCACTTTCTAGTATAAAAGAAAAATTGCAGTTTTTTTATATAGACACTTCCACATTTTTGCATAATTCGATAGTAAATCCAACAGAGAGGATAAAAATTTCTCAATGTTATAAACATTTACTTAAAGCACGGTTTATTAATATATATTCCCCCGGGCAAAAGGCCTGGAGAAGGGATTGCCCAATGATTCAATCGGATGATTGGGATAATATACTGGTGAATGTGGGATTAGAATCACATATTGGTTCAATTTAATATTCTACACAGACTTTATGTTACACCTTTATGGCTTAATAAACGGGGTTTGAGAAACACCTCTAACTGCCCGCGGTGCGAGTCACCTGATGCAGATCATTTACATATGTTTTAGACTTGTCCAGAATTAAAACAATATTGGGGGGGGGGGGCAATTCATAAGTATATTACCCAAAAATTGAAAGTGGTGACTCCATTTGAGGTGGAGTGTTGTATTGTGGGTGATCTTTCCAAGGTTGGGCGCCATTCTTTTGGCAAGGGCTTGGTTTTCATCTAATACTCCAAGTATAAATACATGGTTAAAGCTCGTTAATAAGATTAAAAGGTATGAATATGTTTTATATAAACAAAGAAACTCTGAGGATAAATGGCTTAAGGTATGGGGAGAATGGAATTTTTAATTTTTCCTGCCTCCATCTCCTCACTATCTCCGTTCCGTCCTTTTTGACCGGGGGGGGGGGGGGGGGGGGGGGTGATGGGAGACGCATCGCGAAGGAGTGGGAGTTTGGGAGGGAATGGGGGGGGGGGGGTAAGGTCTAAGAAATGGAAATAATAATTTGGATTTTTTTATTTTGTATGTGGAAAAAAATGTCCACCAGCCCTATTTACTGTTAGCAGCTGTGAAAGTTACTGGAAGAGAATTGCAGCACAAAGAACACACGCTCGGAGAATGGAGACACCCCCTGAGCTGTGATAGGGAGAGAGCTGCAGAAGAAGGACACATGTTCTGAGAATAGGGCATGCCCTCTGAGCCTACAGCCTGAAATAAATCTAGTAGAGCAACTGGACCAATGAATGGGGAGATCCAGAGATTTGTGGAGTAAACCATTTGATCAATGTGTCTTAGACTATGTCTGTACACAAGGATTGGGAGGGGGGGGGTGTCGGAGATTCTGTTCTGTGATTGGTTGCTATGGACAACAAAGACAGGTTTTTGTAGGCACTTTTGATAAATTTGTCCCAGAATACTTGAGTTTATTGTAGCCATATTTGTGTATGTGGCAGTTAAAGATACCATTTGAGCATACCTACAGGGTGTGTAGTGTTGTCACATCCAGGATGAGGGGTCCAAAGGCCAAGGAGCCTAAATAGACAGTAAATCAATCAAATAAATCAAATGTGAAGGGCCAGTACAAAGGATGAGTCAAAACAGAGGTCAATGGTTACTTAGTGCATAGCTGCCAACTGTCCCAAATTTGTAGAGACTGTCTTGATTTTCAGAGGCAGTCCGGGCAAATATGGTCTGTAAATCCGCATGGCTATTGCAAGCCCCACCCACAAGTGGGTGTTGTCCATTTTCAGGGGCAGGGCTTAGATTACCTAAATTTACTAACTAAAATGTTGATAAGTACTGTATGTTAGTGAGATGGCACTAAGATGGGAGCTGGAAAAAACTGAAAAATTCTATAGTGGCAGCATCCGGGGTGCCCAGATGGACAGTTGCAGCGTTCAGTATCCAGGTCTCATCATTGTCCTAACCTCCAGACCACAGATTTATTAACCTAATGTAGTTCCTTTTAATGATATTATCTATTAACCCACAGACCAAAGGTTTTTTAGCATCTTATCCTCTGCAGATATTATTCATTAACCCACACACCATGAATTTATTAACTTCCTATCCTTCCAGAGATTTATTTATTAACCCCCCCCCCCCCCACCTCAGATTTACACACCTCATATCTACCAGGCAGGGGCCTAACAAGTAACCGTGGGGTCCCATATCAAAACTATACCATGACCATTATCCACTAAAGAACAGGGGAGATGCACACAGTGATGTCACAGTAAGGGTCAATGTAGAACATGATGTCACCATACAAGAATAAGATATACAGTGATGTCACAGTACAGGGATGGTGCACACAGTGATGTCACAGTAAGGGACAATGCAGAAAATAATGTCACCATACAGGAATAAGATAAACAGTGATGTCACAGTAGGGGACAATGTAGAAAATAATGTCACCATACAGGAATAAGATATACAGTGTTGTCACAGTACAGGGATAGTGCACACAGTGATGTCACAGTACAGGGATAATAAACACAGTGATGTCACAGTACAAGGATAATAAACACAGTGATGTCACAGTACAGGGATAGTGCACACAGTGATGTCACAGTACAGGGATAATAAACACAGTGATGTCACAGTACAGAGATAATAAACACAGTGATGTCACAGTACAGGGGTAATAAATACAGTGATGTCACAGTACAGGTATAATAAATACAGTGATGTCACAGTACAGGGATAATAAACACAGTGATGTCACAGTACAGGATAATAAACACAGTGATGTCACAGTACAGGGATAATAAACACAGTGATGTCACAGTACAGGATAATAAACACAGTGATGTCACAATACAGGGATAATAAACACAGTGATGTCACAGTACAGGTATCACAGTACAGGTATAATAAATACAGTGATGTCACAGTACAGGGATAATAAACACAGTGATGTCACAGTACAGGGATAATAAACACAGTGATGTCACAGGACAGGGATAATAAACACAGTGATGTCACAGTACAGGATAATAAACACAGTGATGTCACAGTACAGGGATAATAAACACAGTGATGTCACAGTACAGGATAATAAACACAGTGATGTCACAGTACAGGGATAATAAACACAGTGATGTCACAATACAGGGATGATAAACACAACGATGTCACAGTACAGGATAATAAACACAGTAATGTCACAGTACAGGGATAATAAACACAGTGATGTCACAGTACAGAGATAATAAACACAGTGATGTCACAGTACAGGATAATAAACACAGTGATGTCACAGTACAGGGATAATAAACACAGTGATGTCACAGTACAGGATAATAAACACAGTGATGTCACAATACAGGGATAATAAACACAGTGATGTCACAGTACAGGGGTAATAAATACAGTGATGTCACAGTACAGGTATAATAAATACAGTGATGTCACAGTACAGGGATAATAAACACAGTGATGTCACAGTACAGGGATAATAAACACAGTGATGTCACAGGACAGGGATAATAAACACAGTGATGTCACAGTACAGGGTAATAAACACAGTGATGTCACAGTACAGGGATAATAAACACAGTGATGTCACAGTACAGGATAATAAACACAAAGATGTCACAGTACAGGGATAATAAACACAGTGATGTCACAGTACAGGGATAATAACCACAGTGATGTCACAGTACAGGGATAATAAACATAGTGATGTCACAGTACAGAGATAATAAACACAGTGATGTCACAGTACAGGGATAATAAACACTGATGTCACAGTACAGGGATAATAAACACAGTGATGTCACAGTACAGGGATAATAAACACAGTGATATCACAGTACAGGGATAATAAACACAGTGATGTCACAGTACAGGGATAATAACCACAGTGATGTCACAGTACAGGGATAATAAACACAGTGATGTCACAGTACAGGGATAATAAACACAGTGATGTCACAGTACAGGGATAATAAACACAGTGATGTCACAGTACAGGGATAATAAACACAGTGATGTCACAGTACAGGGATAATAAACACAGTGATGTCACAGTACAGGGATAATAAACACAGTGATGTCACAGTACAGGGATAATAAACACAGTGATGTCACAGTACAGGGATAATAAACACAGTGATGTCACAGTACCAGGGATAATAAACACAGTGATGTCACAGTACAGGGATAATAAACACAGTGATGTCACAGTACAGGATTAATAAACACAGTGATGTCACAGTACAGGATAATAACACAGTGATGTCACAGTACAGGGATAATAAACACAGTGATGATCACAGTACAGGATAATAAACACAGTGATGTCACAGTACAGGGATAATAAACACAGTGATGTCACAGTACAGGGATAATAAACACAGTGATTGTCACAGTACAGGATAATAAACACAGTGATGTCACAGTACAGGATAATAAACACAGTGATGTCACAGTACAGGGATAATAAACACAGTGATGTCACAGTACAGGGATAAATAAACACAGTGATGTCACAGTACAGGATAATAAACACAGTGATGTCACAGTACAGGGATAATAAACACAGTGATGTCTCAGTACAGGATTATAAACACAGTGATGTCACAGTACAGGATAATAAACACAGTGATGTCACAGTACAGGGATAATAAACACAGTGATGTCACAGTACAGGGATAATAAACACAGTGATGTCACAGTACAGGGATAATAAACACAGTGATGTCACAGTACAGGATAATAAACACAGTGATGTCACAGTACAGGATAATAAACACAGTGATGTCACAGTACAGGGATAATAACACAGTGATGTCACAGTACAGGGATAATAAACACAGTGATGTCACAGTACAGGGATAATAAACACAGTGATGTCACAGTACAGGGATAATAAACACAGTGATGTCACAGTACAGGGATAATAAACACAGTGATGTCACAGTACAGGGATAATAAACACAGTGATGTCACAGTACAGGATAATAAACACAGTGATGTCACAGTACAGGGATAATAAACACAGTGATGTCACAGTACAGAGATAATAAACACAGTGATGTCACAGTACAGGAGATAATAAACACAGTGATGTCACAGTACAGGATAATAAACACAGTGATGTCACAGTACAGGGATAATAAACACAGTGATGTCACAGTACAGGGATAATAAACACAGTGATGTCACAGTACAGGGATAATAAACACAGTGATGTCACAGTACAGGGATAATAAACACAGTGATGTCACAGTACAGGGATAATAAACACAGTGATGTCACAGTACAGGATATAAACCAGTGATGTCACAGTACAGGATAATAAACACAGTGATGTCACAGTACAGGATAATAACACAGTGATGTCACAGTACAGGATAATAAACACAGTGATGTCACAGTACAGGGATAATAAACACAGTGATGTCACAGTACAGGGATAATAAACACAGTGATGTCACAGTACAGGGATAATAAACACAGTGATGTCACAGTACAGGGATAATAAACACAGTGATGTCACAGTACAGGGATAATAAACACAGTGATGTCACAGTACAGAGATAATAAACACAGTGATGTCACAGTACAGGATAATAAACACAGTGATGTCACAGTACAGGGATAATAAACACAGTGATGTCACAGTACAGGGATAATAACACAGTGATGTCACAGTACAGGGATAATAAACACAGTGATGTCACAGTACAGGGATAATAAACACAGTGATGTCACAGTACAGGGATAATAAACACAGTGATGTCACAGTACAGGGATAATAAACACAGTGATGTCACAGTACAGGGATAATAAACACAGTGATGTCACAGTACAGGGATAATAAACACAGTGATGTCACAGTACAGGATAATAAACACAGTGATGTCACAGTACAGGGATAATAAACACAGTGATGTCACAGTACAGGATAATAAACACAGTGATGTCACAGTACAGGGATAATAAACACAGTGATGTCACAGTACAGAGATAATAAACACAGTGATGTCACAGTACAGAGATAATAAACACAGTGATGTCACAGTACAGGGATAATAAACACAGTGATATGATGTCACAGTACAGAGATAATAAACACAGTGATGTCACAGTACAGGGATAATGTACACAGTGATGTCACAGTACAGGGATAATAAACACAGTGATGTCACAGTACAGGGATAATAAACACAGTGATGTCACAGTACAGGGATAATAACCACAGTGATGTCACAGTACAGGGATAATGTACACAGTGATGTCACAGTACAGGGATAATAAACACAGTGATGTCACAGTACAGGGATAATAACCACAGTGATGTCACAGTACAGGGATAATAAACATAGTGATGTCACAGTACAGAGATAATAAACACAGTGATGTCACAGTACAGGGATAATAAACACAGTGATGTCACAGTACAGGATAATAAATACAGTGATGTCACAGTACAGGGATAATAAACACAGTGATGTCACAGTACACGGATAATAAACACAGTGATGTCACAGTACAGAGATAATAAACACAGTGATGTCACAGTACAGGGATAATAAACACAGTGATGTCACAGTACAGAGATAATAAACACAGTGATGTCACAGTACAGGGATAATAAACACAGTGATGTCACAGTACAGGGATAATAAACATAGTGATGTCACAGTACAGAGATAATAAACACAGTGATGTCACAGTACAGGGATAATAAACACAGTGATGTCACAGTACAGGGATAATAAACACAGTGATGTCACAGTACAGAGTACAGAGATAGTGCACACAGTAATCTCACAATATTGGCAAAATACACACAGTGATGTCACAGTACAGAGTACAGAGATAGTGCACACAGTAATCTCACAATATTGGCAAAATACACACAGTGATGACACAATACAGAGATGTTCTACAAACAGTGATGTCACGGTACAGGGATTTGAACAGGAATAACCTATTTTCTCAATTCTTTTCACTGCAGAATTAAAAAACATAAAATGATGTCACATATAGGTTTCATGCAGGAATGAAATAATGATGTCACAACACAGGAATAATGCAAACAGTGACGTCATAGAGAATGTCGCAGGGATAATGCACACAGCTGGGGTAACCACAAGGCTCCACAGTAAAACTTATAATGGGGCTGCATTAAATTTTTCATGCCATCGTACATACACTTCATTACTAACTGCACCATCTGTTTGAATTAACATGGGCCCCCTTAGCTGTTGGGCCCCATAGCAGTTGCTATGCTAGCCACCCTAGTGGTTAACCCCATGGTACCAGAAATATTATTTATAAAATCCATTGACGATATATTCGTTGACCTCTTATCCTCCAGGGATATTATTTATTATTCCATAGATCATAGATTTATTAACCTCTTATGCTCCAGGAATATTATTTATTATTCCATAGATCATAGATTTATTAACCTCTTATGTTCCAGGGATATTATTCCATAAATCATCGATTTATTAACTTCTCATGCTCCAGGGATATTATTTATTATTCCATAGATCATAGATTTATAAACCTCTTATGTTTCAGGGATATTATTTATTATTTCATAGATTTACTAACCTTTTATCCACCAGGGATATTGTTTATTACGCCATACATCATAGAATTATTAACCTCTTATCCTCTATGGATAGTATTATTCCATATAGATTTATTAACCTCTTATCCACCAGGGATATTATTCATTATTCCATATAGATCTATTAACCTCTTATCATCCAGGGATATTATTTATTATTCCATATATCATAGATCTATTAACCTCTTATCATCCAGGGATACTATTTATTATTCCATATATTTATTAACCTTTTCTCCTCCAGGGATATTAGTTTATTATTCCATATATTTATTAACCTCTCATCTTCCAGGGATATTACCGTATTTATTAATTCATAGATTTATTATTCTATACATTTATTAACCTCTTTTTCTTCAGGGATATTATTTATTATTCCGTATATCTAATAACCTCTTCTCCATGGTTATTATTTATTATTCCATACATCATAGATTTATTGACCTCTTATCCTCCAGATAGATCATAAGAATGAATAACTTCTTATCCTCCAGCATATATTCACTAATCTCCTTCACTAGGGATATTAAACCTTAAACCACCAGGGATATTTTTATTTCCGTCTAGACCACCAATCGGTGATCACCAGCAGTGGTGACTAGATTTGATATCTATATTAACACTTTCAAGCTATATGCAGAGAATGTCAATTGATTGCTTGATAAAACGAGCCTTAAAAGTCAGCATATCTTCTAAATTACTTGAAGGATAAGAATAATCTGAAAGTAAAAGTGTTCCTGTTTGTTATGGACCAGATCCAAATGTTTTATGTTTTTGTATGACTCACCGCAATATATCTTGGCAAACCCGTTTTCTCTTTGCTCTCAAGAGAGATTATCATCTTAGCACTGGTTATGCTAATTTGGTGCGGCATGGGAAAACTTTCTGCAAGTTCACACTTTATCAAAAAATCCCAGAGATCTGACTTGTGGAGGCCAGATATAGCTGGATCTCGATTCTCAAAAATTGTCTTGTCTGTTTATCCCCTATATTTACCTACACCAGGTACTAGAATATACAACTTGAAATTGCTAGAGTATATAATTGTTAGCCCAGAAGTATACAGTAAATATAAAAAGTCTACACACCCCTGTTAAAATGTCAGGTTTCTGTGATGTAAAAAAATGAGACAAAGATAAATCATTTCAGAACTTTTTCCACCTTTAATGTGACCTATAAAATGTACCACACAATTGAAAAACAAACTGAAATCTTTTAGGTGGAGGGAAGAAAAAATATAAAAATAAAATAATAGGGTTGCATAAGTGTGCACACCCTCAAACTAATACTTTGTTGAAGCACTTTTTTATTTTGTTACAGCACACAGTCTTTTTGGGTAGGAGTCTATCAGCATGGCACATTTTAACTTGGCAAGACTCCAAATCTGTCAGATTGCGAGGGCATCTCCTGTGCACAGCCCTCTTCAGATCACCCCATAGATTTTCAGGTTTCAGGTCTGGACTCTGGCTGGGCCATTCCAAAACTTTAATCCTCTTCATGTTCAGCTTTCTAGCAGAAGCCTGAAGGTTTTGTGCCAATATTGACTGGTATTTGGAACTGTTCATAATTCCCTCTAGCTTAACTAAGGCCCCAGTTCCAGCTGAAGAAAAACAGCCCCTTGGCATGATGCTGCCACCACCATGCTTCACTGTGGGTATGTGTTCTTTTGGTGATGTGCAGTGTTGTTTTTTTATGGCCAAAAAGTTCAACCTTGGTTTCATCAGACCATAACACCTTTTCCCACATGCTTTTGGGAGACTTCAGATGTGTTTTGCAAAATGTAGCCTGGCTTGGATGTTTTTCTTCGTAAGAAAAGGCTTTTGTCTTGCCACTCTACCCCATAGCCCAGACATATGAAGAATACGGGAGATTGTTGTCACATGTTCCACACAGCCAGTACTTGCCAGATATTCCTGCAGCTCCTTTAAAGTTGCTGTAGGCCTCTTGGTAGCCTTCCAGACCAGTTTTCTTCTCGTCTTTTCATCAATTTTGGAGGGACGTCCAGTTCTTGGTATTGTCACTGTTGTGCTATATTTTATGGAAATTCTTTTGTACCCTTCTCCTGACTGATAGCGTTTAACAATGAGATCCCTCTGATGCTGGAAGCTCTCTGTGGACCATGGGTTTTGTTGTGGGATGCGACCAACTAGAGCAGCTGAACTTTATTTGGGGTTAGTCAGAGGCACTTTAAGGCCTTGCAGACGAGCGTGTCCGGATTAGGTCAGGATGCATCCCGGGTGCATTGCGGCAAACCCACGCGAGTAGGTACGCAATTGCAGTCAGTTTTGACTGCGATTGCGTTCCGTTTTTCAGTTTTTATCGCGCGGGTGCAATGCGCTTTGCACGTGCGTGATAAAAAACTGAATGTGGTACCCAGACCCGAACTTCTTCACTGAAGTTCAGGTTTGGGTTAGGTGGTGTGTAGATGTAATTATTTTCCCTTATAACATAGTTATAAGAGAAAATAATAGCATTCTTTAATACAGAATGCTTAGTAGAAGGTCAATTGAGGGTTAAAAAATAAAATAAAAAATTAACTCACCTCCTCCAATTGATCGCGTAGCTGCCGGTCTCCTGTTCTTTCTTCAGGACCTTTCAAAAGACCTGTGGTGACATCATTGAGCTCATCACATGGTCCAATCACATGGTGATTGGACCATGTGATGTGACATCACCACAGGTCCTTTAGCCAGCAGCTAATGATTAAAGAAGTAAGAAGAGATCGGCAACTACGCGATCAAGAGGAGGAGATGAGTTAATTTTTTTTTTTTTTTAATCCTCAATTGACCTTCTGCTAAGCATTCTGTATTAAAGAATGCGATTATTTTCCCTTATAACCATGTTATTATATAAAACAGTGAATAGACTGTCATCTTAGCAACCATGCGTGAAAATCGCACCGCATCCGCACTTGCTTGCGAATGCTTGCGATTTTTGCGCAGCCCCATTCACTTCTATGGGGCCTGCGTTGCGTGGAAAACGCACAATATAGAGCATGCTGCGATTTTCACGCAACGCACAAGTGATGCTTGAAAATCACCTCTCATGTGCACAGCCCCAAAGAAATGAATGGGTCTGGATTCAGTGGGGGTGCAATACGTTCAACTCACGCATTGCACCCTCGCGGAAAACTCGCCCATGTGAAAGGGGCCTAAATGATGGCAGGTGTATGCTTACTCCTATTTAACAGGATTTTGAATGTGATTGCTTAATTCTGAACACAGCTACATCTCCAGTTATAAGAGGGTGTGCACACTTATGCAACCACATTATTGTAGTTTTTCTTCCCTCCACCTAAAAGATTTTAGTTTGTTTTTCAATTGAGTGGTACAGTTTATAGGTTACATTAAAGGTGTAAAAAGTTCTGAAATGATTTATCTTTGTCTCATTTTTTAACTGCACAGAAACCTGACATTTTAACAGGGGTGTGTAGACTTTTTATATCCACTGTATATAATTACTTGAGAAATGTAGTTAAAGGCTATGTACACCTTTGGGGGCAATTTTCTTTTATTATTGTATTGTACTCATTTTGAGCTAAAAATAATTTTTTTAATTGGTCTTTATTAAAAATATGGCATACTTTTTTTCTGTACAGAGCTGATATGCTCTAGTAGCAGTCTGTAGATTTTCTGTCTTTTCTGTCATTTTGGGAGCTGACGGGCTCCTTATCTCTGCTCTCTGACATTATAAAAACTTATTATAGCTCAGTTTTTATCTTACTGATTAGAATGTGGCTTAAATAAGTGTTTATGACCTCTCAGTTGTTTAGACATAAGGTTTATTAGATGACCAGCACAAAATGGTAGTGAAAGTACCAGTCACACAGCTAGAAAACCAGTTAACCCTTTGTGACAGAACAGCTAAATAGTTTTAATAAAGGCCAATTGAAAAAAAAAAATTTTAGCCAAAAATTAGTAACATACAATCATTAAAGGGATTCTGTCACCAGGTTTCACCCCCTCCAGATAAAAATATGGTTATGTTCAGGGAGCTTTAACCATTCCTAATGTGGTCTTATAAATGTAATCTGTAGGCTCATTTTGCTAAAAATACGCTATTACTAACCTGTCATTCATAAAAAATAAGGTGCCCAAGGGCATGTAAATGGCTCCAAGCTGCCGCCCGCACCTGCTGCCGTTCGTGCCCAGCGCCGCCTCATAATCTTCTGTGACGCCAGAGGACACAGGCAGCTCTGTAAAAAGTAGCACCAAGCACCACACTACACTACATCCCTGATCACCCCCTGTCATTGATCACCCCCTGTCATTGATCACCCCCCTGTAAGGCTCCATTCAGATGTCCGTATGTGTTTTACGGATCCACGCATCCATGGATCAGATCCGCAAAACACATACGGATGTCTGAATGGAGCCTTACAGGGGGGTGATCAATGACAGGGGGGTGATCACCCCATATAGACTCCCTGATCACCCCCTGTCATTGATCACCCACCTGTAAGGCTCCATTCAGACATTTTTTGGGCACAAGTTAGCGTAAATTGTATTATTTATACTGCCCTGGCCTTTTAGAGGCCCTAAAGCGTGAGAAGAAGTCTAGGATCCAAATGTCTAAAAATGCCCTCCTAAAAGGAATTTGGGCCCCTTTGCGCATCTAGGCTGCAAATAAGTGTCACACATGTGGTATCGCCGTACTCAGGAGAAGTTGGGCAATGTGCTTTGGGGTGTCATTTTACATATACCCATTTGTATAAAAAAATGGGAAAAGTTGTCTTTTGCCGAGATATTTCTCTCACCCAGCATGGGTATATGTAAAATGACACCCCAAAACACATTCCCCAACTTCTTCTGAGTATGGCGATACCACATGTGTGACACTTTTTTGCAGCCAAGGTGGGAAAAGGGGCACACATTCCAAAGAGCACCTTTCGGATTTCACAGGGCATTTTTTACAGATTTTGATTTCAAACTACTTTGCACGCATTTGGGCCCCTAAAATGCCAGGGCAGTATAACTACCCCACAAATGACCCCATTTTTGAAAGAAGACACCCCAAGGTATTCCGTGAGGGGCATGGCGAGTTCCTAGAATTTTTTATTTTTTGTCACAAGTTAGCAGAAAAAGGCTGATTTTTTCTTTTTTCTTACAAAGTCTCATATTCCACTAACTTGTGACAAAAAATAAAAACTTCCATGAACTCACTATGCCCATCACAAAATACCTTGGGGCATCTTCTTTCCAAAATGGGGTCACTTGTGGAGTAGTTATACTGCCCTGGCAATTTAGGGGCCCAAATGCGTGCAAAGTAGTTTGAAATCAAAATCTGTAAAAAATGGCCGGTGAAATCCGAAAGGTGCTCTTTGGAATGTGTGCCCCTTTGCCCACCTAGGCTGCAAAAAAGTGTCACACATGTGGTATCGCCGTACTCAGGAGAAGTTGGGGAATGTGTTTTGGGGTGTCATTTTACATATACCCATGCTAAGTGAGAGAAATATCTCGGCAAAAGACAACTTTTCACATTTTTTTATGCAAAGTTGGCATTTGACCAAGATATTTATCTCACCCAGCATGGGTATATGTAAAATGACACCCCAAAACACATTCCCCAACTTCTCCTGAGTACGACGATACCAGATGTGTGACACTTTTTTGCAGCCTAGGTGGGCAAAGGGGCACACATTCCAAAGAGCACCTTTCGGATTTCACCGGCCAATTTTTACAGATTTTGATTTCAAACTACTTTGCACGCATTTGGGCCCCTAAAATGCCAGGGCAGTATAACTACCCCACAAGTGACCCCATTTTGGAAAGAAGACACCCCAAGGTATTTCATGATGGGCATAGTGAGTTCATGGAAGTTTTTATTTTTTGTCACAAGTTGGTGGAATATGAGACTTTGTAAAGGAAAAAAAAAAATCATAATTTTCCGCTAACTTGTGACAAAAAATAAAAAGTTCTATCAACTCACTTTTTGGGCAGATTTCCATTTTAATAAATGTTTTTCTGCTAATAAAGCAAGAGTTAACAGCCAAACAAAACTCAATATTTATTACACTGATTCTGTAGTTTACAGAAGCACCCCATATGTGGTTGTAAACTGCTGTACGGCCACATAGCAGGGCGCAGAAGTAAAGGAACGCCATATGGTTTTTAGAAGGCAGATTTCACTGGGATCATTTTAAGCTGCCATGTCACATTTGAAGACCCCCCCTGATGCACCCCTAGAGTAGAAACTCCCAAAACGTGACCCCATTTTAGAAAATACACATCTCAGGGTATTCAAAACTGATTTTACAAACTTTGTTAAACCTTTAGGTGATCCGCAAGAATTAATGAAAAATGGAGATTAAATTTCAGAATTTAACTTTTTGGCAGATGTTCCATTTTAATCAATTTTTTCCAGCAAAAAAGCAAGGATTAACAGCCAAACACAACTCAATATTCATTACCCTGATTCTGTAGTTCACAGAAACACCCCATTTGTGGTCGTAAACTGCTGAAACCACACGGCAGGGCGCAGAAGGAAAGGAGCGCCATATGGTTTTTGGAAGGCAGATTTCACTGGAATAATTTTAGGCTGCCATGTCACATTTGAAGACCCCCTGATGCACCCCTAGAGTAGAAACCCCCAAAAAAGACCCCATTTTGGAAGCTAAAGGATAAGGTGGCAGTTTTGTTGGTACTATTTTAGGGTACATATGATTTTTGGTTGCACTATATTACACTTTTTGTGAGGCAAAGTAACAAAAAATAGCTGTTTTGGCACCATTTTTATTTTTTTGTTATTTACAATTTTCATCTAACAGGTGAGATCATATGGTATTTTTATAGAGCAGGTTGTTACGGGCGCGACAATACCAAATATGACTTTTTTTGGTTGTTTGTTTCATTTTTACATAATAAAGCATTTTTTTACCCTAACTGCACAATGTCACGGCTGTAAATGAGCAACAAGAGTGTACACAGAGAATAACAACTGACGGACCCACTCTAGGGAGGAATAAGGGTGACCCCTGCCAGACCCTAAAAGCTCACCCTACGCTGCTATGCGCATGTCCGGATCCGAATGGTAGATCGAGACATGCCCGCGTACCTAAGGCTGAAGACCACTGAAACCCCTACAATAGTGGAAGGGGCACGGCCACCGGTGCCCTGCTCAGTATATGGACGGAACCGGGGTCAGCAAAGAACAGATAAACACAATGTCTGTACACTTAACTGAGGTGCTGCAGCCGCAGTGCAAACAGATCCGAAGTCAGCAGACGATATCTGAAGTACTCGCATCAGCAGGACACAGATCCAGTGAAGAGAAGTAACACAGGTGAAGACACTCAAGCGAGAGATACAGCTCAAAATGAAGAGTATAATCCGCACCTCTACAAAGGAGGAGGGGTGATTTAAAGGCAGCGAAATCAAACACAGGAGGAACAGCTGGGAGGAAGGAAACCAAAAGTAAAGACCTCATCACAGAGGCGGAGAAACAGGGAAGAGAACTCCTCCTAGCTCTAGTAATGACATCATCACAGGGGTGTGGAAACAGAGCTATGAGAACGTCTCAAAGCTCTGGTAGTGACAGTACCCCCCCCCTCTACGGGTGGACTCCGGACACCCAGGACCCACCTTCTCAGGATGAGCCCTATGAAATGCCCTGACGAGGCGAGTGGCTTTAATGTCCGACACCGGAACCCACATCCTCTCCTCAGGACCATAACCCCTCCAATGAACGAGGTACTGAAGAGAACCGCGGACAATGCGAGAGTCCACAATTCTGGAAACCTCAAACTCCAGATTGCCATCAACCAAAATTGGAGGAGGAGGCAAAGAGGAGGGTACCGTGGGCTGGACATATGGTTTTAAAAGAGCCCTGTGAAATACATTATGTATCTTCCAAACCCGTGGAAGATCAAGACGGAAGGCAACAGGATTGACGACTGACAAGATTTTATAAGGGCCAATGAACTTGGGACCCAATTTCCAGAAGGGAACCTTCAGTTTAATATTTTTTGTAGACAACCATACTAGATCACCCTACGCTGCTATGCGCATGTCCGGATCCGAATGGTAGATCGTGACATGCCCGCGTACCTAAGGCTGAAGACCACTGAAACCCCTACAATAGTGGAAGGGGCACGGCCACCGGTGCCCTGCTCAGTATATGGACGGAACCGGGGTCGCCTCGGATCCAGTCAGCAAAGAACAGATAAACACAATGTCTGTACACTTAACTGAGGTGCTGCAGCCGCAGTGCAAACAGATCCGAAGTCAGCAGACGATATCTGAAGTACTTGCATCAGCAGGACACAGATCCAGTGAAGAGAAGTAACACAGGTGAAGACACTCAAGCGAGAGATACAGCTCAAAATGAAGAGTATAATCCGCACCTCTACAAAGGAGGAGGGGTGATTTAAAGGCAGCGAAATCAAACACAGGAGGAACAGCTGGGAGGAAGGAAACCAAAAGTAAAGACCTCATCACAGGGGCGGAGAAACAGGGAAGAGAACTCCTCCTAGCTCTAGTAGTGACATCATCACAGGGGTGTGGAAACAGAGCTATGAGAACGTCTCAAAGCTCTGGTAGTGACACACGCGAGGAGAGGAAGGACTGCAGGACGAGAATGCTCATCCTGGGTAACTAACTACTGGCCCTTTAGGACGAGCATTCTCGTCCTGAGTCCTTAACGTGTTAAAGGGGTTCTCCAGGCTTTTACAATTGATGACCTATCCTCAGGATAGGTCATGAATATCAGATCGGCGTGGATCCGACATCTGGCACCCATGCCGATTAGCACGTGCCTGTCACAACCAGACAGCTGAGAAGCTCTGACAGAGGCCTTTCAGAACCTCCCCCTTGAGTTTCTGTGTTGTGGTATTCAGCTCCTCCTCTCGTTAGTCTCTCTCAGCTGTCATGTGTTGGACTAATTGCTTCCCTTTAAATTCTTCCCCAGAAGGCTTTTCTGGGCGGCTTATATTTTTTCCTGGAGTATGTGTGCATGCCCATCTGGTTCTCCTCTCCTCTACAAAGTTAAGTGTTAAACTGTTATCTGTTATTTTCTGTTTGCTGGATCCCAGGTGACCCTGACTCCCTCCGTGTCTGGTGTAGGGAGCCGGTGGTCGTGTCCCCTCACTATTGTAGGGTGCTCAGGGGTTATATAGTCAAGGTACGTGGATATGCATACCTCCACCATTCGGATCTATGCATAGGCTGAGCAGCCAGGGAAAGTGCCAGGTCTTCTACAGGGGTCTCCCTTTCGTTCCTTAGCTTTTGGATCCAGCGAGTCATTTATGCATGTTGTTTTGCCTTGTTACCTGTACACATTCCGTGACATTATAAGCCGCCAAAACCGTCTTAAGCATGGATCCGGTTTCACTTTTGGCTGAACGCTTCCAGGGTCTTTCATTGGAGGTAGCTGACCTCCGTAAGACTTTTTCTCAGCTTCAAGTGACCGGTTCAGCTTGCGTTCATGGAGCTTGTTCTGAGCCTAAGATCTCGCTCCCGGATACGTTCTCCGGGGGTAGTGAGAATTTTGTGCGTTTTAGAGAGGCTTGCAAACTCCATTTTCGCCTTCTTCCCCTTTCCTCTGGAGATGAGGAACGGAGGGTGGGGATCATTATATCGCTGCTCAGAGGTAACGCTCAGTCCTGGGCCTTTTCGCTGCCGGAGGGGGCACGGCCTCTCCGTTCAGTGGATGAATTCTTTTTAGCCCTGGGTCAGATATATGATGATCCGGATCGTATTGCTCTGGCGGAGTCTAGACTACGTCTCTTATGCCAGGGTAAACAATCCGCAGAAATATACTGCTCAGAATTTCGGAGATGGGCAGCTGATACTGGTTGGAATGATGCTGCACTCCGAAGTCAATTTTGCCATGGTCTTTCAGAGGGATTGAAAGATGCATTTGCCTTTCATGAAAGGCCTATTTCTTTGGACTCTGCTATGTCTCAGGCCGTTCGTATTGACAGGCGTCTTAGAGAGAGAGGAGAGATCTCTCCTTCCTGTCATACTCGGTCCCAGGACTGTGCAGCGGTCCCATTCTGTGCGCAGGGGTCTCAGTCGCTGTCAGCCCCTTCTGAGCAGGAGCCCATGCAGCTGGGGTTGATTGCTTCTGACAATAGAAGATTCAGCCCGCATGGGACGGTTTGTTTTTGTTGTGGAGGTATTAATCATTTGGCAAATATTTGTCCCTCTAGGAGATTCAGGCAGTTCTCTGGGTATAATAAAGAAACAAAGAGGAAAAAATCTTTGAAAAATGTTCCGTCTGTTACTATTGGCAGGGTTGAGGCGGAAATTGAAGGTTTTCCGTTTGCTTGTAGTTCCCGTTTTGTCCTGCCGGCTAGGGTGGCGCTAGAGAGCAAGAACATTTTTTGTGAGATTTTTGTGGATAGTGGAGCAGCGGTCAATCTCATTGATAATCAATTTGCGATAACTCATGGTTTCCAGGTGTGCGCTTTGAGAAAGGATATTCCGGTTTTTGCTATCGATTCCGCTCCACTTTCTCAGAAATCATTAAAGGGCATAGTTCACAATATCCGTTTAATTGTGAGTGATGCTCATGTTGAGGATGTGTCATGTTTCGTCCTTAGCGGTTTGCCCACCCCTCTGGTGTTGGGGCTGCCCTGGCTCACTAAGCATAACCCCACCATTGATTGGCAAGCGAAGCAAATAAATGGTTGGAGTGACTTTTGCAGAGAGAATTGCCTCACGACATCTGTTTCTGAGGTTGCTACTAAGACTATACCATCTTTTCTCTCTGAATTTTCGGATGTCTTCTCTGAGAGTGGAGTTCAGGATTTGCCCCCGCACAGGGAGTACAATTGCCCTATTAATCTCATCCCAGACGCCAAGCTGCATAAATCTCGTTTATACAATCTTTCCCAACCTGAGAGGATCGCTATGCGTGCTTATATCTCTGAGAGTCTGAGAAAGGGACACATACGACCCTCGAAGTCACCTGTTGCCGCTGGTTTTTTCTTTGTTAAGAAAAAAGATGGTTCTTTAAGACCTTGTCTGGATTTCAGGGAGCTGAACAATATCACAATTCGTGACCCTTATCCGCTTCCTCTGATCCCGGACCTATTTAACCAGGTTGTTGGGGCTAAAGTCTTTTCCAAATTAGATTTAAGAGGGGCATACAACCTGGTCAGGGTCAGAGAAGGGGACGAATGGAAGACGGCCTTCAATACCCCTGAGGGCCATTTTGAAAACTTGGTTATGCCTTTTGGTTTGATGAATGCCCCAGCCGTTTTTCAGCATTTCGTGAACAGCATTTTTTATCATTTGATGGGAAAATTTGTATTGGTGTATTTGGATGACATTTTGATTTTTTCTCCCGATTTCAAAACTCATAAGGAACATTTACGTCAGGTCTTGCTCATTCTGCGGGAGAATAAATTATATGCGAAACTGGAAAAATGTGTGTTTGCGGTTCCAGAAATTCAATTTCTGGGGTTTCTTCTCTCCGCTTCTGGTTTTCGCATGGACCCCGAGAAGGTCCGCGCTGTGCTTGAGTGGGAGCTTCCTGAGAATCAAAAGGCGCTGATGCGTTTTTCTGGGCTTTGCCAATTATTACAGGAAGTTCATTTTGAATTATTCTTCTATTGTTAAACCACTCACTGATATGACCAGAAAGGGGGTAGATTTTTCTTCTTGGTCAGTAGAGGCGCGTAAGGCTTTTTCTGATATCAAGGAGAGTTTTGCTTCCGCTCCCATCTTGGTGCAATCTGATGTTTCGTTACCCTTCATAGTTGAGGTTGATGCTTCTGAGGTGGGTGTGGGGGCGGTCTTGTCTCAGGGTTCCTCTCCTGCCAATTGGCGACCGTGTGCCTTTTTCTCAAGAAAACTCTCCTCCGCAGAGAGAAATTACGATGTGGGAGATAGGGAATTGTTGGCCATCAAGTTGGCTTTTGAGGAATGGCGCCATTGGCTAGAGGGAGCCAGACACCCTATTACCGTATTTACTGACCATAAAAATCTGGCCTACTTGGAGTCAGCCAAGCGTCTGAACCCGAGACAGGCCAGATGGTCGTTGTTCTTTTCTAGGTTTAGTTTTGTTGTCACGTTCCGCCCTGGAGTTAAGAATGTGAAGGCAGATGCCCTGTCACGTTGTTTTCCGGGAGGCGGGAATTTTGAAGACCCGGGTCCCATTTTGGCTGAAGGTGTGGTGGTCTCTGCTCTTTTTCCTGAATTGGAGGCAGAGGTGCAGGCAGCCCAGTCAGAGGCTCCTGATCTTTGTCCTCCTGGGAGGTTGTTTGTGCCTCTCGCTTTAAGACACAAGATTTTTAAAGAACACCACGATACGGTCCTTGCTGGGCACCCGGGGGTAAGAGCCACACTGGATCTCATCGCTCGGAGCTTCGAGGCGCTGGCGCTTCGTAAGTCGGTTGAGGGTTTTGTGGCAGCCTGCGAGACTTGCGCTCGTGCCAAAGTCCCTCATTCACGGCCATCAGGTCCTCTCCTTCCCTTACCCATTCCTTCCCGTCCTTGGACACATCTGTCCATGGACTTCATAACGGACCTGCCTCGTTCCTCGGGGAAGACTGTGATTCTGGTGGTGGTGGACCGTTTTAGCAAAATGGTGCATTTCATCCCTTTTCCTGGTTTGCCCAATGCTAAGACGCTGGCGCAGGCATTTGTTGATCACATTGTCAAATTGCACGGTATTCCTTCAGACATAGTCTCTGATAGGGGCACGCAGTTTGTTTCCAGATTCTGGAAGGCTTTCTGTTCTCGCTTGGGGGTTTGGTTGTCATTCTCTTCTGCTTTCCACCCGCAGTCGAATGGCCAGACAGAGCGCGTCAATCAGAATCTGGAGACATATCTGCGTTGTTTTGTGGCGGAGAATCAAGAGGATTGGTGTTCTTTTTTGTCCCTTGCTGAGTTTGCTTTAAATAACCGTCGTCAGGAGTCCTCTGATAAGTCACCATTTTTTGGTGCATATGGGTTTCATCCACAGTTTGGGACTTTCTCGGGAGAGGGGTCTTCTGGTTTACCTGATGAGGACAGATTCTCCTCGTCTTTGTCATCTATTTGGCAAAAGATTCAAGATAATCTAAAGAGCATGAGTGAGAGATATAAGCGTGTGGCTGATAAGAGACGTGTGCTTGGTCCGGACCTGAATGTTGGTGATCTGGTGTGGTTGTCTACCAAGAATATCAAATTGAAGGTTCCCTCCTGGAAGTTGGGTCCTAGGTTTATTGGGCCTTACAAAATCCTGTCTGTCATCAATCCTGTTGCATACCGTCTTGATCTTCCTCAGACTTGGAAGATCCATAATGTTTTTCATAAGTCCTTATTGAAACCTTATGTTCAACCCATTGTACCCTCGCCTTTGCCTCCTCCTCCGATTATGGTTGATGGGAATCTTGAATTTCAGGTCTCTGGGATTGTGGATTCTCGTCTTGTCCGCGGTTCTCTTCAGTACCTTGTTCACTGGGAGGGGTATGGTCCTGAGGAGAGGATGTGGGTCCCAGTGACGGACATTAAAGCCTCTCGTCTCATCAGGGCTTTCCATAGGTCCCATCCTGAGAAGGTGGGTTCTGAGTGTCCGGAGTCCACTCGTAGAGGGAGGGGTACTGTCACAACCAGACAGCTGAGAAGCTCTGACAGAGGCCTTTCAGAACCTCCCCCTTGAGTTTCTGTGTTGTGGTATTCAGCTCCTCCTCTCGTTAGTCTCTCTCAGCTGTCATGTGTTGGACTAATTGCTTCCCTTTAAATTCTTCCCAAGAAGGCTTTTCTGGGCGGCTTATATTTCTTCCTGGAGTATGTGTGCATGCCCATCTGGTTCTCCTCTCCTCTACAAAGTTAAGTGTTAAACTGTTATCTGTTATTTTCTGTTTGCTAGATCCCAGGTGACCCTGACTCCCTCCGTGTCTGGTGTAGGGAGCCGGTGGTCGTGTCCCCTCACTATTGTAGGGTGCTCAGGGGTTATATAGTCAAGGTACGTGGATATGCATACCTCCACCATTCAGATCTATGCATAGGCTGAGCAGCCAGGGAAAGTGCCAGGTCTTCTACAGGGGTCTCCCTTTCGTTCCTTAGCTTTTGGATCCAGCGAGTCATTTATGCATGTTGTTTTGCCTTGTTACCTGTACACATTCCGTGACAGTGCCATCTCACTTCTCTCTTCCTGCCCGCTGCTGTCCCATAAACATACAGCAGTACACAGGAAGACAGACGTACAGCTGATCGGTGGGGGTGCTGGGTGTCAGACCTTGACCGATCTGATATTCATGACCTAACCTGAGGATAGGTCAATAATTGTAAAAGCCTGGAGAACCCTTTTAATAAGATTACAGTGTAGCTGCCGATAGGTATCTAATAAATTGGGAAAATGGGCCCAATGATTATATAACACTGTATTCTATGCTCCTTTATCTTAGCCCCGTATTATGGGTAGTCATCTGTTAGATGGAGCCTCCTAGATGATGGAGATCCTGGAACCATGGACAGGTGGATGTACTTTGCTGGATGAGGAGAGCACAGTACAGCAGCTTGTCAGATGAAAGCATGTTGTTAGGAGGATGTGTATGGCATTGTTCTTTACCTGGGTTAATTTTTTTCATTTTTATTAATATTAATAAAAGTTACGTTTTATGGGGTAGTTTTTGTTTGCTCTGGGTCCAGCGTACATCAATGGCTTACCTGGGCTTCCAGAATGTAAAAGGTCATCAGGAACATGGCAGACACATATAGATGGAGACACAATTCAGTGTTGGCACAGTAACCTTGAATTATTTTGCTGTGTTTTTTATGCATGCCCAATATTTTGAGATCCAAGTTAAAGGTCCAGCTATGCATGATCTTAGAAGTAAGCGCCATTTGGTGAGGTTTGTTGGCATATTAGTGAGTTTTTGGATACCGTTCTAGAAACTTTTATGAGCGTGGTGGGAGCATTCATTCAGTCCTAGAGGAAGACAGCCACATGAAATTCCCCACATCTGTCTGGTCAGGACTGTAAGCAGATTGAAGGGATTCCTATGACACTGTAATGAGCAGTCAGTGTGGACCCACTGTATCAACTCACCAGTTTGGCTTTTAGTTATCTCTAAGGGCGTTATCCCGGCAGTCCCCTAGTTTTTACCCTTTAGCCCCTCTACAGGGATCTGGTTTTTGCTGCAGGGGAGGCACCAGGCTGCTACCTCTTAGTTCTAGTGTAGTTAGAGGCTGACCCACAGGGGTCAGGCAATATTCGTAGTAAGACGATAGGCCATAGTCTGGGCTGGTGTTGTTCAAAAGTATCAGAGAAACAAGTCTGAGGTCAGGGCAAATGGCAATGGGTCAATACAAAAAAAGGCAAAAGTGGGGCAGGTAGAGGAAAATGGGAGTCGGTTGTCAGGCACAAGTTCAGTGCACAGGCAGTCAAACAGAATAACACACCTTCACTGGTAAACTAGAGTCTAGGAACCTAAAGCTCAGGGGCTGTTGAAGAAAGTGGATGCACACGCTGGCCCTTTATGAGGGCAATACAGAGCATGTGTCCTATAAAATAGTCATGCAGACCTTAAACCAGTGCAAGCAGTCCACATCCTACAGAAGAAACTGTGAACACCGGTAGCCAGGACTGCTTTTGGGTGGAGGTGAGAGGCGAGCGGGCAGGGCGGAGGCGTCGTCTGGGTGAGTTCTGGGTGAGTTGCGTGGTACCTGTACCTGCATGGGAGAGTGTGTGTCAAGAAACTGGCCGACCTGCTGCATGTGCGCTTGGCAGCTGAGGTCATCTGTGTTGATAAGATGTTCATATGTGCTCGTACTGCTAAGAAAAGTTGTCTTTAGGAGCAACAGGGGTGTTGCCATTACACCTAGAGGCTCTGCTCTCTCTGCAACTGCCGCACCCTCTGCACTTTGATTGACAGGGCCAGGCATCATATCTGCCTGGCCCTGCAGAGAGAGCAGAGCCTCTAGGAGTAATGACAACGCCCCCGTTGCCGTTTCTCAGCAATATGGGCACATAAGAACATGGGACCAACACAGATGCCTTCAGCTGCCAAGTGCACATGTAACAGGTCAACCAGTTTCATAGGTACAAAACTGCTGACAGATGCCCTTTAATTTACACCCATAGGCAGAGGCCTCCTGAGTCAAATGATTAATGTGACCCTTGTTCTACAGAGATTTATTTTTTTCTGAGTCTTCGCTGAACTCAAAGCCTTCTTTAAATGTAAGATAAATGTATGAGTAATATGTTATTCATCTCAGGATCCCAGGTGTAAATACTCCCCCCGTGAGACATGATGGGAATTAGCCTTCTGGAGAAGAAGATGTGCTGATCCAACCATCGTACATTCTCTACTGCCAGCTCTCTCACAGGGTCACTTGCTGGTTATTACTAATTTATAGAACTAGATACCATGTAATTGAAATTTGGATCTATCATATAGGATGCCTACTCTGCCTCTATTTGTTGTGTCTGTGCTGAACCTCAGTGTCCCACTTATCAGATTCATCTCAAATGATTGCCTGAGGTTTCGAAGTAGAAAACACAAGATTTCCAGCCAAGTCTCAGCATCACTGCTTTCATGGGAATATGTACGCCCCGAGCCAGCCAGCCCTTTCATATAATTAGCCTATGGGTCCATTCACACGCCTGTATGTGTTTTGCGGATACGCAGATTGCGGATACGCAAAACGCCACACCGGCAATGTGCGTTTCGCATTTTGCGGATCGCACATCGCTGGCACTCTCATAGAAAGTGCCTTTTTTTGTCCGCAATTGTGGACAAGAATAGGACATGTTCTATTTTTTTGAGGAACGGAAGTGCGGATGCGGGCAGCACATTCCAGCACCATTGAAAATGAATGGGTCTGCACATGCGGACACATTTTGCAGATGTGTGAATGAACTCTATATATTCTCAAAGCTTACTTAAATGGACAATCGAGTTTACAAGAGGGCGATGTGCACCCGGCATAGTGCCTTCTGCTGCACTATAGGATTACGAGCCCTATCAAAGTCAGACTAGTCGGCACACTGGCAATTAAAGTGGCTGTCTCCCTTGTGCCTTGTATTAAAGGGTTTCTGTCACCTGAAAAATGGGTATTAAGCTGGCGGACATTAGCGATGTGCTAATGTCAGCTGAACATAACTATATTAGTGGCATCTCACTGCCTGCCACTGTTAAAAATTACTTTTATAATATGCTAATTAGCCTCTGGGTGCAGGAGGGGAGGGGTGTCCCAGGGCTATCCTTCAATGTGTGCTGCGCCCAGACTCTCCTTCACCATCACTGACTCTGTCTGTGGAAATCTCCAGCACAGCAAGACACACCCCACCCCCATCTTCAGCAGACTGGGTTCTTTAAAGGCCCAGCTCCACCAAAAACCTGGGCTGGCAGTGGGGAACAGGCACCCACCCTGCTCTTTACCTGTTCCCAGTAAGAACCGGCCCGGACACGCTGCGCCAGCAGCATTCGCTGCTGTAACCGCAATGATCCGTTTCTTACTCCACCGAGGCCAGGACCTCTGGTGGCACGTATCGTCCGTCCATTATTATCCCGGGGACTCTCCTATATATCCCCCCCTTTGTTCACCCCTGAGGGCTTGAACATACTGTTCAAGCCTAAGGGGTTGAACACATGCACAGCAGTGTACCGGGACAGGGCATCTGCGTTCCCCTGTAAGCGTCCGGCCCTGTGCTCAACAGTGAACTTAAAGTTCTGGAGGGACAAGAACCACCTGGTAACCCGAGCGCTCCCCTCCTTAGCCCGACTCATCCACTGGAGAGGGGAGTGGTCGGTCACCAGACGGAACCTTCTCCCTAAAAGGTAATATATGAGAGACTCGAGTGCCCACTTGATGGCGAGGCACTCTCTCTCCACGATGCTATACCGGGTTTCTGCTGGGGTAAGCTTCCCCGTTGAACTCCTGGGAAAGCACAGCCCCTAGTCCTACTCCCGAGGCATCTGTTTGAACTACAAATTCCCACTTGAAGTCGGGCGTCACCAGAACCGGGGACTCGCATAGAGCCGACTTCAAACGGGAGAACGCCTCCTCCTCCTGCTACCCCCAGCGAACTATCTCCGACTTTCTACCCTTCAAGAGTCCGGTTAACGGGGCTGCCAGTAGCCTTTCGTGAGATCTAGGATCGAAAAATACCTGGCTTTTCCCAGCCGCTCTATTAACTCGTCCACCCGAGGCATGGGATAGGCGTCAAATTTTGATACCTCATTTAATTTCCTAAAATCATTACAGAACTGTAATGAACCATCCGGTTTGGGAATAAGGACAATCGGGCTAGCCCACTCGCTCTTTGACTATTCTATGACCCCTAGACCTAGCATCGATCTTACCTCCTGCGAAATGGCCTATCGCCTCCGGTACTCGGTATGGTCTTAGGCGGACTTTCACCTGGGGCTCGGTGACAATGTCATGCTCGATCAAGGTGGTACATCCAGGAAGATCAGAGAATACGTCCCTATTCCGACTAACGAATTCTCTCACCTCTTGTGCCTGTTTGGTCGACAGTCCGTCCCCTATCGTCACCCCAGCGGCGTTCTCTGGAACCTTTGGTGACCCGCGGGTCACTCCCTGCCGTCCAGACAGAGGGCAGGCTGTTTCCAAACAAATTCTCTCTGTCTCTCCAAGGTTTTAGTAGATTTACATGATATACCTGTTTGGGCTTCCGCCGTCCTGGCTGGTATATCCTGTAATCAACTGGGCCCACTTTCTCCTTAACTTCATAGGGTCTTTACTCTCGACCGTGGGCACGAGTACAAGGGCCAGTTGTGCCGCTTCCATGTGCTCACGGACGATCGGCAACACGACCCCTATTCTGTCCTGAATTTTTCCTATGTGCTCTATTACACTTTTATGAGGCATAGGCTGTTGCTCCCATGCCTCCTTAGCGATATCCAGTAGTCCACGGGGATGTCGCCCATATAACTCGAAGGGCGAGAACCCCGTGGACGCCTGGGGCACTTCCCGTACCGCAAACAAAACATAGGGCAACAGTAAGTCCCAATCTCTACCGTCCTTAGCCACAACTCTTTTTAGCATGGACTTCAGGGTCTTATTAAACCGTTCGACTAACCCATCGGTTTGGGGATGGTAGACAGACGCGTGCAGGTGTTTAATATTTAATAGCTTACACAATTCCTTTCTTATTTTGGACATAAAGGGTGTCCCCTGGTCCGTCAGAATCTCCTTTGGTATCCCCACCCGGGTGAACATACTCATGAGCTCTTTAGCGATTACCTTGGCCGACGTATGGCGCAATGGGACTGCCTCTGGATACCGCGTGGCATAGTCTAACACTACCAGGATGTGTTGGTGACCTCGGGCTGATTTAATAATGGGGCCTACCAGATCCATGGCGATCCTTTCGAAGGGCACCTCTATAATAGGCATAGGTACCAGTGGACTGCGATACTGAGGTTGGGGGCTAGTCATCTGACACACTGACACACTGGACAGGACTGACAGAACCTCCGGACTTCCTCATATATCCCAGGCCAATAGAACAGTTGTAGAATTTGCCGGGACGCTGGGCAACGCCATTGATCACCGACACACCTTCTCTAGCCCGCAGCTGGGGCCCCTGCCTCGGGATCCTTGGGCTTGGGACCCGGACATTTTTCTTCCCCACAGGTAGGCAACCCGTTCCTCCACACAGTCCAGAACAGGGGAAAGTCCCTCCCTAATATTGCGGCATAAGGGAGCCGTCTCCCCAGGGTAACCTTAGTGGTGGGATACTCCCGGCGATCCCCATGTATACAGACAATGGTAAGCTATCCTTCAATGTGTGCTGCGCCCAGACTCTCCTTCACCATCACTGACTCTGTCTGTGGAACTCTCCAGCCCAGCAAGACACCCCCCACCCCCCATCTTCAGCAGGCTGGGTTCTTTAAAGGCCTAGCTCCACCAAAAACCTGGGCTGGCCGTGGGGAACAGGCACCCACCCTGCTCTTTACCTGTTCCCAGTAAGAACCGGCCTGGACACGCTGCGCCAGCAGCATTCGCTGCTGTAACCGCAATGATCCGGTTCTTACTCCACCGAGGCCAGGACCTCTGGTGGCATGTATAGTCTGTCCATTATTATCCCGGGACTCTACTACAGTAGTAACACGCAGTAATGTGGATGGACTGTATGTAGTGACGTGTAGTAATGTGGATAGACTGTATGTAGTGACGCGCAGTAAGGTGGATGGACTGTATGTAGTGACTCGCAGTAATGTGGATGGATTGTATGCAGCGACACGCAGTAATGTGGATAGACTATGTAGTAACACGCAGTACTGTGGATGGACTGTATGTAGTGACACGCAGTAATGTACGTGGACTGTATGTAGTGACACGCAGTAATGTGCATGGACAGTATGTAGTGACACGCAGTAATGTGGATAGACTGTATGTAGTAACGTGCAGTAATATGGATGGACTGTATGTAGTGACACGCAGTAATGTGGATGGACTGTATGTAGTGACACACAGTAATATGGATGGACTGTATGTAGTGACACGCAGTAATGTGGATAGACTGTATGTAGTGACGCGCAGTAATGTGCATGGACTGTATGTAGTGACACGCAGTAATGTGGATGGACTGTATGTAGTGACGGGCAGTAATGTGGATGGACTGTATGTAGTGACACGCAGTAATGTGGATGGACTATATGTAGTGACGCGCAGTAATATGGATGGACTGTATGTAGTGATGCGCAGTAATGTGGATGGACTGTATGTACTGACGCGCAGTAATGTGCATGGACTGTATGTAGTGACGCGCAGTAATATGGATGGACTATATGTAGTGACACGCAGTAATAGGGATGGACTATATGTAGTGACACGCAGTAATAGGGATGGACTGTATGTAGTGACACGCAGTAATATGGATGGACTATATGTAGTGACATGCAGTATTGTGCATGGACTGTATGTAGTGACGCGCAGTAATGTGCATGGACTGTATGTAGTGATGCACAGTAATAGGGATGGACTGTATGTAGTGACACGCAGTAATGTGCATGGACTGTATGTAGTGACACGCAGTAATGTGCATGGACTGTATGTAGTGACGCGCAGTAATGTGCATGGACTGTATGTAGTGACGCGCAGTATTGTGCATGGACTGTATGTAGTGACGCGCAGTAATGTGCATGGACTGTATGTAGTGATGCGCAGTATTGTGCATGGACTGTATGTAGTGACGCGCAGTATTGTGCATGGACTGTATGTAGTGACGCGCAGTAATGTGCATGGACTGTATGTAGTGACGCGCAGTATTGTGCATGGACTGTATGTAGTGACGCGCAGTAATGTGCATGGACTGTATGTAGTGATGCGCAGTATTGTGCATGGACTGTATGTAGTGACGTGCAGTAATGTGGATGGACTGTATGTAGTGACGCGCAGTATTGTGCATGGACTGTATGTAGTGATGTGCAGTAATGTGGAGGGACTGTATGTAGTGACGTGCAGTATTGTGCATGGACTGTATGTAGTGACACGCAGTAATGTGCATGGACTGTATGTAGTGACGCGCAGTAATGTGCATGGACTGTATGTAGTGACACGCAGTATTGTGCATGGACTCTATATAGTGACGCGCAGTATTGTGCATGGACTGTATGTAGTGACGCGCAGTAATGTGCATGGACTGTATGTAGTGATGCGCAGTATTGTGCATGGACTGTATGTATTGACGTGCAGTAATGTGCATGGACTGTATGTAGTGACACGCAGTATTGTGCATGGACTCTATGTAGTGACGCGCAGTATTGTGCATGGACTGTATGTAGTGACGCGCAGTAATGTGCATGGACTGTATGTAGTGATGCGCAGTATTGTGCATGGACTGTATGTAGTGACGTGCAGTAATGTGGATGGACTGTATGTAGTGACGCGCAGTATTGTGCATGGACTGTATGTAGTGACGCGCAGTAATGTGCATGGACTGTATGTAGTGACGCGCAGTATTGTGCATGGACTGTATGTAGTGATGTGCAGTAATGTGGATGGACTATATGTAGTGACGCGCAGTAATGTGGAGGGACTGTATGTAGTGACGTGCAGTATTGTGCATGGACTGTATGTAGTGACGCGCAGTAATGTGGATGGACTATATGTAGTGACGTGCAGTATTGTGCATAGACTGTATGTAGTGATGCGCAGTATTGTGCATGGACTGTATGTAGTGACACGCAGTAATGTGCATGGACTGTATGTAGTGACGCGCAGTAATGTGCATGGACTGTATGTAGTGACACGCAGTATTGTGCATGGACTCTATATAGTGACACGCAGTATTGTGCATGGACTGTATGTAGTGACGCGCAGTAATGTTCATGGACTGTATGTAGTGATGCGCAGTATTGTGCATGGACTGTATGTAGTGACGTGCAGTAATGTGCATGGACTGTATGTAGTGACACGCAGTATTGTGCATGGACTCTATGTAGTGACGTGCAGTATTGTGCATGGACTGTATGTAGTGACGCGCAGTAATGTGCATGGACTGTATGTAGTGATGCGCAGTATTGTGCATGGACTGTATGTAGTGACGTGCAGTAATGTGGATGGACTGTATGTAGTGACGCGCAGTATTGTGCATGGACTGTATGTAGTGACGCGCAGTAATGTGCATGGACTGTATGTAGTGACGCGCAGTATTGTGCATGGACTGTATGTAGTGACGCGCAGTAATGTGGATGGACTGTATGTAGTGACGTGCAGTATTGTGCATAGACTGTATGTAGTGACGCGCAGTATTGTGCATGGACTGTATGTAGTAACGCGCAGTATTGTGCATGGACTGTATGTAGTGACGCGCAGTAATGTGCATGGACTGTATGTAGTGACGCGCAGTATTGTGCATGGACTGTATGTAGTGACGCGCAGTATTGTGCATGGACTGTATGTAGTAACGCGCAGTATTGTGCATGGACTGTATGTAGTGACGCGCAGTAATGTGGATGGACTGTATGTAGTGACGCGCAGTATTGTGCATAGACTGTATGGAGACCAAGGTCCAGATAATAAACCTCTGCTTATAGTGAACACATTGTAAAGGAACCGGCAAATATTATCAGTGGCCACACAGGGCGACCGCAGAACAGGTTCCTATCAACAGAACGACTTTATTATAGAAATGAACTAAGATGCCGCCCAGTTCTGTTGTGTCCCTTTTCGCTCCAATAAGGACTATCTGAGCCCCATACAGTCAACTGTCCCACATCTCCTGTACACCATCTGGTTTCAAGTTCATAATGCGGCCTGAATATCATGTTATCCCCCTGGCCGTTCACAAAGGCTTTCCTGGGAGGAATCGAGGAGGGAATAATCTCAGGGTCCTTTTTCGGGGCCTGATTACCGGCTATAACGAGCGCCAATTGGGGTTTACAGCCAGTTGATTGGTGCTTGTTTAAAAGGCCTTGACATAGATGGAAGGTAAGTGCATGGGGGGTGAATAATCCTTCCTCTCTCATGTTTTTACATTATTTTGGCTGCACACCCCAGTTTGCCAACCAACAAGCTTTTAATTGCTCGGATAAAAAACTGGATCTGCCAACAAGCATTTTGCTCCCAATTATTGCCCCCCTGTAAAAATACCCTTATTTTTACTTGCTTTTATGTCCTATGTCGTATATCTGACGGGTCCCTAATTACACAAAATAAAAGAGGTTTTCTGGGAGTTCGATATTGACGGCCCATATCTGATCGGTTAGGGGTCCGACAACCAGCACCCCTGCTAATCAGCTGTTTGATAAGGCCGCAGTCTCCTTACAGCTCACCGAGCACAGCGCCTTACATTGTATAGTGGCTGTGGTTGGTATTGCAGTCTGGGCCCATTCACTTGAACGGCCATGTAACCGATGAATGCAACGTTACTAGGAAGAGGCCACAGCGCTCACTGGAGCCGGGAGTCACATTCATCAGTCACATGGCCGTTCTAGTAAATGTGCCTGGTCTGCAGTACCAAGCACAACCACTATACAATGTATGGCGCTGTGCTTGGGATACTATGAAGAGGTTGCGGCACACATCGGCATCTTCAAGCAGCTGATCAGTATGACTGTAGTCGGGCCCCACCTCCTGAATATTCTTCTTATAGAAAACCCCCTTTAATCTTTGGGGGATAAGCAAAAAATAAAACATGGGTCCACATTTTTTTATATGTATAGATATTGGTAACCACTTCAGCCCCCCTAGCTTAAACCCCCTTAATGACCAGGCCACTTTTTACACTTCTGCACTACACTACTTTCACCGTTTATTGCTCGGTCATGCAACTTACCACCCAAATGAATTTTACCTCCTTTTCTTCTCACTAATAGAGCTTTCATTTGGTGGTATTTCATTGCTGCTGACATTTTTAAATTTTTTGTTATTAATCGAAATTTACCAAACTTTTTGCAAAAAAATGAAATTTTTCACTTTCAGTTGAATTAAAAAAACAAAAAACTAAATTTCTATATAAAATTTTCTCTAAATTTATTGTTCTACATGTCTTTGGTAAAAAAAAATGCAATAAATGTATATTTATTGTTTCACGCAAAAGTTATAGCATTTACAAACTATGGTACAAAAATTTGAATTTCCGCATTTTGAAGCAGCTCTGACTTTCTGAGCACCTGTCATGTTTCCTGAGGCTCTACCATGGCCAGACAGTAGAAACACCCCACAAATGACCCCATTTCGGAAAGTAGACACCCTAAGGTATTCACTGATGGGCATAGTGAGTTCATAGAAGTTTTTATTTTTTGTCACAAGTTAGCGGAAAATTATGATTTTTCTTTTTTCTTTTTTTTTCTTACAAAGTCTCATATTCCACTAACTTGTGACAAAAAATAAAAACTTCCATGAACTCACTATGCCCATCACAAAATACCTTGGGGTGTCTTCTTTCCAAAATGGGGTCACTTGTGGGTTAGTTATACTGTCCTGGCATTTTAGGGGCCCTAATGCGTGAGAAGTAGTTTGGAATCCAAATGTGTAAAAAATGCCCTGTGAAATCCTAAAGGTGCACTTTAGAATGTGGGCCCCTTTGCTCACCTTGTAGCAGTTTTTCTTCTTTTAAATATTCTCTCCTCTTTTACCTTGTTGATTCCCTTTATGTATTTAAAAGTTTCTATCATATCCCCTCTGTCTCGTCTTTCTTCCAAGCTATACATGTTGGTGTTCAAGACGGATCCGTCATGGCTATGTTACAGATAACACAAACGGATCCATTCTGAACGGATGCATGCGGTTGTATTATCTGAACGGATGCGTTTGTGCAGATCCATGACGGATACGCACCAAACGCGAGTGTGAAAGTAGCCTTAGGCTACTTTCACACTTGCGGCAGGACGGATCTGACAGGCTGTTCACCCTGTCGGAGCCGTCCTTCTGCTATTTCGCCGTGCCGCCGCTCCGTCCCCATTGACTATAATAGGGGCGGGGACGGAGCTCCGGCGCAGCATGGCAGTGCATGGCGAAAGGCCGCCGGACTAAAAGTCCTGCATGTCCGACTTTTTAGTCCGGCGGCCTTACGCCGTGCACCGCCGTGCTGCGCCGGAGCTCCGCCCCTGTCCCCATTATAGTCAATGGGGACGGAGCGGAGGCACGGCAAAATAGCGGAAGGACGGATCCGACAGGGTGAACAGCCTGTCGGATCCGTCCTGCCGCAAGTGTGAAAGTAGCCTAAGGCAGTTCTGCTTTACACCAGTTTTGATACATTTCCCCCTTTGTGTATTTAATCTTTTTGTTATATTGATTTAGAGCCCCTTCACACTAACATACTTTTCCTGTTCCGCAGTTTTGCGGATCGGATGCGGACCCATGCTGTTCGGGTGGTCACATGCTCCGCTGCAGCCAATGACTAGCTTCAACGGGGGATGGGGACCTGGAAGATGGACACACTTACTGGCTTCCCCGCCGCTCCAGTCCATCTCGATGGCTTCACTGTGTCCATCTTGTGGCCCCCCCCTACCCAAAGTGGCACATCATCATTGAGGCCAGTCATTGGCTGCGGTGGAGCATGTGACCATGTCCACACTGTGCAGGAACAAAATAAGCCAGGGACCGGAAGATGGACACAGAGGCCTGGGGCGGCGGGAACTACGAATCTTCCGCTTACTGAGGCAGGCTGCGAGCATTAGGCAAAAAATGTACTAATTCCTGGACAACCCCTTCAAAGCTAGGCGTGTCCCAACCCACCAATTTCAATGGGATCAGAGGACCATGTAAGGTGTAGCATGGCCTCCCGACCAGGGTCCGACTGGCCCACCGGGGTACAGGGTTATCCCACAGTGGGCCCCTAGTCTCCCACCCCCTGCACAAGTGGCACATTACACATTAGACTTACTGCACTTATACTCAATGTACGGCACCTCCACCAGCCGATGTTCATATTAAAAACGTGTTCGATTATTTATTATATTTGAATGTATCCGTACGGTGGGCCCCCAAAATAAATTTTACTGGTGGTCCCTAGGTACCCCAGTCTGACACTGCTCCCAGCCCTCCCCTGATGGCAGACATCTATCTATTGGGCAAGGCCAGTCTAAGGCCTCATGCACACGACCGTTTTTTTTTAAGGTCCGCAAAAATGTGGTCTGTAGGTCCGTGATCCGTGACCGTTTTTTCGTCCGTGGGTCTTCCTTGATTTTTGGAGGATCCACGGACATGAAAAATGAAAAAAAAATCTAAGTCAAGTTTGCCATTGAAATGATAGGAAAAAACGGACACGGATCACGGACACGGATGACAATCTTGTGTGCATCCGTGATTTTTCACGGACCCATTGACTTGAATGGGTCCGTGAACCGTTGGCCGTGAAAAAAATAGGACAGGTCATATTTTTTTCACGGCCAGGAAACACGGATCACGGATGCGGCTGCCAAACGGTGCATTTTCCGATTTTTCCACGGACCCATTGAAAGTCAATGGGTCCGTGAAAAAAAAACTGAAAACGGCACAACGGCCACGGATGCACACAACGGTCGTGTGCATGAGGCCTAAGTCCAATAATATCCTGCTCCTTAGGCCCCTTGAACACGACCGAATGTATTTTGCGGTCCGCCAAAAATACAAATGACATCTCTGTGCATTCTGTATTTTGCGTAACAGAACAGCTGGCCCTTCATAGAACAATACAATCCTTGTCCGTAATGCGGACAATAATAGGACATGTTCTATTTTTTTGCGGAACGGAAATACGGAAACGGAATGCACACAGAGTAACTTCCTTTTTTTTGCAGACCCATTGAAGTGAATGGTTTCACAAGAAAAACGGAACGGACACGGAAAGAAAATACATTTGTGTGCAAGAGGCCTTACATACATACTGTACAGAAAAGCTTAAAGGGGTACTCTACTGGCAAAGATTTAGCATCCACCATCTATGTTTAGGAGTCCAGTGGGTGGTCCTATCAGTGTTTTCTGCATGTAGTTATACAAGGAAGACTGTCAATCACGGAGAAGGCCCCGCCCACTGGACTCCTAAACTGTAGAAAGCACAGAGATTTCAATCAATAAGCTCAAAAGTTCTCCTGAATCTGTCCACGACTATTAAAGGAGCTCTCCGCCTAGGACCACCTTCTTTCTTGCCTCTTGCACGGCTCCGTGGCCGTATTGCAGACCGCATTAGCGTATCCGCAATATACGGGCGCTGTTCTGTGGGCATTCGGCATCACGGATGCGGACCCATTCACTTGAACGGGTCCGCAAATCCGGAGATGCGGAACGGAAGCATGGAACGGAACCCTACGGGAGCACTATGGAGTGTTTTCATGGGGTTTCGTCCCGTACTTTGCGGGCCGCAGCACGACCACGGGGCGCACACGTTCATGTGCAAGAGACCTTACACTGTGACACTGCAGGACGGCTATTGTATTATTGAAATACCACCGCGATTGTCAATGCGGGAAACACAGATGACGCACGGAGAGCAAAAAACGGATGTACGGACCAAACACGGATCCATCACTGACCATCCTGTGACAGATTTCATCACGGACATGTGAATAAGGCCTTAGACTGGGGCGACACGTGAAGTCACGCGACATTGGATGGGTGTAATGGCTGTCACAAAAAGGCAATCTGTTGGTGCGCCTTTAGTATTGCAGTGTAGCAGGGCGGCCATGGAACGGAATCGGGTGCAGCGCCACGCACACATTTGCTGAGACCCCAGTATCAAAAAACAAAAAAACAGCAAGGGTGGATTTTTTCCTTGGGGGGGGGGGGGGGGGGGGGGTTCTGGGGTCACAGTTGCATCAAACCCGCGACCCCATTCTTTGGGACTGCCTTGCTAGCCGCTATACTGGGGCATGACAACTGCTGCAGGACCGCGTAGCCCTACCTTTACTCCATTGACTTTAATGTAATAAATGCTGCATGCAACATGCGACTTTTTTGTATTGCAGTGTAGCAGGGCGGCCATGGAACGGAATCGGGTGCAGCGCCACGCACACATTTGCTGAGACCCCAGTATCAAAAAACAAAAAAACAGCAAGGGTGGATTTTTTCCTTGGGGGGGGGGGGGGGGGGGGGTTCTGGGGTCACAGTTGCAACAAACCCGCGACCCCATTCTTTGGGACTGCCTTGCTAGCCGCTATACTGGGGCATGACAACTGCTGCAGGACCGCGTAGCCCTACCTTTACTCCATTGACTTTAATGTAATAAATGCTGCATGCAACATGCGACTTTTTTGCTGCGTTTTTTTATTTTTATTTTTACATCCAAATCACTGCTTTGAAGTAGTCGAAGGACAGCAAGTCGCACGCTCCTGGACAGCTACAGGAGTGACACTCTTCCCAACAATGTCGAAAAACATTGCCTGCATTCCTATAGTCGCAGGGTAGCCCCACCCCTCGCGAGTTGAAGTCAAACGCTTCTTGAAAACGTCGCAGCTGGGTGGCAGGCGGACTAGAAGTCGCAGGGAGCCCCTGCCAACCTCCGTCACTGACACTTCTGCAGCCATACGGGAGTGCGAGGGGGCGTGGTTCGTCGCAGAGTCTCCGCCCCTCCGGCCCGAGACTCATCCATATCATGGGCGTGGCCTGTGGCTGATCACGTGTCCAGGGAAAAAAGTTTTGCGGTCCCAGCGGGATGTGAGGAAAGTTTTTCTAGTTGTCGGAGCAGAGCGGGAGCTGCGGCCGCGGAGAGCCGGGCGGGTACACAGGGGGCCACGGGACTGGATCTAGTGGCCGAGCCCCTGCACGGACGGATCAGGACGCGAGAGTGACATGAACGGGAGCCGCGGACTGTGATCGCCCAGGAGCCCGTCACCCCCTTCCTGCAGCACCCCGAGCCCCCACTCTTACCCCGGCTTTACCCCCCCCCCCCCCCCCCATAACCATGGATACCGGGGCCCCGCAGCAGAACTCCTCGTCCGCCCCGCAGCCTCCTCCGGCCGGGCACCAGATCATTCATGTGCGGGGCGACTCGGAGACGGACCTGGAGGCGCTCTTCAATGCGGTCATGAACCCCAAAACCGCCAACGTGCCCCAAACCCTGCCCATGAGGATGAGGAAGTTACCGGACTCCTTCTTCAAGCAGCCGGAGCCCAAGTCCCATTCCCGGCAGGTACTGGATTTAAAGGGCACTGGGGGTGGGGGAGGAAAGGGGGGGCGCTAGGGGGGAGAGTGACGGGGGCTCCGTACTGGGGAGGGAGTGGGAGCCACTGAGGGGTGCTGTAGAGTGTGAGCGCCTAGGGGGGCGCTGATGGCTGCTGATGCTTCGGGAGTCATTAGGACTTGGGGCCCCATTAGGGTTCTAGGAGTGTCTGGGGGCCTGGGTGGCACATGCCTGGGGTACAGGGCTGCACTGTGACAAATGGAAACATCGTTTTCCCCCTCCCCTCACTCCAGGTGCTTTGCTGACCTGTCAGGTGGGGGAAGGGTAATAACTTTGTGCCCCCCACAATCCTCTTTCCCACTGTAAACCCTGCTTTGTAAGGACCATTCAGGATCAGAAGACTGGGTTGTCCCTGTAGATGTGCAGCTCCCACCAGGCCTCAGCCCCAGACACATTCCTGTACAGTGCCCATGGGGGCAGTGCCAGCACTGGGGCATTCATGTAGGTAGGGGGGTAGTGGGAGCACTGGGGCATTAATGGAGGTAGTGGCAGCACTGGGGCATTAATGGAGGTAGTGGCAGCACTGGGGCATTAATGGAGGTAGTGGCAGCACTGGGGCATTAATGGAGGTAGTGGGAGCACTGGGGCATTAATGGAGGTAGTGGGAGCACTGGGGCATTAATGGAGGTAGTGGGAGCACTGGGGCATTAATGGAGGTAGTGGGAGCACTGGGGCATTAATGGAGGTAGTGGGAGCACTGGGGCATTAATGGAGGTAGTGGGAGCACTGGGGCATTAATGGAGGTAGTGGGAGCACTGGGGCATTAATGGAGGTAGTGGGAGCACTGGGGCATTAATGGAGGTAGTGGGAGCACTGGGGCATTAATGGAGGTAGTGGGAGCACTGGGGCATTAATGGAGGTAGTGGGAGCACTGGGGCATTAATGGAGGTAGTGGGAGCACTGGGGCATTAATGGAGGTAGTGGGAGCACTGGGGCATTAATGGAGGTAGTGGGAGCACTGGGGCATTAATGGAGGTAGTGGGAGCACTGGGGCATTAATGGAGGTAGTGGGAGCACTGGGGCATTAATGGAGGTAGTGGGAGCACTGGGGCATTAATGGAGGTAGTGGGAGCACTGGGGCATTAATGGAGGTAGTGGGAGCACTGGGGCATTAATGGAGGTAGTGGGAGCACTGGGGCATTAATGGAGGTAGTGGGAGCACTGGGGCATTAATGGAGGTAGTGGGAGCACTGGGGCATTAATGGAGGTAGTGGGAGCACTGGGGCATTAATGGAGGTAGTGGGAGCACTGGGGCATTAATGGAGGTAGTGGGAGCACTGGGGCATTAATGGAGGTAGTGGGAGCACTGGGGCATTAATGGAGGTAGTGGGAGCACTGGGGCATTAATGGAGGTAGTGGGAGCACTGGGGCATTAATGGAGGTAGTGGGAGCACTGGGGCATTAATGGAGGTAGTGGGAGCACTGGGGCATTAATGGAGGTAGTGGGAGCACTGGGGCATTAATGGAGGTAGTGGGAGCACTGGGGCATTAATGGAGGTAGTGGGAGCACTGGGGCATTAATGGAGGTAGTGGGAGCACTGGGGCATTAATGGAGGTAGTGGGAGCACTGGGGCATTAATGGAGGTAGAGGGGAGCACTGGGGCATTAATGGAGGTAGAGGGGAGCACTGGGGCATAAACGTAGGTAGAGGGGGTAGTGGCAGCACTGGGGCATTAATGGAGGTAGAGGGGGTAGTGGGAGCACTGGGGCATTAATGGAGGTAGTGGGAGCACTGGGGCATTAATGGAGGTAGAGGGGGTAGTGGGAGCACTGGGGCATTAATGGAGGTAGAGGGGGTAGTGGGAGCACTGGGGCATTAATGGAGGTAGTGGGAGCACTGGGGCATTAATGGAGGTAGTGGGAGCACTGGGGCATTAATGGAGGTAGTGGGAGCACTGGGGCATTAATGGAGGTAGTGGGAGCACTGGGGCATTAATGGAGGTAGAGGGGAGCACTGGGGCATTAATGGAGGTAGAGGGGAGCACTGGGGCATAAACGTAGGTAGAGGGGGTAGTGGCAGCACTGGGGCATTAATGGAGGTAGAGGGGGTAGTGGGAGCACTGGGGCATTAATGGAGGTAGTGGGAGCACTGGGGCATTAATGGAGGTAGAGGGGGTAGTGGGAGCACTGGGGCATTAATGGAGGTAGAGGGGGTAGTGGCAGCACTGGGGCATTAATGGAGGTAGAGGGGGTAGTGGCAGCACTGGGGCATTAATGTGGGTAGAGGGAGCACTGGGGGGCATTTCTCTAATAACTTTTATGGAAGTTGCAATTAATGTAACTTTTCTGGGAACTTGTACATCAGCCATAAGTGAGTGACCCCCTTTGTTGTGATGCTACAAGTGACAGCATGCTTTGACAGTGTCTATCAGGGCATGCTGGTATTTGTAGTACCCAGAGACCCCCAGTTGTATACCTATCCCCCCATCTCTATTCTCTGTATTCCTGCCCAGCTTTTATCGGATCCGTTGCGTTCATCGATCTGTTCAGATATGACGGTGAACGCTCCGGTAACGTGTACGTGCCACGGCGTCTGACCGCTCGCGGTTACGTTTTTGTTCTTGTGGCCTGTGCTGTGCAATCTCTGCTTTTCTCTGGGGTCAGTGCAACTTTTTTTTTTTCCAACTTTGTAGCCAGAGGCGGTGAGTGTGTCGGTGGTGGGGGGTGGAGAAGCTGCATGTAGAGTCCTGTTCACTCCCACATGCGAGGCGGTGGGGGAGGAGAGCGGCTCCGCTCTACACTGTGGGTCCTGTGTGGTAATGGTGATCTGGAAGTCATTTATTAATAGCTTTATATGGTTGTTCTCCAGCTGCCTCTGATCTTATAGCTCGGCCTGCAAGACGTAACCCCTTGAGTGCTGGCCTGGGCCGGATCCCCTATCCGTGTACTCTTCGCCCACTTTTGGTGTGTTTCGTGTGTAGCCGGGGTAGGACCTGTTTGTTTTCGTTGTGGACTTTCCTGGCTTGGACGCCGCCAGGGTTGGGACTCGGGCGAGCAGGCTCTGCCGGAGGCGGATGTGCCAGGCGTTGCAATGCGTTTAGTTGGAAAAATTAAATTTTTTGTGTTTGTAAAACAAAAGTTTTACCAAAATGCAGGGGAAAAAAAAGGTTCAGGCGTGGCACTAAAGTCTGCACTGCGCTCATTACCACCGCTCACATCCTATGTAGTGTGCCCTTGTATGTTGGTGCTCCCGGCTACGTGACGACACCATCACTATAGATATTATACCGTAATTTCTGGGGGGGGGCGCAGTGACAGATTCTTCATCAGGGCCTAGGCGCAGTTCTATGAAATGTTCCCGATGTCAGTGGTGGAGGCGTCCGCCACAGAAGCAGTGACAGGGGGTACAATGGTTAAATATCTCAGTGAGGATGCTACCTATTTAAAGGGGTTTTCCTCCAGGATCCTTTAAATTTTCCTGGGTTCCACCAACGGCTCTTGTTGTCATTGCTGCCCCCACGATGTGTCGTCCAGTGTTGCACCGCATGTCGCTGACAATGTCACCATCCGCTATCCGTCGTGCTGCTTGTCATCAGCAGCATGTGAGGGGCGGTAGGTATGTTCCACCTCTGTTAGGTACCCGTCTTTTTTTTTTTTTTTTTTAAGGTTGGAAAAATCCATTGGAACATCTGGTCGTAGCCGCAAAAGTAGCAACAGCGTCCGATAAGGGTTTGTTCACACATTCAGGTTTATATGCAGTTTTCACCCTGAAATCCACATTTAGGTCTCGTGTCCGCAAAATCCAGATGCTACCCATATGCGTGATGCATTTTGATTGCACACCCCCATTGACTTTCGCTGGCTCCGTGGTCCGCATTTGGCGGACGGGTGTAGGGCGTGTGCTAACGTTTGCAGAATGAACATCATATAGATGCAGAAAGCACGTGGAAGTCATCGGTGTCTATTCCGCAAAAGCTAGAACATGTCCTCTACGAGCCCATGGAAGTCGGTAGGTCCGTAACAAAATGCTGCGTGCACCAGGACCGCATCTGTATTTTATGGATCCCTGGTTTGTGAACTGCAAAATACTGACGGTTGCGTGCATGACGCCAAAATCAGCAAGCGTTCCGTGCATGTGACCCGATTTAATCTACAATACGCAGAAAGAACGCTAGGGTCAGATATGCGTCCAAATTCCGGTATTGTGTTCCGGGCTAGGAGCAGAGCACTGGAGTCGCTGTACACCGCCGGCGTCTGACAGATCACCGTCACTATAATGGGGTCCTGTTGGGATTCCAGCATGAATACCGCCGTTCTGCTGGACATAATACTGCTGCGTGCTGTGGTATTGCGTCTCCGTAGACTGCTGTGGTCCCGCACTGAGCCGCCAGTTTTACGAGGACGTGGCGTGCTACGTTATGTAAGTATACCCTGCTGCAAGTGGACCTGTGCCGCCATACAGGGTTCGTACGTGCAACTTTGCCATCTTCATGAGCGCTAAGCTTGGCGGCTGACTCCTCCATACACATGCATGCTCTGCTCAGATGAGTGCATGCGCTCTCAATAGCGAGACGGGAATGAGCCGCCGCAAGACGCACCCGGTGGAGTTTCGTGTAGATTTTGCACCGTATTTGCCACGGATTTCACCCGTTTAGCGATGCAAAGGATGAAATCCGTGGTGAAAATCTGCAGCCAGAAATGCTGCAAGCTTCAAATCCACCTCACAGATGATGTTGCTGAGATCTGCTATCTGCCGGCAGTGGGTTTACTGCATGCAAAGCCACAACTGTAAATCCACAAGAAAGGATTGGGCATGTTGTAATTCAACAGCCTCATTTATTTTTTCCTTCTTCTTTCCCAACCTCTGTCGTTGAGGGACAGTCAGGGGGTCCCCATACACGTTAGATGGTCAGCCGAGTCTACCTGAATCGGTAGGTTTGTCTGACGTGAATCTAATGTGTATGACCAGCTTGAGGGTCTGATGTGAACATTAAAGGGGTTGTCCGGTTTCAGGAGGGATCCACCTGCCTTAGGCTAGGTCTACACGACAGCATGTGTCGCGCGACAGATAGGGCACAACTACACTGCAACATCTTGTCGCACCAATGTCGCGCGACAATTTTTATAATGATAGTCTATGGGGTCGTAATGCGACATGCTGCAACGCGTCGGTCGCAGAAAAATCTATCTAGAATGGATTTTGTGCAACCGTCGCAGTGCAACACCATAGACCAGGGCTGGCCAACCTGCGGCTCTCCAGCTGTTGTAAAACTACAACAGACTGGGCATGCTGGGAGTTGTAGTTTTACAACATCTGGAGAGCCGCAGGTTGGCCAGCCCTGCCATAGACTATCATTATAAAAATTGTCGCGCGACAAATGTCGTCGTGTAGACCTTGCCTTAATGAACTGGTAAGGACTTCCCAGCCGCAGCATTGATAACACGTCCACAACCAGTGACTGCTGCAGCCAACTGCTGGCCTCAACGGTGCATCCGCCAAGGCCAGTGATTGGCTGCAGGGATCACGTGTTGGCGTGACGTCATCTCTACAGCAGGCCAAATAGAGCCTGACTGGGGAGTACCGGTACTGGATCTTTTAGCTAAGTACTTGCCTGGTATTTTTTGCAGGAGGATCCCGAGGCGTGTTGGGTTTCCTCCTGAAGCAGGACGACCCCTTTAAGATATTTCTAGTTAGGCCTTTTCGTTCTAATTGCCAAGTGCAACTGAGCAAAGAAACCGACATGAAGGATACTGTTCGTCATTGATGATGTATAAGAATTTCGGTGATCTCCAGCACAGGCCCCGCTCCTACTTACTGGGGGTTTGCCGTCCCTTTAATTACAGTCCACTGGGATTGCAAAAGGTTCACCGCTTACTTGGAAAAGTTACAATGTGGCCAAATATTTACTTGTCACCGGAGCCTGTCTGTTACATTGTATCACATGCTTAATGTTTTTGTTACTTTGTATCTTTTCCAAGGGAATTGACAAAGTGATTAACAAAAAAAAAGAAAGAAAGAAAGAAAAATCCTCCAATTGTTGTGCACAGGACTGGCTGCTGGTTTTCCCGTTGCTGGGCCCCAGGGTGGAACGCAGGAGGGAACACATCCAGGGGGGAGGGGCCGGCCCTTTAAAAGAACATGGACGTATAGGAATGTTTCCAGGACTAGAAGGGAAGTGCGGGGCCGGGATTAGGACTGCTCTAGTGTTACAGCCTCCAGACTTCAAAAGAAAGGCAGAATCCAGCCTTCCCTTCTGTGCAGCAGAGGCGGGTTTGTCATTTCACCAGGGTAACAGCAGTAGGTTTCCCAAAGACATGAACAAACTCTGCTCTGCTGCATTGGGCGCGGGTAGGAGACCTGTACGCTGCTGCCTGGTGGAGGAGGGAACGCGTCCCTTCCCCCCTCTAACTTCATCACACACAACTTTTTCCTCAGCTGAGGCCACCCAGGTTCAAAAGCTGTGATTTGTCATCGCTGGTTTAAATAGGACTGCCATCTCCTGCAGGACTTCCCCGTCACTATTCGCCGTCCTGCAGGACATTGGGTCTTGCTGCCCGAGCCTTTTTTTTTTGTTTTTTTTTTTGTTTTTTTTCTGGTGGACCCATTGACCTGAACAGGTCTGCGGTCCACATTTTGTGGGCATACGGATACAGAAAGCACACAGATGATCCCTGTGCTTTCTACATCCGCATGTCCATTCTAGAAAAGGATAGAACACGTCCTATACTTGGCTGCAAAATGCAGACCACGGACACATTGAAGTTAGTGGTTTCTGCAAGAAATGCGGATGCAAAACGGACAGGATCTGTATTTTGCTGATTTGCAGACACACGGTCGTGTGCATGAGGCTTTAGCCTTAGAGGGGCCACTGAACCTTAAAGAGAAGGTGCCGCCACCAGTCTCCGTGCCGCCTGTGTATGTAAAACACTAGATATGATGTAAAATATTGGCTGGGGGAAGATATAGAAGTTATTTTTATTTTTTTCAAATATTGTCTGGTTTCACAGAACTTTTTCCCTATTATGGCACTTTTTTTGTCTTTTTTTTATTTGTTTATTTTTTGCGTGGCCAGATGTTTATAAAACACCCTACAAGCACTTTTATTTATTTCTGGTTCATTTAAATGGGTCTGAGCTGCTCCTAGGCCATGTGACCGATGGCCATGTGACATCGCATTCTAGGAATAGACTGCAGCCTCTTTGAATAGCTGATCGTCGGGTGTGTCGGACCCCCCGCCACTCTAATATTGATGACCTATGCTGAGGATGAACCATCAATATCAGAATCTCGAACAACCACCTAAGAGCTTACAATCTAAATATTCAGTACTTGTCTTCTCTGAGTGATATTTGCCGGGACCCGCACTGATCTGTAGAGCGGGGGTCTTGAGCCCCACTTGTTCCTCCTTACTTCAGTGATCACACACATGCAATGCTGCTCCCATGGTGGTTCTACGCTTGGGTCCTATTTGGCCAGATTCATGCTTCCAGATCATAGGCCTGTGTCCCTATCCTATAGGAAGGTTTACCCTTCGAACTCCTGGCATCACAAATCCCTAGTATGCTGTGGATCCAGGTCCATGTCCAGCGGTCAGGATACACGTCCGTACTGCGCTCGCGTGTAAATGGCCTTATGCAGGGATTTGAGGAATTCTCTTGTTTTCTCCAGGTCTTGATAACCTGAGGACTTAACCGGAGCATGTCCTGAAGTGTCTGGTCTACGTGTGATATTACAGCTTCCCACGCCATCCCTTGGCCTGGCGATGCCTTGTCGTGCAGTACCTGATTGATTAGTATTGTGACTGGGGTCCTATGATGCAACTTTTTCCTATTATTAAACTTCAGTAAAGTTGCACCATTAAGGAAACTTCCCGTTGACTCCTATGGTATTGTGTTGCCACATAGTGCCTCCATCAAATTCATGTAGTATCTGAGCAAAATACTCCCTTGTATGAAATGGTAGACCGACCCGAGTACAGCATGGTCCTATGTACGGTCATAGACTGTTGTTTTTGCAGCGCGGCATATGCCTCTCGGTGTACTGGCAGCCTGAAATCAACAGAATTTGTCCACTTCTATATTAGTGATGTTGCTGCCACAAGTTTACAACCCATCCGTCGGATAGATGATAAATGTTAAATAAGGGAGGGTCCAACCACTGGGACCCCTACTACTTACCCCCTTTCCCCCGCCCCCCCCCCCCTCCAAATCTCACAACAAGGGCAAAGAGGAGTTTGTATGGAGCACGGTCCAACATGAACACCTCATCGTGAGGACTACTGGTTGTGACACCAGCGGTCAGCCTAGCATTTCTCATCAGTAGATCCCTCTAAGGCTCTAAGCCATAAGTCTTGGGTTTTGTTCACACGAGCCTTATGACTGTGACCAATGTTTTTACAAACCGCTGTCCAATCCTTGTTGACCTTGTTAACATATAACGGGGGCAGTTTTTCCCAAATTACATGGAAAGAAGAGTGAGGTATTCTTTTCATCAAAAATAAGGGACCCTGACAGAGTGGTCAAAACCGCATTTTGAACATTACCACTAGATTTGCCTCTTGGCAGACGTCACCCAACTTGGCTAATGGTGGCATGTCTTGTCAGATTGTCACCTCTTCTTCTCAGCTTAGTTATTACCTCAACGCCCCGTGGATGCCCTATGGACAGACTACCTTGCGATTTATGGACACGTGGTTCATAACTGGAGATTGTAGAGTTTTCCTTCAAAGCAGCTCCTGTGCAGGAAGTTCTGACTTTTAGGCTTTATGTGGCTGGTGGTTTTTGCTTAGGGCTTGGAATATGTGTGTGAGTAGTATAGATCATTTTGGTTGGATTTATTTTATTTCTTTTCCAAATTGAGATGTTGAACGTGAAAATCGGTAATGGCCGATCAGTGGGTGGCATGACCTTCTGATGCCGCGTTGGTTGTGTTGTGCAGGAAGTACCACCACAGATGTAGATGTTGAGGCTTGTCAAAGCTGTGATGGTGGCTCCTTGTAGCATCCTGAATGGGTTGCAGGACATAAAACAAGCCAGTTGGGACATGCCCTGACCATCATCTTGAGGCCTGCATATCTACAGCCGTCAATACATGCTTTCGACAGAGCTCTTGTGATCCTGCCCCTCACCCGTGCCCCTTCCAGCCATGTACATTTCAGAAGGAACTAGTTGATATTGCATCTGCTGTTCACTGAGACGTCATCTTGGAGGTCTCCACCACCACCACCTCGTCCAGCCTCCTGTAGCTTATCTCCACCTGCCTGATGGCATCTGTGCCACTTGCATCCTTGACCACACTTTTAATTATGATTAAAGGGGCCCTACGACTGAGCATTTGGTGGAAATCTAAGACTGGAGATTTGAAGAAAAGAATCAATTAAATTAAGCTTAGCTCTGCACATGTTGGGGAGATTTCTGCTGAGAGTCAAGGCTTTGCGTGCTTCATTATAGTGGGTCCAAGCTCAAGAACGATACCAGTTGTTTTCTGACACCTCTATGCAACGTGTTTGCTATAGACTGCATCGGATTCCCCTTTCAAATCATATTTTTAAGGCCCAGTCTACTCATTGACATAGTCTTGAGTTACTTATAAGGCCCTCACACATTAGCCTATTCTCCAAGCCTGCCATTATCTGCTGACTATCTAGTGTGTATGGGGAGCTCCTGACTCTTACAACAGATGCCTTCGGGGAGAGAAGGATCAGCCATTTTGAATTTCAATGCCTGATTCTTTTGTTATCTTGGAAGGTAAGCTACTGCCCAAGGTGTCTAGCAGCGGCTTAGCCAAACCAAGCCTGTATGTGTATGGGGGACTCTGTAGAGATGGCGGACGGCCATCTAAGGTGTATGGGCAGCTTTAGACACAGATTAGAGTTCTTACTGTGCCAGTGCTGGGCATAAAAGGGGTTGTCTCACCTCGGACGTTGGTGGCCTTACACTAGGATATACCCACAATGTCAGATAGGTGCGGGTCTCATAGGCCTAACTCTAGAACAGGGCCACAGTGAACAAGATCGCGGGGTGCTCTCCATTAGTTTATGTGGCAGTTCCAAAATAGCCAAGCAGGCTCGCTATTTTGGAAGTCCCGTAAAAGTGAATGGAGAGCACGCCGCACAAAAGCTGCCACCGCTTCATTGACCACAAATGGCCTAGCCAGTGCTGTTATTTTCGGAACTCCAATAGAAATGAATGGACAGCTGTACATGTGTGCCTGTTTCACTTTGGGGGTCCGGTTCTGGGAGGAGGTCCCAGAGATGACGTCGGTGGCATAACCTTGCAATATGGTACCAATGTCTGAGATGAGACAACCCCTTCAACGAGCATTAACGTCCGTTGGTGCTAGCTTAATGTACCTCTCCCACAGTACAATGAAAAGTGAATGGCGAACCAGTGATCGCTATTGTCTGCAGCACATCGCCTGTTTACACGGGGCATCTTGCTTGTTTGTCGGGTCATCGGTGGCACTTCTACATGGGGCAGTTATCGGGAGTGAGCGATGATTGACCAGTGTAAAAGGGACCTTTGGAGTACAAATACTGGGATTATGTCACATCGCTCCCCAGTTTTGATAAAGTCGCAGGATGACGCAGGCAGGCCAGTGCTTGTGACCTCCGGTTACTGCAGTTCTCACTTATCCTTGACTGTCGTATTACTTTGGGGCCCGGTCCTTGCGTCGTGGATCTTGTATGACTTTTTCTGAGTGATCCATTTTGTGAATCATCATTTGTCCCTGATGTCCCGCTGGTACCTTCAGCTCGCTTCCTTCCCTTTGGTGCAGTTTCCTGTTGGACAGTGTAGCTTGCATTGTGTTGAGCGCTGCTGAAGCCATCAGGGCTTGACGAGAGTAGTGGTGACCCTGCCGGCGGTGGAGCGTGGACTGAGTACTATGGCGTATCACTTATTAACTTCACGCTTTTCATCGGTTCCACTATCTGTATGTCGGCACCGTAATAATTAATAGGGCTTTTTGCAGTAACAGAAATAGTGTTAGGAACCTCTAGGACATTACTGGTTAAGTAGATCCTATTTGGCACTGACAAGTTACAGACCAGTCCCCTCTCCTGACATGTCTGTGTTAGTAACTACTTGCATTCCCCATGTAATAAGTTCTGGAGCATTTGTTCATATAGCCCTATGGTGTGCCATTCCTCTAATATTCCTACCAGAATCGACTGAGTGAATTTCCGGCAGTCTGCAATGCTGGTCCATATGGGTGTTAGCAATTTGGTACTATCCAGTCAGTGCTGCCAGTGTTGGACTGTACAGGGGCACGCCCCTAACAGTTACACCCAGCTGGACCTCCATTGCAAACTTGTAGCAATATGTTCATAAACGTTTAGTGGGAATAATAGGAGTCGTAGGAATAGATGCTCCAGACTTCATTTTACATTGGAAATATAAGTATCTACTAAAACGGACATGACGGGAGCGGGGGACAAGTCCTCTTTAACAAGACCCATACAATATGGAATGAATGAACTTTACGCTCTGGCTGTACATCGGCAGCTCTGGGTAGAGTTGGACACAAGGGTGAAAAGCAGTGTTTTCCGTGGCTTCAGCTTCCTGCAGTGAGGGATATAACTGCCACGATCTCCGTTTTTAAAAGTGCCGCTCATGTGGACATCCCCTTTAAGCCAGCAGAAGCACCATGTTGTTAAGAAGCATTTTTTGAGGCCCACATTAGACAGTGGTGGTAGCGATGTCTGCAGCTTGTGAACTCCATCATTAGCCTTTAGTCAAAAAAGACAAAAAATTACTCCATTTTTTTCAGGGAAGGGGGCTGCCCATTTTAACTGCAAAAAGCGCCTTCACATATAATCATCAGCGAGAGAGCTGGAGGTCAGCCAAGTGCTCCCTCAGTCAGCCGTCTCACCTGTTCGGCCGGCTTTACAGCATGTATTCCAAACCAGAGCTGCATTCACCATTCTGCAAGCTTCAGAGCTTGCATTTCCTAGAATTCCTTGCTGGCTAATAGTCTTATTTTTTTATTTTTTTTTTATGTACATCTCCAATCATTGTTCTATTTCTAGTTTTTTTTTTGGCGTGCCTTTCAGCATCAGGACATAACTCCGGTAGAAGAGATCTTTGCTTCTTGGGGCTACATGGCAGACTTCAAGGAGAATATCTATCTTGGCTGTTTCAGCTACATAAGGCTCTGTTCTCGATTATCAGTCAATGGCTATTCTTCTCGACTCCCCCGTACACATGCATGCTCGGCCTGGCCAAGTGTGTATGTGTTTTGAATGAGGAGTAGGGATGAGCGAATTGACTTCGGGCGAAACATCCAAAATAGATTTGCATAATACTTCGTTTGAATACTGTACGGAGCGAGACTTCGACGTAATAACTTCGGCTCATAGGAGCAGATACATTCTAAAACTGTACGTAGCGCTCGCTCCGTACAGTATTTAAACAAAGTATTATTCAAATCGACTTCAGATGTTCCATCCGAAAGTGATTTGCTCATCCCTAATAAGGAGATGGCTTCTGTCAGCATCTCTGACCCTGGCTTGTCTCCAGAAGTATTGGATAATTGAAATTCAACACGCTCTATCCTTCTTTCTACCCAGCTTCATCTGTCAGGGCACAGTGGGCACAACGCCCACTGACATTAGCGACTTTACCCTTAAGTGGAGGGCACCTTCACTGTCATCTGTTTTAGGCTAGAGATGGGTTCTTCAAGCAGTCTATCTATGGGATTAGTGGCCTCCTGTGTCGGAAGATATTCCATCCCATCACTTTCTTATATTCCGCCATGATTAGGTTCCTTACCCTTTTTTTTTATTTATTTTTTTGTAAAAGCTAGAGATGGTAGCTTTCATTGTTGTGGGGTGTTCTCTACTTTTTATGGGGCAGCATGTTTTCTGTGATGATCTTATCTTCATTGGTCATCCACAGCATCAGACCGCTTTCATGAGGCAGAATGGTATTTTGCATTGGTGTTTAAGTGAAAACCAGGTGCAGATGCACATCTTTCCAGAATAGGTCTTCCCTCTGTAGGTTCCATTCCTGGTTTTGGCTCACAGATGCTGATGAAAAATGCAGACCATGTGAACGTGGCCATACCAAGATGTGTCCTTGGTTCTTTTCCTGCTGGAAATCAAGGCTATGGGTGATCCAGTAAGGGGGTATTCAGGTTGTGACATCCACCGGATAGGGGATAACTATTAGATCGGTAGAGGTCATACTGCTGGAACCCCCATTATCACAAGAATGGGTCCTCCACCCAAAATAAACTGAGCTGCGGATTGATTATGCACACTGCTGATCTGTTAATCTCTAGTGGTGGTTCTGGAGACGGTCAAGTAAAGCTCTCAGCTATTTTCAGAACTCCCCTAGAGATGAATTAAGAAACCGTGCGCGTTCCTGCAGCTCCGTTCATTTTGTTTGGCCCAAGGGGTACGGGGTCCCTATTCTCTTAAAGGGGGTTAAAAAAATTGCATTTATCATGTAGAGAGTTAATACCAAGGCACTTACTAATGTATTGTGATTGTCCATATTGCCTGCTTTGCTGGCTTAATTCATTTTTCCATCACATTATACACTGCTCATATCCAGGGGTTACGACCACCCTGCAATCCAGCAGTGGTCACTCTTACACTATTGGAAAAGGTGCCGGCCCCTCTGGTGGCTGGGACCGCAGTGGTGCCCATAGTCCAGCACCTTATTCTATATTGTCCAGTTTCCATTGATGGGAACCCCCCAGGTATCCAAGTTATCCCCTTATTCTGTGGATGGGAGATGAGTTGTCACCACCGAATACCGCTTTTACAGTGTTCCTCTTGATTTTGTAAGACTTCAATCCACTCATTGGTGGGAATCTGTGGGCACATGCCTGGTCAAATTTTTGGGAACACTTCCTAGAGATCAAAAGTGGTGCAGGGATCTCCCCTCTAAAGGTCATTTGTTCTAAAGTGACCCTAGAAACCCCACTGATGAAAATAATTCTATCTTGTCAAGTTTTTATAGTGTTTATGCCCAGAGTTTGTATGTGATTAGGAAAACATGTCCGTTTTCCACCAGAAATGGAGCCTCACATGACCATGGGATAAATCTGGTACTGCAACTCTGCCCAAAGAAAGCAGCCATGTTTTCGTAATCTCATGCAACCTCTGTTAGATCTCTTGCATGCCAAATTTTACCGTATGTGTGAAGGTGTTGAGGTTGGTAGAACTTGTCTAATCCAATAACCCAGCAGCCAGTTTAAGTAACCCATGTGCCTCCTCACAGGCCAGCACAGACGGTGGATCCGCGGGGGCGCTCACTCCTCAGCATGTTCGCGCTCACTCCTCTCCAGCCTCTCTGCAGCTTGGCGCCGTCTCTCCGGGGGCACTCTCTCCACAAGGTGTGGTTTCTGCCCAAGGACAACCCGCTCCAAATCCGCATCTCCGGCAGTCGTCTTTCGAGATTCCAGACGATGTCCCCCTGCCTCCGGGATGGGAAATGGCCAAAACTCCATCGGGACAAAGATATTTTCTAAAGTGAGTCACTCTCTAATCTTTTTGCAGATGCCATGATCTACTTCTGTATGTGCACGGGGGTTTTAAGATTGTATTTTTGTACTTTTTTTATGCATTTACCGATACAGGTTAGAACAGGTCTTTGATGAGCTGAGGTTGTGGTCACACCTGAGCCTGTCATGTACACGAGGAAAGTAGTGACAGAAACGGGCAGTGCGGAGGTGTGATGGACGTCATGTAATAATGTAATAATAGACTATGTAAATGAATACTATTACATTCTATATATAGGTCCTGGAGGCCCGACATGTGATGGTTTAGGGCTGCACCTCTCTGTGATGCCAAGGGTGGATTTGCAACTATAATTTAATTTCATTACTATGAAAATGTAATATGTTATTTTTGGATCATCATATGCATTCTTTATTAAACATGGCGGGCCTAGGTATTAAAGGGGTTTTCTTGGCGTACAGTATTGATGGCCTAGCCACTGATTGGTGGGGTCCGACTCCCAGCACCACCACCGAACAGCTGTATGAAGAGTCTGGTGAGCGCTGAGGTCTCCTCCCAGAATACCAAGCACAGCGCCAAACATCATACAGTGGACTTGCTTGGTATTGCTGCACCTGGACCATGTGACGTCAGTGGCCTATGAAGAGCCTGCATTGCCATAGCTTCTTCAAACAGCTGATCAGCGGGGGTGCCAGCAGTCAGACCCCCACGGATTGGATACTGATGGTCTTTCCTGTAGGATCTATATTGAAAATCCAGAGAACCTCTAAGTAGCCAGATGCAGTTTTTTTTTGTTTTAAATGGTTTTTTTTATGCAGTTTTTGAAGGCAAATCTGAGTGGATTAAAAAAGAGCAAAGTAGTATCTGCCCTATATTACCCCACCTCTTTAATATCCATTGCTTTGGCTCTAAAGTCATCTAAACGGCCTAAGCATTGGTTGATGAGCATATATAGTATGGTAAAAGCTACCTATAGTTATGGTCAGTAGAAAGTCAGAGTATCTATTATGTCTCTCGCTCTGTAATTCCAGCCTTTCAGATGGAGGGTTGGCAGCTTGGGGGGGGAGCCACAAAGTGTAAGCTTGACGGTCGTGAAACCTACAAAGCTTCCCATAGATCTCGTTATCAGTGGAGATGAAAAGAACTGAATTAGCTGCTGCCTTGTGGTGTAGGGTAGGCCTGGCCTTATGCCACCACGGGGTACCTTGTCCTACTTCTCATGACTGCAGTTGCAAAAGAGGGTTCACCATAGCCTAGGAGTCCACTGAGTGATCGCTTTTGCTATCAGAATTGGTTGAGGACAGGTAAAGCCTCTTTTACACCTGGGACAAATGTTCGTACGGACAATCATTCCCGATAATTGCCTTGTGTAAATGTGCCGCCGATCAGAGGATGACTGCTGCATATAAATGGCGGCTGTACCGCAGTTCCACAATTGCGCAATGATCAAGAAAGATCAGTTTGTTCCCTATGATCGGCCTTTGTAAAAGGGTCATAATAGATGCCGACTGACGATATAACAAGTTGACCGCTGCTCAGTGAAATGGCTTTCTACGCTGGATGTCCATGTTGCACCCAAGCCATGAGTTGCCATGTTTTAAATAGGCCAGTGTGTGGGAGTAAGACTTCCTCTGAACACTAGTTCGGCTGGTTATTGTCCTTGTAAAAGGGCCTTAAAGTGTAATTGTCATATATATTTTTTTTTATTTGCTAGTTTATTAGAGCTAGGCATGTACACCTGAGTAAGTCCGTCAACGATTGTCAAAAGATCTGTAATTACCTTATAATCACAGCTTTCATTAATGTCCTCTGTCCCTTTCCACTGCTCCCTTTAGAGTGTACCTATCATTTCAATCTTTTTTTTCTTAATTCAGTAGCTGTCATGTTAATCTTTAAATGTATAATATATTGTCTATTTAAAAGTAGTTCATAAATCCTCTAAGTGTCCTCACTTTTGCGGTTGCTACGGTCATCCTACTCACAAACATTGAGGAAGCCTTCTGTTGTCAGGCATAATCCGTAGACTGACTCGCTGCGTACGTCTACGGGTTGCTTCCTGTTGGTTAAGCAATGGGCGCTCCCGCACTGTCCGAAGAGCGCTCTTATTACCCAGCTTCCCCCTTGCTGGTAATGAGTTGCAGCAGAGAATTATGGGAAGTGAGTGCAACGTCAGACGAGCGCTGCGTATAGGCAACGGCTACACTACAGTCCCGCCCCCTTAGGGCAGATACGTAGATATTGTGAAGACGGAGTAACGGAAACTCTGAATTCAGACATGTCCAAAAAAGGGGTTTGAAATGAAAGGGACCAAAATGAATAGGAAGAAAAGCATGAACATCGTAGAAAGTAGTGTCTAGAGGTAAGTTTGTTAAATGATAGGTACACTTTAAAAGACCGATGCTATGGCTTGTCTGTCTCTGGCTAGGAAGACAGAGGGGCGGTCCTCCACACTTCAGAGTGAGGAGGCGTGTCTCTCAGTAATCCAATCTGATTGGCTGGCAGGGAGCTTATGGCTACAGCAAGTGTGTATGGGAAGTGAGGGAAAGCAGTTTTGGCCTCAGAACTGGCAGAGGAGCCATCTCGAGAAGGTCCTCATATTGTAGAGGTTAAGGGCTCTTTCACACCTGCGTTCTTGTCTTCCGGCATAGAGTTCCGTCGTCGGGGCTCTATGCCGGAAGAATCCTGATCAGTTTTATCCTAATGCATTCTGAATGGAAAGAAATTCGTTCAGGGTGCATCCGGATGTCTTCAGTTCAGGACCGGGACGTTTTTTAGCCGGAGAAAATACCGCAGCATGCTGCGCTTTTTGCTCCGGCCAAAAATCCTGAACACTTGCCGCAAGGCCGGATCCGGAATTAATGCCCATTGAAAGGCATTGATCCGGATCCTGCCTTAAGCTAAACGTCGTTTCGGCGCATTGCCGGATCCGACGCTTAGCTTTTTTTAGAGTGGTTACCATGGCTGCCGGGACGCTAAAGTCCTGGCAGCCATGGTAAAGTGTAGTGGGGAGCAGCATACTTACCGTCCGTGCGGCTCCCGGGGCGCTCCAGAGTGACGTCAGGGCGCCCCACGCGCATGGATGACGTGATTGCATGGCACATCATCCATGCGCATGGGGCGCTCTGACGTCATTCTGGAGCGCCCCCCGGGAGCTGCACGGAGTGTAAGTATACCGCTCCCCACTACTACTATGGCAACCAGGACTTTAATAGCGTCCTGGCTGCCATAGTAACACTAAACGCATTTTGAAGACTGATCCGTCTTCAAATGCTTTCAGTTCACTTGCGTTTTTCCAGATCCGGCGTGTAATTCAGGCAAATTGAGTACACGCCGGATCCGGACAACGCAAGTGTGAAAGAGCCCTAAAACAGATGTAACTAAAGGAAAAACTCAAAGAAAGCAGTGGTATGTGAAGAAACTAAAGATTGCTTTATGTGTAATGCTGCTGCAGCAGTAACATATGCAATTTTTTTTATATTTTTTTAATGAAAACATGGCGGTTACACTTTAAAGGGGTTATCCAAGACTAAACTTTAACAGACCCCTTCAGAGTGGCTGCAACCACGGTGGTGATCATACTTGCGTGGTCCCCACCGCTGGCTTCCTGCTGCATCGCACCATGGCCGCCTCTGCAAGTCCCAGGTATCTGGAAATCAACATGTTGACGGGCGTCACCCATACTGCATGTGACCCAGTGACGTACTGTATGGGTGACAGGTCATGTGATGCCCATCAACAGGATGTTGATTCCCAGAGACCCGGCACTGCGGAGGTGTCCGTGGGAACCAGGTAAGTATGAACCTCACTGCGGGTCCAGCCACTCTGAAGAGGTCTGATAAACAAGTTTCGTCTTGGATAACCCCTATAAACGGGTTGTCCGGGCCCAAAAAAAAGCTTGTCCACCGGAATTAGCTTGGTCTTGTGACGGCAGCACCTAGTCATGACCCTTAGCGGTCACATGTGCTAGAATATCACGTCACTAGCGGTAAAATGGTGTTCTAGCACATGTGACCTCGAGGCCAGTGATTGGCTGCAGCAGTCATGTGATCAAGCTACTTCTGGTCCTGTGGGGATTCTCAACGTCGGGACTGCGGACAGGAGAGTGTGGTTGTGTTTTTTTTTTAATATATATATTTGGCACTGGTTTCCACTATTGGGGTTGTTGGCTCCTAGGCCGTGCAACCCCTTTAAATTGACAGTGGCTCTAGTCTGTCCTGGGCAGCCATATCTAGTTTTCTTTGTTGCTCTGCCTGTTACACCATTGTTCCCATCCCGATGATGGGTATCGAGTAAGGAATTGTAACCTGTCCTGTAGGCTGCTTTATTACCTGTATGCTCAAGAAGGAGTAATATACCACGGCCCATATTATTCACTTTATAGGCATCTTGTGTTCAGTCCACGTGACGGCCTCCGCTCCGCTACCTGCAGGAGGAGTCCACTTAGCTCTTGAACTTTTTGCTATAAATCTCCCCTTTTAAATACCTGTAAAAGGGCACATATTGATCTTTTCCGCACGGCCCTGGTTTCCTTACGGCTCATGTTTCACCTGGAACAATGAGGAGCCTCAGGCTGTAAAGTACACACAAGTCTGGTAAAGTCGCATGCATGAGCGAGGGCGTCTGTTCCCCCGGCAGACATCCTCAGTAAATGATTGAATGGGCCTCTGGCTGTGAGGGATCAGACCTGATTGAGAAAAGGCCTGGATATAAACTGGGTTGTTAAGCAAAATAATGCCCGCTCCTCCCGCTGGGATCACATGCTGACCTGCCGGGGCGGCTTAACCCTTTCTGGCCCCGCGAGAATTTTGCAAGTTCTCCTGGACAATGCCTGTTGCTGTATAGTATAACTGAAGGGTAATCTCAGCGGTCTGGGGTAACGTGGAGGATTCTGCCTTGAGACATTGGAAACCCTCTTATAACTTGCGCCTTCAGTCAACTTTTACCTGCATACATAGACATGGGCACGAAATACATAGAGGTCTATGAACTGTATCTATTTTAAGTTGTTGACTATTGTCTATGGGAGTCCTTGTCACTTTCCCATACAGTCTAAGCCAATTGAAAGTGGTGGGATAGCTCATGTGATTCCAATCCCACCCTCTGCTCCCAGCAGAACCTGTGAAGAAGGCTATACTTTCCTGCTCCCCATCACTCCTTGGCTTCCATGCTGTCTTCACTGGACTTGAGGTTCCTGCACGGTTACGGGCATGTGCGCTGCAGCCAATGACTGGCCTCAGTGGGGATGTGTCCTCAATCGGCACATCATTACTGAGGCCAGTCATTGGCTGCAATAGTGCATGTGACCCCAGGAAACTTATATGCTGGTCTGGAAGTCTGGTGAAGCCAGCACGAGAGCTGCAGATAATAATTAAAGGAGGGACCTAAATAAAACATCATGGACAACCCCCCAGCAATCATGACCTTTTACCAAGTGCCAGCAGCCTGCTCAATCGCTCCGGTCCTCCAGTCTCCATCTTTTGATCCCCCACACACTTTACATCTAGCTTAGCATGGGCATGGTCACATTTTCCACTGTAGCCAATGACTGGCTTCAGCAGTGATGTCCTTCTTGTGGCCATATCATCACTGAAGCCTGTCATTGGCTGCAGCAGAGCATGTAACCATGCCCATGCTGAGCCAGATGAAGAGTGCGGGGACCGGAAAATGGCGACTGCGTGAATCCTTAGCTTGGTGGGGCAGTAACTAGTCATTATTACAGGAGTACCCCTTTTAAGTGTTTTTGGGCATGTGTTTTCTGGTCCCTCAACAAGGTGGTGTGCCAGAAAGGGTGTGGTGTAAGATATGACAATATGTGCCATAGTTGCTCTAGGATTGACACGCAATTCTAATAGGTGATGGCTGCACTCTAAAACCAGACGGTCTAAAGATGCATCAAAGGTGGTGAGACATGGATCATCTTTAGACGGTCTATTCTAAGAGACACAAGTTGGGACTGTTTGCCTTTGTACAGGCTCCATGCATGTGGGACGGGTAAGAGACCCGTGTCGTTTTCACGCAGCAAAACTGTCCTTTTGAGGGCTTCTGCCATTTACCCTTCTTATTTAACAGCGTTGTGCCACAGGCTACTTTCACACCGACATGACTGTTCTGCCAGAAAAGCTGAGAATTGGCCGGACACAAAACGCAGCATGCAGAGGTTTGTGTCCGTCCTGTTCTCCACTTGTTTGCCAGAATGCGTACGTATCACCGCCAGACCCCATTATACTTAATGGGGCGGCATACATTCCGTCCGCATTCGGCAGTGCCGGATCCGATCAATTCCAGCAGACTGTACGGGAATTCACACCAGAGGTGTGAATGTAGCCTTAACCAAGTAATTACCTGTTGCTAGGATTTGCCGCGACCTACCAGTCAGTGGAGAACCAACTGCTCTATGCTCCCTAATGATCCTTGGTAGATTATTATTAGTATTCAGAAACGGACCAAACTTTCCCTATAAATGGCTCATCGACAGCGGAAGTGAGACCTGCATTTACATGCAGCAATCGTCTCATCTCTATAGGGATCAGAGATGGCTGCTGCGGTTTCTCGTCCTCATACAGAATCATAATTTCTGGGCAGCAGATAATCCGAGATAATTTTAGGTGACGGCTTAAATATGAGATCACCCGATGGACGGGCATTTTGTCATTCATCGGGTGATTGGCGGCACATTTACAAAGGAAAGTTATCGAGAATTGGCGTTAGCAGGAACACTTATCCCCGATAATTGCACAAAAAGTTGGTCTGTGCTAAAGGACCATTGGACTAAAGATGGCAGTGGTCAGTAGAGATCAGGATCGGACAGGTGGATCTCAGAGGGGATGTAGATGTTCCCCATGTTGTCAGTTTGGATCTATCTCGCACAAGCGCAGGCAGGCCATGTATTGTCTCTTCCATCCCATCTCTGCAGACCTGGTGACAGCTTCTTGCATGGTGCAGGTCCAGTATTCCCAGTTTTCCCAGGATATAGAAGCGGTTACGCTGTGACAGCTCATTTCCTGACATGATCTCAGTAAATGTTCAGATGTCACCACGACCGCAGTCATTGCTATGATGTCCTTGTTAGTGTTCATGTAATTGTCGGGAAGTTGTCTTGTACTGTACACAGTGCTTCCTGTCTGAAACCCTACAGAATGAAGAACCATCTTCTCCCGATTGTGGAGATGAAGATCTTCTATCTGTGTTATGTTCTTGAAGCATTTATGTGGAGACCTACAATAAACTGTGTGAGAACTTTGAGAAATTTGGCAACCCCTCCCCGTCTACAACAATCTCCTTCCTATGGGGTTACCATCCAGCACATGTACCCTCATAAGAAGATATTCACATGTAGTAGAAATTTCTCTGACTGTCCCATTCGTCGAAATGGGGCTTTCGAAATCTTCCCAGTTTTGTGTATACAGCTCCTGTGCAGGCTTGTGTCTCCATACTTAGTCTACTGTTCCTGCAGTCAGTAGCTACGATGACTCATAGGGCTGCACAGGACCTGTATACACCAAACTTTTTAGTTTTTTTAATTTTTAAGGCTGTCTGCATGGTTGCTTGAAGTTGTTTTACATCTAACTGACAATTAAGGTGGCAGCATATTTTACGTTTTTGAGGGTACTCTTACAAGGTTGTCCAACTCTCTACAAGTGATGTATTTTCCTCATGATAGACCTGATCAGCAGGGGTCCCACGCTGCATCTGTTCTGCAGTGGATGGAGCTGGTTACCATTCACTTTCATAGAAGCAGCACTGTAGTATGTCCTTCCAGAGATAAAGCAGAACAGAGGAGGGGCGGGATGTCAGACCCCTGCCAATGAGATGATGTCCTGAGGTTGGGCCTTCACTTGTAAATGGTTGGACGACCCTTTGAATACTGTCTCTCCTTTTATGATCCACTCCTGATTTGGGCTTCAGAAAAAAAAACAACCATGCGGCAGCACTTTCATTGTGTTCAGTTATGTACAGTAATTTCTATAAAAAGTTTGTGAATGGGATGTAGGGTAATTCACGGTGCTCGCAAAAAGGTTCCCTCATCCTAAAACATGTTTAGCACTTTTAGGAATGCTCATAGAACTCGTATTGTGGCACACAGTGTACCGCACTAAGACCTCGTTCACATCTCCGGTGAATGTTCTCTGCCGGATATGGCTTGCCGGATTCTCTAGATCACCGCCAGATAACCATTGACTGTAATAAGGCCAGGTGGTGGTCTGGCTGCTTTCCAGCATGAATGCCAGGTTTCGGCCACCATCTGACGGAGATGTGAACGCAAACGCCTCTTGAGGCCTCTTTCACACGGGCGTCCTGTGTGAGGGCCAGACAAGATGCGGATGCGTTGCCGGAAAATGCGCAATTTTTTTCCACGTCAGTGCAAAGCATTTTAATGCATTTTGCACACGCTTGAGAAACATTGGCATGTTTGGTACCCAAACCCGGACTTCTTCACAGAAGTTTGGCTTTGGGTTAGGCGCTGTGTAGATTTTATTATTTTCCCTTATAACATGGATATAAGGGAAAATAATGGCATTCTTAATACAAAATGCTAAGTAAATTAGGGATGGAGGGGTTAAAAAAAATAAAAATTTAACTCCCCTCATCCACTTGTTCGCTCAGCCCGGCTTGTGTTCTTTCTTCTTCTTTGAGGACCTGGGAGGAAAAGGACATTTGGTGATGTCACTGCTCTCATCACATGGTCCATCACCATGGTGATGGACCATGTTATGATCGCAGTGACGTCACCAAATGTCCTTTTCCTCCCAGGTCCTCAAAGACGACGAGCCGGGCTGCACGAACAAGTGGATAAGGTGAGTTAAATTATTTATTTATTTTAACCCCTCCATCCCTAATTTACTTAGCATTCTGTATTAAGAATGCTATTTTCCCTTATAAAGATCGGGTCCCGATCGTCTCCTAGCAACCATGCGTGAAAATCGCACCGCATTCGCACTTGCTTGCGGATGCTTGTGATTTTCACGCAGCCCCATTCACTTCTATGGGGCCTGCGTTGCGTGAAAAACGCACAATATAGAGCTTGTTGCGATTTTCACGCAACGCACAAGTGATGCGTGAAGATCACCGCTCATGTGCACAGCCCCATTGGAGTGAATGGGTCTGGATTCAGTGCGGGTGCAATGCGTTCACATCGCGGTTTGCACCCGCGTGGAATTCTCGCCCCGTGTGAAAAGGGGCCTAACACTGAGGTGGAACTTAGTTTTTCAGTGGGCACTGAAAAAACTACAGATCCCAGCATCCCCTCCTTTCCTCGCACTTGATACCATGCCCACCAACCCTTCTGGCACAGCAGGGACCAAGAATGGGGCTTAGAAAGGAGCAGTTAGCATGCCAGCCCCTCGCTGACTTGTGCTCAATGATGTACCAGCAGGAGGTGGCACGGGTCTCACATGTCCGCAGATCATCAAGCAAAGGGATACTACAGGGCTTTTGTCATGACAATCATTGTCAGCTGGCTTAGAAATGGAAGTTCTAGTATATTGGGGAGTTTATCTTTTAATTTTTTTTTTGGGGTAGTGAGATGGATGATCCAGGGTTTAAATATCTATGGCCCATCGCTTAAATGGGACAGACTTGCATTACCAAGCCTAACGACTAGGAAACCAGTATGGACCAATGTAAACCATGAGCACCACAGCTTCTTCTAACAGCTGATGGTTGGGATGCTGAGTCAGACCCTCACCGGTTCTGATCTAATATTTTGCAGTATTTTGAAGGTCACCTGGGACAACTTTTCCCATAAGGTAACAATGAGTTTGAGGCCTTGGTAATGCAGTGACTTTACTCTCGTCCTAATGTTGCTGTGTAGACCTAACCTAAGGGCCCTATTAGACTGTCTGATGTTCGGTCAGGACGAGTCAATTGGCCTTCGTTGGCATCAGCCTATTACACAGGCTGGATGAGGGAGGAATGATCGCTACGGCAGTCGTTCCTCCCTCATTTAGTTCTCCTGAGATGTGCCTCTGATAATCGGGCATCTTTCATCCTAATGAAAGATGCAAATCGGCGAACAATTGAGCATTTGCTCGTTTTGCAACTGATTAGCAACACGATTATATGGGCAAATTATGAGGAACGGGCGTTCCTGTGGACACGTGTTTCCCATAAGTAGCCTGAAGATTGCTTGGTCTAATAGGGTCTTTAAGTCTGACTTCCGACCTCTTGAAAAGCGTGTGTGTGTGACTGTAAAGGCATGTTAGAGATGAGACAAGGTTATAACCCCTAGATAACCAGTCCGAGGGGTTGTGCCACAGATAAGAGCAGGCAGGAGCCTGGTGTCCTGTGGCTAATGGAGCTCTGAGTTCTGTCTTGTGATGAGTTGCAGGCTCCTGAAATCTGGATTTCCCATTTTCTTGTCCTGTGGAAACTAAACCTTTGAAAAGGGAAAGATAATGGACAGAATGAATGCTGCAAACGGTTTATACAAATGTCAATGATTGTGTGTTTTTTGGGGGGGCAGAAAATGCCTAGCGAGGAGTGGTGTCCACAGTGATCCACTGGCACCTCATATACACACACAACTGGGGTCATTATTTATATATATATTTTTTTTTTATAAAAGATCAGACATGTTGTGGCTAAACATGGCTGATACCACAGGAGATAAAGGCCCCTATCTCTTGAAAGAAAAATGTCCACTTAGTTCATGGTGGAGAAATAGAGGTCTGGCAGCTATTCAATATCTACGGCCACTTAAAGGGGTTGTCTCATCTCAGACAATGGGGGCATATCGCTAGGGTATGCTCCCATTGTCTTACAGGTGCGGGTCCCGCACCTATATTGGGAACAGAGCTTACCCCATAGAAGTGAATGGGAACGCACTACGCATGACCGGCCACCGCTCCAATTAATTTTTATGGGCCTCGCTCAGCTATTTTTAGCAGCCCAATAGAAAATGAATGGAGGGCAGCTGCGCATGTGCCGTGCACCCTCCACCACTTTCGGGGCTCCAGCGGTGGGCCCGCACCTATCAGACAATGGGGGCATGTCCTAACGATATCCCCCCATTATCTGAGATGAGACAACCCCTTTAAGGTCCCCATAAACATTAATGTATACTTGGCTGAAACCTAAATTTTTCAGTAGGACCAGCTGACAATCTAATGGGTATGTGGAGCTCCCGACTTCTACAGATATTGAAGAAGAGAGTGATCGGGTGACCTAAATTCCATATAAATGTTGTTTTTATTTTTTTGTGCCCAATCCTTTTGTTCTTCTGGGATTTAAAAAAACCCATGCATGCTTGGCCAATCGGGGCATGTAGGTGTATGAAGAAGGTGGGAGAAATGGCTGTCGACTAAGCGAGCTGTTGACCGATGGCTATTGAAGTTGTATATGAGACAGTTCATCCAGTGGAAGGGGCAATGATGCTTGTGAAAGAGCTGCGGCCTCTTACATTGGTCCGCTTGATTGGGGCGGTAGGTGTAGAGGATTCCGACTTTTTTTATTTCTGTTCTTCGGAATGGGGAAAAAATTGCAATATCCTGCAGAATTTAACCCCACCTGGTTTGATCTTGATGGCCATTCCTGAGGGTACATCCTCAATATCCTGAACCCAGAAAACCCCTTTAAGCGATGTCAACCAGAACTTCAGATGAAAGTCTGGGAAAGTTAAGACGTATGGTAATCATGGCTCTGCTAGTAGTAATTCAGTCCATGTCCATTAGACTGGAGTGTCAGGGTCACTGTATACAGATTTGCTGTACTTGATGACCTGGATAATCCATGTCCTGCTTTATTTTCGGAAAGGTAGCTCAGCATTTTGTTTGCACTGTGTCCCTTTGATCTTATCTGGAGGCTACAGAGCATTTCCATTTAGAAACTGAAACAGGCAGTAAAAGTGTCTATCAATCACCTTCCAAACTGCAGATATCCCCCCCAAGTTTGTTTATCCTGAAATGTGAGTCAAGCTGGAGTCCTCCCCGGGGATCAGGCCTGTGGCACTCCAGGATCCTTAGTCAGTGACTCATCCAGAACTGTTATCCTTTCTTTCCAAACCCTTTCCCCTAATTCCCGCCTTCTTGGAAGACGAATTTGAGTGGTTTGGAGGATGTAATTACATATGATCCATACTGTGTAAGCCTATGGTTTTGCAGACCACTTCAGCTAAACCAGCAGATCATGTGGGAGAAGTTTCTCCTCCTTCCTGGACTGTTCTGTTCTTATCAGGTTGTCCGGATACAGTGTACTTGGCAGAGCTTTCTGAAACCTTGGATTGGAAACCTGCCTTTCATAGTGATTTACTTCTGGGATATTTTTCTGGAACATAATGCAGGTATTTATTCGGATAGGACAATGTTAGTTATAGATGTCCTCCAAAATTATGACCGTATGAAGGAAATGTACACCATTACCCTTATCCTAACTTCTATGGAAAAATGTTGGGGCTGGAATCACACATGCTGGTTTTTGATGCAGGTTCTTCATGCATAGCCAGAAATTGCTCAGATGGTAGGTAAAGTATAAGGCCTCGTTCACACTTCAGTGTTTGGTCAGTGATTTCCATCAGTGATTTGTGAGCCAAAACCAGAAGTGGAGCCTCCACAGACATGAGGTAGAAGGGAAAGATCTGCTCCTGTTCTGTGTTTAGAGTTGCACCTAGTTTTGGCTCACAAATCACTGATGGAAATCACTGACCAAACACTGAAGTGTGAACGAGACCTAAGGAGTCTGCAATTCCACAGTAAAATCAGAGGTATCTGCATGTGCTACATGCTGTTTTCATTAGAGGTTAAATCTGCAGCAGGTCAAAAATCCACACCACAGGTCCGTTCCGTTCCCACTCCAGATTCTTCTGCAGCACATGCATTACATTTAGTAAAATCTCATCCATTTTGCAGGTACTATATTATGTTGTGTATTTTAAAGCCTGCAATTCCATGGTGGAAAATCTGCAGCCTAAGGCCCCATGCACACGGCCGTGTTTCACAGCCGTGTGCGGGCCGTGGAACCGCGGCCTGGATCCCTCCTGAGAGCAGGAGCGCACGGCGTCACTGGTTGCTATGACGCCGTGCGCTCCCTGCTGCCGCCGCAATACAGTAATACACTGGTATGATCTATACCAGTGTATTACTGTACTGTGCCGGCAGCAGGGAGCGCACGGCGTCATAGCAACCAGTGACGCCGTGCGCTCCTGCTCTCAGGAGGGATCCAGGCCGCGGTTCCACGGCCCGCACACGGCTGTGAAACACGGCCGTGTGCAGGGGGCCTCAGGGTACATGCACACGGTTAGGATATATGTGCGGGAAAATCCGCAGGTGTTCGCAGGGAAATCTGTGTGAACAATCCGCCTCAATGGGTGCGGATTTGCATACGGATTTGGTGCAGATTTTCCCGCATGCAGATTTTACTCTCCCTATTGGGGTACATGCACACGTTCAGGATTTGGTGCGGATTTTACTCTCTCCATTCAAGTGAATGGAGCCAATCCAGTCAGGAAAAATAAAATTGACAGGCTGCGGATTTTAAAATCCGCACCTCGGGTCAAAATCTGCATGAAAAAAAATCTGCTTTGTGTACATGACCATTTCAAATACTCAGAGAATATTATGTGCATAACCTATGGTGCGGATTTTCCACACGCAAATTCCCAGTGGAATCTACACTTAATCCTTATTGTGTGCATTAAGCCTAAAGGGTGTATTACACAGCCCGATTTAACTGGCGATTTTATCGGGAAGGAAGCGTTCCTTCCCAGCAATCGTCTTCTCTCTAGCGGAGGAGATCACTGCTATTACATGCAGCAATCTTTTCCTCCGTATAAGGAGGAGCAATCATTATACCATCGCTGTTTCCAATACTGAATCGTCTGCCGGCAACAGATCGTGATTGCCGTCTGCAAACCATGGTCAAAAGATTTGGATTGCACAATGAACGAGCTTGGGTAATCGGCAGCAGTATTAGACTGCCAGATAATCACTAATGAGCGTTGCTATGAACACTCGTTAGCGTTCATCTGATGAAAAATCGGCAGGTGTAATACACCCTAAAAGGGGCTGTCCGGGTTTATAGCAGAACCCGGACATGCCCATAATCTCACCCCGGCAGCCCCCCTGACATGAGCGTCTGAGCAGTTCATGCTCCGATGCTCTCCCTTGCCCTGCGCAGGATCGCGCAGGGCAAGGGCTCTTTTATTTACTATGGATCGGTGTTAAATCGCGCAGGACAAAGGCATTTTGTGGAGTTCTGTGACGAACCGGGCTCTCCTTCGGGCTGCCAGGCGGAGGCTTTGTTGGGCGTTTTACAGGCTAGGGCAGCGCTAAAGCCCACCCATCGTCACCGGGCTCACTGCTGGGCGGAAGCCTCCACCTGGCAGCCCGAAAGAGAGCCAGGTTCGTCACAGAACTCCACAAAATGCCTTTGCCCTGCACGATTTAACACGGATCAATTTGTTTCTACAGGTCTGCAAAACGGACAGCACAGGTGTCATCTGTGTGCTGTCTGCATCCTTATATCCGTTCTACAAATTACAGTATAGTGTCATCAGTGTTTGATAGGTGGGTGTCCTACACCCAGGAACTTCGATGATCAGCTGTTTGAGGAGACCTCTTTGCAGCTCACCAAGCACAGCACCGTATATTGTATGGCAGTTGTGCTTAGTATCGCAGCTCAGTCTCGTTTACTTGAATCGGACTAAGCCGCTCCTAGGCCATGTGAACGATGAACATGACATCACTGGCCTAGGGTCAGCTGCAAAAAAGTCTGCAGCACTCACAGGAGTGCCGGTGCCTTCTCAGACAGCTGATCGGTGGGGTTTCCGGGTGTTGGACCCTCACAATCGATATACTCATGACCTATACAGTAGATAGGACATCAGTAGAAAACAGCTTTTATTGCTTGCAGGCCAACATTATGGGCAGCATGGTGGCTTAGTGGTTAGCACTGGTGCCTGGTGCCTTACAGCGCTGGGGTCCTAGGTTCGAATCCGACAAAGGACAACATCTGCATGGAGTTTGTATGTTCTCCCCGTGTTTGCGTTGGTTTCCTCCGGGTACTCCGGTTTCCTCCCACACTCCAAAGACATACTGATGGGAACCATAGATTGTGAGCTCCATTGGCAACAGTTGGATGCTAATGTCTGTAAAGCGCTGTGGAATATAGTAGCGCTATATAAGTGCATTAAATAAATAAACATGCTTTGGGTGATTGCTGGCACATTTTCATTCCTTTGACATAACATCATCAAACTTCCACCATTGTCCTAGTAACCTTAGTCATGAGGACCTAACACTCTAGCGTGAACACATAATCACATTGATGGGACGTCATGGTGTAGACTTTGGGTTAACGAAGCTATCACCTCTGAGCTCGAATGTTTATTACTTTTGTAGTGGACTCTTTTTGTTCACTCTGGTTTGAACAAAACTCTGGTTTGCATCACTATCTCCTGGTATCTTTTTAGGTTTTTGTCCCGCAGCCATTCCACAGAGTAATTTAGGTGTCCTGGCTGAATTCTGTAGGACAGTTGACCTCTTCCTCCACTCTTAACTTCCCTTTTGTTCCAAAAAGAAAAAAAAAGTCTCCTTTGGGCCATTTGTGTGCACAATAAATGGTAAACAGTAAGAGCCGTCCTGTTCCCATCAAAGGGAAGATTAAGCCACTGGAGGGTCACGGAGGTGAGCTTTTAATCTAGCTTGATAATGTGGTGTTGATGGAGGCATAGTTGCTTGTCTTGTTGAAATAATCCTCCATGGGAGCTTCTTATGCTACAGGTGGATCATTATTAACTATGGAAGAAATGAAGGATTGACTCTGCCAGGAATGTAGATATTGGAATGGTCTGCCAAGAAAATTAAAATAAAAAATTTCAATTTTTTTACTTTAGAAAAACAAAAAAATATATAAACAATTGCCCATTGTATTCAGATCTGTTTAAAAATAAACTCTAGTAAACTGAGATGTGCCTCCTCCAAAAAAACAAAAAAGAAACACAACTGCTCTCCCTACTACCAAACCTAACAGAACTATTTCCAGTTTGCAGAGATACAATAAAATTATGATTAATTAAAAATCCATAGGACTAAAGGGGAAAAGCAGGGCCTGTACAGCTAAGGTATCTATACAGATTATGTCATGGTAAAAAAGGGTTATTAATTCTTGCTGAAGGTGTCTGGTGGTGGCCCGCTGATGGTCGACAGAACGTGTATGCGGAAGTTGTGATGGATCGTTCAGCCAATAGTTATTGTATGTCCACCTTTAATGGGATGTCCGTTATTTTTATACTGATGTCTAGCCTCCTGATAGGCCATCAATAGCTAGTCGGTGGATGTCCCAGACCCTTGCTGATCAGCTGTTCTTGAGTAGGTCATCCATTGTATAGTGTACACAGCGGGAGTAGGTCGTCCATTAGGTAGTGGACAGAGCTGATTACTGCAACCCAGCTCCCATTGAGTTGGATTTAGAGCAGCTGATCGGTGGGTGGTGCTGGGAGTCAGACCTCTTCCAAAGAGGAGGATAGGCCATCAATATAAAAATCCAAGCTAACCCCTAAGTTTTAAACCTTGTGCTCATACAGCTTTATATGACCTTTTACAATATGAGTAACTGTATTTGTGGTTAGACTTTTGATGTGATTATGAATATCCTTTACGTCCTGGGTGTGCCCTCCAGTAAGTTAGGATGTTAGGCTATGAGTCTTAAAGCTTATGCACGGATGCTGTATGCTCCATAGTAGTAGTTACAGGCTTAGAGAATATTCACAATTGGATGGTGGAAGTTTGGCATAGATGTACAATCCGCCTACTATTGTTTTCAATGGAAGTCTGTGGTTTATGAGCGAGACTGCCCCAAAAAAAGTAGTCTTCCTTTCTTTTCTCAGCTATAAGCTGTGGCTACGTTTATGGTGGCAGGATCTTCCATGAGAACAGTGGGAGGCGGATACTGCATGGCCTCCCAATGGCTGTTGTGGAATCTGCGCCAAATTTTGACTCCAAAATCTGACGTGTGAACGTGGCTTATTTAGGTGTCTTATGTACGGAAATCTTCTCCCCTAGCAGTACTGCTTGTATGGGAGAACACCTCCATGCCTATGGTAAGTGATGGAGCATGGCTTTCATATAGACTTTGACTGAAAATCTGCTGTATGACTTTAGAGTAGGGATGGCAAACCTGAGGCTCTCCAGCTGTTGCAAAACTGCAACTCCCACAGTTCCCTGCTGTAGGCTTACAGCAGTGGGCATGCCATCCCTGCTTTAGAGGTATACAAAAGTAGAGTAGATGCCCCAGTGCACCATTATGGAAGCCCCATAGATGCTCCATACAGAATTGAGTTGTAGTATGGCCATGTGCAGGATCTTGTACTTTGTTATGGATTTTGTTTGTGTTTGGTAAAATCTATTGGAGAAAGTCTCTTCATTAGCTAGGACTTCCATTGCTTGAAGGTACCTTGCTTGACCTATAGTGCAGACATTCCTTTTATCAAAGTATATTTTTTGTGATCTGTGGCTCTTAATTTTATTCAAATGAAAATTGCTTTCTAACTAAAAGTTAAGACAATAGTCAATATTCATATGTTTTATACTCCCCCCACCTCCGGGGGCACTGTTATGACAGTGAACGTGAGCATGACTATAAGTTTACATCACCATTACATAGTACGACTTTGCTTTGGTTTTGTGATCCTTAGAACATTGGCCTTTGCCTGGATTAAAGGGAACAATCCAGCGTGATGTGTGGAGTCAATTAAGCATGGAGGTTTTTACAGACTTGAGTATCCCATTGCATGTGACACTGTAAATATCCCCAGCACAATAACGTGGGATTTGTCAATGGGACATAAATCCTATCTGCTAACCTGTTTTCAATGAGTGTCCCTCCAGGCCTTGCTGTCCTAGCATTTTAATGTTGCGTAGATTAATCTTTGCAGACAATGTGGCAAGTTTATGGCTCTCGTTTCTGAGACCATTCGTTAATTTGATGGTGCAAAAAAATAATAATAAAAATGCACCGGACATATTATTGGGTGGCATAAGCAGTCTTTGGTGTCAACAAACCAGTGTTTTAAAGTGTCCATAGAAAAGCATCCATAGAAAAGAACCCAGAAATTGGGTGTCTGCTTCAATTTTCTAGATTACTTGGTTCCTCAGTTTTATATAGTCAGAAAAAGTAGTTTAGGTGCCTCCTCCCCCCAAACTGTTAACAATTCAATGCCCACCACCATTAAGTGGATAGATATTATGAATTCTTTGGTAGCTCAGATTTAACAACTCCAAACAAATAATTCTCATGGTGGTTCCCATTATGGCATGAGGTGACGCTATATTACATAGAGGCAAACCTCCCAAACCACTAAATGACCAGAAGGACAGCAAAGCATCTCATGGGAGATTTAGATGGGCATGTTCTAAAGTACTGACCCATCTTGATGAACATGTCAAGGGTTGCAGGTTGGTAGGTATGCTCTGTTGGGAATATAGATTTGGTGTATTGGAGTTCTGTTGCTGGATCTTCTGAAGATCTTCTATGTATTTCGCCTGTACTTGGAGGAACATTGTATCAACCATGCAGATTCAGTTCTTTGGCACTCTTTTTATTTCAAATCTGTTGCTTCGAGTAGGGTTGCCAATCTTTTTCAGGCAAGTAAGCGGACTATAGCACTCCGAAGTTGATGCAAAGTATTTTATCAACCATGTTAGACTAGTGTCCACAAGATAAGAGGCTTACGGCATGGCAATTGGGGGCAGGCATTAAAGAGGTTGTCCAAGGGGGTGGGAATTCTTTTGAAAGGGCTTAAATTGGGATAAATAAATAAAAAATGCATACTCTCCTCACCAATTCCATGACACTGCTATTCCAATTTCCCTCTGCTGTCCACTTCCTGGTCCAGTCTCAAAACACTGAAAATGAGTGGAGATATCAGCTTAGCCAATCACTAGTTGCAGCAGATAGTGTGTCTACAGTGGAGACCAAGAAGACTCCCTGCTCCCTATTCATTCTGCAACCAAATAGAGGGGTAGACGAACCCCATATTTCTCTTCTAGGAGCTCGCAGAAAGTCTTGCAGACTGCGTCCTAAGAGAAGTGATTAACCCCACCTGTCCGCATCTCTCGATTTCTTCTGGAACCGTTTTCAGAGCAATTAAAGCGATTACCTGGTTATGGTTTCCCTGTGATGTCAGTATATGGACTAACTAAGCTTCATAACAAACCATGACTCATACTGATGTCAGCACATGTGATACTTGGGACCTGAGCATTCACGTCTCATTACAACTGGCATAGTGGCTCGAAAATAGGCCCTAAATGCAGAATGATTGATGTTAAATATACTTTCCTGAAAATGAAATTGGGGGTGGGGTGTTGTAAAGGGGGGAAATCTCAATTTAGGACTCTTATATCGGCCAGTGCGATAAGCGGCTACAAAGAAACGTCTTTCTGAAGGACCCAACATACACAGGCAGTCCATTGATTCCATTGTGCACCATGTAATGCTTCATTTCTTCTAGGTGGCACTAGAAGGGAATTGCTGCCAGGTTCCCTTTACATATTTCAGCAGATTATTATTATTATTATTATTATTATTATTATTATTATTATTATTATTATTATTATTATTATTATTATTATTATTATTTATTATTTTTTATTTTTTTTTGTGTCCCAGCAAGGTTCCGCTATAAAGATATATAAACTGTACAACCCCTTGATAGAGAATCTTTTATCAGAATCGCCCTTATTAAACTAAGCATTGATCCTGCTGAGTGAAACAACCCCTCTCTCTTGTTTAAATGCGTGGCCCCGTTGAGAAATCTGTGTCTTATTGCACGTGCTAAAAAGGTCTTCAGTGCGCCAAGGGTCAGGCCTAGCCCATCGGAGCACCACTTTAACTCTGCCTTCACCATGGCCACTCCCCTTCCTTTGAGTAACAGCACCAGGCATCCTTACCATCCTTCTACATGGCTCTGTTAGTCCTGCAAAAGCGCCAGTGAATGTTCAGTCAGTGCATGTGAGGTACATCGTAGTTGGATTTCCCCATTCCGAACGTCCATTTCACATTCATCAATGGGGTTGATCCTTCTGACAGGTGCTCTTTAAGTTTATTTATGTTTTTCGATATTTTATAGTGACTTGCATTCACAGTAGGAATCTACTATCACTGAGTATTCTAGTAAGTGGTTTGGGTCCCAACTAGGGATGAGTGAACTTCTGCTTTAGAAGTTTGCATTTGGGTTCCGGTTACTGCACAGTTGTGTTATGGATCCCGTGACCGCGGAACATAAGTTATGGTCTGTGGCTACATTATCCATAACACAATTCTACAGGATCCATAACGCAATTCTGCAGTATCCAGAACGCAAACTTCTAAAACAGAAGTTCGCTCATCCCTAGTCCCAACATGTTGGCCTCAAATTTAACAAACGTTCTGCAAATCAAAGTTGTCCCTTTTTTTTAGAAGGAGATGCCGCCACCGCTTTGTTTTGTTTTTTGGATCCACCACCATTGGACCGCCATCTATCAGAGTGATAAGATACGCATTACTTGCTATGAGGAAAAAACATCTTGAAATACAATGCAAAAATCTAACCTAATTTGTAATTTAATGGAATTGAATTAGCAGATGACACTTTGTGCATTTTGTGTGGCCCCTTAATTGGGCTAATCTGTAGGCAGTGTCCGGTGTGATGTGCCCTCCCAGTAAATGTACAGCTGCAGAGCTCATTGTGGCCTGTAAGATGAAGCCTTGTCACTCGTTGTGTGCGAAGAGCAGATTATCTCATCCCCAATTTTTCCCACCCCTTTGCCTAAAAGGTCTTTTTGTCTGTTTCCATGACCAGCCCCACTATTGGCAGGGAAGTGTAGTGGGAGTTCTGTTAAACGACAGGGAATCCATACACTGGCGTCACGAGGAAGTCAGGCATCAAGGCTTTGGAGTTAGTCTATATGACCTTCACAGGAGGCCTCTCAAAAGGAGAGCTGTTCCTCTTGTGCTCTAATAGCAGCAGGGAGGTCGGCGGCCCGGCCTTTGTTCACCAAAACAGAAAAGAAAGCAACAAGGAGCAAATGGTTAGCTTTATGTAAGCAATTGCTGAGTCAGTGCCTCTGGGGAAATGCTCTCAAAGTGAGTGCCCGAAATGACCAGCAACAGTTGGGATTCCCCAAATTGTATTTTCTTCCATCTAGGGCTCTGCTCCTTCGTTCATATTCTCGTCATCATACTGATGTGAATCCTGTTGGAAGATATCAAACAAGACGCTCAGTAATATTGCAGTTTTTTGTTATAGTCCTTTCACTACGTTTGTTGATTTTTGTATTAAAGCCCTAGGGTCCTGGTTTGGAAACCAACAAGGTCAACATCTGCTTGGAGTTTCCATGGTCTCGCAAAGTTTACAAGGAATTTCTTTGGTACTCTGGTTTCATCCCACACTCAAAAAACATGTGCTTGGATTAATCGCCCTGATATCTGATCTGTCTTCAGGTTCGAAATTGGAAGTTGCACTGGGGCACTACATAAATGAGGGAAATATTACATAAATGTTCTTGGAGTCAGGTTAGGGTTAATTGTATGTCTTTTTGGGCCTGATGTGTCAGGGGTATAGATGGTCTTCAGGAGTAACATGTTTATGGAAGGATTCCTTACTGTTCTCCAGAGAAGGAGAAACGTTGGTGTCTAATGGTCTATGCATGTGACCATATTCTGGATCTGTAATGTGGTGTCCCTTGACTGCTATAGGCCTATACTGAACGCTCATGTAAGACGAAATTTTTTAGCATCTTATTATGCATGAACCATTTAACTGGCCTCATGGATTAGATCCATGTCAGCCTAACCCACCATTTTTGATAGGACCGACAATCTAATGTGTATGGATATCTCCACTTCCCCCAATGGGAGATTTCTGAGTTGTTGTTGGTGTGTGTAAGATAACAACACCCCTATTCAATATGGTTGGTGACTTAGAATACGTCCTACATAACCCACTGTATTTCAGTTGTGTACCTCTGACAAAAGCTTCAAACTTGTTGTGAACCGTAAGAAAGGCTAGAACATTACTTCTCCATGAACCAATAGTTTCCTTGAGTTGGAGAGTGGTGGCTTTTGCCGCTGATTTTTAAAACTGGTGTAAGTTGATTAGTTACAGTTCCTTTGAAAAATAAAAAATAAATGCCCTGGACTTCTACACCTCAAGAGAACACATCCAGAGTCGGGTTGAGTGAGTTCTGTCAGAAGACTTAATTGTATCGCTTGGGGAATGAAACTTCTCTCTGAATCAAGTGTACAGGTCTTCAATCCTGAAGATCCATGTGGTCAGAGGTGGTGGTTTGTGAGCACACTGAGCTTTTTCTATGGGCCATGTTTACTCCATATGTTTAGTTATACATTTTGACAGTGTGTCTTTGTCCTACAAGCGATGACAGGGATAAGCAAGCCTTTATTTACTGAGCAAATATTGCCAGTTTTATACCTTCCAGTATAGATGGCTGGCTCTTTTCCTCCTCCTCTTCTCCAACAAGGAGGTTGTTTGAGTTGACACGGTCTTTATGACTCACGACTCCATACGAGAGGATTTGCTTACACGCCTCCATTAGTTGATGTATTTTCCAGTGAACTCCGAATTTTGTAATTACTTGCAATATTTTCTTAACCTAGGGAGGTAAGTTAAGAAAGCATCATGTACAAGGTGGGAAGGGATCTTAAATTTCGACTGCTCCTCCTATATCTTGTCCCCATATTTCTCCTCTGTGTACCATGATCATTCTGTTTAGTGTAATGGGCAGGTTTACTGCCTGCCCGACGGAAGCCACAGATGATTACGACTATGGAATAGGAAGGTGGTTGAAGAAGACCTATGTAATTGATCGCAGTCATGTATGGTATGGTCACTGAATGAGTTGTGCGTTTATACCTTGACAAAATATTTTTTGCCTCAGATGACTCTTCCAACTGGAGAACCTTATTGCATGTGTTCCAGTCTTGACCAGTAGGTTGTTGGTCCAAACCGTGTGGCAGACTTTTGTCTAGTCTATATTGAAGGGAATGAGCTGAAGGTTAACACATTTAGTCAAGATGTGACATAATCTGGGATTTCTGGGTCTCTGTCCGATCCGGAGAATCAAAGGAGCAAGGTTCCTATGGCTTTCCACTTGCACATCAGTGTTCTTGGCCACCCATTGTGGTGGAAACTGCTGAAGATGTCCATTCAACTGCACAACTACCTGAATAACTAGTTTGGAGGGACCCCTTTGCTCTAAGGATCGTAGAGATACCAGCATCCCTTTCTATGGTACATCAATCCACATATAGGGTGGATCACTTCTTTAGATTTTATAAAATACTTGTATTCCCCATTTAATGACTCCTTGTCCCTTGTTTTTCCTCCTAGAAATGTATGATCCCTTGGACACTCGCCCTGTCAATGGGGTGTGTCCCTATAGTCAGCCTGTGAAGGGACACCCCTCCAATTGGCAACACCTAGTTGTAAAATTCTTCATTAAATTAATCTATTCATTATTTGTTAGAGGAATAACAGGAATGGCAACTCGGAGTTATGAGAAAATATGCTCCAGATTTGTTATTACATGAGGGATACATGGACAGGCGTAGCAGAGCTAAAAGGAACCGTGGTAATACGTCAGAGTTATCGTTACAAAAGCCTCTGAAAGTCAATTAACATTTTCTTGCCGTTGTTTACTTAATGCGTTAACCGTTCCTTTTTTTCTCTGCTACATCTGTATTTACTAAAACGGACGTGTCAGGGGAGATGACAGACTGTCTTTTGAAGTTAAAGGGTTCGTCCAAGACTCCAAAAAGGATATGATATTTTATTTGTTTTTACCCAACCCACCCCCAAAATGACGCCACTGTTGTCCATAGCTTGTGTCTGGTATTGCAACCCATGCCCATTAAAATGAATGATCCTGATCTGCAATAACGCACTCGACCCATAGACAAGAGTGGCGCTGTTTCGAGTAGGCAGGAATCCTACTCGGGACTGTCTCTTAAACACTGTGAATGAACACCTGCCATGAACAGACTTTTATTTCTTTTATTTTTTTTTTTACCGGGAGGTAGTACGGACTGGTACTAGATACAGAACGGAATCCATGTTTATAATTCTGGGCTGATGCAATTGTATAATTTGAGACAAGAATCTTTTCTGAGTACAGTTATGTAACCTGGGAAAAGCTGTCTTTAATATTTGCAAGTCTTAAACTTAATGAGGCTTCGGCCTCATGCACACAGCCATGATGATTTTCATTCCCTTTCTTGAACGTATTGCATTGTTTTTTTGTTTTTCTCTCCCTCCCATCAATAAAAAGGCAAGAATAGGACCTGTGGTGAGATTCTCTGATTAATCACACACATCCGGATGTGTGCGTGGTAACTTTGGGTTGTAATTAGTCAGTGCGCCATCATTTATTATTATTTTTATTCGTTTTATTGAACGAATAAAGTATACAAAAGTACACACAGAATAGTATGCACAACAAAAACAAGCCGTACTATTCATATCATGTACACATTGCAAATAAACAACAATTTGTATTGCTTATTATATAAAAATCAGTCGCCGAGACATGATAGCCCGAGAATTAGACAACTCCTTATGTGAGTACAATGATTGCGGTGAAGAGCACCATCTTCCCCATATTTTAGCGAATTTGGGAGCACAACCCCCATTCTTGTATACTATATTTTCACATGGTTTGACAGTATTCACCAATGTTTTTCCATTGACCAGTGCGCCATCAGTTTTAAATACTAATGGCACACTGAAGAAAAATACTGACGTCTGCATGAGCCCTTGGGTCTGATTCTCACAACTGTGCTGACTCCTGGAAATATGGCCTGTGTGTCGATCGTGGCTTCTCTGACCTGATCTGATTGCATGAAGGAGATTTTATTATACAGTTCGTTCGCCTATTGTACTGTACGTTGTCAGGTCTGGGAGACGGGGCTGACACTCAGGCCATGTTTCCTGGACTGAGTGTGAATCGGTCCTCATGGTGGTTTGGAAAAAAAAAAAAGCCCTCTACAGTCCCCTGCCACTTCCGTTCCAATGCTGCTCCCATCTCTGCTGCTTTCCACATTTTGGTCCTGGCTTGACAACCCTGAAATGCCATGAATGACCCAATGAGCCAATCAATGGCTGTAGCGGTCATCCGTCTGCCTCAGCCAGTGAGTGGATGAGCGGGCCATGTCAAACTGTGACCAGAGAAGCAGTGGAATGGCAGCATCAAGGAATTGGTGAGGGAGACTATAGCTACTGCCCAGAACGCAAAGCAAAGATCCCAGGCCTTACAGAACATAGTGTGAGGACCACTGCTGAAGACCACTCCCTTGCATACACTTTGACAAGGAGCAACTCATTACTTTTTGCTGGTGGCATCTAGCATTTTAAGCTGGTCATACACATAGCCAACAGCTATCTCTCTCTCGTTCGTCCCACATGTGCATGCTTAGCCAATCGTGCATATGTAAGATATGGTAGAGGAGACAAAGATGCTGCCAGAAACTTCCAGCAGCAGTTTCTCTCCTGCAGCATTGGACAATTGTATCCAACATGTTCATTCCTAATCTTCCCCTTAGGTCAGCAGATGGAGAGTTGGAAGGCCTCCATACACAATAGATGGTCAGCTTTACTGCAAGGACAGTTTGCCGTGGTCCCCAATCGATGGCTTTCCAGCTGACTGTAGGTTGGAGACCTCTGGCTGAGTTGCAATGGCCTCCTGGCTGTTGAGATTTGTTGGTGTTTGTATGCTTTATGCATGGACCAGTAAATGGCTCTGAGGAGCATCTCATCACCATGGATTCTAGAATCTGGATGGTTTGATGCTGGCTTTAAAGGACTCGGGGTGTGGAACACCTGGCAGGGAGCGCAACATCTATCCACAGGCTGTGTGTGTTATTTCAACTCCGCCACATGGAGAATGTCCAGCAGTCTCTTAATACGATTGAACCAAGCTTTATATGCAGTTGTGTTTTCTCGTGATTGAGTGGTTGACATCTTGTATGTGGTATGTCTTTTGAGTTGTATATTTTGGGTTTTTTATCACATATGGTTTGTGTTCTTCCTTGCAGCCATATTGAACAAACCACCACATGGCAGGATCCAAGGAAGGCTATGCTCTCTCAGATGAATGTTACTGCCCCTACCAGTCCTCCGGTGCAACAGAACCTCATGAATCCAACAGGTATGCCAGGATTTGCCGAGTCCATGTTTTGTTGGTGATGGTTTAATTTTAATGGTGTCTCTTGGCAAGTGTTGATCTTTTTGTTTATATATTGTTTAATGTAATTCTGTCTACAGTTAAATGGCATTTGTTCATATTAAACTGGCCATACGTACCGGCTAAACCCATCTCTTTAAACACCATTTTTGTCATCTTCTGCTCAACCAACACGTTAAAATATAAGGAACTGTTCTGGAAGTTGCTTAGATGGTGTCGTCTTTCATTGGTGCAGGATGAAACTGGATCAGTTTCACAGTACTCGTTATTGATGGAGAAATGGGGCATGGCTCTGACAACCTTACTCCATTTTGTGCAAAAAATAAATAAAAGAATGTGTCACTCTAAAGCTGCCAGTTGGTATTAGAACCTAGGGACAATGTAACGTGTCAACGAGGGGAGCCATCACTTGGATAGGATGGTTGTCTTTGAGGGCATGAGGCCTAGAACAGTCTACTGTACCTCCACATGGCCTCAATGTCCTGTGTAGACACATGGGGATCTTTCTCTTGGAGTCTATTTTGTGGCATGTTCTGTTTGATGCAGTGTAATGAAGCATTACTTCAACTGGAGAATATCTTATGCGGCACCATCTTGTAGCAAAAGAACAGCCTACCACTTGTATGGGGTTCTGTGCGTGCTATATACCATTCTGCACATGGCTGTGCGGTGTGCATGAGGCCTTGCTTTTATTTCGGAGGTATTATTTTAAAATTTGATATGATTTACTGTGTATATTTACCAACAGTCCCACCAACCGGGCCCAAAAAGGATGTTTGGTGGGCGTTCCCTGGTGGTCCAAAGGTGGGGCTTACATTTTTAATAAGGGAATCTGGTTGTAGGACACATTTACTGTGCATACATATAATCTATATAGTAGATTTTTATATCCTACAGTGGCTACTTGTGTACCCACATAATCTGTGCAATGATGTGACACTGAGGAAGGCTTATCGAAACTAGTATAAAGTAGAACTGGCCTAGTTGCCCATAGCAACCAATCCATTTCCACCTTTCATTTTCCAAAGCAGCTCTGAACAATGAAAGGTGGAATCTGATTGGTTGCTAGGGGCAACTAAGCCAGTTCTACTTTATACCAGTTTGATAAATCTTCCCCCCCTTTGTGTCTGACGGTAAAGATGATTTTCAAGACTTTCTCCTTCTCTTAGAATGCGGTTTACGACACTCACTGTGGGGGAGATTTATGACACTGTCTAAATGGAAATCTGTCTCTGTTGCCCGTAGCAACCAATCACAGCTCTTCTTTCATTGTGTATTCTGCTCTTGAAAAATGAAACCTGTGCTGTAATTGGTTGCTATAGGAAGATGATTAGACAGTTTCATAAATGTGTGTTGCATTGCGATAACCTGTGTTTTTAAAGGGTTTCATTATATTGATGACCTATCTTCAGGGGTAGGCCGACAATATCAGATCGGGGGGGGGGGGGGGGATGTTCCGTGTTGGAAGGGGCCGCTGCGCTCATGCAATCACGGCATACTTTTCCGTGTTTACCTGCTTGCCCTCTAGATTGTAGCAGCGGTGCAGTGTAATTTCAGCGGTTCATCCCATTCACTTGAATAGGAGAGGAAGTTGTAAAAACACTCGCAAAAGTACCGGGGACCCTTTAAACAGCTGATTGGCGGGGGTGCCAGCAACTGATCTATAGGGCGTTTTCTATCATAGCGTATATTGAGTGAAAGCTGATGCAGATGACTGCAAATAGCAGTTACAAAGACTATATCCGCCACACAAGGCCCGATACAGACGTCCGCATCTAAAATCATTTGATTAGCGAACGCCATACAGTATGTGCTCTTGGCAGATGAAGACATCTGTGTTTGTCCCATGTTCTTATGTGCCCGCATTGCTGAGAAAAATAGTTCTTAATGTATGCAAATGAGCCTCTAGGAGCAATGGGGGCGTTGCCATTACACCTAGAGGCTATCTCTGCATCTGCTGCTCCCTCTTCACTTTGATGGACAGGACCAGGCAGTGTCATTTAGATCGGGCCCTGTCAATGTAGAGTGGACGTGGCAATTGCAGATGGCGCAGAGCCTCTAGGTGTAAGGGCAACGCCCCTATTGCTTCTAGAGGCTCATTTGCATAAATCAAAACATCATTTTTCATGTGGGCACATATGAACATGGGACCAACACAGATGCCTTCAACTGCCAAACGCTCATGTAACAGGTCAGCCAGTTTAATAGGTACAAAACTGCTGACAGATGCCGTTTAAAGGGAATCTATCGCCAGAAAAATGCAGTGTAACTTGCATGTTTTAGAGCAGAAGATGCTGATGTATAGTTTTATGGAAAAAGATGAAGGAACCAGGTCCTGGGGCTGCAATATAGACACTGAAACACAGCTACATATTGGCCATATGAATGGGGCATAAGCAGCAGAGATGGGGAGCAACTTCTTGTTCTGCCCTGAGTTACACTATGGAAATAGACTTTGTTTAGTTATTAGGCTTGTGAGGTTTTTTTTGTTTTCCTCTGCATTTCTTCAGGAAGAATACTGTTGTCTTTGTTTTGTTTGAAGGATTTTCCACCACAAGGAGTGATGGCAGATCACTAGGATGAAGGGGGTGTAGCGCTAGCTAATTGCATGTGCTTCCTTCTGGACCTGAACATCATGTAGGCAGGTGTGCCAGTATGTAGGGAAAAATGCTAAAGGGTCCTGTGTCCCTTCATTCTCGGGGTCATTCGGTATCTGGCAGGTCGGACCTCCACTGATCATAATGTTATGTAATTTCCGAGTGATATGCTTGCTATATCATAAGATGGGCATACCTCTTAAATGCGGAGTTGGAAGAGCCATTTTTCATGTCCGTTCTTTTACAACATTGAACATATTTTCAATATTTTATAGGACGGTGCTGATTGCTGAAACGTTCGCTCCATAACTTACTAGGCACCTTTTGATGGCTTATGGTCAATGTCATGATACCATACCACATTGAAAGATTTAAGAATAGTGTTACACGAGCGACAGGCTGCCATGTCAGAGGGCCACAGTTGCCAGTACTTCGATGGTCCATTGGGTGCATTAATTGATCTTCAATGAACATTGACCACTAGACCAACCTCAAGTAATAGTGTCCTCCTCTACTAAGGCTATGTTCATGTCTCCGATAATCTGATCCAGCACGCCATTCTGGCAGAGAATAGCCTGCCAGAGTTCAACTTATCCAGCTTTTCCAGATGTTGCCATTCACCACCGAACCTCAGACTGTAATGGGCTTTCTGGCATGAGTGCTGGGTTTCAGCCAGACAGAAACTGGTCCATGCAATGGTTATTATTTGGCCATAACCTGGCACTCATGCCGTAAAGTGGCCAGATTCCATTATAGTCTATCGGGTCCGGCAGTGCTAGATCGGGAACAGCCTGCTGATCAGGTTACCGGTGATGTGAACGTAACCTACCAAGCATTCGGTACCATCTATTTTCATGCGTACCTTACTGAACCCCTCCAACTTTGTAAAGTTCTTGGCCCAGTGGAGTTGCACATTTTGCAGGACATCTTGCAGTAAGCCAACAAATACACAATAGCAGCCAAAGAATGGCTGTAAATATCAAACTTGTCCATCCCTTGTTTTCAGTAGATATCTCTTGGGCTTCCCTCATCTCATTCTTGGAAAAGCTTTGTGAATCTATTTCCCTTTCCTAAGCTTGAATACATTAACTGGAGACTGGGCTTTTTATGAGTTTCTTTTTTTTTCCTTCTCATTTCTGTCTCAAATTGTCCATTCCCATAAATCTTGTCAATTTGAGAAGATAATACTCTGTGGTGTTCATTCAAAGGGTGTTGGGCTTCCTTTTGTAGTCTATTTTGGCATCATCTTATGTGTGATGTGGAAGTTGTACATCCTCTTGTCACCCTCGCAATATGACTAAAGTTTAAGCTTTAAAATCTATTTTTCAATTCAGGTCCACTTCCAGACGGGTGGGAACAATCCCTTACTGCTGAGGGGGAAGTCTACTACATAAATCATAAAAACAAGTCCACATCATGGCTAGACCCACGTTTTGGTAAGAACCTTATCTATTCGTGTTTGCATTAATCATTTTTAGTATTCAAATTTTGAGGACAAATTTTAGTAGTGTTTAGTTTCTAAAGAATATCCTTATCCATATTCTTTGTTACTGCGTTAATAACGTAACTTTTGACAAGGCAGGGGGGGCCTCATGCAACATGGGGTGCTCCCTCACCAATCAGCTGTTTGAAAAAGCAACGGAGCTCCTGTGAGCGCCGCGGCCTTCTCACAGCTCCGTACATTCTATAGCGGCTGTGCTTGGTATCGTAGCTCTGCCCATTCACTTCTATGGGACTGAGCTGCGGGGGTCGCATTGTAGTTGCATGCGCCAGTGCCTTCTCAAACAGCTGATTGGCGGGCTCCCGAGTGTCTGACCCCCACCGATCAGCTACTGATGGCCTATCCAGAGGACATTATCCAATGAATGCTGCCAGTTTCAGTCCATGCAGGGACATTCCCCCAACTGGACCTTCATTTCAGACTGCTAGAAATTAAGTCATAACTTCCCGCAGGAATAATAAAGGAATGGCATAGCATTGAGTCATAAGAATAGATGCTCCAGAATTATTGTTGCGTGGGAAATGCAGATGGCAGCTAAAACTGACATGTCTAGTGAGGGTACAGGTCCTCTTCATTGCTCTAGGCTAGAAGTGATGGTGACATTAGTCCTTATAAAACCCTATAGTTTTCCTTAAGGGGTTATTCCAGTAGGTACAAATTATCCCCCTATCCACAGCATAGGGGATAACTATCATATCAGTGGGGTCCTACCGCTGGGACCCCCACTGATCATGAGAGCAGGGTTACGTAGCCCTTGCAGGCCCCTTGCTGCTCCCCTATAATGACCAGTGCGGCCAGTCGCACATGTGCATATTCGCTCCATTCACTTCTATGGGAGTACAGTGCTCCCCTTTCTCCGGAACTCCCATAGAAATAAATGGAGCAGCCATGCACATGTGCGACTGGCTGCTCCGGTCGTTTTAGGGGATCAGCAGGGGGTACGTGGCCCCGTTCTCATGATCAGTGGGGGTCCTGTCGGTAGGACCCCACCAATCTGATAGTTAACCCCTATCCTGTGGATAGGGGGATAACTTGTACCTACCGGAATACCCCTTTATGTCTAGACCCAACAGATATTTTAAGGATTTCCCTTTAAGGTTCATGCACACGAACGTATTTTCTTTCTGTGTGTTATTTTTTTTTTTATTTTTTTGACCGTATGCAGAATCATTCATTTCAATGGGTCCATTAAAAAAAAAAAAAAAACGGAAGTTACTGTGTGCATTCCATTTCCGTATGTCTGTTCCGCAAAAAAATAGAACATGCCCTAGTATTGTCCGCATTAAAGACAAGGATAGGACTGTTCTATTAGGGGCCAGCTGTTCTGTTTTGCAAAATAAGGAATGCACACGGACGTCATCCGTATTTTTGGCGGATGTGTTTTGCGGACTGCAAAATACATGCATTCGTGTGCATGAGCCCTTAGAGAGAACCCCTGTGACTGATGCAGTGGACAAAATTACGCCAACTGTGCTACTGCTGATGCATTAACATTACCCATACAATGGAAAGAAAATCTTTAAAACATGACCTTTTCGGGGGTGTCCAGGGACTGGAGAGAAATTCTGCCCATGATAACCGTTGCGATCAGTTTGCAGGCACGGGGAATGTTTCCTAGCCAACACGTTAAAGACCTGGACAGTCCCATATAGTTTGAACTGAGACTCTGTACCCCTGTGATCATTGGTGGTCCCATCGGTCACTTATGACCTATCCAGTGGCTCACTAGAAAATTTTTGATTATGGGAGAACTCCTTTTAACCCTTTCAGGGTTTTTGTGTTTTCGTTTTTCACTACCTGCCTTTCCGGTTGCCATAACTTTATTGATGTAGCAGAGAGCTGGAAAAATGGATGTGAAAATGCAATTCCACAACAGTTTTTAATGGGTTTAGTTTTTACAGCGTTCCCCATACAGTAAAACTGCCATGTTAGTTTCATTCTCCAGATCAGTACGATTACGGCGATACCACATATGTATAGTTTTTCTAGTGTTTTAAAACTGGACGCATCGGCCCATAGGATGCACCTAGGTTTTAGAGGAGGACAATAAGAAGAAAAAATGTTTTAATTAGACCTCGGGTCAGACCACCAATCAGAGCCCCAATGTTAATCAGGTCTCGGCTAATAACCCCAATCAGACCCCCAGTGTGAATGAGAGCCACCAGCAGTCTCGTATTAGCCCCCCATTGCCTCTCGTATTAGCCCCCCATTGCCTCTCGTATTAGCCCCCCATTGCCTCTCGTATTAGCCCCCCATTGCCTCTCGTATTAGCCCCCCATTGCCTCTCGTATTAGCCCCCCATTGCCTCTCGTATTAGCCCCCCATTGCCTCTCGTATTAGCCCCCCATTGCCTCTCGTGTTTTAGAAAAAATGTATTCCCCTGCATAATGGAAACTGGAAGGATCCGTTTTACAGGTCATAGACTTCTATTGTGATGGAATGAATAACTGAATGCCTCTAAACGTCATGGAATTGCGTTATGGTCCGTGGTAACGGAATCCATAACGCAGTTCTGCTTTTACCACCAAATGAAGCGTGAACGAATTTCAAAATATGAAATTCGCTCATCTCTAATTATAACCCTTTATAGCGGTTTTGTAGTTGTGTACGGAGCTGTGTGCGAGTTTGTCTGGAAATCTGTACTTTCCACTGATACCATTTTGGGGTGTGTCACTTCTTCATCACTTTAAAAAAAAATTGTGGGAGGTGAAGTGACCAAAAAAACAGCAAATCAGCCTCCCCTTTCTATTTTAATAGTACAGGCATTTTCACACGTGGCGATGCCCATGATGTATATATTTTTATTGTTTATGTATTTTTATTTTCATTTTGGGGAAAGAGGGGTAGATAGAATTTTTTTTTATATTTTTACTAAAAAACGCAGATCGGATCTGGACGAAAACCATGGTCGTGCACCAAGATAGATTTTTCTCCTCTAGACGTGGTATCGTTCAGGGGCAGCACATAGGTTATATAGATTCCTGTTGATGTCGGTCGTTGCACAGATCATGAGATGTTTTATACCTTCTCCAAAGCCCTGAGCTCTCATTTCTGTCTGATCCTCTTTTGAAACCTCATCTTCTGTGTATGAAAGGGCAATTGTCCTCCAGAATACCAGTGTCTTGCTCACTCCAAATATGACAGGCATTTGGCCACGGTGTTTGAACAGCAAGCGATTTGGTGATCTCGCTATTGATCTTCCTGGTAATGGTGCGTCTGTCACCAGGGGAAATCCAGCCGCCTGCTCGGTGCCATTTATAGTATGGTTTTTATGATATGCCTGTTAAAGCTGTCCTTGTATCTTAAAGGTAATGTGTCATCAGAAAATAACCTATTATTTAAATCATGTTTAAAAAGGGGTTGTCCAGGTTCAGAACTGAAACACATTAGATGGTCAACTGGTCCCACCAAAACTGATGGGTTTGGCTGACATTGTGTTTGGCCCAAAGCAAGAACCTGAACTGCCCTTCTTTTTTTGTTAATGAGATGACGAAAACCCAAAGCTAATTGGAATGCCAAATACTTCACCCTTCCCTTAAATGAGCTATAATCCCAAAGTGCCACCTATTGTCTAAAACTGTCTTTGACCATAGGCCGGTGTTTGACAAGGAACCCTACAATGATACAAGTTTGGGTCAGGTCTTGTTTGCTGCAAAACTGGTGTAAAGGAAAACTGACTTAATTTCCCTTATCAACCATTCCGATTCCACCTTTTATTTTTATGCTCTTCCAGCAGAGGTCTTGGAAGTGGTTTGGCTGAGATGAGCTGACTGCATCATAGTGATTTATAATGGTCACTATCTGATTGCAGGTTTATTTTACTGTATGCACAGGGTGATGTGAGCACAGTACAATAGACCTGCCATCAGATAGGAACTGACTGCATCGTAAATCAGTGTTGCAGCCGGTTCAGGGCAGGGAAGCCGTGGTCACTCCATGGGATGCGGCCAACGCACAGGCTGTGTTTACCGGACCAAGCACGTGTGTGAATCGGGCTTTGGGGTCCTATTAGATGTCATGATTTTCAGGCCAATTATAAGGAAGTGTTCATAGGAACGTTGTAATCAGGAATGTGCTGCCAATAATCAACAGAACTGAATGGGGGGGGGGGGGGGCGACAGTGGTAGCAAATCGTTCCTCCCACATTCGGTGTGCATCGGCCCTTTGTAATCTGGCCCGTTCAAATGAATGCCGATGGCCCCGATCCATCAGTATTTAAACACTGGCTGTTGGCTAAATGCTTGTTCATCAAACGGCTATCTCTTCCGATGCTCCCATACTCAGCTGAGCATGCATGTGTAGTGAATGGGAGGAGGGGAGAAAGGAGTAGTCTGGCAGACGCTATCTACTGGCTTAGGAAAGGATCATCCAGTTGAATCCAATGTGCCTCTTCCTTCTCTACTACTGAGGCATTGACGTCAGGGGAGCGTCTGAAGCCCCATGGACATTAGATGGTCATCCCAACATGATGGGTTTGGCTGATATCTATATCCCCTATATCTTCTATATCGTGCACTGAAAAAGGTCTGCCCTCTCATGGCTCTGATCTAACTACCGATCCGGTGATATAGGTACAATTACTTGTGTTTTTGGTGGAAATCCTCTTTAACGGGGTTGGCTTCAACATCAGCTGATTTCGACACTCCCAGCTCCCGACAAGAGTCTGAACATGAGTCACTAGACCCCTGATTTTCCAATTCCATTGGGACCTGCAGATCTAGTAATTCTGTTTGCCATAAAAGCTCAAATGGGTAACAGCAGGTATCCTGCTAAAATCAGCCATACTCACCTGCTAAATCCCCACCAATCCAGCACCGATGTTTCTCTAGTTTTTACTTTTCTGCAGTGATGGCATGACCATCTACCCGCAAGATCGCTGCAGCCACTGTTTGGCCTCAGTGGTGTATGGCATAAGACTACTTCAGCCAATCACTGGTCTCTACGCTCGCTTGGGTAGGCAGCCATGTTGTCTTTCTTCCAGCAAAGTAAACAAAGACCAGTAAGGACCACCAGAGTGGCGGCTTAATTTCTACTTTTAGCCCAAAAAAAATCATTCTCTGGATATCCCATTAACCCAGTTATAAGTTCTAGACTGGCATTAAAAACATTCAGAAATGGTTATAATGGTTCTGTCCTTTGGGCTGCACATCATTCTTTGGATGCAGTACTGTAGGCATCATTTGGTACTCGGTAAATGGTATCATTTTTATTTATATTTTTTATGGGGTTTGTTTTTGTACTGCTGCCCAGTAAAACTGAGTCTGCCTGCAGGGTACAGACTACCATAAACAGCACTTCTGTGGATGGTACTTGAAGAGCGGCAGGAGAGAACTGAGTTTTTACGTCATGTATTTCTCAGGTCTGCAGCCTCACTTTCCACATGGAGTTTGTGGTCTGTTTCCATCGTAGGGAGATTCGTGGAGAACTTGGTCACCGTGTGTGTGTGTTCCCTGCAGCTCTCCTCCGAACATCTCATTATCTTACTGTTTGCTATAATGTAAGCATTAATTATCACTTGCAACCCCCTCCCCTGTTCTTTTGTCTAGGAGCAGAATGTTTGCCGTGAGGTGGGTGCTTTAATTGGGGGGTTGTCTTTATTTTGTATATTTTGCTCCAGAAAATGTAATCCCCGCCCGCCCCCATATCCTGATTTCCCCTCTTCACCAGAACAAAGCGTTTTTTTGTTTGCCTGCCTGTGAGGTCTTAGCTGCCTGGGTACGGCTTCGTATGCCAATCAAATGCTTTCCAGATTTGCTGGGGTATGGGTAATCTTACGGCAAACAGACTGAACTCTGGCTTATAATAATACCAGATTGGCTTATTTACTTTTTATCACGTTTGAAGTTTGTGGTGTCCTGAGCAGAAGGCAGCAGGGTTTTCCAGGAAAGGAGATCTGCTAGTAACTTTCTGGATGAAGTTTATGCACTATTTCCCCCCCCCCCCCCCCACCACCACTACTGAACTGAATCTATTTTAGAGCTATAGAATAAATACTGGAGGATCCTGAATACTTGATTTAAAAAAAAAAAAAAAAAAAAATTCTCTCTCCTTTTTTTCTGTCTCTGCATTTCTTGGTGTTGCGAAACTCCAAAAATAGCACATGCACTGTTATAGGTCTTGGTGTCCAAGAGCTGCCTGGTGGGATACATTTTTTTATATAAGGGGCAAACCGCATCGAAAAAGTAATCTGTGCTCACTTTTCCGATCGCCCGATCCCGAGCTGCTCTTCTCCACTTCCTGGTTGTGCCTCAACACAAAGGAAGTAGCAGAAGATGCCTGCTCATCCAATCACTGGCCACAGAGACCCACCTCAGCCAGTAATTGCCTAAGCGGGCATTTCCTCTATGTTGAGCCAGGACCAGGAAGCAGAGACTAGTGGGCACCTGATACACGTCTGGATGGGAGCTTTTAGCCAGGGGACTATCAAGTTCTTTGTACTGACCCATACAATGTATTGCCTATGACCCATTTTTAGGAGAATTACATCTTTAAAGGGGTTTTCCGATATTAAAAGTCATTGCATAACACTGCAATTTGCTATCACTTCCTTACTGGTGGAGACAATAGTTAGGATGCCCAATGGTTCTTAGAATGTAGGGGCCACAGAACTACATCTCCCTCACAGCCGTGGTCTCTACAATAGAGCCGTGTTGCAGATCCCTACATAGGGGAAAATGTGGAAGGGACTTTAGGACCTCTGTTACTGAGTGTCTGGAGCTCAGAGGTCAAATCCCCCACTGATTTTTATCTTGCATATCTTTGTGTTTGGTGGGAATACCCCATTGGTTTTATTTGCACTAGTTTTGTTCTAGCTTGTTGGAAACGATACTGTAGCCTCCACAGCTTGGTTTCAATGTAGTAGAGCACAGAATAATAATAAAATAAAAAAAAGTCTTAAGTTAAAATGTTATCATAAAAAGCCTCTTACAATGAGATGTTTGCCAAGCCAGAGATCGCCAAGTTAGGCAGCTGTTTACCTCTTGGCATGCGTTCAGGCCGCTGATGTCACTGTGACCTGGTGAAAATAGAAGAGAGAAACCAGGCCTACCCACCTCATGAAACAGAGCATTGTTTTATGTAAAGAGGTTTCCTTCTCTGTCTTATGTGGATGCTGAGGTGATCCCTCTAATGCATGACTGGAGTCCCTTCATTCCCACACACTTTTTTTTTTTTTTTTTTTTAAGTCCCTCCTAACGAGAAAGTGATGAGTAAGTGTGGATTTCTGTGGGAGGAAAGAATCAGATATAAGATGAGGTTGTGAGCTTCCAGGAAATGGTTTGGCTTAGATGGAAAAAATAATCCTGACAGTTGTAGTTTTGCAACAGCTGGGGGCAGCTACAGTTTGAGGAACATTGCTTTACCCATTTTAAGAGTCACACCATAAGCTTATCAAATGGGCACAGGGGGCTGAGCCACCAACAGACACCTCTGTCAGTGTCCTGTTCACCACATGAATAAAGAATCAGATGTGTTAGAGCTCATTAGGCCCAATTACTGTGCCTCCCAATTCCTGCCATCAGTTGGGACATTCTCCACCAGATTGTTAAAATTGGCACTTTCAACCAATTTTTATGGCCAGGTTAAGGTAACCTTGTAAGGTAGATGTTACCAGAGTTAAAATTGGTTTGTAATTCTGTTAAATGTCTTCCATTCTGGTATGACTTCCTCAAACTGTTGGATTTCTGGGGTTGAACAGTTGAAGTAGAATTGTTCAGCCTGTACAACTTGTTGGAGCCACCTGATTTTCTTAACATTTTCCTCCTTTATTGCGTAGCCACAGTGGCGGTTATGTTCTTTGTTGGATGCACCAGCCACGTGTGAATCCTTTAATATATGTAATTTAGGACATGGGTTTCTACCACAAAATAACATATTTTTCTTCTCTTTCCCCTTCCAGCCATGAACCAACAGAGACTAAGTCAGAGTGCACCAGTCAGATCCCCTCCACCATTAGCGCCTCAGAGCCCCCAGAGCGGTGTCATGGGAGGTGGTGCCAATCAGCAGCAGCTAAGACTCCAACAACTTCAGATGGAGAAAGAACGACTACGTCTCAAGCACCAAGAACTGCTTCGGCAGGTGAGGCCACAGGTTAGAAACAGCCTTTTGTTACTCTTTATTTATGTTTGTCCTGTCATCTGTGTGTTATTTCTCCTAGTCTTCACGATAAACAGTACATTCTATGTCAATGTAGTGCAGATTACGGCATGAGAACAGATTTGTATTATCTCCCTCAAAGTAGGTGATGTATGAACCTCCAATAAAAAAAATAATAAAAGGAATTATATACCCCCATCATCCCATATGCAACCTAGACCCAATTTAGCAGAATTGTTAATATAAGACAAGTCCTCTATTTCTGACCTGCCACAGGAACATATTAAGGTTGGTGGAGAGAAAGCTACACTTTAGCATGGCCCTCACCACTAAGAGTTATGGAAACAGCTGAGCCATGGACAACTTTAAGATGCCCGTATTCTCTAGCTGTTGGTCCCCACACATGTTCTTGGCATGACAAATGTCTGAGGAGAATAGGATCCGGCATGTTGGATTTTAACACGACCGATCCTTCTTTCTTCTAACATTCTGTTGAGGTAGTTAGGTGACCACGCACAATTATCAGGTTCTTCTAACTTGTATCAATGGGTACCTTTTTTAGACTCAAGCCAAGAGAACCTAGCTACGTCACCATCACATTCGACAGTGTCAAAGCCCTGCATTTATTACAGCCTGAACAGTAGTGAAGATATGCAAGGAGTTACGTTTTCAAAAAAGAGCTGGTACCACATCATGCTTCCAAGCCCTAACCCCAGGCTCAATCTCAAAGAATTTTTTTTTCTCCCCACCCTTCTATGGTCTGCTGTTTTTTTGTGGTCTTCTTTGGAATATACTGTATATGCAGCAAAGCCAAAAATAAACTACTCCAGTCTGACAAGTTTCTGGCCGAAAAACCAGTATTTTGTAATGTTCTCTACATAAACATTTGTAGCATTGTTTTTGTGACTTTGTTTGAGCAGATTTTCAGCATGTAAGATTTTATCTAGTACTGCCTGTAGGATCAGCTCAAGGCCAGTTCTGCTGCAATTTTTGAAGCTTTTTAGTTTTGCAGTAAATAAAAATTTTATTCAGATCTGTCCCATTCCTGTGCACTAACTTTGTGTCCTACAACTTTCTGGTTTAGCCCTCTAAGTAGTTCTGGACATGTGAAAAACCTGCCATATTTCGAGGCCTTCACTAAAAATAGGGAGAGAGATTCTCATCAAAATTTGGTCCCCAGGAGTTGCTGTAAAATTGTGGCTGCATCGGCAACTTTGTTAAACAAAACTTGCAAGCAAATTTGTGCCATCACCATTTTTTGGGACACGCTTAAGTTACCTGTATGGTGACCATACGTTGCATTTGCAAAGGAGAGAGGTGCATTGTAATTGAATACATCATTGTATCTCTCTCCCCCTTTCATTTTGCTGTTTCTGCCAATAATCTTGTTGTCGTGAAGATTGTGTAGATTAGATGAGAAAAACATGAGCACATCTGAATGTTTATTGGTAGGTGTCGTTTGTATGTTGGACTCTGTGTTATTCATGTGAATATTGAATTTAATAGTACACAAGTTTTCTTTCCTTTACAGGAACTAGCTCTTCGTAGTCAACTACCAACCATAGAGCAAGATGGTGGAACTCAAAATCCAGTGTGTTCTTCCGGAATCACTCAAGAGCTCAGAACAATGACCATGAACAGTTCCGATCCTTTCCTCAACAGGTGTGTTAATTGGCGCCATTAGGGGTGGGTGATATGGCCTAAAATCGATATTGCGATATAATTTTAAGCATGTGCAATATATATTGCGATATATTGTTTTCTATATGGGGGGGTTTAAACATTTTTTTTATATATTTTTTTTTATTAACTATTAGCCCCCTTAAGGGCTGGAACCCTTGTCATATTCAACCCTTGTCTCCCTGCTGCCATGTGCTTTGTGCACACAACAAGGGAGCTGACCATGGCAGCCAGCCTCTCATGTGCCCCCCAGCCTCTCCCTCTTATCAGCCCCCTCTGGTAACTCAAACCCACACCCCCTCCCTCCCCAGTATTAATCATTGGTGTAAGTGACCACAAAATCCATATCGTGGCACAAATTTATATCGCCTATACCGCCCACCCCTAGGCGCCATCTCCCCCCAAAATAAGTGAAGGTATAAGTGACTGCGGCATGGATATTTATCCTGCTGGCCAACTGCGAGATGGTGCAGCTATCACAGTAGATTCAGAAGAATGGTGATTTTATATAAAAAAAATATTTTTTTTTACACTTTCTTAGCTTTTATTTTTGACTTGCATAGGATTATTTTTTTCTGTACTTTGTTTTTTTTTTTTCTGTTGCAGCGGCACGTTTCACTCCAGAGATGAGAGTACGGATAGCGGATTGAGCATGAGTAGTTACAGTGTTCCCCGCACACCTGATGATTTCCTCAACAGTGTTGATGAAATGGACACAGGTCAGTTATTTCTGGATATACTTGGGATTTATTTATTTTTATGCTTTTTTTTTTTGTGTGTTTTTCAAAGAGCATGAAATTGAATGTGATTTAGACTATATCAATGTTTATACACTAACAGTATGTCCAGGGTTATCTATATTTGATCGAATCCATTTCAGTATGTAAAACCGCCCCACCCCACCAAAAAAATAAAAAAAATAAAAATTTAAGGGTTGTGCAGGATAAGGAAAACATGGCTACTTTCTTCTAGAAACTGCACCACCCATGTTCATGGGCTCTGGTTGGTCTGGAGAAAACCTCGACTAAATACCAATTTGGACAGCACTCCAGACGATGGAGAAAGTGAGTGCACATCTCCCTGGGGTAAGGTTTAATCCCCCAAACAAACAGATATCTAAATGAAAAAGCACATGGAGACAGCACTTCCAATCACAGCCTTAGTGGTCAAACATGCTTGAAAAAAGCTGCTAAGCCAAAACGTCTCATTTGGAGTTGTACCTGGAATAAAGGATCACTAAATTGGAAGTGCTGTCTCCATCTGCTTTTTCATTTGGAGAAAACTTGGGGGAGCCAACAGGAGTGGTGTTTCACTGCTGCCACTTCATTCTCGCAATCAGCATTTGTCATAGTGGTTGGGTTCTCCATTGATTGGACATCTAAGTGGTATGCTAATAATGTCTCCTTAGAAGAGTTATTTTCAGATGCATTACTGCAGCAGAACCTAGAGCTAAGAATCACATAATAGCCAAAACATGCAATGCCCCCAGCTAGGAGCATCTCCTGGTTGGTATTGTGCCTCCAACTTTTTGTACTTTGCTTCTTGTTCATTTATTATTTTGAAAGATTTTTGTTTAGTTTTTTTCTAAAATGTTATAATTTATTTGGCAGGTGATGCAATCAACCAAAGCAGTATGCCTACCCAACAGAACAGATTCCCTGACTATTTGGAAGCACTTCCAGGAACTAATGTGGACCTTGGTACGCTTGAGGGGGAAGCAATGAACGTAGAGGGAGAGGAACTAATGCCAAGTCTACAAGAAGCTTTGAGTTCTGACATCCTTAATGACATGGAGTCTGTGCTTGCAGGCACCAAACTGGATAAAGAAAGTTTCCTCACATGGTTATAGAGGCCTCTACAAAAACTGCTTCCAAAATCTCTGAAGGATTTTGTCAATTAAGAGTGCCTATAACTTTACGAGCCTAACTTGTCCACGTGGCAGACTATCAGCTTGTGCTCCAGATAAACTTTCAAAGACATCTACAATTTTTATTTTTTTTCTCGTTTTAGTATTTTCTCCTCACCCGTTGCTGCTTTTATTACAAACACTTTCCCCCACCACCACCATTTGAGAGCCTGAGATATCAACATTTTGAATTTCCTAGCTGCCTCTGAGTATTTTTATGTAAAGAGAATGGGAAGAGTAAAGCAATACACATTACAAGTAGATGCTCCATCTTGTAAATATGCAGTAACAGTTTTCTTCCCATTCTACTGACATTATTAGCTACTGTACTAGGGAAGGACAAAATATTTACTCATATATAACTTCTTATATGGTGGCACCAACCATGTTCTTATCCTTTCCAAGCCTTTCTACTCCAAGGGGTTGAGCGGCCTCTCAAGATTTTGCTTTATTGGCTTATTACAAGCCCCTTGAACGTTTTCCACGAACCAGTGTTAAATTTCTTTGTTTTGGGATATGCTGTGTCCAAAGAAACACTACTTATTCTGACCCAGGGCAACCAAAATAAGCCATGATTGGAGGCCTACGTAAAACTCAAAACTGTGTTAAGCTATTCGTGACCCAACAAGCTTGAAGTTGGGAAGATGTCTCACCAGGAGTCCTCTGCCCATCTATGGTTGGCTTGACACCACCTAATTCGATATGATGTTTGTTTTTGTTTTTTTTCCAGCCATACAAATTCAAGTTGGAGGCCATAAACAAGTTTTAAGGTTGGAAAGATGTCTCACCGGGAGTCATCTGCCCACCTATGGTTGGCTTGACACCGCCTAATTGTATTTTTATTTCCCCCCCCCCCCCCCCCCCAGCCATACAAATTCAAGTTGGAAGTCATAAATCTAAAATAGTTCACATTAGTCTTTGGAGAGGGGATGTATGTGTAATCGGATAGACTCAAGTCCACTCTAGGCAATCCTAAACCCTGTTTTAATAATGTTTGAAGTACCGAGCTTTATTATGGTTTGTATTTGATGTAAAGTTGCTCTTTTGGTATATTGGTTGAAAATAAGTTGTTTGGGTCTGTGCAAGGTTCCGAAACTTCTGAACACTACATTGAACGGCTCTGTAATGTCATATTTGTTTATACACGCTGATGATGCAAGATGACGCCGGCAGGTGCCAGTATATGCTCTATGATTTTATACTTTTATGTGTGGATTGGAGGTGGTACCAGAGAGATTTTTAGTATGTGTTTTTATTACTGGCAAAAATACAAGGTTTTGACATTTATCGAACAAATCATTCCACCTACCTCCTGTCTTTTTATAGTTAAATGTCTTTTTACTTAAAATTCTAAAGTCTAGTACATATATCGCCCGTCTCCAGGGTTTATTTTATTTTGTTGTCTTCTTGCCAACAAATTGCCCAAATGGCATTTTTCATTTTTTTTTCTTTTTTTATTTTTTTTTTAATCAGAGGAGTGTCATTGGCCAAAAAATGATAGATCTACATGTAGAATTGAAAAGAATTGTGTTGTATCTTTAAACCTGTCTGTCACCATCTGTTTTCTTGCAAATGGGTGTTTTTTTTTTGTTTTTTGTATGACTATTAAATGATTGTCTTATTGTACACCTAATTGTTTTATTAGAAAATTAAACAAATAGCTAACTGTAAGAATTATTGTCTTTTTAAATTTCCTTTTGATTTACCTGAAATCCAAATTTAACAATGTCTTTAAATGCGATGACATCACTGGATGGCTGACTGGCAAAAGATAAAGGTGTGTTTTGTTTTTTTTTTGAAAAATAGTAGTGAAATACTGTATAAAATTATACAAAGTATGATTTTTGGTTTGTGGTGTTTTTGTTCACCTTTGGGTCCATGAAGTTATTTTCAAAACTCTTGGTGCAGTTTTTCGGAAATCCTAAAGAGTCCACGGGAAACAACTGAAAACTGCTACCAACAGGCATCCACCACTGATCCCTTTTGTCTGTATGGAGCAGAATGGGACCTGTGGGATTTGCCAATCACTAGACCCTCAAACCAGCCACGTGGGCCATAAACACAATGAACAGGAGGAGACCTCATTGACCTCTATGGGAGAGTTTTCTAGGCATGCTCTGTGACCTGTGCAGAGGTCAGGGGGGAGTAGATAAGCTGTGATATCACCTATTGTGAATAGTGGCTCCTGTTATATAAAAAAAATATATATTTCAAAATATGATCACTACTGGGAAAAAAAGTACTTGTTTGTACAGAACAGGAAGCCTCAACATATTGGGAGTAGTGGCCAGTGTAAACCACACGATTTTAGTTTTTGGGTTTTTTCCCAATTTTTTTTTTTTAATATAAAAACTTAAACAATAGGTGACTTTTATTTTAATGGCTACTTCCTTTAAACATTGCTTTTGTAGTCAGAGCAGTCCTTTTACTGAACATGAAGAACAAAGTTTCCAACTGGATCAATCTTCTCCAGAATTCAGATTGCCAGGCATCAGTAACTCAGCGGTGTCGCCAGTTCCTGTTGGACTGATAAAGTCCATTATCATCAGTATTTGGCAATTTTTGAAAAGCTGGCTATAATATAAATGCTATTATAGATTAGTGTGCTGCACTGTAGTGTTCTACACATTGCATATTTGCTTTCATATTTGGAAATAACATGTTTTTCCTTCTTACAAAGCTATGCTATGGGTTGGACCAGGCCTGGCTGAAAACTGCGTGGGCATGCAAGCCGCATCTATTTCCTAAGGATCATTAACAATTCTCAGTTGCATTAGCCCAAAACAGCGCGACCAATAGGCAAGCAATCTATAGAAAATAGTTGTGGCTTTCATGGCCGCACTGTCTTCAGCTGCTCTGCCTTGACCATCACAACTGGCCCTACCCTAAGCCTACAGCAAAGTCAACAGACCTGATAGGAGGTTACTTACTTTGCTGTTTAGAAGGAGAAAGTGGGTCCAGATTCCAAAAAAGTATCCTGCTGTAACATAACGTATTTATAGCCTATTTAGCCTAATTGGAATACTGCTCCAGTTTAGAGAGCCAGAGATATTGGACTAATGAAGAATAAAAATTGCATCAGGCCAGGTTGGCATATAGTAAATTTGGCGCGAGCGCGGTCTAGAGCTGGTCTTAGGCTTGATATAAATATTGACTGAATAACTGGGATGGGCAGATTTTAATGGGTTGTTCACCTCTGGTCACAGTTTCTGCAGACCCCCCCAGCGTGGCTGGACCATCAGTGGGAAAGCCTATTTTCCTGATCCCCGCTGCTGTGTTCTGGCTCCATCGCTCCCACTCAGGTGCCACAGGTAGGACTACTTGCGTCAACATCTGGTGTCACGTGGCTGCTGCGAAATACACAAATGAAACAAGGGAGTCATTGTAGCCCAAAGGACAAAACTATATAATCCTTTATTAGCACAAAAATTTGTAAAAAAAAATAACAAAAAACTCCCCAAGGAAAAAAGTGCAGCCACCCCGAGAACTAGTAGCAGGAGTGAATATGGTACAATATGTAAGTAGGACATATGTATCAAATACCTCCATATGAAATGGTATGAATATCAATTTGTTCTTCATAAACCAATGTAAACCAGTAGTCCTGATATGTGCAGGTCTCAAATGTGTGTGTAAGTATAGAGTAAATGCTGAGAGAGAAAAGTAACTAACTAGAGATACAAAAAATAAGGGGAACCGTTAACCCATAAATATCAAGAAGAGGAAGAAAGGCCTGGAGAAATGCACATATCTGATCTACCCATGGTACAAGGACACCTCAGGAGAGCCGCACACCCCATGTGGCTGCTGCAACCAATGACTGGCTTCAACTGTCACCCAATGACCTGATACATGGGTGACATGTCACTGGCTGCAGCGGCCACATGTTCCGTGTCAAACCAGATGTTGACATGGTGAGGCCTGAGACGTCCGAAGGGGAGTAATGGACCAGGAATCCAGCAACGGGGATCAGGTAAAGATTGCCACCGTGGGTCTAGCCACAGACCTTTGTTCCTGCAGGAGCTCCCTAGGCCTGATAATGGTGAAAGGACAAAAAAGTCTGATACGGTGTTAGCCAGTAGAAAACTGTTCCGTACAGATCCCTTTTCAGCAGCCATGGAATTATCACCACAGGCAGGATTACAGTGACAGATATTACCTCTATTTAGATAACATAGGATCCACCATTCACAGTATCTTATCTACTCTCTCCTCACCTGCACAGGTCAGAGAGCATGGCTAAAAACTCTCTCTCATAGAAGTCATTGAGGTCTCCTCCTGTCCATTGTGCCTATGGACCATGTGTATGATGTCAAAGAACAGGACGTCTTAAAGTATTTTAGGCCTAGTGGCCAGTGTGAAAACTGCATGATTTTAGAATTTTAATTTTTTTATTTTTGTTTATCTGTGCTTTCCCTTTTAAGGTCTAGACTCCCTCTAGAAGGTGACACCAGACCTGGTATATCTGCCATGTCTGGCAATTGGGACAGTAATGAAGCTTTTTAGGAGGCAGACTACCACAACCAGTCATCCTTGTTCTGTAGGTTTAACAACTCACCTAGACTTCTGGTCTGCCCTTCCGACAGCTAGATCCAGAAGACTCTGACTATGTTCTAAGATTTCTTCATGACCTCAGTATGAACCATCTTTCTATGGTGATCTAGAATTCTCTGCTTTCTGGAAAAATGATTACACGGCTTAATTTTTGAATATATTCTTAGGGCATTTCGTATTTGTAGAGGGGTGATCTCGCATGCGGTATATCCCCTCAATTAGCCAGCATGAAGAGGAGCACCATGAATGGTCTCACTCTGAAGGCCCACAGCACATTGATTTCCATTGGCACAATGTGATGCTTTATTTCCCCATGGAGGTGCTGCATAGTCCCTCAGCAGTATACAAATAATTGTTAGGGGTCTGATTGTCCGATCAACTAACTTTAGAGCCACCCTTCTATCAACAAAGTATTGTAAAAAGCCTTTTGAAAAAGTTACTTTGAATTTTTATATATAATATTCAAAAGCATTCCAGGTTTATCAAAATCTATTTTGATTGCTTGCCTATGGAACAGGCTTAAAGTGTTTGGCCCAACTGGGACACTGATGGCATATTCCTAGGATATGCCATCAGTCGGGTGCATGTCCCTACTCTAGGATCCACTCCTTTCTACTGAATGTAACCCCTGACGTAAAGGGAAGCACATACGCAAACACTGCGTACTCTCCATTCATTGCTATGGGAGCTTGGCTATTTTTGGAAATGTCATAGCAGTGGAGAGCGCTTCGGACAAGTGCGGCTACCTCTTCATTCTCTGCTATCGGACTGCTGGAGATAGCTGAGCCAATACTCGCTCAGCTCTTTTTGGTATTCCTCGAACCTCCGAAGTGACGGGTTCTCCATTCATCGCTATGGGAATTCCAAAAAGATCTATTTTCAGAACTCCCATAGAGGTGAATGGGGGTAGTTACATATGCACGACTGCTTCTCTGCTCACTTTGGGGGCCCTGTTCTGAAGATAGGTGCGGGTCCCACCTCTAGGACCTGCTCCTATCTGACATTTATGGCATATACTAGCGATATGTCATCATTATCGTAGTCGTCCCCCCAAAAAAAAAAAGCCTGGTCTAGCTGCAGCCACTGCAGGATAAATGTAGCACAACATGGTTGTCCATGGGGACCCTAGCTCTGACAGAGCAGGAGCTACTCACCATTGCCTCCCTGATTTATTTTTTTTTTTTTATTTTTTTTTTTTTTTCCATGGACACCTTATCCAAAAATCACAGACCGCTAAAAAATTTTTTAGACACATTGGAAAGCCATAAGGACACATTAAGAATATGGCCTCTCTGTAGCTTAGAATGAGCTGTAAAATGTTAATTCTCATAGTTACTGGTGCACGCTCCTTTGAACTTCAATGTAAGATGCATCAATTTTTTTCTTAATTGGACATGGAAAAAAGGTCCCTATTTCTAGGGACTCTACAGGAATGAATGGATAGTTGGTAACCCTGGATCTGCTTTTACAGAAGCAACATCATGTCCCCTCAGATATTATCTTTTGTGCTTGTGTTAAACGTCTATATATTCAAGCACCTCAATAATTTGTCTTTCTATCATGTCCTTGATGTTTTTTCGCATATTTTTATACTTGGGTATAATAACAAGCTAAGAATGGGTTGTACTAGATCAAGAACTCCATGACTCATTCTTGTATTAGTTGAGATAAGTAGTCTACAGATGTGAGGAGGACATTTTCTGTGTTCCTGATCACCCAACCATAAAACCAGTACAGGTCAGACGTAATAGAAGGATTTAGAAAGATCAGATTTGGTCCTCATGTTCTTCTCCTTTGGACTTATATTGACAGCCATTCATATTGTATCTTCTATCCATCATATATCTCTGTGGTCGGAATTTGATTACATATTTTAATCAGTATTTTTGGACATGTAAGGATAAGGCCAGGCCAATATATTCTAGTGTTCAGTATATATTCTGGACATTACACTCTACAATATCTGGTCACTTGGCCAACACTGACACTTTTTGAGATGAAAGATTTGCTGAATATTCTTAGGAAGGTTTTTGTCAAGAAAAACATTGTAAATATGTTAACAGGATTTTCCATAAGTAAAATACTGATGACCTATGCTGATGTGTCATCACTGTCTGATCAGTGGGACTCCATGCACCCCAGCCAATCGGGTGTGTGAAGAGTCTGCATTGCTCTGCTGAGAGCTGAGGCTTCTTCCTAATCTAGTGACGTCACGTTCATCATTCACATGGCCTATGTTCAGCTCAGTCCCTTTCAAATGAATGGGCCTGGGCTGTAGTACCACATGCATCCACTATAAAAAAAAATATGGCGCTGTGCTTGGTTAGCAATAAGGCGGCCACAACTTTACGTGCAGTGACCTCTTCAAAGAACTGATCAGGGCTAAAAGTCAGACCTCCAACGATCAGATATGGATGACCTGTCCTTAGGATAGCAGGGATGGCCAACCTAAAGGCTCTCCAGCTGTTGCAAAACTTCAACTCCCATCATGCCCTGACAGTCTACAGATATCAGCCTACAGCAGGGCATGGTGGGAGTTGTAGTTTTACAACAGCTGGAGAGCCACAGGTTGGCTATGCCTGGGATAGGGCATCAACATTGTACTCCTGGAAAACCCCTTTTAAATATAGAGGCAAAAAAATTGCTCTTGAATGTTGATATTTTTGCAAAATATTTAGACTTCCCATATGAAATATTAATAGCATTTCCATTCTGAACCGATCATACACGATGAATTGAATGACCAGTGAAGGTGTTTATTCTGTCGAGCTTTGTAATGTCTTCCATTTGGTTTCACAAAAAGTTGTACTGGATCTCAATCTGTAAAAGGAGAAAAACCCAGTGTGCTCCTTTATGTGACCAATTGACTAGAATATACGGTAGATGTATTTTGCTTTTTTAATATTTTTTTATTTACATTAGAAACTCCACATGTGCAGTATGTATAGTATACTTAGTTAGCCTGCCGGTGTATTATTAGTAGCCTCATTTCTGTTACATTGTATCTAAATTAATCATTTCTTGTTGCAATATTCTGTATTTTTATGGTCCACAAAATTCTGTTGTGCATGTGTCTTTTTACAGTTGATGACTTTGAAAACGACAATTATATTTTTTTTTTCTCTTTTGCCACCAGAAATGTACAGATGAAATGTGTCCTAATTCAATGTTTTTGACAATCTATTTTTGTACTACATATACTTTGGAAATCACAATACACTGATACTTTTGAATATATTATTTCCAATTTAATAAAACAAGGTGTATATATTAAAAGGTGTATTTTTTTTTTTTTGCCATGTGTATAGATCACATAGAGGAGGGAGGGTGAGACCTAGTTATGGTTCATCTCAAGATCTTCTTCCTTTACCTCACCTTCCCATCCTAAGTTGTCTAGAACAGCGGTGGCCTCCTGAGCCCTCCTCACAGCTGGCCAGTGGAAGTTTTTGGGATGTATTTCTTGCCTACTTGTTTTTGCCCTGCCTTCCATCAATTTGGACAAAATGGGGCCACTTTTAGTATTTTCTCCAGGGCCACTTTAAGTTCCCAGTCCACCCCTGCTGCCTGGTATTGCAGCTCATGTTAATTAAAGTGAATAGAGCTGAGATACAATACTACATACAACCTGTGGACAAGTGTGGTGCTTGTATATGGCAAACCTCTATTGTGGCTGTGGCTCTACTGGACATATGATCTTGTTTTGAGGGCTTTGTAATTTAGCTAATACAGTCTACCAGGCCACAGATTGAGGATAGACCATAACAATTGTGCCCCATAGAGGCTGCACTGTGGTGTTTGCGGGAACAATCGAGTCGGACTGGCCCACCAAAGGACAGGAGAATCCTCTTGTATGGGCCCAAGCTTTGGCATGATGTCCTCCACTCACAATAGGACATATTTCCTTGTGCTGTAACAATTGTCCATGGCCATCAAAGCCACAACCATACTGTAACAGTGAACACAGAGCCCCGCAGATTTAAAATATACAGCAGGAGAACACATCCAGACGCTATGTGACAGCTGATTCTTGGCATTTAAACCCCCCCCCCCCCTCCCCCCCTTATTTTAGAATGTGTTCCCATGCCAAAAACATGTTGGGCGATTCTAACCTTACGGGCAACCGATGTGCTATGTTTAAAGCTAGGTCAATGTAAATTCTGGCTCGTAATCTCTGTAATGGTGTTGCTCACACTTCCACATTGATTGCTGTGACAACAATAGGCCGCTATTTCTTGGCAGAACGTATGACATTCTGAAGCCTGTGGCAGAGGAATAGAAGTCTCAGCCGCTGCCAGTTCTCAGGGCCCTGGGGCACAAGAACTGTGATTAACTATATTTAGTCTGTATAGGCTGTTACTTTCACTTCCACTGTGACATGGAGTCGGCCTCTGTCTCTAGGCCTCATGTATGAACGGAGTGTGGAGAAAAAGTGAAGGTATTGCCCCCAAGAAACCAATCAGACCTTTTGTTTCCTAGGCAAACGACAGCTGCAAGCGGGTTGACTGCAATATGGTTGAGGGGCCACATCATGGGGTCTCATATTTTTTTCTTCATCTAGGACAGTGATGTTTCCCTTCATACGCCTTCCATGGCTCTTGGGGAAATTTCCCCCAACTTGCTTGCTATTAATGCAGTTCATCTGAGGAAGGGGAGTGCTGGACAGCATCTTGCCACCCACAGGGCAAAATGGGTTGGGATGAACTAGGGTTTGTACCCCTCTCTCTCTCCAAGGTTCCTGTACCAACTGCATGGACTACCTCTATGGTTCCTGTGTACTCGATTTGAATTAATGAATGACACTGATTTGGTTTAGCAGTTTTATGGTCTGATCATTAGGTCTTGGGCCAGTGATGGCGAACCTTTTACAGACCAAGTGCCCAAACTGCAACCCAAAATCCACTTATTTAGCACAAAGCAGTAATTTAACCTGAATACCGGTATAATATATCTTCCATGTACTTTATCATGTAGCTGTAATAGCCTGCCTACATTCCGTGCGCTGCCTGTGCTGTTCATAGTGCGCCCTGCGCTGATGAATGACAGGAAAGGTCTAAAGCATATTGGTACGCCTTAGACTTTTTCCGGGTGCACGTGCCCACAGAGAGGGCTCTGAGTGCCGCCTCTGGCACCCGTGCCACAGGTTCGCCACCATTGTCTTAAGCTGTTTTGACACATTTACAGTACACACCAGGATAGCACCTGGCACCCACTGTAAACGGTTCAATAAGCCCCCAGTCACCGGACAGAGACCAAAAAGAGTGTCCTTTTTTCCCCTCTATTTGGCTCTGCGTCCATCGGAGGTGCCTTTTTTTTTTTTGCAGTATTAAATAGCATAGTAGACAGTGCTATTTCATTCAGAGGCGTCCAATAACAAAATATATACTGTGTTGTATGTTATTTTTTTCTTTAACATCCAAATTTTTTGTTTCAAACAAGTGCGACATTTTGTACATTGGTCCCACAAAATGGCTTCAAACCAAGCAGAAGCTTAAAGGGGTTGTCCGGGATCAAAAAAAAAATAATTTACTCACTACTAGCCGAGTCAAGGTTCCCCCGATGTTTTTAGGTATTTTTTACACTTCTGCACGGCTCCTCCGGTCCCCAACAGATTGTTGACATCGATGTTTATGTGTGTGATGAATTCCTGCCGCACTGTGGGTCCCAGCACAGCGCGGCATCTCCTGGTTTCAACTGTCTATCAACTCGTCCATGCACCCGCCCCCCTCATACATATTCCGCCTCCTGCTGCACATCGTCAGATTCTCCATGTATCCGCCCCCCTGATTCTCCAGCCTTCTGCCCCATTAGCCTGTATTTTACATGGGAGGAGTTTTCTATGCTAAGTAGCATAATGATCTGCCTCCTTCATTCATTAGAAAGCTCCATGCCCGGTGACGTCACAGGACCGGATGGGCGTGGCTTAGCGCAATGTCCGCCAGCCTAGTTACCTCCCCTCCGTGCGCTCTGCATAATTAAGAAGTCTGACGGTGACCTCACCGGGCTCCCTGCGAAGCGGAAGAAGAAGCTTCGCTCGCCTGCAAGGGACCCGGTACGTCACGGAGTATAAGAAAATCGGCACCTCCGACTAAGAATTTGCTATATCAAAACAGGGCTTCAGAAATGTGTGTCAAAGGTAGGACATACATGTGTGTAATATGTATGTCACCCTAGTACACTTACACCAGTCTCCCCAATACCGGACAACCCCTTTAACAACAAGGTAGAAAAGTCACATATTGATACATTACTCCCTAAGTTTTTACCATCTATAGCAAATCTACCCCAATGGGGGGAGATGTATGATGGCTCTGTGCACGTTTTCTGGTGTAGAAAAGTCACACATTTTGACAATGAAAATAGGAAAAAGCTGTGCTACATCCAGGTGTGGTAGGGAGAGTATAGGGACATATTTAATTAAGTAGATGAAGGTTTTATCAAGGAAAGCATAGGGACTGTTCACTCACCGTTCATACAGCTGGTGGCAATTGAGAAGCTCATGTTGCACTGCAAATTTTGCAAACAATATCCTATAACAACTTCATTTTATTTTATAAATGAACGGCCCGCCAGCCTTTTTTTGTAAAAAGCTCAAGTTTCTACAGTTTATAAGTATTTTGTGTGGGGAATATGGTATGAGTTTATCTCTGTAACTTCTCACATCATGTTCTTACTTTTCCAGCCAACCCATCTCTCTGTCCAGGATTATTTCTACAAACAAGTGCATCATTCACACATGGGCTTACGCACACGGCCGTAGTTTCAGTCTGCATCTGATCCTCATTATTTGTGGATCAGATGCGGACCCTTTCATTTTACCACGTCTTCATCCGCACTTCCATTACGTGGCCCCGCAAAAAAAAAAAAAAATATATAGAATATGTCCTATTCTTGTCAATTTAGCAAACAAGGATAGGACATTTGTACAGAAGTAAAAAAATAAATGATGTCATGCACTTGGCCCAGGAGTCGTATTTTGCGGATCTGCAATTTGCGCACCGCAAAACACTTACGGCTGTGGGCATGAAGCCTAACACGCAGCATTAACACCTTAAGCCTCATTCACATGTCCGTGTCTGTGCTCAAATCCGTGAGCAGGTGGTCAGTGATGCATTCATGAAGCTGTACATGAAGTATCCGTGTTGGGTCCACATGTCCGTTTTTTGCTGTCCGTGTTGCATCCATGTTTCACTGACACTGAACAGCTGAAAAATTGTTTTCAAAGAATTTCTTCTTAATGATCCATGAAAAACGGATGCAAGACGGATGGCATCTGTGGTTTTCACGGACCCATAGACTACAGTTCTGTCCTGTTGACAGTCATTGATAACAGAATGGTGATCAGGAAAGAACTCTATGGTGCTTGAGTCTATTGAATGGATCTGCCATTGCTGACGGTGGATATTTAGTACCGGCCCCATCATGCCACTACTGCTGTCTGCCTACTATTGTGTTCCATACTGTATGCTGCTGCCTCCACCACCGCAGCTGCTACTCCACCTACCATTAGCCCTACCCAGCAGCCAATGCTACTATTATTATTACCCCTATTCACCCATACACACATCTACCACCTTGTCTGTTTCATTCTGTGCTGCTATTGATGCTGCTACTGTTGCTGCTACATGCCACAATTACCAGTGGCTGGTTCATAACAAGCCACTGTTTCTTCTGACAATTAAAGGACCTGTCACCACAAAATGCAATGCAATCTGCAGGCAGCATGTGATAGAGCAGGAGGAGCTGTTTTACTGAATCTGTTTCCACAAAAATATATATCAACCTGCTCAGTTTCCCCTGCTCTATAACATGTTGTATGCAGATTGTACTGCACTTTGTGATGACAGGTCCTCTTTAACACTTGTGTATGTGTATAAATACGAGCAGGGATCTGTCTCTTTAAAGCATCATTTTTAGACGCTTGTTCATAACAAGCCACTGTTTCTTCTGACAATTAAAAGACCTGTCACCATATAATGCAATGCAATATGCAGGCAGCATGTGATAGAGCAGGAGGATCTGTTTTACTGAATCTGTTTCCACAAAAATATATATCAACCTGCTCAGCTTCCCCTGCTCTATAACATGCTGTCTGCAGATTGCACTGCACTTTGTGCTGACAGGTCCTCTTTAACACTTGTGTATGTGTATAAATACAAGCAGGGATCTGCTTCTTTAAGGCATCATTTTTAACCGCTTGTGGAGAACAAGCCACTGTTTCTTCCGACACTAGCATAGAAACATAGAATGTGTCGGCAGATAAGAACCATTTGGCCCATCTAGTCTGCCCAATATATCTGAATCCTATGAATAGTCCCTGGCCCTATCTTATATGAAGGATAGCCTTATGCCTATCCCATGCATGCTTAAACTCCTTCACTGTATTTGCAGCTACCACTTCTGCAGGAAGGCTATTCCATGCATCCACTACTCTCTGAGTAAAGTAATACTTCCTGATATTACTTTTAAACCTTTGCCCCTCTAATTTAAAACTATGTCCTCTTGTAGCAGTTTTTCTTCTTTTAAATATTCTCTCCTCCTTTACCGAGTTGATTCCCTTTATGTATTTAGCAGTTTCTATCATATCCCCTCTGTCTCGTCTTTCTTCCAAGCTATACATATTAAGGTCCTTTAACCTTTCCTGGTAAGTTTTATCCTGCAATCCATGTACTAGTTTAGTAGCTCTTCTCTGAACTCTCTCTAGAGTATCTATATCCTTCTGGAGATATGGCCTCCAGTACTGAGCACAATACTCCAAGTGAGGTCTCACCAGTGTTCTGTACAGCGGCATAAGCACTTCACTCTTTCTACTGCTTATACCTCTCCCTATACATCCAAGCATTCGGCTGGCATTTCCTGCTGCTCTATTACATTGTCTTCCCACCTTTAAGTCTTCTGAAATAATTACTCCTAAATCCCTTTCCTCAGATACTGAGGTCAGGACTGTGTAAAATATTCTGTATTCTGCCCTTGGGTTTTTACGCCCCAGGTGCATTATCTTGCATTCTGTATATAAATGCGGGCAGGGATCTGTCCCCATTAAGGCATAATATTTGGATGTTTGTATCACCCCCATTGGCTCCCGCAAGTCATAGGGTGCCAATGGCTGCTATGGCAGCCGGAGGAATTAGATAGGCCTCGGAGTCCCAGCTACAGAGGCCCATAAGGTCCAGCCACCAGGCTGGGTCTCATAGACGATATGTTAAAGTGAAACTAACAGTTCTAATGTAGTACAATGGCCTTGTTAATGCAGAAATGTTGTACTTTACATTATTATACATTGACGATGCGTCAGTGAAAATTATTTATTTTCTTTTACATCGACCTATTTTATTCTTGCAATATTGACTCATGTTTGTAACTCTTTTAAAAATTGTTAAAATTTCTCAATAAAAACTGTTTGTAAACAAAAAATAAATACTCCCCCTCACCCGGTGCTTCCCTGGCTCCCTAGCTGGTCCTAGGCCAGTCTCTGCCTCCTGCTACGACATCTCGGGCAGCGATCCAGAGGGGAGGATGGGAGGAGTGGCAGTGGCTATGATAGTGGTAGTAGTACTCACAGTTCATGATGGTAGCCCTCTCCCTGGACATGCAGTGAATGATTGCGCAGTTGGCACGGAGTAGGGGCCGGTGGATGATAGAGGCAATAACCCAGTTTAATTAGAATAAATAAACTCTCTTTACTGAGTAGATGATGAGAGTTCCAGAACAAGTAGCAGCAATTGATGCAGTCCTGCAGTATAACTTCTCCCCAATTACTGTGTATGGCAGCGGCAATAATGGTGGTTGTAGTCCCGGAGTCTCTCTTTAAAAACGTTGCAACTTTTCAAGTTAACCACAGGCGTGCAAGTTGTACTTGTTAACTCCTGCAATTCCCAGGCTGTGGGCTGCAGATCTGGATGGTGTGGTGGGTGTCAGAGGCAATTAACCCTTTTCTAAGCAGTAAAGTCTTCAATGCCATAATGAACAGTACCTTGGTGTCTGAATCTAGTACATGGCCTTGGTAGTTTTAGACTTTCTATAGGTTGTCTATTCTCTTGGTGATATTCTCTAGGTTAAAGTAACGCTCTGGCAGCTTTTCAGTCTCAGGAGTAGTGTCTGCTGAAGGAGGCTCACTGTTAGCTATTCCTGCGGTGTAGCGCTTCTTATCTCATTCTACATACTCAGTGAATACCTATGTGCACCTACTATGTTAAAACTCTCAAACACTGCCCCCCGACATGTTTCACCAGTTACACTGGTGTCTTCAGGGGAATCGGGCAGAGTCTCTCTCCTTGTTTTTAAATTCCTTATCTAATGCAAGTTTTCTAGCGATTAAATTTACATCTTTGACCCACGTAAAACTGTCGAAGTATGTTGCTGGTGTGAACGACAAACCTTTTTGTATGAGGGTTTCATGTTCTGGTTTGAGAATAATTTTAGATAGGTTAATTATCGGCATCTCCATATCCTGCTTCCACAAAATACTGATTGAGGGGTGCCATATACCTGTTTCCGCTAAATACTGATTGAGGGGTGCCATATACCTGTTTCCGCTAAATACTGATTGAGGGGTGCTATATACCTGCTTCCACAAAATACTGATTGAGAGGTGCCATATACCTTATTCCACAAAATACTGATTGAGGGGTGCTATTGCTATATACCTTCCTCCACCAAATACTGATTGAGGACTGCGATACACCTGCTTCCACAAAATACTGATTGAGGAGTGCCATATACCTGTTTCTGCCAAATACTGATTGAGGGGTGCTATATACCTGTTTCCACCAAATACTGATTGAGGGGTGCCATATACCTGCTCTTCTCTACAGACTTAGACAGAGGGTCATTTAGAAAATGACAGGCAGAGGAAGAGGCAGGCCATTCTGCAGGGATGGTAGGGGCGGGCAGGTGCACCAGGCGGGAGCCTTAGTGGTAAGTTGGAGAAGGCGCGTGCGAAAACTTCAAAGGGCGCACCAGACTTGTTTGAGTGGCTCACTCAGCCTTCCGCTTCTGCACCCTCCTCATACTCTGTATCTGCACCCTCCTCACTCTCTGCTGTGTGCACCCCCAAAGACACCACCACCACCACCATAGCCCCTCCACTCGAGTCAGAGGAATTACTTTCCCATCCATATCCAGACCTTACCGATGTGCAGCCATTCTTGGCATCGGATGAGGAAGAGGAGGTAGCAACGGCCACCACCCAGCGGTCTGACAACAGTACCCAGATCAGCCTGAGGAAGGTAGGTCCCCACTGTTGCTGCCTACTCCGAGATCTCTAATGTCAGTGGTGGTGAAGGTGACGATGATGACGAGTCGATGGACGTCACGTGGGTGCCCACAAGAGAGGAAGAGGAAGGGAGTTCAGAGGGAGAGACAGAGCAGTAGATAGGGAGGAGAAGGAGGAGAAGCAGGCAGAACTCGCATTTCACAAGAGGCAAAAAGCAGACTGCAAATGTATCTGGAGCAAGCAATCCACTATGTACGGTCACATCTGGCGCTCCCAGGACGCCGACACATGGCTCTGCAGTGTGGGCTTTTTTTTAACGTGTCAGCTGCTGATAATAGTGTTGCCATCTGCACCCTGTGCTGTCAACACATAAGTCGCGGTAAGCCCAACACTCACCTAGGGACGACCACCTTATGAAGGCACCTGGCCTCCTATCACGAACCCAGTGGGAGCAACGTCATCAGACCCCACAAAGCCACACTCCCGGTGCTCTACGTCCTGCCTCTTCTCCTTCTCCTCTCTCCTCCCATTTGTCCTCCACTCCATCGTGCCATCGTCGCATCCATCTGGCACAACTTAGGCATCCGTGGCCCAAATGTTTGAGAATAAAAAAATGATGACGCCGGATAATCCTCTTGCCCAACGGCTGACCGCTGGCTTGTCGAAACTGCTAGCCTGCCAACTACTGCTATATAAATTGGTGGACTCTGAGGCCTTTAAAAAATTGTGGCCATTGGCACACCTGCAATGGAAGGTCCCCGCAAGGAAATATTTCTCCCAGAAGGGCATCCCTGAACTATTTGGCCATGTTCAGCGGCAAGTTAATATATCTCTGGCACACAGTGTCGGTGCCAAGATACATCTGACCACAGACATATGGTCTAGAAAACACAGGCAGGGAAGGTACATAACTATTACTGCCCACTGGGTGAACCTTCTGACGGCCGTCAAGCATGTAAACCGTGGCACCCGTGTGGATTTGGTGTTACCGCCGCGGATTGCATGAAGGCCTGCCTCTTCTTCTCCTCCTCCTACTCCATCCTCCGTCTCCCCCTCGGCTGACTCCTCCTTTTCCACTGCTACTGCCTCTTCCGCTGCACCCCCCCCAAGCTTCCCACAACCTATTTGACATGCAAGGTGAGATGTTGTCATGCTGTGCTGCTGCTGTTGTGCCTTGAAGCCAAGAGCCACACTGGTCCTGCACTGCTTTCAGCTCTGCGGTCACAGGCCGATCAGTGGCTAACCCCGCTCAATTCGACAGTTGGTAATGTGGTGTGCGACAACGGTGCCAATCTGCTGAGCGCGCTGAAACAGGGCAAAACTACACACTTGCCGTGCATGGCACATGTCCTGAACTTGGTTGTGTAGCGATTCGTTGCCAAATACCCCGGGGTCCAGGACGTCTTGCGACAGGTAAGGAAAATCTCTGGCCATTTTAGAAGATCTTGCACAGCCATGGCTCGCCTTGCTGACATTCAGTGACGATACCACTTGCCCGTCAGACATCTGATTGTGACTGCCCGACGCGCTTGAACTCCACCTTGTATATACTTGATAGGCTGCTCCAGCAGAAACGTGCCATTAACGACTACCTGTACGAACTCTGCGGCAGGACAGGTTCTGGGGAGCTTATTTTTTTATTTTTGCAAGGTGCCAGTGGTTGCTCATGCGCGATGCATGCAGACTTCTGCAGCCATTTGATGAGATGACCAAACTGGTCGGTTGCAGTCAGGGCGCCATCAGTGACATCGTAGCTTACGCCTTCTTTCTGGAGCGTGCATTGCGTCGTGTCCTTGATCAAGCTGTCGATGAGGAAGTCGCCATGCTGAATGAATTCCCAAGGGGGGCTACTTCATCTGAAACAAGTCAGCAGGAGTCTGAAGAGGAGTCAGAGGAGGATGGTGGCTGGGAGGAGGAGGAGGAGCGAGAAGAGCAGGCTTTAAACTTTTCGGGGATCCCTGGTGTTGTCCGTGGCTGGGGGGAGGAAACTGAGGACGACATTCTCCTGGGCGGGCGATGAGCAGGAGCCAGGGCGCTCCACCGCTTCCAATTTAGTGCAAATGGGGGCTCCACCGCTTCTGTATAAAAAGCATAAAGGTCAAGGACCAGTACTGGGTGGCAACGTACTTAGAGCCCCGATACAAACACAAAATGGTGGACAAGTCACAAGCATCACAGAGGGCTGTCAGAATGCAGCATTTCCAGGCCTTGCTGTGAGAGATGCTGCATTCTGCTGTTGCGGGCACTGGCAGAGGAATTTTCACCCACAGAGAAACAGATGCGGATACCAATCCTACTGCGCCTGAAAAAAGAGGGCGGTTTGAAGATGTGTTTGTCACTTCGGATATGATCATTCTTGCAGCCAACCCATCGACAGCCCTCTGGATACAGCCTCAGGTAACGCCTAGACCGGCAGGTGTCCGACTACATTGGGTTAACGGCCGATGTGGATGCTCTGAGAAGTGAGGAACCCCTTTACCACTGGGTGTGCAGGCTTGACCTGTGGCCAGAGCTGGCACAATTTGCCATGGAACCCTTGGCTTGCCCCTCGTTAAGTGTCCTGTCCAAAGGATGTTCAGCGCAGCATGGGGGATCGTGACCTATAAGTACACTCGCCTAGCTCACGACAATGTGGACTACCTAAAATTTAAAAAAATGGATGAGGCATGGACCTTGGAAGAATTCAACATGTGTGATAACCATGTGTAATTGAATTTCCTCATGCCAGCCCACACATATCCGCCACCACACAGAACAAAGAATGGTCCTTGTCTTATGTATATACAGCTGCATAAAAGGCAGGTGAATGCCTATTGGCTAATTTTTGGGGCCTGTACTGGCCGACAGTTACATATTCATCCTGTATATACGAAATCCCAGCAGCTGTGTCTTTGAAGATATGATATATTCCAATATTAGTTATTGTGTCCTACAACCAGGACGTGTTTCGGCAAGCATGCCTTTATCAACAGGTCAATCCTCATACAAATGTATGTCACATATAGTCTTAATAGGGACTATGAAATTATGCATATTTGAAGCGCTTGATTTATGATTTTATTGCATCTCTTTAGACATCGACTCCCCATTGAAGGATCTTCAAGCTGTATACTTTATGTTGCAATATTTGTTTGATCGTGTGATCTCTTTCTATTTCTATTTTGTTTGTTTATTTGATGACCACCTGCTGATTACCACTCGTTCTGGGCGTTTGACGTCATGAGAGGTGGTACATTTAATCATTTATATGTGACATACATTAGTATGAGGTTTGACCTGTTGATAAGGAATGCTTGCCGAATCGCGTCCTGGTTGTAGGACACAATAATTAATGTTGGAATAAATTATCTCTTCAAAGACACAGCTGCTGGGATTTCGTATATGCTGAAATTGGAGTTCGCTCCCTTCCCGCGCAGCGTGCATCCAGTGAGTGCCGACCGGCTTTCTTACATATTTATCCTGTGACCGCCTAATGTACCTCCAGCCACAGAATCCAAAGTTCTTTGCTGTCAGGTGAATGTCCTATTGCCTAATTTTTGGGGCCTGTACTGGCTGACAGTTAATTTTTTTATCTCTAGCCACATAATCACACCCCTGTCTCACTCCTCTGCCTCTTATTATGGTGGTGTATGAACCGCATTCACCATAAGGACCTTCTAATGTCACAGGGTCATGTGACTGTGCCCCTCACCCTGTACTGTGCCCACACCCTGTGCAGTGCCCCTAGTCATTCCCTGTACTGTGCCCCCTTATACCCTGCATTGTAGCCTCTTACCACACCCTGTGCAGTGCCCCTAGTCATTCCCTGTACTGTGCCCTCTTATACCCTTTTATCCGGTCACAGTATGGCAGTGTTATCCGGTCACTGTACAGAGGTGTTATCAGGTCAATGTATGGCGGTGGTATCCAATAACTGGATGGCCATAACTGTATCCCTGCCCATGCCATCCTTTTTTAGACCTGGCATGAGCGTGAAAAATATGCAGATTGCGGTGCTAAGGACCTTTGCGCCACAATCTATGTCAGAAATACGCCTAACATCACCACATATTGGAAGCAGGTTGAACTGACTATTAACCAAGTCTGCTGAACCTCCTATACCTCCTTAATGAGCGAACACATTACAATAGCAAGAGCAGATACGTCCTTCTCACCCTCTAAAACCAGCTTAATTACCCACCTACTCGCAGCAGCTGAGGCCTTAGTACCGATTCACTGGCTTAGCAGAGACCCACCCACCCATAGTGAATGGGTTCAAAAAGTAGACGAAATTTGCAGATTTGAGGAGATCTCGAGTCTCAACAATAGATCCAGAGAAAAAAATTATAAGATATGGTCCCCTTGGAGGCACTTCAAATCTCAGAGAGGTTTATTATTACCAGATTGAGGGCTTTCAGAAACAGCTGACAAGGCAAACACTGTTTATATGCAATAGAGATGGAACTCCCTTTGGTTTGTTACTGACTCAAAGACAACGACCAGCCGGTCGACCAAGAGATACTACTTGACAAAGTAGAATGATACATCAACCCCCCCCCCCCCCCCCTTCATCCTACCTTTATCACCCCCCTGCTGTCTCACCCTCCCTTCTACCCTTACTGTTTACTTAAATTATTATATTACAATCATCAGCTCTTCAACCTATGTCTCTATTCTGACATCTTTATGTACTTAAAGGGCTTCTGTCACCCCACTAAAGTCATTATTTTTTTTTGGGCTACTTAAATTTCTTATACTGCGATATATCAATATATAATGCTCTTACTCATTTTCGTTCAGCAGTTTCTTCCAAAAACTGACTTTTATAATATGCGGCTGGTAGCAGCCGCATCCTCCTTTCATAAAGACGCATGTTGATTGACAGGCCCAGCGAACGCACTCGTCCTCTGGCTGGCCCTGTCTGCGTTCAAAATCTAGCGCCTGCGCCGTACCGGTCTTCAGTCGGCACAGGCGCACTGAGAGGAGGACGCTCGCTCGGCCGCTCCATCCTCAATGCGCCTGCGCCGATGACGTCACATCTACACCCGGCTGTACTCTCAATTCTCCTTGTTTTAGCAATTGACCTGACTGACATTTTGAATTACTATTTAGATTGTTATTTGGATTATAAGTGTTTTCCTCGGAGTATAACCCGGTCTATTTTTAGCTTTACGCTTTGTTCTGACTTTCTGGATGGATATACTCCCCTCTGATTCCGATATTTCTGACTCAGAAATATCCGTATACTGGGTTTGATTTCTTGTATAGTTATTTGGGAGTCCAGTCCCTGTATTTTTTATGTAAATGCGTCCTCTCTCAAAGTCCCTTTATCTCTATTATATTTGCGATGCTTTCTCTCTTTGATTTCACTTTGTAGATTTTCAATATTTTTGGGAGTTTGCTTTCAAGGCTTCCAAACCCTGATTGAGTGCGACAGCTCTGTATATCATTACGCTACATGCACACAACAGTGAAAAATGGCTGTTTGACGGCCGTCTAAGTAACTGCCGTCACACGGCCATTTTTAGCACCAGTGAAAGTCTATGGGGCTATTCACATTGCCGTTCTTTTAACGGCCAGTGAATTGCATCCGTCCAAAAATAGGACATGTCCTATATTTGGCCGTTTTCACGGCCGGACGGACCCCATTGAAATCAATGGGACAGTTTTTAACGGCCGATTGACAGGAGTGCACCCGTCTAACGGCCGTTAAAAACGAGTAAACAGGCCATTTAGGGGTTAAAAAACTCACCTCGTCCACTTGCTCGCGGAGCGGCAGTCTCTTCTCTCTTCATTGAGCAGGACCTGCTATTTGCGTGGTGACGTGGGAGTGGGCAGTGACATAATCGTGCACCTTCGGCAGTTCCCGTTCTGTGAAGAGAGAAGAGACTGCTGCAGCGCAAAGTGGATAAGGCGAGGGTTTAGTTTTTTATAGTTTTTTGGCTGTGGGACTCTATGGGGGCATTATATAAACCATGGGTGACATTATAAAGCTGGGGGCCCTAAAAACAAAAAAAAAACACACACTATGGGGACATTATTTAAGATGGGGCCCTACATTGGGGGCATTAATAAAGCTAGGGGCAGTTAAAAAGATTATATACACCGTGGGGGACATTTATTTAGCTGGGGGCCTACATGGGGACATTATTTTAGCTAGGTGCCTACCATCCTGTGGGTGTTCTCAGAAGGGTGGGTCTAGAAATAACTGCCAATCAAATTCATCCATTTTTTATGTCCGTTTTTAACGGACATAAAAAACTGACACAAAATGGACATTAAAAACGGACACACGGCCAGAAAATGGATTCACACCCTGATGCAAAAATGGCCATGAAAAACTGACAGTGTGCCCTGCGCATGAGGCCTTTATCTCTTTCTCTAGCTGCATAGAGACTTTCACTAAAATAATTTTTTCGTATTCTAACAGGTACATCTGCATCCGCAAGGAGTTCTCTGTCAATAGTGCTTCCCAACCTTTTAGAAAACCAGGGTCTTCTTGATGTTAATTTGGTGTTATATGTATTACCTTCTAATAACAGCTTTCATTAATGTCTGCTGTCTTTTTCCTCTGCTCCCTTATAAGACCGTTACTAGGGCTTGTCTGTCTTCCTTTTAGTTTAAACAGAAGACAGAGGGGCGGTCCTCCACACTGCATGCCTGCATTCGGCTTCAGAGTGAGGAGGCGTGTCTCTCAGTAATCCAATCTGATTGGCTGGCAGGGAGCTGCTGGCTACAGCAAGTGTGTATGGGAAGTGAGGGAAAGCAGTTTTGGTCTCAGAGAACTGGCAGAGGAGCCATCTTGAGAAGGTCCTCATATTGTAAATGTTTAAACAGCCGTAACTAAGGTAAAACTCAAGAAAAACTGTGGTATGTAAAGAAACTAAAGATTGCTTTATGCATAATGCTGCTGCAGCAGTAGTAACATATGCTAAAATAAATGTTTTGACGAAAACATGACAGTTACCCTTTAACTTTATATATTTACAGATGGACCAATAATCGCTCTATTATTTCACGTGCCAATTACTGAAACATAACGTTTAATGAATCCATTGTTAAAGTATCCAAAGGAGAACCAAAAATATTTAAAACTATCAGCTGTGTCACATGGTTTTTATATATTTCTTTATCTCTTATGCATGTTGCTTTTCCACTACTTAGTACCGCCAGCTGTTTGAGCAGGGAGCCGGTATCTGCGCGCTGATTGATGGCTCACTGCTCGCTGTTCCTACGCTGTAGCGCTTCTTATCTCATTCTACATACTCAGTGAATACCTATGTGTCTTATGGACCATCTGTAAATATATAAAATGCTGAAGGAGGCTTCTCCTGCCTACTCTGCAGGAGCTCTTACATGTAGGTCTTGTCTGTAGCTCTGGTCCACACAGACTGTTTTCCATACCAAGGGGCGGACTTAGTCCATCACCAGGGTAACCTTACCAGGTCTGTAATTAGTTAACTATATATTGCCAACACATTGCCATTAGGTATACATAGTGCACAAAAAAATAATTGTTAACGACAAATCACAACATTTGACTCTGTAGCATTTTATTAACCCTTTTAACAATAATTATCCCTTTGCAGTGTTCCTCTGGGGTAGTGTACTCATCCCATGTGTCTACTGCAGCATGTGCATGTGACTCTCTCATTCATTTTGCTGGTACAGTACTATATTCCATTGTGGATTTTCTCTTGGCAGATCTCCCCCTTAGGACCCATTCACACAGAATTTTTTGTCATCGGAAGTTTAGCTTGCATTCCATGCCAAAAAGCTGCACATAATTTGTGCCCCATTGTTTTCGATGGGACACTTAGCTGCCGTTCATGCGGCCATGGTTTATATCTATGGTAAGAACAGACAAGTTCGAATGAATCGTGCCTAAGCAATAGACTTGTGAAAATGTCTACAAGAAGGAGACAACTGGGCCCCCCGCCAATGATGAGAACAAGGGCCTGTGCTCCCCATTTGAATGGAGATAGTGGAGTAGAAAAATTTGTCTCCATTGAGAGCAAAATGTAGTGGAAGCGAGCATGTGTGACCACTGCACCACCCAAATAGGGATGCATGGGCCACAGTTCTCGGACCCCCACTGATCAATCACGTATTTCATATCCCATGGATAGGCCATCAATATCTGACCAGACGATCAGCTGTCCTGCAGTACACAGCCCCATCCATTGGGCAGTAGACCGAGCTGGTGCCTCCCATTCACGTCAATGGCAGTAGCCCTGCAGTACCATCTCTGTCCACTCGGAGCTGTGTATTTCCAGCAGCGGAGCAACTGCAGAACAGCTTAGGGTACTTTCACACTTGCGGCAGAGGATTCTGGCAGGCAGTTCTGTGGCCGGAACTGCCTGACGGATCTGTCAAAACACATGCAAACCGATGGCATTTGTCAGACGGATCAGGATCCTCTCCGGTGTCATCTGGAAAAACGGATCTGGCATTTATTTATTTTCACATTTTTTGCCGGAACACTCGGGGCCGGATCCTGCATTAATGCATGTCACTGGTAAAAAATGCCGGAATTGCAAGTGTTCCGGAATTTTGGCCGGAGAGAAAACTGCAGCATGGTGCGGTATTATCTCCATCATGAACAGTCAAAAAGACGGATTACTCTCCATTCAGAACGCATTAGGATAAAACTGATCAGTTCTTTTCCGGTACAGAGCCCCTAGGACGGAACTCAATGGCAGAAAAGAATAAGGCTACTTTCACACTTGCGTTATTTTTTTCTGGCATTGAGTTCCGTCCTAGGGGCTCTGTACCGGAAAATAACTGATCAGTTTTATCCTAATGCATTCTGAATGGAGAGCAATCCGTTCAGGATGCATCAGGATGTCTTCAGTTCAGTCTTTTTGACTGTTCAGGACGGAGATAATATCGCAGCATGCTGCGGTTTTATCATCGTCCAAATTTCCGGAACACTTACTGGAATGCCGAATCCGGCATTTTTTTACCATTGACATGCATTAATGCCGGATCCGGCCCTGAGTGTTCCGACAAAACGAATCCGGGGGTAAAAAATAAAAAAATAAAAAAATAAAAAATGCCAGATCCGTTTTTCCAGATTTCAATGCATTTGTCATACGGATCAGGATCCTGATCCGTCTGACAAATGCCATCAGTTTGCATGCATTTTGACGAATCCGGCAGGCAGTTCCGGCAACGGAACTGCCTGCCGGAATCCTCTGCCGCAAGTGTGAAAGTAGCCTTATCGGTGGGGTGCGGGGTCTTGGATAGACCCTGCTGATCAGATATATGAGGATAGGCCATCACTGGTAAAGGTTCCAGTGCTATTCCATTTAGCTTTATTTTCTCTTTTTTTTCTGAAAACTATTCTCACTTTTCACTTCATTTCATAGTTGAAGTGAATTTAGGATTGCATCATGTGCCATATGAGTATTATATAGCAACGTGGCACAATAATATCCTGCTCGCACATTGTGTACAGTCATGTATGTGAGGGTGTCAGGCAGGCAGGAACATGCATGTGTGATTTCATCTCCCAGCTAAAGCAAACACAGTTTAATGAACTTTGTACTTGCAGGCGGTTCACAGCAGGGCGTTATGCCAACCTGCTCTGCACTTCTGAGAACGTCGTCTGTGATTTGTATCTGCACGGACCCAATCGTTACACGTGAAAGGCGCTGGCACAGAGCAGGGATCTAATGCTAGAGGCACCATTGTTTCTGGTGATACAATCTACCGGTTTTCCTCTGGAGTTGGTTAATCATTTTTCTTTCAAGTGAATGTTTTCCTCAGGGTACGTTCACACGTAGCGAAAACCCACAACAAGCAAAAAATTAAAAATAAAAATTGTCTTATTTTTGCGGTGACTTAGCTGATGGGACTGCAACGGGAGGGACTATCAACCTTTGCATTACCAAGGATAAGAGCAGCGGGTAAAACCTGCAGCAACAATTGGCGGCAACCAGCAGCACAAGTTAGTTTACAGCGGGTAGATGATATATCTGCAATGTTAGCCACTTTTCTTGCACTGTAAATGCTGTGGATTCTCTGCAGAAATTCTGCATCCACAGAATTATAGCACATTTGAACTTACCCTTAAAGGGGTTGTCCGAGTTATGAAAAAATATATATATAGCACTGAAAATCTGATGGGCAGCAATATATAACTAAGCTAAGCAAGTTTTATGCAAAAAAAAAAATATATATTTCCTCATTTCCCTGGTTCTTTTCTGGCCCTTTGTTTACATGCAATAAAAACAATCTCTGCCCCTCCCCCTGCTCTGCTAAGGGAGTGAATACAAGAGCTGCCCTGAGTGACATGTCTGCCTGCTGGGAGACTCTGCAGCATGTTGTAAGTGTAGAACTACAAGTTCCACCTGTATAATGACAGTGATAATACACACAGGATCTTCCCCTACCTTCTTGTGCAATGCTCTCTCTAGTCTGTCAGCTCCTGTGCCCAGAATTGTCACTGCCTGCAGCCATCCAGTCTGTGCAGCTGAAGGGGTTAAGAATCCTAGGAGAGAGCAGACAGCCAGTGAAGGGGGCGTGGCCAGCACAGTGACGTCTCTTTTACAGGCTTGTAAACAAACTTTATCAGAGCAGGGAGAGAAGCTGAGATTACAGGTCATGTGACCCTCAGTCAAATCTGATAAACCAGGCACTGCAGATAAAGTGAGTTAATTGTAAAGTTGTTATATTTGCCTAGTTAGGAACATAGAAAGAGCAAAAAAAAAACTCGGACAACCCCTTTAAAGAGTTTTCCCCCGCCACAAACTACTGCAGCAGGCCTTGGTTTGGCACTGCAGGGGTGAGTGCACAGAACGCTGCTCACACCACACTCTGTCATGTCCTATGTGGCGCTTTTAATAAGCCCATCTGTTCTCAGCTGGTGATGCACTAACCTGGTAATATCTTCCATATTACGCCTCTTACCGGCAGAAGAGGTGCTCATTTGTGGTGCCACCAACATCGGGGCCAGAACAACTCAAAGTTGGGAGCTAGTAGTGAGATATTGCTGCACCACCTCTTCCGAGGTCAATTCTGATCCCTCTCCCACTTTACACATGCACGGGCCTTGACGTACATTGCCCACAATTGCCAAATCTATTAACTTCTGTAGTCCAGAACCCAATTATGTGTATCCTGGTTGTCTGTCAGTAGTTTACCTAGCCAAATTTTTTGTATGGCTGTGCTGGGAGGGTGACCGTGCTGACCAGTCAAGCCCCAAATGGTGGATCTATCAGTGACCCTGGAAGCTGAGCCAATCATGTTCCTGGATCAGCGTCCGATCCCAGAGCTAGGTGGTGTATTTAGGTCTTCTATTCAGTCAGGGCCAACTGCTGGTGATTGAGTATATGTGTCCTGGCTCTGTACCTCTGTGGTTTGTGCCTGAACTCTAGACCTGCTCGTTACCCCTCTGTGTACCGACCATGGCTTGTTTTCTCATTTGCTGTATTGACTTCTACTGATTCTCCTAGTATTCTGACTGTGTCTCGTTTCTGGATTAAACGAGCCCCTAGCCCCTTGTCTGCTGATCCAGGCCTCATCTGTATCTCCTGGTTCTGACCCTGTTTGTCAACTACTCTTTCCACCCTGGTCATTCTGGCAGTTCTGCTTCTAGTGAGCTCACACCAGTTTTCTGCTACCTTACTCCGCAGACGTAAACAGGTTCCCTGGCAGCCAAGTCCATCTGGCCTTGTCACAAGCTCTGGTGATATACCTAGGGGTAGCCTTAGCCAACTGGAGTGGTTAAAGGGGTTATCCAACACCTATAATGCCCGGACCCCTCAGATAGGTTATACTTACACTGCTCTGTGGTACCCACGTCCCTCCTGTTGCCCGCACGGCCGCCGCTGCATCTCCCTAGCATCGCGGGTGACGATAGGGAGGCTCATCCCTGTCGTGGCCTGCTATTGACTGTGCAGGCATCTGGAGCGACGCGGGTGCCGGGGAGCGGGGTAAGTATAATCTATAAGAGGGGCTCAGGCATTAGGGGGGTCATTATAGGGGTTGGATAACCCCCTAATATAATATTTAAGGAAGACTGGTAGCAGTTTCTGAGTTTGCTGGCTGTGGTGACTAGTCTTGACCGAATCGAGCTTCGAGATACCTGCCAGTTCCAAACCCGACTTTGGATTCCTAGTTAAAATGTTTTTAAAGATGCAGACAGGAATACCAAATATATTCACTAAAGTCTCACGCGACATCGGGCGATACATTTTTTTCCCTACACACAGCCCATATATTTTAATGCTGTACGGAGACAGCGTTAACATCAAAGTTTTTGAATGAATCGACATCGGCTCTATGATCCGAAGCTCGATTCTCTCAAGACTAGTGGTGGTCATAGTGTCCTTACAGTGTCATTGAAATTCACAGTTTTTTTGTTTGGTCATAGCGAGCTGTGAAATACTAATATCAAAGTTGACTATTAATCAAGCCTTTGATCCCACTGTTCAGGGCTCTAGTGGTGGTCCCACCTTCTGGTCCTTTATCTTCTGCCAGAATATTCAACCTGCAGAACATCAAGTTTAGAATTAGTTCCTTCTCACTATTTACATCTCCCCTACCCCAGCTATGGGATGGATGGAGCCATTTTTATATATATTTTTATTGACATAATGCCCAGTTTATAATTGTCTACATGACTGTAACAGAAAATTGGACTAATCGCTCATTTACCTTAATAGTTCATATAGTCTTGAGAATATATTTGTTTTTAGCCCAAAGTCATTTATAACTTTTGCTTTCAGCCTTCCTCTGACTACATTTATTTGTCTTTAGATGCTGTGAACTTTCTCATGTCAACACCGCTTGTGATGTGTGTGAAAAATTTAGATAAAGATTAGAAATGACAGGGAAATGGAGCTGTAGGGGACAGCTACTTCGGGCTGACTGCAGGGTTCACTCAAGGTAACTGCGTCCTTCTATTGATCTTGTACACGTTTTTTATTGCAGTCCATCAAGAGTTTAAATAATTCCAGTTTTTGTAGAATTTTTCCTTAAAATCTGATTAGCTTTGGAGGCACTTTTGCATTTGAAATCAAATTCAAAATTATTTTTTATTTTTGAAATGTTTTAAATATTTTTAATCTTTATTTTTATTTTATTATTCTTGTTATACTGTACTTTCTTTTTTTTTGTAATGGCACAACTCCTTTAACTGCTTGGAAACATCCAGTGACTGGACAGAAGACCCCACCAGCAATGCCCGATCATGGGCATTTAAAGGGGTTTGACTGTTTCGCCATTTCCACAGTGGGATTGCATGCCAGCCCCAAATGGCAGGTGTTCCACTCAGCCCTTAAGTCCCATTGCCATAAATATGAGCTACTTAAACAGCTTAGCAATGGGAGCTATGGCATGGAAGCTACAGTAACAGCAAAGTGCCGGCCCACTCGGCAGCTTTCGTAAGCCCAGCCATCTAAAAACGGCACTTATTTCCATCTCGCAATGGAAATAGGTAGATGGGACAACCCCTTTATTTCCTTAGATGTCATGGTAAATTGCAACCACGGCGGCTGAGCAGTCATTTGCCTGGAACAGGCTGTTCTCAGAGACCAAAAGGACTTCCCCCATGGAGCCAGTCAGTTGCTACGTCAGCCAGGAGTCTTGCGAAGGCTCTCATGCCTGCCATAGCAAAGTTGCCTGTAGCAGGGCTTAATAAGAGCATTGATTTTATTATAGACTGCAATAGGAATCCATTGCAGTCTATGGTCTAAGCCAGGGATCAGCAACCTTTGGCACTCCAGCTGCTGTGAAACTACAACTCCCAGCATGCAAACATGCTCAGTTGTTCTTCTAACACCCATAGAAGTGAATGGAGCATTATAGAGGTTTTAGTATCAGAATACCTGGAGTGCCACAGGTTGCTGATCCCTGGTCTAAGTGATCTATTGATTGCATGGTCATGTCCCCTGGGGGGACTAAAATACAGAAATACTGTATATAAATCCCCCCTTTCCCCATTTTACAAATAAAAAAACATTATTAGTATCACTGTGTCAGAAAATGTCTGAACTAAAGGTAACATGTCAGTGAATGCTGTAAATATGAAACCCATAAAACGTTTCTATTTTAAATTCCACCCCATTAATAATTTTATTTCAGCATCCCAATACAGCATATGGACTATTAAATGGTGCCATTAGAAATGAAAACGTATCTATTAGGTGCTTTGCAATGAACATGATCGCATGTGTGACCAGCAGCAGGAGATGGACGTGTACATTGATATACACTTTGGACACCAGGTGGCTCCATAATGTGTAGGTAAATGTTATAACTCTTCACTAGGGTCCATTTTAAACAGCAAGTTAATGGCAGGTATGCTTCACTTTTTTTTCTGATCTAAAAAAAGAAAAAGTTATTAACTGATGGGACAACCCCCTTTAAGCAGATTACTCTTGATTTCATATGTACATTAGCCTATCCCAAAAAAAATGTAAATTAAAAACTTTCAGCCCCTAATTTCATCATGTGGGAAACATCAAGAAAGAGTGCGCACCTTTTCATTTCCTGGAAACAAGGGTCAAACAGATGAACAATGCCTCCTGGGCAGGTGTCACCAAGGATTAGTGTCACCAGAAAATCAAGTTTTAGCTGAGGTTTAGAGAACAACTGCTGTATCGGGGAGAAGAAATATGGGAGGGAACTGAATATACGTTATACAGTATATAACCATGAATACATGCTTTAATCCAGATCATTTGCTTTTCTTTTACTCTAGAAGCGGATATAATTACACAATAAAGTCTGACGTTGAACATGATGTCCTGCAACTCAAGACGTTAGAGGAGCAACCTGTGATCAGTAAGTTATCAATGCCAGTCTGACTGCTGATATTCCCACCGATCACAAGAATGACAAGTACAGGGCCAAACTATCAGGAGGCAAAAGAGGCAATTTCGCATGGACCTCCACCACCCAATTTCCATTAGGCTACCTTTCATCTGATGTAGCTCTTGTTAGCACTTAGGTATACAGAGGAATCAGTGGCCCACAGGGACCCATTGCAAAAAAAATCTGTATACTATGTGAGATGCCAAGGCATACTGGCCAATTGCATGCCAACAGCGTACTCCTCAACTTATCTATCTGGTGGCTCGGTGGTTAGTACCGTTGCCTTGTAGTCCTAGGTTCAAAACTGACCGAGGGTAACATCTGCATGGAGATGGTATGTTTTTTAGTTTTGTCTATGGAGCTCAGTGAGGGCTCATTTTTTGCAGGGCAAGCTGTAGTTTTTAATTACAGTATATCATGGTGGAATGCATATGACTTTTTCATCACTTTTTATTCAATTTTTTTGGGTGGTGAAGCGACAAAAAGTGGGCCATTTGTATTTTTTTTCCCAAATTCACCATACTAGACGAATCGATTTATATTTTAATAGACCAGGCATTTCGGGACACGGCAATGCCTATGATCTTTATTTTTTATTGTTTATTTTTATTAATATGGGGAAAGAGGGGGGCAATTTGAATTTTATACATTTTTATGTTTTTAAAGCCTTTTAAAAACGTTTTTTGTCACCCTAGATTGGTAGATCGCTTGTCCCATAGACTGCGGTGACGGCAGGCCTCCAAAGGAACTACGCTGTGGCGGCCTGGGATTCTTCAGTAGGACCTATGCTACCACAGTGAATGAACGGCTTCCCCGATCTCTGTGCGAGGAAGCAGTTTTGGCCCCGAGAGCCGCCTTACGGCATCTGAGGGGTTCAACTTATGTGATAAGCATTATTGCCAATCTCAGACCTTAGCCCTGGGTGTCTGATGTTTAAAACAGTAGAAACCCATGCCCAATATGCTCTTGAGTGGTGCCATATTTAAAGACCTAACTTCCGCCATAAATTGACTGTGTGTGATTGGGAAGGGATTCAAGGGTAAATTGGCTTCTTATGAAATTGACCCTAGTGGGTGTTTGGGATGAGTACTTATAGGCCAGCCACGGACTCTCCTGCTCTACAAGCATTTGTTGTTATTTGGTGTATATGTCGGGAGATTTCCCAGCCTATAGGCCGAACATGGTGGGGAATTTATCACTGCAGATGTATTAGAGGCCAGTTTTTACTTTGGAGTTGCTGTACGCTCTTGCAGAAATGAAACTGTTGCACAGTAATAATTAATTTCATGCGTGATGTGGTTTATTTCTTTATCAGTAAAAGTATGTCTTGGGCTTGCCTGCCGTGGAGACATTAAAGCGATCTACACAACAAACTAGGCCTAAATCCCACTGCGCAATTGAAAAAGTGCTTTGACAGGTGCGACAATTTGGTAGATGTCCCCCATAGTGTTCAGACGGAAGCTCATATTTTGTTCGGTCTTGTTAGACAACCATCTAGTATTTATATTCCACTCGTTCTTTTAATAACACTTTTGTAATTTTTTTGGGTTGTATATTTATAAATCTATTTTTATGACACAATTATGGGAGCAGCTGAGACTTGCTTTACAGCAGGCATCGAGACATGAGAAAACGTAGGAAGAAAACTCACTGACTTATATGGCACTTGGTGTATGCTCCGTACAATAGTCACTGTGCAAGGAGAGGCAGGAGGTAAGCAGCGTTCAAAGGGAGTGTGTCATTAAATGACCTTTTGTTCAAATCATGTTTTTATGTTTTTTCATATTTTTAAAACATTTTTGGATTATGTTATTTTTTATTTTCCATGTCAATAACTATAAATCCTGCAGTTTTCGCACTGACCACTAAGCCTAATAAGGCGCCACTTCTTGGTCTGTACAGATCACTTTACTGCAGCTATCTGCTTATCTGTCATTCTAATCCTGCCTGTAATGATACCACCATTCACAGTAGGTGATATCATATCTTCTCTATTCTTTCCTTGTACAATGACCTCTGCACTGGTCACAGAGCAGCCTAGAAAACTCCCCCATAGAAGTCAATGAGGTCCCCTCTTGACCATTGTGTCTATGGACCATTGGGGCTGCCGTAAAACAATCTTCCTAATTGTTTCTAAATGCTGTTAAAGGGGTTTTGCCATCTCAGACAATGGGGGCATATCGCTAGGATAAGCCCCCATTGTCTGATAGGTGCGGGTTCAACCTCTGGAGGAACAGAGCTGGGAAATGAACAGAGGGTGCATTGAGCATGCGCATCCGCCCTCCATACATTTCTATGGGACCGCCAGTAATAGCCGAGTGCTGGCTCGGCTATTTCCGTCTGCCCCATAGAAATGAATGGGAGCAGGGGTCGTGCGCTCCCATTCACTTGGTGGTGGACGGACCCCGGGAAACCCGGGGTCCTCCAGCCACAGGTCTCCCCGCTCCGTTCTCCTTGTAGTTGCGGGTCCCAGAGGTGGGACCCGCACCTATCGTACAATGGGGGCATATCCTAGCGATATGCCCCCCCACTGTATGTGATGGTAATACCCCTTTAAGAACGGCTCATGCAAGATGGCCGCCGACATAATCATGTTCAGTATATAAAATAAAAAAAATCTGCAATCAGAAAATAAAAACAAATTAGAAAAAAGGAGACGTACTACTATCTGGTTTTAACTGGCAGATAACATTTTTGGTGACACATTTTCCTAACACCTCTTTCCACTGCTGCCTCCAGCTTTTTACCCGAGGTATTACTTTTCATTACTATCCTGCCTGTAATACTAACCGCTGACCTTGCCCCCGGTGTACACAGCACAAGCTGAAAAGTGATACAAAACACTGACAAGAAAATCGTAGAAAAAAAACCCCCAAAATATACTAACTGATGAAAAGTAAAGCCCTAGGAATCGGTTCTTTCGTTTTTGTATCTTTGCAGTGATTTTCCTGCAGGTTACAATTCTCCTTCTGTTTTCTAACACTGTATTATTATTATTATTATTATTCTTGTATTACTTAGATTTTGATTTACTGTAAAAACCTGGACGGGGATGAGTTTTTATGAATTTATTATAATTTCTGCCAGGTATCATTACGACAGTGGTAAGGGTTATTGTTCACTGCTTTCTTCAGATGGCATAACATTTACAGTCCAGTGCAGCATGTGTCAGATTCAATAAAGGGGTCGTCTCACATCAGCAAATGGTATTCACCATGTAGCGAAAGTTAATACAAGGCACTTACCAATGTATTGTGATTGTGCATATTGCTTCCTTTGCTGGCTGGATTCATTTTTCCATCCTATTATACACTTCTCGTTTCCATGGTTACGACCTGCCTCTAATCCATCAGTGGTGGCCGTGCTTGCACGCTACAGTAAAAAGCACTAGACTATGTGAGCTCCCACGGTCCTGGCTACCAGAGAGGCCGGCGCTTTTTCCTATAGTGTGCAAACATGACCACCACCGATGGATTGAAGGGAGGTCGTAACCATGGAAACGAGCAAAGGAGACAATACATTAGTAAGCAGTGGCGTCACCAGGGGGGGGCCAGAGGGGGCCACGGCCCCCCCTACATCATGCTCGGCCCCCCCATGTGCCCCCCCAACTAAAATGCGCCCCCCCCCCCCAAAGTGAGCCGCCGCCGCCGGGCACAGGGAGATGAGCGCTTCCATTGCGCTCATCTCCTTACTACTGCCTGTGCCAGCGGCGGTGCAGGGGAGGGAGAGGCGTGTCCCTTCCCCTTGCTCTGATAGGCTGCAGGCGCTAGGCCGGCAGCCTATCAGAGGCCGGCGCAGGCGGCGCGATGACGTCATCGCGCTGCCTGAGCCATACAGCGTGGGACACAGGCCTGAAGAGGCCTGCATCGCATCGCTGACACTGAGGTAAGTATAAGTGTTCTTTTTTTTTTTTTTTATTACAATAGTGATAGTGATACTGAATACTGAAAAGGGGGGGGACGGGACTTAATAATGGCACATGATGGGGGGGGGGGACTTAATAATGGCACATGATGGGGGGGACTTAATAATGGCACATGATGGGGGGGGACTTAATAATGGCACATGATGGGGGGGGGACTTAATAATGGCACATGACGGGGGGGGGACTTAATAATGGCACATGACGGGGGGGGGACTTAATAATGGCACATGATGGGGGGGACTTAATAATGGCACATGATGGGGGGGGACTTAATAATGGCACATGACGGGGGGGGGGACTTAATAATGGCACATGATGGGGGGGGACTTAATAATGGCACATGACGGGGGGGACTTAATAATGGCACATGATGGGGGGGGACTTAATAATGGCACATGATGGGGGACTTAATAATGGCACATGACGGGGGGGGGACTTAATAATGGCACATGACGGGGGGGGGACTTAATAATGGCACATGATGGGGGGGACTTAATAATGGCACATGACGGGGGGATTTAATAATGGCACATGATGGGGGGACTTAATAATGGCACATGATGGGGGGGACTTAATAATGGCACATGATGGGGGGGACTTAATAATGGCACATGACGGGGGGGGGACTTAATAATGGCACATGATGGGGGGGACTTAATAATGGCACATGACGGGGGGACTTAATAATGGCACATGACGGGGGGGGACTTAATAATGGCACATGATGGGGGGGACTTAATAATGGCACATGATGGGGGGGACTTAATAATGGCACATGACGGGGGGACTTAATAATGGCACATGACGGGGGGGGACTTAATAATGGCACATGATGGGGGGGACTTAATAATGGCACATGATGGGGGGGACTTAATAATGGCACATGATGGGGGGGACTTAATAATGGCACATGATGGGGGGGACTTAATAATGGCACATGATGGGGGGGACTTAATAATTGCACATGATTACTGGCACGTAATGGGGGGCTTATTAATGGCACGTAATGGGGGGCTTATTACTGGCACGTAATGGGGGGCTTATTACTGGCACATGATGGGGGGCTTATTACTGGCACGTAATGGGGGGCTTATTACTGGCACGTAATGGGGGCTTATTACTGGCACATTATTGGTGTGCACTATAGGGGCATCTACTGAGGCAACACAAAGAAGGGGTGTTTTATATGGGGGGCTCTGTACAGTAGCATTTTATACTGGGACACATTATGGTGGGTACTATGGAAGAGTACTATGGAGTCATCTACGGGGGCACTAAGAAGGGGTAATTTATACTTGCAAAATTATGGGGGACACTGAGGGCATCTACTGGGGCATTTTATACTGGTACATCATGGGGGGCACTAGGAGGAAGGGGGAGAGGAGCACTATGGGGGCATTTACTGGGGGCACTATATAGGGGTATTTTATACTGGCACATTTTGGGGGACATTAGCTCAACTGGGGGCATAAGGGGGTATTTTTTGCATTGTCACATTATAAGGAGAATTATTTCTACTGGGGGGCATAATGGTGGGCTTTATTACCCCCCCCATGGTATGACCCCCCTAGTAGCAGCACCAGCCTCTCCCTGCTCTGCTATCCCTCTGCCCCTTCTCCAAATCCTTATTATGAAATCTTTCTCATTAGGATAAAACACAACATCAGCTCCACTGAGCCCCCGGCCAAAGTGTGGAAGTGGCGTCCGAGATCCCCAAGGGCCAAGCAAAGTAACTGTAAGTTTTCAAATGAAATATGTTTATGTTATACACATATAGCCTACACTGTGCCACACGATATACAGTATACCTCTGCACCGTGCCACACAATATACAGTATACCTCTACACTGTGCCACACAATATACCTCTACACTGTGCCACACAGTATACCTCTACACTGTGCCACACAGTATACCTCTACACTGCCACACAGTATACCTCTACACTGTGCCACACAGTATACCTCTACACTGTGCCACACAGTATACCTCTACACTGTGCCACACAGTATACCTCTACACTGTGCCACACAGTATACCTCTACACTGTGCCACACAGTATACCTCTACACTGTGCCACACAGTATACCTCTACACTGTGCCACACAGTATACCTCTACACTGTGCCACACAGTATACCTCTACACTGTGCCACACAGTATACCTCTACACTGTGCCACACAGTATACCTCTACACTGTGCCACACAGTATACCTCTACACTGTGCCACACAGTATACCTCTACACTGTGCCACACAGTATACCTCTACACTGTGCCACACAGTATACCTCTACACTGTGCCACACAGTATACCTCTACACTGTGCCACACAGTATACCTCTACACTGTGCCACACAATATACAGTATACCTCTACACTGTGCCACACAGTATACCGTATACCTCTACACTGTGCCCCACGATATACAGTATACCGCTACACTGTGCCACACAGTATACAGTATACCGCTACACTGTGGAGTCTGTTCTATAAGCACCCTTGTTCTGTGGCGGCGGACAGAAAATAATCTGGAAGTGCCCCTCCCGAGACCAGGCTCTGGATCCGCCACTGGACCGCTCTCAGGAGTGCACATTTCTTCTAAACTGTAATCCGTATCCTCTGACCTGCAGAAATGAGCGCTCGCTCGATAACAACTAACAGGCAGTACCTGTAGGCTGTACCCTGGCCCTGTTACCAAGTGGTGCAAGGTTAAGGTACTAGTAGAGATGAGCGGCTGCTGAATCCTGATTTAAAGTTAAAGTTACTGCAGGATATGGATTACGGTTTAGAAATGTCAAATGTACACTCCTGTGAGAGGCGGGGAGGGGGATCTGTGGCTGACACTGTTATGGAGGGGGAAATGGGGATGACACTGTTATGGAGGGGGAAATGGGGATGACACTGCTATGGGGGGATCTGTGGATGACACATATAGCATAAGATGCTATACACTGTATGTGTCATCCACAGATCCCCCCCATAGCAGTGTCATCCACAGATCCCCTCTCTATAAAAGTGTCATCCATAGACAGCTGGACTTTTCTTCCCTGTTGCGGTTTTAGGTATTGGGTAAAGTATCACAGCATTTCGAAGCGTACTTGTGTAAATGTATCGTTGTTATAGCTGCCCCTCCTACTTTTGTCCTGGCCCCCAGTGTGCCCCCCCAAATTTTGAAAGCTAGAGACGCCACTGTTAGTAAGGGGCTTGCATTAACTTGATAGATGCCATTTGCTGAAGCGAGACAACCCCTTTAATGTTTCGTGCACACCGTTGGGCTCAGATCAGTTGCTTTGGCAGCTTGAAGGCTCCTAGGCCAAGCTGAGCCTGAGGAAACGATCAGAAGATCGCATGTACAAGTCTCCTAAGGGGACTAAAAAGTACAGTTCAAAAAATGTTTTTAAAAATAAAAAAATACAAATGTATTCAAAATTCGAATCACTCCCTTTCCCAGTGTTACACATAAATATAAATTAAACTGGTATCACCACCTAAAAAATGTCTGAAGTAATAAAATATAACAATATTTAATGTGCGCGGTGAACACCGTAAAATTTGTCATTTGGTCATGTTACCCCCAAAAATTAATAAAAAAGGATCAAAAAGTCATATGTACCCCCAAAGGGTACGATTAAAAACTACAACTCAATCCAAAAAAATTAGCCCTCCCACAACTCTGTAGATGGAAAGAGAGACTCATGATCACGGGTATCTGGTCCTTCCTGGTCACTGGAATGGTTAACGTCCCAGTGCATGGCAGTAAGTCCTGTAGTTAGTGTCCACTGGTATAATCAGCGTTCAGTCCCTAGTAGTCTAGGGTACAGCCACTGTCTGTATAATAGGTAGTAAACATTTCATACATGGTGGTCAGCAGACTAAGTAGTTGCTTGATCCGTGTAACCTCTGATGACATACTGGTTTTGTGACCCATCAGCCTTCTCTCATACCATGGTCTAGTGACCTATATTCTAAACCCTGGCTGGTACTGCCGATGAAGCATCCTTATGGCAACATGAGGCGGTCAACTAATGGAGCTTAGAAATCTCAAAGCTGGGAGTAAAGAACATTTAAATGAGTTGAAACAAGTGAATGACTCCTCTATCACCTTCAATGGAAGGTTCCTTCTCCTGTGCCAGCCATAGACATTAGATGTTCGTTATACACTCATAGGGCAGACAGCAGTCTCCCCCATGAATAAGCAGCTTCCTGATATTTTTGGTAGCATTTTATTTTCCCCTTTCCATAATGGTAATTTTGATATATGAGTTGTACGAGGTTGAGGTCATTGGGGGCGAGGATTGAAACTGAGGAGTGGTGTAAAAAAAAAAAAAAACACTGCACATTTTCTACACCCCCATAAGGTCATACAAAATCTTCGGGGGGCGATTAACATTATATATTTTTTATTAATGATTTCTTCTGAAACTGGAGTTGACATATTAGCCCCAGTTACAGGGTGAATACAGCCCAGAGAGACATTATACAGTGGTGTACAACCTAACTGTAGAGCTGATCTGGGTCTGCTAAGACCCAGCAGCTCGTGCAGACACACATGATCACTAGTAGTGTTGATCGCGAATATTCTAATCGCAAATTTTTATTGCGAATATTGGCACTTCGAGAATTTGCGAATATCTAGAATATAGTGTTATATCTTCGTAATCACGAATATTCTAGATTTTTTTTTTCATCAGTACCCATGATCCATCACTGCTTCTTGCTTGTGGGCCAATGAGAAGGCTGCAATATCTTTGACTTTAGTGTTGATAGCAAATTTTCGTATCGCTAATTTTATCGCAAAATTTCTGATTGCCGATTTTCACAATCAAGAAAATAATGACCGGAGATCACAAATTCTCAAATTCGCAAATATATGACGAATATTCGCCCAAATATTCAAAATATTGCAAAATCTAATTTTGCCCCTGCCGCTCATCACTGATCACTAGGGCCGCAGCATGAATTGGTAACATTGCCGTTTCCTGATCTGAATATGTAGTGTTCCTTGATGAAGGGAAAGGAAGGGACAGCAAAAAACTCCCCTGCCTTCTCTATAGGGGTCCCTGCTCCAGCAGCTGCATAATTAACGAGCAGCTGGCATCTCTGCAAGGACATTCAGTAACGTAAGAAATAAGCACGGACCGTCCAGATGTTTGAAGTCTATGGGCGTTCTGCAAGAGGATAAAGGTTTCATCCAGGATTAGAAAAAAACATGGCTGTCTTCTTCCAAAAAAGCACCACACCTCACACTGGTCGTCTGTAATATTATGGAGCTGAGCTGCAGTACCATACATGGACAGGTGTGGCGCTGTTTCTACAATCCTGTAAACCTCTAATCCTATGAATATGATCAGCTTCGTCAAGGCTCTCTTACCTTTGGGTCACATTCTCTAAGACAGACAACGGCTCGGACTGAGAACTACACGTGGAACCTGTACAGCTGCACGGGGGCCCGATAGGAAGGGGGGGGGGGGGGGCGCTGTCACCTTAAAAACAAATTCAATTAGTTTGCATGCAAGGAACTTAGCTAATGAATGGCTCACAATTACTGGTGGATTGATTGAGCGGTGCCCCTTATACACTTATTTCACAGGGACCCTCTGTTTTCTGTGTCCGCCCCTGAGTTACAGAAGTGAGGCCTGCACTGACAACATAATAAAAATAATAGGATAAAATTCTTAATAAAAAGGGAACGCGGGGCTCTGGAATTCTTCTGCATTTGGTGTAGGTCTCATGTAGCCCCATAAATCTGGGATTTGTGGAATTTTTTTACCTGATGACCTACCTTCTGGATAGACACCAAGGACCCCCACGACAAGCGCCACGTCCTTCTCTCAGCTCACCAAGCACAGCGCCGTACATTGTATAGTGGCTGTACTTGGTATTGCAGCTCAGCCCCATTCACTTCAGTGGGGATGAGCAGCATCTAGGGCTATGTCACCGAACGTGATGTCACATGGCCTAGGCCACTAATGCGCTGGTGCTTTCTCAAACAGCTGATTGGCAGCTAATGTCGGACCCCCTGATCGGACACTGATGACATATCCAGAGGAACCCCTTTAAGCGTTATTATATAGGAATAAGGAGGACAATTACCAGGGTCAGGGTAATTCCTGGATACTAGATGCACACTTTGCTTGTACCTGAGGAAGCCAGCGTGACTCAGCTCGCCTTGGTGGGGTGCCCTGAGGGGGGCAAAGCAGAAAGTCACATGTGAAACTGTTAATTTGGAAAATCTCTAAAGGAGAAAAACAACAGCTCAGGTCGAGACTCGCTGCGGAGGCGAATCCTGGGCTGCAGATACTTGTCTGCACACACAGGCCCACAGGATACATGGCCACGAGGGCTAATAAATCAGTCTCACTGCCGGTGACGTGGACAAATTGGGCAGAGATTAAACAGTTTGTTTTATGAGCCTCAGCATTTTCTCTGGAGATTTTGCAATGTCAGTTTAAACTGAAAAAATATAGACATAATGGATCATTAATCGTGTGCTGGTCATGAGACACCGACGGTCTAGTGCCTGCCACATGCCAGTAAGCCCCCATTCACACGACCGCATTTTTACTCCACATCCGATCCGCATTTTTTGCAGTTTGGATGCGGAGCCATTCATTTCAATGGGTTTGCAAAAAATGCAGATAGTATGTCGTGTGCTGTCTGCGTCCATATGTCCGTTCCACAGTCTCACAAAAAAATAGAAAATGGCCTATTGTTCTCCATTTTGTTCTCTGTCTATCTATCATCTATCTATTATCTATTATCTATCTATCTCTCTATCATCTATCTATCTATTATCTATCTAATATTATCTATTATCTATCTCATATCTATCTATCTATCTATCTATCCATCTCTCTCTCTATCTCTCTATCATCTAATATCTATCTATCTCCTATCTATCTATCTATCTATCTATCTATTATCTATCTCTCTATCTATCATCTACCTATCTATCTATCTATCTATCTATCTATCTCTCTATCTATCATCTATCATCTACCTATCTATCTATCTATCTATCTATCTATCTATCTATCCATCTCTCTCTCTATCATCTAATATCTATCTATCTCCTATCTATCTATCTATCTATCTATCTATCTATCTATCTATCTATCTATCTATCTATCTATTATCTATCTATCTATTATCTATCTATCTATTATCTATCTCTCTATCTATCTATCTATCTATGTATCCATCCATGTATCTATCCACTGATTTACACACTCTTTCTTGCAGATCAGGATATGGAATGAGTCAGGGTCTGTTCAGGGAAATACTGCTGGTTTTGTTTGCAAATTGAATACATTTTGTCTGTGATTGCGTTCAGTGTTTTAGTTGTGTTTCCGCGCAGACGCAATCAGTTTTTGATGCGTTTTTCACCCGCATGAATCAAAACTGCAGAATAGCAATCTACATCTCCTCGTTATCATCACTGAATAATTGCATCCAGATGTCATCAGCTTATCACTGAAGTCTCCTTCACTTCTGCGGAGCCAGAGCTGCATGAAAAACGCACAATACAGAACGTGCTGCGATCTTTCCTGTATGCAGAGATGATGTGTGAAAACCACTCGTGTGCACAGACCCATGGAAACAAATGGGACAGGAATCAGTCCGGATGCTATGGGTTCACTACACGCATCACAGCCGGACAGAAAACCTGTTGTGTAAGGCCTGCTTCACACTTGCGTTGTCGTTTTCCGGTATTAACAGGTTGCCGATCTAGGACGAGAACGCTTGTCCCCACTGGCCGGTACTTAACGCCTTAGGACGAGCATTCTCATCCTAGGGTTAACCGGCTGCCCCACACGTGCTGCCGCGATCAGAAGCAGGGGCCCGGCTGATACTGACAGCCGGGCCCCTGCTGCATCTGCCAGCATCGGTGAAAACACAGGTGAAGGCGATTAACCACGGTCATACAGGGGGTTTGCGGTAGCTTGTACATCCCCATCTGCGGTGACAGGGACCCGATGGTCCCTGTCATGGTCTTACCTTCTTGCTGTTCTCCTTCGTTTGACATGTGCTGGCGGCCATCTTGGTTTCTGGGTTTCTTGTAGCCTCCCACCCTGCGGCTTCTCCTTCCCACTGGGAGGAGCTGGATGCCTAGCTCATATATATAGGAGGTCTGTGGCTTCAGTTCCTTGCTTGGTCCTCCTGTGTGCACATGCTTCTAAGACTGCTGCTGCTTCTGGTTCCTGATCCTGGCCTCGTCTGACTACCCCGCTGGTTCCTGATCCTGGCTTCGTCTGACTACCCTTCTGGTTCCTGATCCTGGCTTCGTCTGACTACCCTTCTGGTTCCTGATCCTGGCTTCGTCTGACTACCCTTCTGGTTCCTGACCTCTGGCTTCGCAAGACCCTGCTCTGGTTTAGCCATCCGTTTGGACTTTTGCTTACAGCTTGATTTGCAATAAAGCCTTCTTATTTCCACTTATCTCTTGTTGTACGTCTGGTTCATGGTTCCTTGACATTAGGACCAAGCCATGAATTCTGACGGTACAGGGCCATCCTCGCTACCTACGCTGGTTGCCAGACTTGATCAGCAGGATCACCTGTTGGGTCGGTTCGCTGTGGCGTTGCAAACCCTGCTTGAACGCACGGCTCATTTCGCTTCCGTTGCCGATGGGTCGGTTGTCGCTCCTGGGCCCGCTCCTACTGCCGCTCCGGTTGTTGCGCCAGAGTCTACCCCGACACCTGTTGCTGCGCCTGCGGTGTCTCGGGGTATGACCGGTTCTGCCCCCCTTCCACAGCGCTTTGGGGGAGAGCCAACTCAGTGCCGAGGTTTCCTTAACCAGGTGGGCATTTATTTCGAGTTGCTGCCACATGCCTTTCCTACTGAGAGATCAAAGGTGGGCTTCTTGATCTCGCTGCTCTCGGACAAGGCCTTGGCCTGGGCCAGCCCTTTATGGGAGAACAACAATCCGGTGGTTGCCGAGTTTTCCGGTTTTGTTGCTTCTCTTCGGAAGGTATTCGATGTGCCGGCTCGTGCTGCCTCTGCTGCGAAGCTCCTTATGTCCATCAGACAGGGTTCACGATCCGTAGCTGAATACGCCATTGAGTTTCGTACCCTGGCAGCAGAGGTGGGCTGGAATAATGAGGCTCTGGTCGCTGCTTTCTCTCATGGTCTCTCGGATGCCTTGAAGGATGAGGTTGCAGCTAAGGACCTACCAGTGGAGCTCGAGTCTCTTATTTCTTTCCTGATTTTGATTGACACCAGACTCAGGGAGAGACCTTCCTTTAAGGAGAGCCTGCGGAGGTCTTCTAACAGATTGGCGCCTACGTTTGCTGTCCCACCCGTGCCTCCCTCTCCTCCCACGCCTCCTGGGGATGACTTGTCTGGGGGTGAACCCATGCAGCTGGGGTTTGCTCGCCTGTCCGAGGGGGAGAGGGTACTCCGGAGACGCGAGGGCCGATGCATGTACTGTGGTCTCGGTGGGCATTTTCGGTTGGCATGTCCGAACCGTCCGGGAAAACGCTCGCACCTGAGATCCTGTCGGGGGCAGATCTTGGGTGGAGTCTCCTCGTCCCCGGTTTCCCGTGTTGACAAACCACTGATCACTGTTGTCCTCTCCTGGGTCGGGGGCTCGGTGACGACCCAGGCGTTGGTGGACTCTGGTGCTGGTGGTTTGTTCATTGATAGTGTGTTCGCTGCCGCCAATTCCATTCCTCTGCAGCCTCGAGGTTCCCCACTGGCTCTTGAGGCGATAGACGGCAGACCCCTTCTGCCGCCACACGTGACTCATGAGACCCTTCCAGTGGGGATAGCCATTGGTGCCGTTCACAGAGAGTCGGTCTGTCTCCAGGTTATTTCGTCTCCACACTACTCGGTGGTCTTGGGGTACCCCTGGCTCCAGAAGCATAATCCGACTTTCGATTGGAGATCGGCCGAGATCCTCTCGTGGTCACCGCAGTGTGGGGCTAGTTGCATCCATGGGCCTGTCAAGTTGCTGTGTACTTCCTCGGACTCTCTGTTGCCTCCTGAATACGAAGAGTACCGGGATGTATTCGATAAGGTGCGCGCGGTTGCCCTACCTCCGCACCGCCCATACGATTGTGCGATAGAGTTACAATCTGGTGCCGTTCCTCCTCGTGGCAAGGTCTATCCACTGTCGGTAGCGGAGAATGAGGCCATGGAGGAGTACGTGAGGGAGGCGCTTTCACGAGGACACATCCGCAAATCCTCGTCCCCGGCAGGGGCTGGATTTTTCTTTGTGAAAAAGAAGGGCGGTGAGTTGAGGCCTTGCATCGATTACAGGGGTCTCAATCGCATCACGATCAAGAACGCTTACCCGATACCCTTGATTTCCGAGCTGTTCGATCGCCTCAAAGGGGCCACGGTCTTTACCAAACTCGACCTGAGGGCGGCATATAACCTGGTAAGGATCAAGGCGGGCGATGAGTGGAAGACCGCGTTTAACACCAGGACCGGTCATTATGAATCCTTGGTTATGCCCTTTGGGTTGTGCAATGCGCCCGCAGTCTTCCAGGAATTCATCAACGATGTTTTCCGTGACCTGTTGCAGCAGTGTGTGGTGGTCTATTTGGATGACATCTTGGTATATTCTGAATCCATGGAGGCCCACATTATGGATGTCAGACGAGTGTTGCAACGGTTACGAGAGAACAGGCTGTTCGGTAAGCTTGAGAAATGCGAATTTCACCGATCCCAGGTAACCTTCTTAGGTTACATCATTTCCGCTGAGGGGTTCTCCATGGATCCTGAGAAGGTTTCGGCTGTCTTACAGTGGCCCCAGCCCAGTGGTCTTCATGCCCTGCAGCGCTTTTTGGGCTTCGCCAATTATTATCGGAAGTTCATCAGGGACTTTTCTATGCTAGCCAAGCCTCTCACGGATCTGACCAGGAAGGGCAGTAATTTCAAGGTCTGGCCGCTCGAGGCCATCCGAGCTTTTGAGGCTCTAAAGTCCGCTTTTGTGTCGGCTCCGATTCTGTCGCATCCCAACCCTGGGTTGCCCTTTGTCCTCGAGGTGGACGCATCTGAGACGGGAGTAGGCGCCCTTCTGTCTCAGCGTAGAACACCAGAGGGTCCTCTGCTTCCTTGTGGGTTTTACTCCCGGAAACTGTCTTCCGCGGAGTGCAACTATCAGATTGGTGACAGGGAGTTATTGGCCATCGTGCAGGCCCTTAAAGAATGGAGGCACTTGCTCGAGGGTTCGGTGGTTCCGGTTCTCATCCTGACGGACCACAAGAATCTGACCTACCTTTCTGAGGCCAAGAGATTGACACCACGTCAGGCCAGATGGGCTCTGTTCTTGTCACGTTTTAATTACGTGGTCTCCTACCTACCCGGTTCCAAGAACATCAGAGCGGATGCCTTATCACGGCAGTACTCCGAGCTGTCCGGGGAGGAGTCGATTCCGACTTCGGTCATACCTCCGAATCAGATCCTGGCCGCCATTCGCACCAGCCTGACCTCTCCCCTGGGTGAGCAGATTTTGGCGGCTCAATCTGGTGCTCCCTCTGGGAGACCCAACGGCAGATGTTTTGTGCCTGAGGAGTTGCGCACTCGGTTGTTGCGAACCTACCATAACTCCAAGGCCGCGGGGCATCCTGGAAAGAATCAGCTGTCCTGGGCTGTTTCACGTCTGTTCTGGTGGCCTTCTCTACGTTCCGACATCGCCGCATATGTAGCGGCATGCTCCGTTTGTGCCCAGAGTAAGTCCCCTCGGCACCTTCCGTTGGGCCTTTTGCAACCCATAGCCACCGGGGAGCGCCCATGGTCACACCTGGGGATGGATTTCATTGTGGACCTCCCTGCATCCCGAGGCCATACGGTCATTCTCATGATTGTGGATCGGTTTTCCAAAATGCGCCACTGTGTTCCTCTCAAGAAGTTACCCTCTGCACAAGAGTTGGCCACGATTTTCGCCAGGGAGGTCTTCCGGTTGCACGGTTTGCCCAAGGAGATTGTGTCGGATCGGGGGAGTCAGTTTGTGTCCAGGTTCTGGCGCGCCTTTTGCTCCCAGTTGGGGATTCATCTCTCTTTCTCCTCGGCCTACCACCCTCAGTCCAATGGGGCCGCAGAACGATCCAATCAGGCCTTGGAGCAATTCCTTCGTTGCTATGTCTCCGATCACCAAGACAATTGGGTTGACCTCCTGCCTTGGGCTGAGTTTGCCAGGAACACGGCGGTGAACTCTTCCTCTGGGACGTCTCCCTTCATGGCCAATTATGGGTTCCAACCTGCCGTGTTACCGGAGGTATTCTCTCCCCAGGATATTCCGGCTGTGGAGGATCACCTTTCCGTCCTACGTGCTTCTTGGGTACAGATCCAGAGGTCCCTTGAGGTCTCTGCGCAGCGCCAGAGACTCCAGGCTGATCGCAGACGAGCGCCCGCTCCTTCCTACCAGGTCGGAGACCGTGTATGGTTGTCCACCCGCAACCTCAACCTTCGAGTGCCCACTCCCAAGCTGGCGCCTCGCTTTGTTGGTCCCTTCCGAGTACTTCGCAGGGTAAACCCGGTAGCCTATGCCCTTGCGCTTCCTCCTGGCATGGTGATCTCCAACGTGTTTCATGTCTCCCTGTTGAAGCCATTGGTGTGTAATCGTTTCACTTCCTCGGTTCCTCGGCCTCGTCCGGTCCAAGTGGGCAATCGTGAGGAGTATGAGGTGAGCAATATCCTGGACTCACGCCTGGTCCGCGGTCGGTTGCAGTTTTTGGTCCATTGGCGTGGTTATGGTCCAGAGGAGCGTTCCTGGGTTCCCTCCGCAGATGTCCATGCTCCTGCCTTGCTCCGAGCCTTCCACGCATGCTTCCCTCAGAAACCGTTCCTTACTCCGCGGAGGAGGGGCCCTTGAGGGGGAGGTACTGTCATGGTCTTACCTTCTTGCTGTTCTCCTTCGTTTGACATGTGCTGGCGGCCATCTTGGTTTCTGGGTTTCTTGTAGCCTCCCACCCTGCGGCTTCTCCTTCCCACTGGGAGGAGCTGGATGCCTAGCTCATATATATAGGAGGTCTGTGGCTTCAGTTCCTTGCTTGGTCCTCCTGTGTGCACATGCTTCTAAGACTGCTGCTGCTTCTGGTTCCTGATCCTGGCCTCGTCTGACTACCCCGCTGGTTCCTGATCCTGGCTTCGTCTGACTACCCTTCTGGTTCCTGATCCTGGCTTCGTCTGACTACCCTTCTGGTTCCTGACCTCTGGCTTCGCAAGACCCTGCTCCGGTTTAGCCATCCGTTTGGACTTTTGCTTACAGCTTGATTTGCAATAAAGCCTTCTTATTTCCACGTATCTCTTGTTGTACGTCTGGTTCATGGTTCCTTGACAACATCCCACCCATCTCTCCTTTTATCCTGCCTACAATTGGGCCAAACAAATCCTTCATTATCCATTACACCTGGAGGTGGGCTGAGCGATCCGGCTATACGGTATGCCTGATCTCGCGATAGCTAGCCCTAATCACGTGACTCATATATGGTCACATGATCGGACCAGAGCAGCGACCGAGTGTAATAGACAGTTGGTCCGATCATGTGACCATATATGAGTCACATGATTAGGGCTAGCTATCGCGAGATCAGGAGTCAGGCATACCGTATAGCCGGATCGCTCAGCCCACCTCCAGGTGTAATGGATAATGATGGATTTGTTTGGCCCAATTGTAGGTAGGATAAAAGGAGAGATGGGTGGGATGTGTAGATACGCCCCCCAGGAAGTAGCTTAGGCGAAACGTGCGTTGGGGTTGGTGTGCCCTGCGACTCTCCCGGTCTGTATGACAATGTTAGCTACTTTTGCACATGCATTATTGTTAAGGATTGTAGATTAGACTTACACTGTGGATGCAAGTTGAGGACGTTTGTTCCCTTTGTATATGCTCACAGCAGTACAACCAATTTGTATGACACTATATATACAATTAGTGACATGGTGTGGGAATTACCTGTGGGACAATGTGTCCCGTAGCTTTTTTGCACATACATTATTGGTAAGAGTATTGCCTTGGTAATTTTACTTGTAGTGTGGTGCGCATATTGAGGACGGTTGCTCCCTGTGTATATGCTTATAACAGTGCAACTAATCTGCATGACAATTGATGCAATTAGTGACATGGTGTGGTAGCTACTTATGGGACAAAAAGGCCTGGATTATAATGTGTAATATGTTCAATGATACCTACCAGCGCCTACTGTCTCTTGGTTAGGTCATACTATGTACTGGGAGTATCGCTGTGACACACCTGTGTTGATCAGTACCTCCAACATTGCTGTTTTTATATTTGATACTTTGATAAATTATTTTGTAATAATAAAGATATATTTATTCATCATTTTTGTGTGTTAGATTTTTTGGTTGTTATTAGTCCCATAGTGGGACAAAAATAAAAAGTAATACAAGTGAAATAAAAGTGTTTTTAACAAAAAAAAATTCAAGTTTACATTTTTTTTAAAAGCCCCTTCCCTATAAAGAGACATAAAATTGTAAAAAATAGAAAAAAAAGACACACATATTAGGTATCACCACATCAGTAATAACCTGCTCTATAAAAATATCCCATGATCCACCCCGTCCAGTCAACACTGTAAAAAAATAAAATAAAAACTGTGCTAAAAAAGCTATTTTTTGTCACCTTTTATCATAAAAAGTGTATTACCAAGCAATCAAAAAGTCATATGTACCCAAAATAATACCAATCAAACCATCATCTCATCCTGCATAAAATGAGATCCTACATAAGACAATCGGCCAAAAAAAAAAAAAAAAGATATGGCTTTCAGAAAATGGAGACATAAAAACATAATTTATCAGTTATTGTTTATAACCAAAATATATAAAAAAAACAGACATATTAGGTATCTACGCATCCGTAAAGACCTGTTCTATAAAAATATCACATGACGTAACCTGTCTGGTGAACACCGTAAAAAAAAAAAACTGTGCCAAAAGGCCATTTGTTATATCACCTTACATCTCAAAAAGTGTAATACCAAGCGATCAAAAAGCAGTATGTACCCAAAAATAATACCAATAAAACCGTCATCTCATGCCACAAGAAATGAGACCCTAACTAAGACAATCGGCCACAAAATAAAAAAGATGATGGCTTTCAGAAAATGGAGAAATAAAAACATTTTTTTGTTTCAAAAATGCTTTTATTGTTTAAAACCAAAATATATATATAAAAAAAAACATATTAGATATCGCCACATCCGTAACAACCTTATCTATAAAAATATCACATGAGCTAACCCGTCTGGTGAACACTGCAAAAAAAAAAAAACGGGCCAAAAAATTTATTATTTTGTCACCATACATCACAAAAAGTGTAATACCAAACGATTAAAAATTTGTATGTTCCCAAAATAGTACCAATAAACCGTCATATCATCCCGCAAAAAATGAGACCCTAACTAAGACAATCGCCCTAAAAATAAAAAAGATTTGGCTTTCTGAAAACAGACATAAAAATATAATTGTTTTTCTTAAAAAAAATTGTGAGCCCTGCCGTGTTCCCGAACAGCAGTTTACGACCACATATGGGGTGTTTCTGTAAAATGCAGAATCAGGGTAATAAATATTGAGTTTTATTTGGCTGTTAACCCTTGATGTGCTACAGGAAAAAATGAATTAAAATGGAGAATCTGCCAAAAAAAAAAATAATTTAAAAATGTCATCTCCTTTTCCTTTAATTCTTGTTGAACACCTAAAGGGTTAAAAAATTGTTAGTAAAATCAGTTTTGAATAACTTGAGGGGTGTAGTTACTACAATGGGGTCATTTATGGGTGTTTTCCACTATGTAAGCCCCCAAAAAGTGACTTTAGAATTAAAGTGGTCCTTAAAAAAGTGGGTTTTGGAAATTTATAAGATCCTAAAAAATAAAATTACATTTACAAAATGATGCAAGCATAAAAGTGGACATATGGAGAATGTAAGATAATAATTATCTTATGATGTATCACTATCTGCCTTAACCCGTTAAGGACTCAGCCCTATTTCACCTTAAGGACTTGGCCATTTTTTGCAAATCTGACCAGTGTCCCTTTAAGTGCTCATAACTTTAAAACGCTTTGACTTACCCAGGCCGTTCTGAGATTGTTTTTTCGTCACATATTGTACTTCATGACACTGCTAAAATTGGGTCAAAAAAGTTAATTTTTTTGCACAAAAAAATAAAATTTTTACAATTGTTTTTGAAAAATTACCAAATTTCAAAGTTTCAGTTTCTCTACTTCTGTAATACATAGTAATACCCCCAAAAATTGTGATGGCTTTACATTCCCCATATGTCTACTTCATGTGTGTAGCATTTTGGGAATGATATTTTATTTTTTGGGGATGTTACAAGGCTTAGAAGTTTAGAAGCAAATTTTGAAATTTTTCAGAAATCTTCAAAATCCCACTTTTTATGGACCAGTTCAGGTTTGCAGTCATATTGTGAGGCTTAGATAATAGAAACCTCCCAAAAATGACCCCATTCTAGAAACTACACCCCTCAAGGTATTCAAAACTGTTTTTTCAAACTTTATTAACCCTTTAGGTCTTCCACAAGAGTTAATGGCAGATGGAGAAACAATTTAGAAATTTCTATTTTTGGGAAAATTTTCCAATATAATCAATTTTTTCCAGGAGTAAAACAAGGGTTAACTGCCAAACAAAACTCAAAATGGGTTGCCCTGATTCTGTAGTTTGCAGAAACACCCCATATGTGGTCGTAAACTACTGTTTGGCCAAACGGCAGGACATAGAAGGAGGGGAACACCATATGGGTTTTGGAAGGCAGATTTTGCAGGACTGGTTTTGTTTATACCATGTCCCATTTGAAGCCCCCTGTTGCACCCCTAGAATAGAAATTTCAAAAAAGTGACTCCATCTAAGAAAGTACACCCCTCAAGGTATTCAAAACTGGGTTTACAAACTTTGTTAACCCTTTAGGTGTTCCACAAGAGTTAATGGCAGATGGAGAAACAATTTAGAAATTTCAATTTTTTGGAAAATTTTCCAATATAATCAATTTTTTCCAGGAGTAAAACAAGGGTTAACTGCCAAACAAAACTCAAAATGGGTTGCCCTGATTCTGTAGTTTGCAGAAACACCCCATATGTGGTCGTAAACTACTGTTTGGCCAAACGGGAGGACATAGAAGGAGGGGAACGCCATATGGGTTTTGGAAGGCAGATTTTGCAGGACTGGTTTTGTTTATACCATGTCCCATTTGAAGCCCCCTGTTGCACCCCTAGAATAGAAATTTCAAAAAAGTGACTCCATCTAAAAAGTACACCCCTCAAGGTATTCAAAACTGGGTTTACAAACTTTGTTAACCCTTTAGGTGTTCCACAAGAGTTAATGGCAGATGGAGAAACAATTTAGAAATTTCTATTTTTTGGAAAATTTTCCAATATAATCAATTTTTTCCAGGAGTAAAACAAGGGTTAACTGCCAAACAAAACTCAAAATGGGTTGCCCTGATTCTGTAGTTTGCAGAAACACCCCATATGTGGTCGTAAACTACTGTTTGGCCAAACGGCAGGACATAGAAGGAGGGGAACGTCATATGGTTTTTGGAAGGCAGATTTTGCTGGACTGGTTTATTTACACCATGTACCCTTTCAAGCCCCCTGATGCACCCCTAGAGTAGAAACTCCATAAAAGTGACCCCATCTAGGAAACTACAGGATAAGGTGGTTGTTGTTTTGGGACTATTTTAGGGGTAAATATGATTTTTGGTTGCTCTATATTACTCTTTTTTGAGGCAATGTAACAAAAAAATTAAATTCTAAAAATGTTTCTACATTCGCTATTTAGTTTTGTGGAACACCTAAAGGGTTAACATAGTTTGTAAAGTAACTTTTGAATACCTTGAGGGGTGTAGTTTCTTAGATGGGGTCACTTTTTTGGAGTTTCTAGTCTAGGCTACATCAGGGGGGGCTTCTAATGGGACATGGTGTCAAAAAAAAAACTGTCCATCAAAATCTGCCTTCCAGAAACCGTATGGAGTTCCCTTCATTCTATGCCCTGCCGTGCGGCTATATAGCCATTTACGACCACATATGGGGTGTTTCTGCAAACTACAGAATCAGGGCCATAAATATTGAGTTTTGTTTGGCTGTTAACCCTTGCTTTATTACCGGCAAAAGGGATTCAAATTGAAATTTTGCCCAAAAATGGGTGTTTTGGCACCGTTTTTGTTTTATATTTTTAACACCGTTCATTCGAGGCGTTTGGTCAAATGTTATTTTTATAGCGACGACTTTTACGCACGCGACGATGCCCAATATGTATGGCTCTCAGACTTTGGAGACACTAAGCAGGCATCCTAAAAACTGCGGCCCTCCAGATGTTGTAAAACTACAATTCCCACCATGCCCTGCTGATGGCTGTAGGTTGTCTGGGCATGCTGGGAGTTATAGTTTTACAACATCTGGAGGGCCGCAGTTTGAGGATGCCTGCTCTAAAACTAATATTTTTTTGGGGAAAAAAAATTGTTTCTGTGTCTCCAAAGTCTAAGAGCCATAGTGTTTTATGTTCTCTAGTGGACTGTTGGGGATTATAAAAATTTAGTACTCCATGGAAGTGTGATACTCCCTGAAGCAATCGATAACGCAGAGGCCCGGATGATCGGGGCACGTGTCACATTGAGTGGTGGTGTCCTTCCGTATCCCCCTCTTGTGACACACTCTGCATCTTTTTTGGGTTCGTCCCTTCTGCTGGTGGTGGTGGGGGGCTGGTAGGGGGGGGGGGCAAGTGGCAGGGGGGGCTCTGGGGTCTGATAGATGGATCAAAAAAGTTTTGTGTAAAAGTTCTTTTTTTTTTTTTTTTCCTAACTAACTTTTCCCTTCTTTCCCTTCCTAATGGTGCCTCTCCCTCACTGACCCTAACCTACCTGAGTGGCGATGGGTGCAGGAGGGTGATGGATGCCGATTAGGGGGACACAGGAGCTGGTGCTGGACGATGCTGCACGGTCAGGGTGCTGGACAGGAAGAGGAGGGGAGAGAGGAGCGCAGGAAGTTTGAATCTCGCGCCTCTCTCCCCTGCACCAATCAGCACCCTGGACAGCAGTGTTCAGCACCAGGGCCAGCACCGCCTCCTCAAATCCTCGGACTGCGATTGGTGGTGTAAAATTACGCCACCGATCGCAGTCTTTTTCCGGTTCATCGGGTCACAGCACACCCGAATGGACCGGAAACGCAGAAAACCGCAGGTCTGAATGGACCTGCGGTTTTCTGCGATCGTCTATACGGGGGGGTCAAATGACCCCCCCCGCGTTGTTACGGGATGCCGGCTGAATGATTTCAGCCGGCATCCCGTTCCAATTAACCCCCGCGGCGCCGGAATCGCGAATTAAAGCCATGACGTACCGGTACGTCATGGGTCCTTAAGGATTCGGGAAACATGCCGTACCGATACGTCATGGGTCCCTAAGGGGTTAAAAGCAGAGAAATTACAATTTTGAAAATTGCTAATTTTTCAAAATTTTCTGAACATTTTGGATTTTTTTATAAATAAAGGTGAATTATATTGACAAAAAATTTTCACTATCATAAAGTACAATGTGTCGCGAGAAAACAATCTCAGAATGGCTTGGATAAGTAAAAGTTATCACCACATAAAGTGACACGTCAAGTTTCCAAAAAACAGCCTGGTACTTAAGGTGGAAAATGGCAGGGTCCTGAAGGTGTTAATATCCAGCAGAGGATCTCGATACCGGAATGAAATGAGATCTGTTCAGGATGCATCAAGATGTCTTCTGTTCCATCAGCATTCCGTTTTGTGACCGGACACAAAACCGCTGCAAGCTACGGGTTTGTGTCCGGTCATAAAAACTGAAAAAAACTGATCCATCACTGAAAATAATGTAAGTCAATGGTAACGGATCCTTTTTTTTAGGAGCCTAAAAAACGGATCTGTCACCCTTTGACTTTCAATGTATTTAGTGGCGGATCCGTTTTTTTCCGTTTTGATTTCACACAACCGCATCCTAACGGAACGGATACATTCTGAAGTGCAAAGTCAAAACTGATCCGGTTAATTCTGATATTGAGATCCTCTGCCGGCTCTCAATACTGTAATTGGCAACGCAAGTGTGAAAGTAGCCTAAAAGAGGCCCTTAGAGACCTTGTATCTCAATACATTTGGTTGCATTTACTGAAATGAAAAAAAAAGCAAGTTACAATAAATATCTACATATTACTAATTGTGTTTAGATTGGTGTCGATTCCAGGGTCAGAACTTAACACAATTTGCACCTTTTTTGAGTATCTTCTGAGAGTTAAGTTGAGATTTGCAGAGGCATAACTTGCAATTCTCGGGAATGGACGTTTAAACCAATTAAGAACAAAAAAAGTTGTTACCAGTGGCTGCGAGCACTGGGCTCAGAGGGGTCCCTTCAGAGTTACCGGGCCCCAATGCAAAATCTGTAACAGGACTCGCATCTTATATTACACCAGTGTCCTCGCATGTAGCAGAGGAGCCTTTGGGCCCCACAGGCACCAGGGCCCGTGTTCGACAGCTACCCCTACACCAGGGGCATAGCTAAAGGCTCATGGGCCCTGGTGCAAGAGTTAGACTTGGGCCCCCCTTCCCTCAGTGCTTTGTGTGTCTTCTTATGCAGCACAAGGGTATTTGGGCCCCCTCAGGCTCCTGGGCCCGGTAGCGACTGCTACCTTTGCACCCCCTATAGCTATGCCCGTGCCCTACACCACGTATAGCTTCACCCCTGCAGATTCCTTTTAACCCTTCATTCTCCTATCATTGTCCATGCTCCATTGCCGTATTCTGCAACTTAAAATATTGTAAGGGAGGTACAAACTATAGTAAAGAAACCCTTTGTGAGCCGCACCTAATCCCGCCGTCAATAGTCAGCTTTTGTCATCTGAGTTGAAAGTCACATCCGTTAACACTTGTGATGCCTCAGTCAGAACCAGTGCAATGAAAGAGGCCGGGAGTCATTTTTTCCTCTCCTCTTCCCTCTGCCAATATTAACATTCCCAAACAGAACAAAGCTCACACTTGGAGGGGAGCCAGCGAAATGAGAGGAAACAGACTGTGATCTATGACATAGTTGCTGATTCTGAATCTGGAGTAATAAGCAGGGGTTGGGCGAGTTTGGAGGCATTTGGAGCCTCTGTTTATAAATAGCAAACCTGGCTATGAAGCCTCACAAGACACACAATATACCGATTTCAGAAAATAACTGCTGAAAACATTGTAACACGAGATGCTAAAGCTCTACCCCCTTTCAACTTTTGCTCCTGGACCAGCCCCTTTTTGCACAGCGTTAAACCATTTGTGTCATTGGTTTTATTGCTAACTCATAAGTGCCATCTGGTGGGCACTTAGTGTAAATGCAGGACAGGTCTTCAGAGGGAGCACAAATATACAGGTCCTTCTCAAAAAATTAGCATATTGTGATAAAGTTCATTATTTTCTGTAATGTACTGATAAACATTAGACTTTCATATATTTTAGATTCATTACACACCAACTGAATTAGTTCAAGCCTTTTATTGTTTTAATATTGATGATTTTGGCATACAGCTCATGAAAACCCAAATTTCCTATCTCAAAAAATTAGCATATTTCATCCGACCAATAAAAGAAAAGTGTTTTTAATACGAAAAAAGTCAACCTTCAAATAATTATGTTCAGTTCTGCACTCAATACTTGGTCGGGAATCCTTTTGCAGAAATGACTGCTTCAATGCGGCGTGGCATGGAGGCAATCAGCCTGTGGCACTGCTGAGGTGTTATGTGGCCCAGGATGCTTCGATAGCGGCCTTAAGCTCATCCAGAGTGTTGGGTCTTGCGTCTCTCAACTTTCTCTTCCCAATATCCCACAGATTCTCTATGGGGTTCAGGTCAGGAGAGTTGGCAGGCCAATTGAGCACAGTAATACCATGGTCAGTAAACCATTTACCAGTGGTTTTGGCACTGTGAGCAGGTGCCAGGTCGTGCTGAAAAATGACATCTTCATCTCCATAAAGCTTTTCAGCAGATGGAAGCATGAAGTGCTCCAAAATCTCCTGATAGCTAGCTGCATTGACCCTGCCCTTGATAAAACACAGTGGACCAACACCAGCAGCTGACATGGCACCCCAGACCATCACTGACTGTGGGTACTTGACACTGGACTTCAGGCATTTTGGCATTTCCCTCTCCCTAGTCTTCCTCCAGACTCTGGCACCTTGATTTCCGAATGACATGCAACAGTCCAGTGCTGCTTCTCTGTAGCCCAGGTCAGGCGCTTCTGCCGCTGTTTCTGGTTCAAAAGTGTCTTGACCTGGGGAATGCGGCACCTGTAGCCCATTTCCTGCACACGCCTGTACACGGTGGCTCTGGATGTTTCTACTCCAGACTCAGTCCACTGCTTCCGCAGGTCCCCCAAGGTCTGGAATCGGTCCTTCTCCACAATCTTCCTCAGGGTCTGGTCACCTCTTCTCGTTGTGCAGCGTTTTCTGCCACACTTTTTCCTTCCCACAGACTTCCCACTGAGGTGCCTTGATACAGCACTCTGGGAACAGCCTATTCGTTGAGAAATTTCTTTCTGTGTCTTACCCTCTTGCTTGAGGGTGTCAATGATGGCCTTCTGGACAGCAGTCAGGTCGGCAGTCTTACCCATGATTGCGGTTTGGAGTAATGAACCAGGCTGGGAGTTTTTAAAAGTTTTTAAAAAATCTTTTGCAGGTGTTTAGAGTTAATTAGTTGATTCAGATGATTAGGTTAATAGCTCGTTTAGAGAACCTTTTCATGATATGCTAATTTTTTTAGATAGGAATTTTGGGTTTTCATGAGCTGTATGCCAAAATCATCAATATTAAAACAATAAAAGGCTTAAAGTACTTCAGTTGGTGTGTAATGAATCTAAAATATATGAAAGTCTAATGTTTATCAGTACATTACAGAAAATAATGAACTTTATCACAATATGCTAATTTTTTGAGAAGGACCTGTACATTGTTCTGACGGCTGCTGACAATCTAATGTAGCAAATATATTTTAATCAAAATCATTTGTGCCCGCCTACCACACCAAGATGATAACTTTGAGATAGGGCCCTACTCTATATTGATACCTCTCGATGCACCAACTGGCCTCCATCTATGATTTATGGCTCCATCTATATTCTGCACTAATAGCAAACCCACTTTTCCCACAGGCTGGTTAGAATCAGTGCAGTATATAGCTTTATATAGTTGGTGCAAAGAGAAGTCATTTTAAAGTTAGGGTCCCATCTGACAGAGGGCACCTTGACGTAGTGGACGGGCACAAATGATTTTGATCAAAATATGTTTGCTAAGCACTTCATATTTATTGATATAGTGAATATGGCATTTCTATGTTAGTGGAATGCTGCTGCATTGTCTTTTTGTTTTTAATGTATATGGGGGAAACCCAACTATTATTTTTCTTGCTTAATAAGTACCAACATATTTTGCAGAGCTTTTTGCAGATATTATCATCAACTCACTAACCCCGGTGGGATTCACAATCTAAGGTCAGAACGTACAACTCCATGCAAAGGTTGCCCTTTGTTGGATTCAAACCCAGAGCTCCAGTGCCTCAAGGCCATAATGCTAACTAGTGTTCAGCGAATCAAAATTCACAAAGTGGACTTCGATCCGAATTTCAGGGAAAATTTGATTTACCGCGAAGCCAAATTTCCTTGTGCTTTGTGGTAACGATTCAATTTTCCCAAAAATGGCGGTAAAAAAAATTCATACTCGCCTCATTCATTAGCCTGTGAAGAGTCCGCCACGGCCATCTTTATTGAAGATCCCGTGCAGTGACATATGACATCACCTCGCCAGCCAGCGTGATGATGTCATCATGCACCACGCAAGATTTCAATCAAGATGACATCTGTATTTACGAGCAAATTGATAAGGTGAGTATTTTTACAGATTAACCCCTGAGAGCCGTCAATGGTCATCTCAGATGCAGCGATCAGCTATGAACGTGGCATCTCAGGGGTTCAATGACGGGGGGCAGCTCTATCGCACCACCAATTTCAGTTTTTGCCTCAGGCAGCAGAAAGGCTAGGTGCGGCTGTGCATGGCGGTTACAGTCACAATGGGTACAAGGCTGGAAAGTGTCTCAGTACAAAGTATGGGTTGCAAGTTAGATGGGGCTCCTTGAGCAAGTCAGAAAAGAGAGCCACTAAGTAAGAATGGCTTCCACTCTGGCAAACCCTATCCTTTCATAGATTACATGGTTAACCCTTCATTTGAACAACAAGGCATATAATATGACATCTCTTCTGTAGCAGGCGAACAAATTGCAGGAGGCAAAAACGGCTGATTGATGGGGTTCCAGGAGCTGTTTGCTCGGGAGGGGACCACCGTCATTAGAGAATGGTTGTCTTCAATAATGTATGGTCACACCAGAAGCCCCTGTACCTCAGAAAACACATGCAAACGTATGCAACCGTATCAGGGGTGTCGCTATAGGTAGCAGTTACATACTGGCCCTGGTTCCTGCCTATAAGAAGATGCCACATGGTAGACAAGGACCCTGGCACAGGGTAGGCCTGTTTTTCATGGGAGCCTAGTAGCTTCCATTCAATTGGCAGAGTATAAAGAGGTCTACTCAATCTAACGATGAGACCCGAACAATCTATTGTTGACCGTTAGCACACATTTTTTTGCCATGAAAGTAGACGGCCTCTGTATTGCTCATCAATGGTATGCCTGAGAGGAAGTCCAAAAATGTCCCTGCTCCCCGTGACCACTGCTTTATCTCACATAGCTTCAGTTCTGAGACCCTCGAGGAACTTGTCTTACAAGCTGCTGGTGTTCTTCTTGGTAAAAAAATAATATAAGCAATTAAAAAAAATGCAGTACTCAAAGCAGATTTGGCATATGACTCCATTCCTAAGGAAAGGAACTGACTGGTCCCCCCTCATGCACAAGTGGCAGGGTGCCAGGTTTAAATGAACTACTCAACTTGAAAGTACAAAGGCAAATTCACAGAAATGAGCAAATAAGAGGGGAGGGGGCACCCATGTTATATTATACTTTTTATGGGTCTCCTGTAAATGTTTCCTGCTGAGATTTGAAATCACACTTTTCTGGATATAAACTGGAATTTACAGTGTGGCGTTTCATGTTAAAAGCAGGCAACACAGTACTTCCCTCTGCTGCTCTCTGTAAGGCCATGTTCACACAATCAGGATTTTGCTAAGTTTTGGCAAGGATTACGCAACAAACTCTCAGGAGACTTTACAGTCCGGAGTGACAGGCAGTGGAAACCATCTATGTAGAATAATGAACATGCTCCAGATTTTAAAACCTACAGAATTTTAATTATTGCTGCATGAAAAACTAGCGATTTACAATAGTGCTAATCCGTGTTCAGATCCTCTGGCACATCTGCAGCAGAAATTTCGGGTTCAGCCTCGGATTTCTACCACAGGTTCTTTGAAAATCTGACTTAAAGCGTAATGGTACTTTCACACAATTTTATTTAATTCAATAGAGAATGAGTTAACTAGCAAATTTCAAAATAATTTCATTAAAAAATCTTCCTGCATCCAACTGAAAAAAGCTGTAAGGTCTTGGCCACTAGGGGTGTCACTTCCACCTAATTTGCAGTCCACTGCCTGTTGTTAGGCAAGATCTGTCCTTGGTAACAGAGACAGCAGAGAGGAAGTGGGGACATGTCAGACCTAGCTGAGATTGTGAACCTGATAAAAGAACTGCTTCTAAACTGCTTCTGAAGGTTTTAAGTGTGTCCTGTCTTTCTGTAAATGGGATCTCCCACTCCTTAGCCGTTCTGTGAGCTCTGAAGCTGAAAACAAACATGGAAGTGAGGGAAAGGACATTACAGCAATACAGTGCTGGCAGATTCCTCAAAGGGGAGATGCCTCCTGCTTCTGAGAGAAATGCATCTAGCCATGCAGCTCAAGAGAGGAATAATTAGGCTGAAAAATACATTAGGGAAGCCTAAAAAAAAGACCTTGTTCTTCACAGTTATGTTTGTACTATAAAGCATAGCTATTAAGATAAAAAAAAAAAAATTGGGGGGGGGGGGAACTCAGGTACGCCTTAAAGGGTTGTCCTATTTCAACATTTATGACATATTTCTAATATATCCTAAAAATATTAGAATGGTGCAGGTCCCACCTCCTATCTCCAGAACAGGCCCATCAAAATGAAAAAGCACACACTGCACATGTGTGGTGTCCTCTCCATTCACCGCTATGTGGCTGCTGGAAATTACTAAGCTAGTTTCAGGACTCCCATAGCAGTGAATGAAGGGTGGCCACACATGCATGGCTGCACCCACTTCACTTTGGGGGCCCAATTCTGAAGATAAGATCGATAGGTAAGATACAATTTTCTTTCACTGTGCTGTTCCTTCTCCACTCTCACAGCATGCAATCCCTCCTCCTCATCCTTCCTGTCTAGCGTTTACTGTTTAACACAGATTTTTTTTTGCAGACTGAGGAGACTACTGCTGGAAAATGAGGAACATGTCAATGGTTCCAAATAACATAAATAAAAAAGGATCATTTAATCACAAATTTAATCACTAATACTACGGATCTATGAACCAGCGTATGGCACATACAGCCCATCACGGTAAATGTTTGTGTCCTGTCTTTCAAGGTGTCTTTGGTCCATGCTTAATGGGGTTGTTTGACAAAACTCCAGCATGAAAGGAGGCATGAGGCCTTTTAAAATACCCTCCGTTCCAGCGTTACAGCTCCCTTAATATTCCACAATTTTTTCTTATTGCTGATTTATTTTGTAACTGGGGTTAGAAGACCCTCTGCATCCCTTTAGCATAGCAGTCTGGATCTGCTAAGACCCAGCAACTCCTGCAGTCACCTCGCACACATTTTCATGGCTGTCATTTGAACTCATTGAGCACTGAGTTTACAGCAATCAGGAAGCAAGGGACAGTAATAAACTGCCTTTGCCTTCTCTAGGGAAAGTCCAGCAGACACTGACAACCCGGCCCTCTTTCCTGCAGTTGAACAATCTCCTTGCAACTGCAGGCTAAGCAAGGATGTTCAGGAATGTCCTTCCAGAGTCACAGGTGAACCATCAGATGTCAACCATTAATCTGTAGACCATCCATAGGTTATCACCTATTGGTGGCCATCACTGGTAGGGACCAAGGGGTTCTTTAGACTCTCAGAATCTCAGTTTCGCCTGTGTCAACCCTAGCTGACCCAAAAAATGAATTTGAACTGTGACAGAAGTATTGTCATGATTTATGATTCCACCATCAAGACAATTGCCGGTAATGAATAGACCTTAAATGTTTTAAATCCCCGTAATGCCAAAAAAATCTGTCTTTTTAAATGAGCCGTTTCGTTGTTTACGTAGTGTCTGCAAGGAATGCTACCCTTTAATCAACACAGACATCTTCTAATAAGACGTCATTACAACAGATCCTTGTAAATCAACATGGAAGAGCGTTTGGAGCCGGCAACGACTTCCCGGACAACTGACTATTTACATAAAACACTGCAGTCTCGCACATTTCAAGGGGGAAACTAGTTGTAACTTGTGCAACTTTCTTACTGCACCACACAAAAATATGCCTTGAGGTGTCCCTTCAATTTCCATTCTAAACTTGCAGACACGCGTGCGGTATGATGAGATCATGTATCCAGACAAAGTTTCCAGATATTTTTTTTCTCCCCCTTTGGAAGAGAAGAAAAGCTGTCTGCCATTTTTTTTTCCTATAGGAGGGGGGAGGGGTGGAAAAAACTTTTGCAGTTTGGAAGGGAAATAAGAGTGCATGGCTAATCAGAGACAAAATACAGAGCTTTATATATATATAAATGAAACACAGTCTTCTAAGAGTCGAGTACTGGGTTATCTTTGCCTGGAATTCATAAACCTAATGGGCACAATGCCTTGACCTTGACTGACTGAGGAAAGTGTACAGACGGTTTAATCCCTCGCCCTCCCCACGTTCTCACTGCTGGTCTAGTACAGCTAAACATAGCCTGAATTTCAGCTTCATATGTTTAACTACTTTGAAATCCTTTGATATTGATCACTTTGAGTAGCTTTATACTCTGTTTTTGCAGACTATTATGACATAAGAGAACAAGTCCAACTCTTTTGTAGGTTAAAGAAAATGACAAAAGGGTCAGGCGGAGAAAAGACTAGAAAGCCCTCAGAATTGCATCTTGCAACCCCTTTCAATCACATCGTTTTCTACTCCTACGTTACGGTTGAGCAACAGAAGAGGACACCTGCCCATTCCTGGAGGGCAAACAACTATATGGCTTGGAGACAAGGGGGTACATATAAATTGCTTCAAGGCAAGTGGGTTCATTGAATAGTGCATTGTCCCACTGCAGAGCAGAGGTACACTGTAAAGTGCAAAAACAGGATTAAAAGGATTTACTGGATTTTGTACGCACATGGTATTGATAGTCCACATTTAAACCCACCAGAAAATAGGTGGGGCTGTTGCCCATCTCTTCATAGGATAGAGTTAGCCAGTTAAGCCAGTGGTAGCTTAGTCTGGGACATCAAAGTTTAGCCTGTCCTGGAAAGAGTATCAACCAGGGCAAGGCCAGAAAAGAGAGATAGGTGCAGATTAGAAGTCCTATAGGGATACGTTTTCTAAAAGGACCTATCGACTATGCAACAATATTGTCCAACTGTGTAAAGACTTCTGGCCCTGGACATATTTAGCAGGTTGATCACCTGTGAAGAAGATATCCACATCCCGCAGTGGAAATTGTCGACTTTTAACCTGTTCTAAAAAGGTGCCAAGCATAGGCTGATGTTGAGGGTGCACTCTGTTGATTGCAATTCTTTACAATAAGTATTATACCCCATGCCTCGATGCTTAAAGGCTATGTACACCTTTGGGGACATGTTTTTATTATTTCATTGTACTCATTTTGACCTAAAAATATTTTTTTATTTGGTCTTTATTAAAAATGTGGCATCCTTTTTTCTGCACGGACCTGACATGCTCTTGTAGCACCCTCTGGATTTTCAGTCTTTTCCGTCATCTGGGGAGCAGACAGACTCCTTATCTCTGCTCTCTGACATTATAAACACTCATTATATCTCTGTTCTTATCTTATTGATAAGAATGTGGCTTAAATATGTGTTTATGACCTGTTAATCGTTTAGAAATAAGGTTTATTGGATGATCGTCACAAAGTCAAAGTGAAAGTACCAGCTAGAAAAACAGTTAACCCATTGTGACAGAACAGCTCAATATTTTTTATAAAGGCCAATTGAAAAAAAGATTTTTAGCCAAAAATGAGTATAATGCAATCAAGTAAGCTTGAGAAGTGCAACAAAAAGAAGGCTGTTCTAAACAGACACTTTGCCCTATTAACTACCTGTTTCGCCATGTCACCTGTAACATCTGTGGAAAGTGAATTGTTTGTATCAAATTGTGGTCTGTGCATGCTAAGAACTGTCCTGATATGTTTGCATTTGCATTTTTCAGTAAAGAACTGTTCTGCTATTAACCTGGCTTCATTATTCCCTGCACTGCTACACAACACCAACATCTGGTACTACATGAAGGATCCTGCCTTGCACCTCAAAACCATCAACATTAAGGGAACTTCAACCGTCATCAGGCAGGAGAAACCCCAGAACCAGAGTGTGCCTTGAAGGGAAGAGTGGTGCACCCTTCCCATCACTGCATGGCCCAAGGGAGCATCAGAGTGATTGAGTACTACGGCCACCATTCTTGCTACTATCACTCCTCCTTTGCTCTCCTGCTGCAAACTGCAGATAGGATGGAAGTGCAGCAGGTGGAGGCCTTTAAATTCTGGTAGCAAACAAAAACTTCACTGTACAATATTTACAGCTGATCTCCAGACATGTAATCATGATATGAAACATTGCATGGAAACACAGATGTGCAGCTCAGTCGTTGCAATTTACTTAATAGTGTACATACATTGCGGCAGAGAGGCACATCACTCCTTACGGTTACTAACTTAGAGGCACAGTTCGTTAAATATTTAGAGTCTGCATTTACAGTCAATGAGTTCCAAGAGAGATCTGCCTGATCCAAGGGGCTGTTCAGCCCTTAGGTGTCAAGTGCCTTAGCTTGAAGTCTTCTATCCTGTTACAGGCTGCACACTTGCCTGGGTCATTACGCGCCTTGTTTCCAGGGGCTAATATACCATATTTTTGCCATGTTCCCTTATCTTCGCCACCTACAGTATCATAGAGCTGCCATCCTTCAAGAAACCCTATATTGGAAAAGTTCAATAAGTTGAGGGAGACATGTCTGGATCTCTGCATGATAAGGAAGTGTGATAATGACCAACGGCATGAGATCCTTTCTTACGTATATTATTTATTGGTTTTGGGATTTAATAAAAGAGCTTCACTGCTCTGAATTTCTTCCAACTTACTCAATTGTTCTGAACCGACTTGGGTGGGATTCCAAGAGAGGACAAGCATAGTTCACGTGTTCGGTGCTGCCAATATTTTCTCAAAATATTGAGGGCGAGGTAAAATCAGTCTGATCTGGCAGGACATATCGGTAGTTGGATTTTGACTATAGTCGAATTTTTGGCAACTAGGTCTTTATAAACTGGACAGTAATAGGCAAAGTTTGAACTTGTAACTTGAACTCTAAAGATCATGTAGAGATCGGTGAGTCTCTGTAACTGTAGCTCAGTTCTGTGAGGAATAGAAAGGAGAGGAAGCAACTCCATGTAATCTAAGGCTACTTTCACACTTGCATCAGAGTGATCCGGCAAGCAGTTCTGTCGCCAGATCAGGCAATCTGCATGCAAACGGACAGCATTTGTAGACGCATCCAGATCCGTCTCACAAATGCATTGCAAGAACAGATCCGTCTCTCCGTTTTTCATATGAACAGATCCGGCACTAATACATTTTTATGTAAAATAATGTAGGATCCGGCATTCCGGCAAGTTTTCCGGAATTTTGGACGGAGATAAAACCGCAGCATGCTGCGATATTATCTCCGTCCTGAAAAGTCAAAAAGACTGAACTGAAGACATCCTGATGCATCCTGAACGGATTACTCTCCATTCAGAATGCATTAGGATAAAACTGATCAGTTCTTTTCCGGTATTGAGCCCCTAGGACAGAACTCAATGCCGGAAATTAGTGTGAAAGTACCCTAACTTCATACAAGATCTCTCTATACTGAGCTGAGGGCGGATCCAGGATTCACACCTCAACTTCCTGTAGTGGCCATGTCAGAGTTGATTACTTCTGTCACTTCTATCCATAACCATACTGTGCATACTCAACATTAAATCACAGTAAATGGCAGTAAATAACATGGAACAGCAAACTATTTTAAAATACCCCCAGCTCTGAGGTACTGCACTACCACTTGCCATTTATTATACTGATATTCTTATTGCCTGATTGGAGTGGGGAAGGAATTTAACCTTCACATCCACTGCTAATGCTATGATCTCATCCCTGCGTTCCTGCAGGAGACAGCACTGAATAGCGCATGTGTACCACCTCCATGCTACATGCTAAATGAGGCATTTGTGTACATTTTGATCAAAAGGCAATAAGCCCACTCACCACGCCAAGGTTGCCTCTATGAGTGGGTCCTAACCTAAAATTGGCACGGCGCTACACGGCGACCACCAGCGCTGTGGCACCATCCCGGCCGGCGGCGGGACCCAGTGGCCAAACAGCACCCCTGCTGCTTGACCATGCCAGACCTAGCTCTGGGCCCCCCCAACCAGCCAGAAAAACAGCACAGTGGCCCCCATGCAGCACCGCACCATGTGAACAGTTGTCAAGGCTCATCTGCTCTGAAGCTCGCTGGAACTCCAACTGAGAGCATGATAGGCTAATTTAACCCCTACTACTGAATACTAGGGCTAATTAAAATCACCTGGCTAGTGGAAGGAGGCTGAACTGGATGGACCTATGTCCTTTTTCAGCCTTACAAACTATGTATTATGTGGCCAAAAGGCCTTTGGTTCTCTCAGGCATCAGGACCTACAGTGGATATAAAAAGTCTACACAGCCCCTTTTAAAATGTCAGGTTTCTGTAAAAAATGAGACAAAAATGTACCACTCAATTGAAAAACAAACTGAAATCTTTTAGGTAGAGGGAAGAAAAAATCTAAAACTAAAATAATGTGGTTGCATAAGTGTAGCTGGGGATGTAGCTGTGTTCAGAATTAAGCAATCACATTCAAAATCATGTTAAATAGGAGTCAGCATACACCTGCCATCATTTAAAGTGCCTCTGATGAACCCCAAATAAAGTTCAGCTGCTCCTGAAATTTTCTTAGTCGCATCCCACAGCAAAAGCCATGGTCCACAGAGAGCTTCCAAAGCATCAGAGGGATCTCATTGTTAAAAGGTATCAGTCAGGAGAAGGGTACAAAAGAATTTCCAAGGCATTAGATATACCATGGAACACAGTGAAGACATTCATCATCAAGTGGAGAAAATATGTCACAACAGTGACATTACCAAGAACTGGACGTCCCTCCAAAATTGATGAAAAGACGAGAAGAAAACTGTACTGGGAGGCTACAAGAGGCCTACAGCAACACTAAAGGAGCTGCTGGAATATCTGGAAAGTACTGGCTGTGTGGTACATGTAACAGCAATCTCCCGTATTCTTCATATGTCTGGGCTATGGGGTAGAGTGGCAAGATGAAAGCCTTTTCTTACGAAGAAAAACATCCAAGCCAGGCTACATTTTGCAAAAACACATCTGAAGTCTCCTAAAAGCATGTGGGAAAAGGTGTTATGGTCTGATGAAACCAAGGTTGAACTTTTGGCCATAATTCCAAAAGATATGTTTGGCGCAAAAACAACACTGCACATCACCAAAAGAACACCATCCCCACAGTGAAGCATGGTGGTGGCAGCATCATGCCAGGGGGCTGTTTTTCTTCAGCTGGAACTAGGGCCTTAGTTAAGCTAGAGGGAATTGTGAACGGTTCCAAATACCAGTCAATACTGGCAAAAAACCTTCAGGCTTCTGCTAGAAAGCTGAACATGAAGAGGAACTTCATCTTTCAGCATGACAACGACCCAAAGCATACATCCAAATCAACCAAGGAATGGCTTCACCAGAAGAAGATTAAAGTTTTGGAATAGCCCAGCCAGAGCCCAGACCTGAATCCGATTGATAATCTGTGGGGTGATCTGAAGAAGGCTGTGCACAGGAGATGCCCTCGCAATCTGACAGATTTGGTGTGTTTTTTCAAAGAAGAGTGGGCAAATCTTGCCAAGTCAAAATGTGCCATGCTGATAGACTCATACCCAAATAGACTGAGTGCTGTAATAAAATCTAAAGGTGCTTCAACAAACTATTAGTTTAAGGGTGTGCACACTTATGCAACCATATTATTTTATTTTTATATTTTTTCTTCCCTCTACCTAAAATATTTCAGTTTGTTTTTCAATTGAGTGGTACAGTTTATAGGTCACATTAAAGGTGGAAAAAGTTCTGAAATTATTTATCTTTGTCTAATTTATTTTTTACATCACAGAAACCTGACATTTTAACAGGGGTGTGTAACTTTTTATATCCACTGTAGTTCCCACTTCCATGTCTTGCTATGCCGTACATCACAGGACTGAACTTTAAAGGAGTTGACTCATGACAGACATTGGTATCATATTGCTAGGATATGCCATCAATGTCCAGTTGGTGGAGGTCTGACCACTGCCCATAGTTGGCCCATTATAGTGAATCCCTCTAAAACAGCATTATTATAGTATTCTTTCAGTTTCTTCTGTTCCCTTCTTCTCTAATCTTCAGTATTATTTCCTGATCTTCTGTCTTCATTTAGCCTATCCTGTCTCATCTTTTCTCTTATCTTCCTCCATTTAGTTTTTCGCCCTGCTTCATCTCTCCTAGCTTCTTTTCTCCTCTCTGTCCGCTTTCTTTTCCTTCTGACGCTTCACCTCCTTCCTCTGTTCCCAGTCTTCTTCTTCACTCTTCCCGCTACCATCCCCCTGAACATTGCTTGTTATTCTCTTTTTATTCTTTCTACTCTCCTCATCATTCTTTCTTCTCAACACCCCATTACCTTTTTGTCTTCCCCCCCCCCCTTTCCTCTTTTTATTCTGCTTATCACTTTCTCACTTTCATGTCTTTCACTCTTCTGGTCTGTTTCTTTCTGTCTGTTCCTTCTTCTCACCTTTCCTCTATCTTCTCTCACCCATGCCTCGTAATCTATCCTGTTCTCCAATCACTGTCACCTCTCTCTTCCTTACTCTTTTTCACCTTTAACTTAAAGAAGTTGGGCCATTACAACTTATCCTCTATCCACAGAATAGGGGATAAGTGTCTGATCGGCAGAGATCCACAAGAATTGGGGGTGTACAGTCGTGGCCAAAAGTTTTGAGAATGACACAAATATTAGTTTTCACAAAGTTTGCTGCTAAACTGATTTTAGATCTTTGTTTCAGTTGTTTCTGTGATGTAGTGAAATATAATTTCAAAGGCTTTTATCGACAATTACATGACATTTATGCAAAGAGTCAGTATTTGCAGTGTTGGCCCTTCTTTTTCAGGACCTCTGAAATTCGACTGGGCATGCTCTCAATCAACTTCTGGGTCAATTCCTGACTGATAGCAACCCATTCTTTCATAATCACTTCTTGGAGTTTGTCAGAATTAGTGGGTTTTTGTTTGTCCACCCGCCTCTTGAGGATTGACCACAAGTTCTCAATGGAATTAAGATCTGGGGAGTTTCCAGGCCATGGACCCAAAATGTCAACGTTTTGGTCCCCAAGCCACTTAGTTATTACTTTTTCCTTATGCAAGGTGCTCCATCGTGCTGGAAAATGCATTGTTTTTCACCAAACTGTTGTTGGATTGTTGGAAGAAGTTGCTGTTGGAGGGTGTTGTGATACCATTCTTTATTCATGGCTGTGTTTTTGGGCAAAATTGTGAGTGAGGCCACTCCCTTGGATGAGAAGCAACCCCACACATGAATGGTCTCAGGATGCTTTACTGTTGGCATGACACAGGACTGATGGTAGCGCTCACCTTTTCACCTTCTCCGGACAAGCCTTTTTCCTGATGCCCCAAACAATCGGAAAGAGGCTTCATTGGAGAATATGACTTTGCCCCAGTCCTCAGCAGTCCATTCACCATATTTTCTGCAGAAGATCAATCTGTCCCTGATGTTTTTTTTGGAGAGAAGTGGCTTCTTTGCTTCTTTGCCATTTTAACACAATCAGCCTGACATAATGATCTCCAGCCTTGTGCTCGTCAACATTCTCACCTGAGTTAACAAGACGATTACTGAAATGATCTCAGCAGGTCCTTTAATGACAGCAATGAAATGCAATGGAAAGGTTTTTTTGGGATTAAGTAAATTTTCATGGCAAAGAAGGACTATGCAATTCATCTGATCACTCTTCATAACATTCTGGAGTATATGCAAATTGCTATTATAAAAACTTAAGCAGCAACTTTTCCAATTTCCAATATTTATGTAATTCTCAAAACTTTTGGCCACGACTGTACTCCTTATTTGACTGGAGGAGCAGACATGCATGTCCACTGCTCCGTTCAACTCTATGGTGCTTCCAGAAATACACAAGAAGAGTACAAGAGCTCAGCTATCTCCAGCTGCCTTGTAAAGCTGAATAGAGGGCAGAGCACACGTGTGACTGCCTCTCCATTCAAACGGGGGCGCACGGTCCCCGATTCATGTGATAGGTAAGAGCATCAGTGGCTGGATATGGAATCATTTATTGTAATGGGACAACCCCTTCAAGTTCAAGGTGCAACTTGGGAAAAAAAAGAAAGGAAGAAAGAAAGAAAGAAAGAAAGAAAAAAAAAGTGAGAGACTAACCTTAACACTGAAAAAAAGAGCACAATAAGGAAGAGAGAGAAAGATGACAGTGATGGAAGAAGAAGAGAAGAAGAGATGAGAAGAGAAGAGAAGGGAGAAACAAAAGATATTTATGAACACCGTCAAGTGAGATGGTAGATGGGAGGCTGGAGAAGAAGGTAAGACAAGTGGGAACAGAAGAAGGAAGAAGAAGAGAAGCATGAGAAGGAGAAGACAATGGACAGGGATGAGAGAAAAGGATGGAATGAAAAGGGAATAAGGGTGCTTTTACATGGACCGATGTATATTAGGCAATTATCGGGAACGAACAAAACGTTCCCGATGGCTGCTCAATCGTCAGTGGACCCTAATGAGGCTATTGAGAGACAAAGCAGGGAAAAAACTCTAAGGAGGATCTCAAAGGGAACCTGTCATTTTGCATATGGTGTCTGAGCTGCAGGCAACATGTTATAGAGCAGGATGAGCTCTATAATCTGAAAAGATTCAGTATAACTTGTATTTTATTCATTTAAATTCCTGCTCATTCCGGGCTGTGAAGTCCAGGAGGCGGTCCTATCAGTGATTGACAGCCTTCCCTCTATGACTGTGTATACACAGATAGCTGTCAATCACTGATAGGACCGCCTCCTGGACTTCACAGCCCAGAATGAGCAGGAATTTAAATGAATAAAATACAAGTTTTACTGAATCTTTTCCCATAAAACTATATATCAATCTGCTCGGCCCCTCCTGCTCTATAACATGCTGCCTGTATCTTACATTGCATTTTCATGGTGACAGGGTCCCTTTAAGAGAAAAGAAGAGACATGATGGGCTAAATGAAGATTGAAGATTAGAAAATGATACTGTGGATGGGGGATAAAGTTGTCATAATGGGACAACCCCTTTAAGGGACACACAGTATATGTTTACTCAAGAAACTAGGTAACTTCTTCCATTATCTACCCTCTTTTCTTGTCTCTCCTCGATTTCCTTTCTCAGCCAAGCTCCAAGTGCAACACGCCAGACCTGCAGGGTATAGACGAAGTGAGGTCACAGTTATGGGCAATCGAGGGTACTCACTATATTTGCGGAACCCTGGGCAGGCGCGTGGCAGTGAAGGAGAGGTAGACACAGTTCCTCTGGGGCACGCTCCTGGAAGGCATGATGGGCCGGTCCTGGAGAGCACTCAGATTCACGCTCGCAGCCAGGGTTGTCCTCCGGAGAGCACACAGGTTCGTGCTCGCAGCCAGAGTAGTCCTCATCAAAGTCCCAGTCCTCCAATTTCTTTTTCGGACGAGACACGGCAGTGGCGTAGGGGCCTCGCAGGCCCTCAGCAGGGGTAAATTCAACCTCCTCTCCCTCGCGGAGGTTATGAAGACGTTCTGGGAGGTAGCTCCGCTTGACGGACCTCCTGTTGACATATAAGTCTCGTCTAGTCAGGTAGTCTTTTATAAAACCGAAGCCTCGGTCCTTGTCAAAGGCCACAACCAACCCCATTCTCCTTTCCAGGCGGGGTTGTGTGTCGGTGTGGCACTCGTGAACGGTCTTTGCCAGTTCTTCGTAGTAAATTTTGGTTTTAGTCGTCTTCTTTATTGCGGCCTCCCGGATCTCTGCCATTAGAGCTGACCACTTGAACGAGGGCTGGAAGAAGTCTCTCCAGGAGCCATAATAGGTCTCCGGTTGCGTCCTCGGTGGCGGGCAGGCGGGTCTCTCCGGTCCCGGAGAGTAGGCCGGTGGAGCATCCTCTTGCTCAACACCAGTCACATTCATGGTTAATAAATCAGGCGCGGACATATCAGCAGGAAAGTCCTCACTCCTCAACATGCTCGATCCTTCTCTGGAGAGCGACAGGGTGGCGCCAACAAGTTCAGACAGATCCTCCCATTGCACTGGGAGGCCGCCCCCCAGGTACTCCAGTATGGGGGAGGCGGAGTCCATTACAGCAGACATGCAAATGTCCAGACAGGGCGGTGGCGCCAGCATACAGCCTTCCCGCACTTTTAGCAGAAGGCGCCAATTTTTACCGCCAATTTAGGATGAAGATGACGCAGCAAACAATTTCAATCAAGCTCAGCGGCCATCTTGGAGCAAAATAGCTGTCTATTCACTGACAGCAAGCGGTGGCTTAAATAAGTAGAAAACAGTCCATACAATGCAATCTTCACACCGCAAATATCACAGTTCACTTTGGCCCAGCAATTTTCAATAAAACAATTGGGGCATGTCACTTTAAGACAACTTTCAGCACACAGTTTTTAAATCCGCTATGGCGCAGAAATATTCGGATCCTGTTCGTGACGCCAATTTATGCAACACGCCAGACCTGCAGGGTATAGACGAAGTGAGGTCACAGTTATGGGCAATCGAGGGTACTCACTATATTTGCGGAACCCTGGGCAGGCGCGTGGCAGTGAAGGAGAGGTAGACACAGTTCCTCTGGGGCACGCTCTGTAGATAGGGACCAGGCCTGATGGTAGTTGAGGTGCCCTGGATGTTACAGGTATTTCGTGTGCCTGGGGCAAGGTCCCTGTGGTATTCGTGACGCCAGTGCCTTTGGATGGTGGCACGCCGGTTGGTGGTTGGAATGATGAAGGTACACAAGTATATAGTGAACCAAAACGTAACTTTACTGAACAATCCAACTTTGTACAGCAGGTGTAGCACAGTCTTCAGATTACAGTTCCACAAAGGGGCTTATTCACAATATGGCAGGCAATAGTCATGCAAGTTACACTGAGGGTAAACTTTACAAGCACTCTGCAGCAGGTTGTACCTTTCCTCAGAATCAATGTACAGTGTCCTTTCTAGAACTCCTGCTCTGGCTTTATATCTCCCAAGGCCCGGATGCCAAAAAGGGTGGCTTTAATCCTTGGTTACTTTCCTCCTCAGGTATTATACTCTTGCTACACTTTTCTACGGTCCTCTGCCCATCAGGGTCACTTAGCTTACCCTGGGTCGCCTCCTCCTATCAGGTGGACAACTGTAGGGTTCTCCCAGGAGGTTGGTCCCTGCAACTGGGGTATCTTCAGAGCTAACTTAGGCTCTCTTGTTCTTCAGGCAGGCTGGAGCTTCTCACTAGCCTCCTGGTCATCACTAGCAGCCAGGGCTATCCAGCTGCATGTCAGGAGCAGGCTTCTTAACCTCTGTCCTCTCAGACTCCTGGCTCTGCACACACTAACTCTCCCTGTCTGGGCCTGGACATTTATACTAGGGGCTCCCTATCTCCCTCTAGTGTCTGGGATGTCTAACTACACCCAACTAGGCCTGCTGTTACATCATACAGGGGTACATTGCATATAACAACACATTAAAACATACATTGAATGCAGAATTAAATATGACATTTCTGTTCCTTGTGAGTAGGAGTAACGCGCACACCAATTGACCCTTGTGTAGTGCCCACCCATACCTAGTGGGACACTACATAAGCCTATGTTCACTCTTTGTGAATCGTACAGGAAAAAAAGATATAGCAGATGTAGCAGAGCCAAAGCTGACTCTGATAACACATGACACAGTGGTATATTGGTTATCTCCTGACAAAAGCCATTGAAATCCATTGAAAAGTTAGTTATCGTTTTCTTGCCTTTCTTTACCTAATGTGTTAACCATCAAGTTTAGCTCGTCTGTATACCTGACCGGTAGGACACCCTTTTCGGTAACCACCAGGGCGCTGTATGAGATAACCTAGATGCAAAAAGAGGCTTTCCAAGAATAGGATATTGATGGCTATCTTCAGGAGAGGCTATCAGTATCAACTCAGTATCAAATCAGGCTATAGAAGTGAATGGGGCTGACCTGCAATACCAAGTACAGCCACTATACAATGTACGGCGCTGTGGTTGGTGAGCAGGTAGAAGGCCGTAGAGATAATGCATATGCGTGACCCCCACAGATCAGATACTGATGACATATCTATTCTAGAGCATACCCCTTTAATTGCACTGTAATCTTTAGTGTTATCTTTCTACGCTAGATATAGCATAGCAACAGTTAGGGTTAAAGGAAGTGTGTCAGAAGATTTCTTTCTAACAAACAAATCCCAGCACCTTGAAGCATGTTCATTCATCTCTTTTTTATTGCAAATAACAAGTGCTCTGATGGTGGTCCCAGTCCCAGGAAGGGCTCTGGGTCTCACCTGCAAACCTTGCCCAGCTCCTCTCGCTCTGCCCTGCTTGACAGCCCCAGCAGTCTCTTATTTTATTGGTATCCACATAGAAACCTCAGGCATGGGCCGTTCAAGTCCCATGTACAGTATGTTTTGTGCTGTGGACAACAGCCTTAAAGTCATATTGCGCATGCGCCAGGCTGGGAACAGACAGAGCATGCATAGGATTTTTATGCTGATACCAGACTGGTAAAAGGCTGGAGCTATCAGTAAAGCAACGGGGATTCACTGGGGCAGATTGGCCATAGACCTTACAGGGAAATTTCCCGGGGGGCACAGAGGGCCTTACTACTGTGAAGGAGGCGCAGAGGACATTACTACTGTGAAGGGGGCACAGAGGGCCTTACTACTATGAAGGAGGCACAGAGGACATTACTACTGTGAAGGGGGTGCAGAGGACATTACTACTGTGAAGGGGGCACAGAGGGCTTTACTACTGTGAAGGGGCCACAGAGAGCTTTACTACGGTGAAGGGGGCACAGATGGCATTACTACTGTGAAGGGGGCACAGAGGCCCTTACTACTGTGAAGGGGGCAAAGAGTACATTACTACTGTGAAGGGGCACAGAGGGCTTTACTACTGTGAGGGTGGCACAGAGGGCATTATTAATGTGAAGGAGGCACAGAAGGCATTACTACTGTGAAGGGGCATAACTGTTAAGGGGGCACAGAGGACATTACTACTGTGAAGGGGCACAGAGGGTATTACTACTGTGAAGGGGGTGTAAATGTTATGGGGGGCATAACTACTTAGAAGGGGGCACAGAGAGGGCATAACTACTCTGAAGAGGCACAGAAAGGGAATACCTACCGAGAAGGGGGCACAGATAGCGCATAACTACTGTGGGGGGGGGGGGGCACAACGAGGGCATAAATACTCTGAAGAGGCAAAATGAAGGGATAAGCACTTTGAGGGGGCACAATGTGGGCATAACTACTTTGAAGGTTTTACAGTGAGGGCATAAATACTGTGAGGGGTCACAGTGTGTGCATAACTACCGTGAGGGGGTACAATGTGGGCATAACTACAATGTGGATGTTATTAGGAGGCACATATCTGGACATAACTACTGCCTAGGGTACAAAAATACCTTGTTCTGAATTATAAGCACATAGACACATTTGTCTGTATCCTGATTGTTGGGGCCGCACAGAACAGGCTGGGTGTACACCCCTGATCAAGTGACTAGAAGGAAGAAAAGGCCCCAAAAAATCAAGTTTCCTACATGGCCCTAAATGTACAGTATCTGGTAAAAATTGCAAGAAGGTGTATAAAAGTCAGTGAATTGAAGTTAATTACACACTGGCATCCCATTAAATCCCAAGCCAATATTGTAGGTATACCTGGTACAATTTTACCCTTTTCTGCAAAACAGAAAAACATCTTCCATGAAATGACGGATTCAAGATGTTTATTTTTAGACTGTACAGACTGCTCGAGATAAAGTTCTCCGAACCCTGTCAAGACTGAGAACATTTTTGTCTATTAGCAGCTGTGTGTACAAATGTCGGGTAATTTCCAAATCAAGTTATTACATTATTACAGCCTATGCCGAGATCATTGCCAAAATATTAGTAGTTTTCAGGAAAAATATTAGCAGTTTTCAGCTATTTTGGTAAATGTGTACTATATTACTCAAAAGTGGTCAGAACTATTGTACAGGAAAGTTGCCAAGAATTTATCTTCTACATTTACACCAAAATCACCAAAACTTCCCAATTATAATGACAGAATTGTCTAGATGTTGACAACAGCTTTGCGTGCTCATGGCTCTCATGAAGCCACCTGAGATGTTTTCCCAATGATTTACATGGCGTTCTTGTACATGGTGAGCACTTGTTGGTTTGGAATGTCTTGGAACCAGTGGCATGGGGTCACAGCGGTTGCAGTTGCGACTAAGTCCATAAGCCATGGGGCTAATAGATCCCTCTCACCACACTAAGGCTGACTGTACTCTTACTTCTTTAAGGCCATCCTGTCTCCTTCCTCATACCGCTTGGCAGCATGTATGTCCAGAATCATCCTCTGCTCTGGTGTCTCTGATGCTCTGAGGCACCTGAGTTGAGAAGAAAGGAAAGGAGCATCCAGGACACACAGGCTGCCGTGTTCTGCATTGTGTCTGGAAAAACACAGGGAATTTATACTGTGCAGGATCACTAATGGGACAGCTATCACTTTATAGAAAGCGGGTATTATAACTGTATGGGGGCCCAAGGGAGGGCACTATTACCAAGAAGCCCAAAGTAGCCATTATTATTTTGTGGTGGTCATGGTGGGAAAATTATTTCTGTGTGTGGGCACAAATATATGGCAGCTGGGGCCCAAGACTTTCTTGGGTCCTGAGAATGAAGGAAAATAACCATCTCTACTGGGCTAAATGGTGATGCCTGTGGAATAGCATAGACTTTTACTCCAGCCTTGGTCACCAAAAAGGCTTGTCCTACTCTTGGAAGACCCTATCATGTTAGATTTGTTTTAGGGAACGAGGAAGGTGTGGTGCATTCCAAAACTGCTGCTTTGGGTACCAAGAGAGCTTGTTCTGGCACTGTCTGGCGGGCCAGTCTGTACTTGGTGGTACTGTAGAATCACAAAGGCTAGACTTTTCCATCTTGAAATAATCATGCATGCTTGGCCAGTTTGAAACTGCATGTTTATACAGACGTTGAGGGTGACATGTCCTGTATATAAATCTGCGTGAGTCTCGGTGCATTGTTCAGTTGATATTATATAGCTAGTCAGATTGATTGTGTAGAAATGAAAGAGATTGTCCCATTGCAAACATTTATCCCCTATGCAAGTTTGAATGGAGCAGCGATCATATATGCATGCTGCCACTTCATTCATGTCTATAGGACTGCCGGTAATAGCCGAGTACAAGTGCTCCATTCCAACAACACCATCATTCTGATCATTGGCAAGCCCGAGAATTTTGACCTCCACTAATCAGATGCTTATCTCGTATCCTGTGCATTGGGGATAAATCTTTGTAATGGGACAATCCTTTTAAAAGAAAGTTGATCCCCTATGAGAGCTGCGATGGCTGCTTGACAGACTTTTTATTTTGCCTTGAAAGAGGATGTCTGAGATAGTAATGGCATTTTTCAAATACTCTATTACCCTATACATTGCAAGTAGAGAGTATCTACCAAGACCATCTCTTACTCAGGAAGACCTGGAACTGTGCAATGCTCCATTTTGCCTGTGGTGGCGCTGTAGGAGAACTGAACACTTCCTACCAGGTTACGAATTTTCGACTTTGTTTTCTATAAACATTAGGGAAGTTTTACAAAGCAAAATGTAGCAAAATTCAGTAAAAAAAAAATTGCTAAAAAAAAGTTATGTACATGGCGTGCACCAAATGTGTTATACGTTGTAGCAACTATTTTTACACTTTCTTTAAAAGTTTCGAAAAGTATCTAGAAAATTGGCCTGGCTATGAGGAATGTGCCATCTAATGGTGAGCAGTACATTTTTTTTAGGCTCAAAATATTAAAGGTTTTCCAAGTGTTTAATACTGATGACCTATTCTCTTGATAAGTCACTGGTATCGGACTGGTTTGGGTCTGACTCCTGACACTGCCGCTGATCAGCTGTTTGACTAGGTCATAGTGTTCTGTTGATCACTGCACCCTCCTCTCAGCTCACCAAGCACAGAGGCGTTCAATTGTATAGCGGCAGTGCTTGGTTTTGCAGCTCATCCCCATTCACTTAAATGAGACTAAACTGTGCCTAGGCCTGTTACTGATGTACGGTAATGTCACTGGCCTAGGAAGAGGTCTAAGTGCTCACTGGAGCACCATGGTGTCTTCAGACAGCTGATCGCCAGGTGTGCCAAGAGTCAGAAGCCCACCGATCTGATATTGACGACCTATCCCAAGGAATTTTAACCCCTTCCCGACCAGCGCCATACATGTACAGTGCTGTGCAGGACTTTAAAGATAGCCCCTGCTCACAAGTGCGGCGGATGCCATAGCTGCAGAGTGCCAGCTGTTTTAAACAGAAGACACTAATGCTTAATGTCCACGACCAGCGGAAATGCTGATCGCTGACTTTTAACTCTTTAGATGCCATGGTCAAATGTAACCATGGCATCTGGAAGTGCAAAAACCTGGTATGCGCTTCCAGGTGTGTTCCTGCTCTCCCCGACAAGGATCGGGGGAGACTGAAGCAGTGTGCAACAGCCTTTATCCTCCTGAGTGACAAAAGGCTGCCTATTGAGCCCCTGCCTGTGGCAAGGCTCCATAGGAACATAGTAAAATCCTCATAGACTCCAGTGCTAATGCATTGTAGTATATGATAATAGCAATCTGATGATCGCTTGTTACAGTTCCCAATGTAAAAAAAAAGAATAAATCAAAATAAATTTTTTTACAAAAAATCTAATCACCCCCCTTTCCCCAAAATGAAAATAAAAATGCATAAACAATAAAAAAAATATACATCATGGGCATGGGCGCGTATTATTAAAATGTAAAAATATTTATCCCAATATGGCAAGCGGCAAAATGGAAAAAAAAAGTCAAAATAGCCGATTCGCCATTTTTTGATCGCTTCAACTCCCACAAAAAATTTAATAAAAAGTGATCAAAAAATCATACACACCCCAAAATAGTATCAATGAAAAGTACACATCGCCCCGCAAACAATGAGCCCTCACACAGCTCCATACACATATAACTACCAAAAAGTTAGAACATAAGGTCAGAATATGAAGATGAAAAGAAAAAAAAATTTTTTTTTCAAGGTTTTGTTTTATATGTATATATTTTTTATGTATTAAATCGCAAGAAAAACTATACATGTGTGGTATCACCGTAATTTTACTGACCTGGAGAATTAAAGTAACAGGTCAGTTTTACCACATAGGGAACGCCAGAAGTAAAAACAAAACCTACAAAACTGTTCTGGAATTACGTGTACTTTTTTTTTTTTTTTTACTAATTTCACCCCATTTTTTTCAGACCCCCAGTACATCTTATGGAATTACAATGTGCAACAAAACAAAAAAACAAGCGCTCATATGGCTAAGTGAATAGAAAAATAAAAAAGTTATGGGCCCAGAAAGACATGGAGTGAAAAACAAAAATGCAAAAACCACAAAAAAGAAGTTGTGCCAAATGTATCATTCCACGTGCTTAATTTGGATAAATTTGGCATAATTTGCTCCATTTTTATGCATTTCACACTCTATTGATAAATCTCGCCATAGTCCACACAAATGATGTGATGTCTGACACGTACATCATCCCCCCCTTATATTTGACGTTTATGCAGATTAGCTCGTATTCTCACTCTTTCTCCATATGTCCTCTGTTTATTTGGATGGAAACTGTTGGGTAATTGACAGATCTCTGCAGATTACATGCATTTGGCAGAAGAAGTGGAGACCTAAAATAAACAGCGGTGCCAACCACAGACACAAGCGACCAGGGTCTGCTGCCTTTTTGCACTCCAGGGTTTGCTCAGAGGAAGGTGGTCTGTTTGATGTGAAGTAAAGCAAACATATTCTTAATAGAGGTCAGGGAGAGGTCTATGGAGAAGGCCAGACACCAGGCTGCGAGACTGGGGCTGGTGGATATATACACCCCTGTGTCAGATCTCACAAGACGCTGGTATTTATGGTGACAGCCTGTAATACAGAGAGCTGAGCGCACCCATATGATTAGGGATGTTTATAAAAATAAAAAAAGGGGCCTAGGACAACAAGCAAAGTAGGACTACTATCATTGTTGGACAGTTATTCTTATAATTTAAAATTTCTGGTGGTCTAGGTTAGTAAAAGGGTGACCACCTTAGGTCCCGGTCCTGGCAAATAGTTAATTTTGCTGAGGGAAGCTACAGCGACCGCTGCAGGGGAAATGTAGTATTAAATGCCACATAAATGCCCATCCTTACAATGCGGAGTCAGAAACTGAGCCACTTTTGCAGAACGGCTCCCTGTTCTGGTTCATAGAGGGACGTCCAGGTGGAGACCCCCCCTTTATGAAGTCCAACTATATGTCCTAATACAGCATAGAAAGTAATGTTGTCTTCACATGACAGAACTTTTTATTTTACATGAACTCTTAACAAGCTCTGCCTCTAATGTCAGCAGATGTAAGGCAGCTATCTTATAAGTCAATGTTTGACCCTTTAAACAGGCCTTGAGACATGACTAGGATATTAAATAAGCCAGCACCTCATCTGCAGACAGCTGTTTCGGGGTGATTGCCCCTCATCAGTGCAGAGCAGAGAGCAGAGAGTACTGACCTAACTGGGTGAGAGGCCTCTAATGCCACTAGATGTAAGGCAGCTGTCCTATAAGTCAATGTTTAGCCCTTTAAATAGGCCTTGAGACATGACTTGGATAATAACTAAGCCAGTATCTCATCTGTTTCAAGATGATTGCCCTATGAAATGGGGGGCCATGGGCAATTGCAGAAACACCACCATTCTCCCAATAGGTCTGAGGCCCAGATATGAGATCCTACCTATCAGATATTCATAGTATATACTGTGCATAAGCAATTAATCCTGCGGTAAACCATATAGAGACTCAATATAGTCACATACAGGCCCTCCTGGTGGATCTTTTTAATTTTTGATATCCTTAATATACAGAATATGAGATAACAATTGGAACAATGGGGTTCCAACTGCTGGGACCCCCATGATCATAAGAATGGTGCCCTGAAATGAATACAGTGGCTGGTCAGGCATGCACACTGCCGCTCCATTTATTTTGTATGGAACTGCTGGAGATAGAGGAGTACAGGGCACAACTATTTCCAGAGAACAATTAGAGTGGCAAAGTGCATTCTCAACCGGCCGCTCCATTCATTTTGGAGTACGGTCCCCGCTCTCGAGCTCCGTTGGACCACCACCGTTCTAATAGTTATTATGTGGATAGGGAATCACTTCTTATAATTGAAAAACACTTTTTTTTTTCTTTTTTTTTTATTGAAAAACACTTTTAATAGTATAACCTATTCAATACTATACTGCCCTCTAGTGGTACCTTTAGTTATTACAGTATTCTAGAATTTCAGGAGGAATAAAGGACATTTCACTATGATTTTAGACATTTATTTTGATATAGAAAAAAAATTCTCATATAATTCATTTCTTCTAATTCTTATGAGAGCCATGTAACATTATAAACCTTTTTTTTTTTTTTTTTTTACACCATTATCCAGCTCTGTGAATGTGGTTCAGCCATGCTTTCAATGTATTTGTCATAGCTTCATCCAGGGATAGATGATAGATAGATAGATAGATAGATATGAGATAGATAGACAGATAGATAGATAGATAGATAGATAGATAGATAGACAGATAGAAGATAGACAGATAGACAGATAGACAGAAGATAGACAGATAGACAGATATACAGAAGATAGATAGATAGATAGATATGAGATAGATAGATAGATAGATATGAGATAGATAGATAGATATGAGATAGATAGATAGATAGATAGATATGAGATAGATAGATAGATAGATAGATAGATAGATAGATAGATATGAGATAGATAGATAGATATGAGATAGATAGATAGATAGATAGATAGATAGATATGAGATAGATAGATAGATAGATAGATAGATAGATAGATAGATAGATATAAAATCACAGCACTCCAAGATGAAACAGAAATAGTGGTTTATTGCTCCATGTCCATGCTGTGTTTCAGCTCTGTCCTCAGAGCTTGTGTCCATATTATATAGTAAGTGTGTCACATAACTCAAATTATTAATTAAAAAAAAAAATATATATATATATCTCCAATAATAAAATAGTAATACATGATGACCATGGATTACAGGGTGGTTATAATCCCTGGATATGAGCAGTGTATAATGTGATGGAAAAATGAATCCAGCCAGCAAAGGAGGCAATATGGACAATCACAATACATTAGTAAGGGCCTTGTATTAACTTTCTCTACAGAGAAAAGGTGGCAGGTGAAAAAACGGCATACTGAATGAAGGTGTAAATGCGCCCCAACAACAGTCACTAAAAATGTCACATTTTGTAAAGCCAATATGGTCACATGATATACAATCAGGGGCGTAGCTATAGGCTCATGGGCCCTGGAGCAAGAGTTCAGTTTGGGCCCCCCCTACCCTCAGTACAGTTTCCTAACACTACCAAACCCCTGCACGCCCACCATGCCCAATGGCAGAACTAAAATCTCACTGAGAAAATACATTTTAATCCAATAAGACATAGGTGCATAATAATAATAATAATAAGGATGCCATCTAAAAGCATATGGGTTAAAGGGGCTGTCTCATCATAGACAATGGGGGCATATCGCTAGGATATGCCCCCATTGTCTTATAGGTGCGGGTGCCACCACTGAGACCTGCACCTAAATAGAGAACAGAGACCCAAAAGTGAAGGAGGGCGCACTGCGCATGCGCAGCTGCCCTCCATTAATTTTCTATGGGGCTGTTGAAAATAGCAGAGCGCTGGCTCGTCTATTTCCGTCGAGCCCATAGAAGTGAATGGGAGCGGTGGACGGTCATGCGCGGTACGCTCCCATTGACTTCTATGGGGAGACGGCTTGGTGGTGGCCGGACTGGAGTCCTCCAGCCACCACCTTGCAGGGCTCTGTTCTCAAAATAGGTGTGGTTCCCAGTGGTGGGACCCGCACCTATAAGACAATGGGGGCATATCCTAGCGATATGCCCCCATTGTCTATGATGAGACAACCTCTTTAAGGGGATAAGTGACTTAAAGTTTGGCTGCTGCACCGCACGTTCACATGGCTATGGCGCTGCCATGTCTGTGCTTTGCATTGCAAACCGCAGATCTGTAAAGCACATAACATCATGGTGCGGACAAGGACACATTGACTTCAATGGGTCCGCGTTCCACAAGATCTGGCCAAATACAGGACATGTCCTATCTTTTAAGGGGCAGAGGCATGGATCCAAAAGCCCAGTGGCACCACAGCCATGTGAATGTAGTTGACACTTTAAGTCAATTCTAAAACAGGGATACATCAGAAGGCAAGGTAGTGGCAGTGTGCCCCCCAAACTGAGGTGCCATGCTGTGCAGCCACATTACGGCAGTGTCACTCACACAGTGACTATAACCCAGTAGAACCCAGCCCTATCCCAGGCCAGCACAATCTGCGGAAACCAGTAGAAACTGGCCACTCTGTACACAGACGAGCAGCAACTAGGTCCTGGGCCCCTGGCCCTGCCTGCCTACCAGCCTGCAGCAGGAGCCGCATGCCCTTCATTGGCACATCAGTCAGGACTCAGGACAGGAGGGCTGCGCTGAGACCAGTAAGCTGGCTGCTGCTATCTCCCAGTGGACCTAGCACTGCAGCAGTGCTGAAGCCAGCGCTTTCATTGTTTAGGTCTGGCAGGGTGGGATTCCATCTCTCCTGGGGGGCCCCGCGGGCCCCCCTGACTTAGGGACCCAGTCGCAATTGCAACCGCTTTGACCCCTATAGCTACACCACTGTATACAATAGCAAAGTTATGTTGAAGCATGTTAGAAATATGGAGTTAATGAAGGAACAGCAGGTCCCTCTTGGTTTCTGGCTCCCATCCTCCGAAACTCTGTAAAAATACAGGAAAAGGCAATTAATACAGTCCATAATTACAAACACACACTGAAAAGACCAATACAAAACCAGAAAAGTTATCTTCTATACTAAGGTACTCAAGGCATAAATTGACTATAACATAACATATTTATTAATACTTGTCAATATACTGTAATATATATCCCCCTCCCCCAATTGCTCAAAAAATGCTGTAATAAAATGTGCAAATGTAAAATGATAAAATAGTAACAACAAAGTCCCACTATGAGCCTAGCTGTTCACAAAAGGACAGTTGGCATGCAACAATAAGTTTCCAATATGTAGTCTGCACAGTAATCTATTTTTTATTTATTTTTTACAGAAAATTAAGTCAGTCTGCCAATTTATGGAGTGAAAAGTAGTCTGTGCTGTTTGGTATCATGGTGTGTACAACTTTGAACATGGACCAAGAAAACCAAGGAGAGGGTTGTCTCAGGAGATTAAAAATAAAATTCTAAACAAACATAATAATGGTAAAGGCTATAAGACCATCTCCAAGCAGCTTGATGGTCCTGTAACTACACATTTGATTCAGAAGTTTAAGGTCTATCGGACTGTAGCCAATCTCCCTGGACAGGCTGCAAGAGGAAAATTGATAACAAATTGAAGAGACAGATAATACGAATGGTAATCAAGGAGCCCAGAACAACTTCCAAAGAGATTAGAGTTGAACGCCAAGGTCAAGGTAGATGTGTGTCCAGGGGAGCACCCAGGAATTTTGTCTAGGGGGGGTCCAAAAGGCCAAAAAATGTGGCATGTGTAGTGTGCTGTGCTAATTCAATTTTTCAAAGCCCCCTTTATATTTAAAAATGCAGGGAAGGGGTGTAGTGTGTTGTGCTGATTCTTTTACTTGGCGATTCTAACAGCTCTGTAGGAATACAACAATGCGACCCACGAAGTGCGCCGCCAATTTTTTAGCCCCGCCCATTATTAAAAGTCCTCACCCTTCTCTGAATCCTCCTTCTGCAAATGGCAGCGGGAGGAGCCGGAGCATCTCCTCTCCTACATAGCGCCCCATACCTCTTACATCCAGTGATGTCACCTTTGTTGTAGACGTTCTCTTTCCTCATCTTCTCCATTCAGACCAGACCGCCATGATGATTTTTCTGCCATCTCCCATCTCTGCAGAGATTGACAAACAGACATTAGTTTCCCACATTTCCATCATCTTCACATCTTCTGAACACCCTTTCCTGCCACCCCCAATACTGTGCCCGCTGTGCCCCCAATACTATACTGCAGAAACAGTCCCCCTGGAAATACTACTGCCACACAGATAGTGCCTCAATACTGTGCCCCCGCTGTGCCCCCAGTACTATACTACAGAAACAGTCCCCCTGGAAATACTACTGCCACACAGATAGTGCCCCAATACTGTGCCCCCGCTGTGCCCCCAATACTATACTGCAGAAACAGTCCCCCTGGAAATACTACTGCCACACAGATAGTGCCCCAATACTGTGCCCCCGCTGTGCCCCCAGTACTATACTGCAGAAACAGTCCCCCTGGAAATACTACTACCACACAGATAGTGCCCCAATACTGTGCCCGCTGTGCCCCCAATACTATACTGCAGAAACAGTCCCCCTGGAAATACTACTACCACACAGATAGTGCCCCCTTCAACAATTATTGGCACACAGTGCTCTAAAACATAACTGCGCCCAGACACTAATAGTATAAAGATAATGTCCCCCAAAAATTATTGTGCTAAGCTGATACTGTGGCAGGGTGCCCCCCAAAGTAACAGGGCTCCCCAAAATAGAAATAATTATCTGCCAGAGCACACTTAGTAGTAATAATGCCCCTATAGTGCCCATACTAGTAATCATGTTCCTCATAGCCCCCCAGTAGTAGCGAAGCTCTGCATAATACCTCCTAGTACTAATAATTCTCTCTACAATATGACAGTACATGAAATACCCCCACTTAGTGCCCGCTGTTGAGCTAATGTCCCCATAATGTAAAGTATAAAATACCCCTATATAGTGCCCCAGTAAATGCCCTCATAGTGCTCCTCTCCCCCTTCCCCATAGTGTCCCCCATAATATGCCAGTAAAAAATTCCCCTTATAAGTGCCACCATATGCCCCAATAGTGCTCCTCTCCCCCATAGTGCCCCCAAATAATGCCCCATAGTGCCGCTCTCCCCTATAGTGCCTCCCATAATGTGCCAGTAAAAAAATGCCCCTATAATGCCACCAGATGCCCCATAGTGCCATTCTCCCCTATAGTGCCCCCATAATGTGTCAATAAAAAAAAAGCCCCTTTAGGACGGCGATACAGATGGATTAGATATGGAGATGAGCGCTTCCACAAAGTAAGCGCTCATCTCCTGCCTCCTGCCCCCCCGGCCCGGCCCCCCCCCCCCCGCTTCCACAATTACATCCAGGGCCGCGCCGCCTGTGGTGATCGGCGGTGCGGCCCTGAAGCATAAAAAAATAATAATATTGTCTGGTTATTCTAGGGGGGTCCAGACCCCCTCTGTAGGTGCGCCACTGTAGTGTGTCAGATCCCACCATCCATCACTGTCTTAGCCAAAGTGGAAACAGAAACAGAAGACGGCCTAAGGAGGAAACAACTGTTCAAAACTAATTATAAAAAAGTGAGACTGGAATTTGTCAAAATGCATATTCACAAGTCACAAAGCTTCTAGGAGAATGTCCTTTAGGACAGATGAGACAAAACTGGAGTGTTTTTACATCAGCTCTATGTTCATAGATGCAAAAATGAAGCATACAAAGAAAAGAACATATGGGGTCATTTTTTAGAGCTCCTTTGGAAAATAAAATTATCAATCTGTTGCTATTGGCAACTAAACCCATTTTCCCTTGCACCAGTTTTACTAATTTTACCCCAATGTTTATACAATAAAGTTCTTTCCTTGCTTATTTCATGTGTAAATCACAGTTCTGATCAATAAGGATGTCAGTAATCCAAGTCAGTCACTAGTGTAAATAAGTTATATATATTCGCAAAGCACCTTCACCAGTGACAAACATAACCTTTACTGGTAATATTAAAAATAACCCAACATGTACCAATAAAACACTTTTAACTGGTAGTCTGGGTAGGCTGCGGAAAAATAATATCTTGCCCTCACACAAGTCCTACATGCAAGTGTGAGAGCAGATTTGGGGTTATTTTTAATATCAGTAAAGGTTACATTTTGCATTGGTGAAGGTCCTTTGTAAATATACATTATTTCATGTGTAAACAATTAACCCTTTCACTACCAGCGCTGTACATGTACGGCGCTGGTAGCGCTGTGCAAGCATGACGCCCGCTCGCGCGTGCAGCGGGCGTCATGGCCGGCAAGTCTCTGCTGTTTCAGACAGCAGAGACCTGCGGCTAATTACAGCAACTGGCAATAATGCCGATCGGGGTAATTAAATGCTTTAGATGCCGTGATCAAGTGAGATCACGGCACCTAAATGCGCAAAAACCCGGAAGCTCGTGCTTCCTGGCTTAGTACTGAAGCCCTGTGCGTCCAATCCGGACTTCAGTACATGCGCTGAATGCGCTGAGTCTCTATGAAGAAATTCAGAGCATTAATGCTGCAATTCTTATTTTGGCCACCCAACATAAGAAATGAGCAAAATGCAAAGAAATTGTCATTTTTTTAAATCCCTTATAGGTCAAAATTAAAAAACATAATTTTTAAGGTAATTTATGAGCCTTAAAATAATGATAAATCTTTTTTTTTTAAGTTAAAATATATATATAAAATAAAATAAATATTAAAGTTTAAATCACCCCCCTTTCCGTATAATAAAAATAATAAAATAAATACCAATAAATATAAACATCCTGGGTATCACCACAACCAAAAACGCCCATAATATTAAAATCAAAAAAAAAAAATCCAATACGGCGAATCAAGTAATGGAAAAAAGGGTCAAAATGGCAGATTTGCAATTTTTTCATGGCTTCTCTTACCACAAAAAATGAAATAAAATGTGATCCAAAAGTCATGAACACTTCAAAATGGTATCAATAAAAACTATGAGTTCTCCCGCAAAAAATTAGCCCTAAACAGCTCAGTAGACATAAGTATAAAAAAGTTATTCGGGTCAGAATATGGTGATGTAAAAAAAAAGTCTCAAAGTTTACATTTATTTTTACACTATTTATACACAAAAAACCTATACATATGGGGTATTGTTGTAATTGTACTGACCAAGAGAATGAAGGGCATGCCGTAAACAAAACGGCGTGGGAACAAAACCCGTAAAATGGTGGAGGGATTGCGTTTTTTTTCCCCAATTCCACCCCATTTGGAATTTTTTCCCCGCTTTCCACTTTATTTTATGCCTTAATTAATGATGGCATTAGAAAGTACGACTTGTCCTGCAAAAAATAAGCCCTCATACAGCTATGTGACTAAAAATATAAAAAAAAGTTATGGCTCACGGAAAATAGGGAAGAAAAATGAAAAGGCAAAAACAAAAAAAACCTCCGGTAGCCAAAGAGTTAAACAAATGAGATTCCCTTTCTAAGCCGAGTACATTTAAACACTACTATACTGCCCTCTGGTGGTCATGGAACATAATTACCGCAGTTAGTTATCACAGTCAGGGCTTCATTGACACGACTGTATTTATGCCTATTTATGGGACAGCAAAACATGCTGGTGCTGTCCACATCGGTACTTCCTTTCCGCGACCCACAAAAAAGATATAGCATCTCCTATTCTTCCAATTGCGGACAAGAATAGGCATTTCTATCATAGGGCTGGCTGCGCGCTGGTATCTGTGTTATGCGGTTCCACAATTTGTGGACCACAAAACACATATGGTCGTTTGAATGAGCCCTTACAGTTTATGCTACATTTGTTTACTGAGGGTTGAGGGATTTTGCAGTTAAGAATTAAAAGGGACACTTCCATCAGAAATATTTTTTTAAACTCGATATTCATGAAAAACAATTTTCTTTATTTTTGACATAATTATACAGGAACTGCACTAATTGTCCAATCCCTACAGCATTTAGTGCAGTTCCAAGCCTAAGAAACCTGAAGGACCTGTGATAACATCATCATCACAGGTCCTTAAAGAGGTTGTCTCACTTCAGCAAGTGGCATTTATCGTGTAGAGAAAGTTAATACAAGGCACTTACTAATGTATTGTGATTGTCCATATTACTGTCACAACCAGACAGCTGAGAAGCTCTGACAGAAGCCTTTCAGAACCTCCTCCTTGAGTTTTCTTTGTTGTGGTGTTCAGTTCCTCATCTTGTTAGCCTCTCTAAGCTGTCATGTAGTTGGACTGATTGCTTCCCTTTAAATTCCTCCCCATAATGCATTACTGGGCGGCTTATACTTCTTCTTGGAGTGTGTGTGCATGCTGATCCTATTTCCCAGTCTGCTACTAAGTTAAGTACTTTACATTTATCTGTTATTTTCTGTTTGCTGGATCCCAGGTGACCCCGACTCCCTCCGTGTCTGGTGTAGGGAGCCGGTGGTCGTGTCCCCTCACTATTGTAGGGTGTTCAGGTGTTATATAGTCGAGGTACGTGGATATGCAACCATCCACATTTGGGATTTTTGCATAGGCTGAGCAGCCAGGGAAAGTGCCAGGTCTTGTGCAGGGGTCTCCCTTTTGGTTCCTTAGCTTTGGATCCAGTGAGTCATATATGCATGTTGCATTGTCTTGTTTCCTGTACACCGTCCGTGACATTATAAGCCGCCAAAACCGTCTCAAGCATGGATCCGGTTTCACTTTTGGCTGAACGCTTCCAGGGTCTTTCATTGGAGGTAGCTGATCTCCATAAGACTTTTTCTCAGCTTCAAGTGACCGGTTCAGCTTGCGTTCATGGAGTTTGTTCTGAGCCTAAGATCTCGCTCCCGGATACGTTCTCCGGGGGTAGTGAGAATTTTGTGCATTTTAGAGAGGCTTGCAAACTCCATTTTCGCCTTCTTCCCCATTCCTCTGGTGATGAGGAACGGAGGGTGGGGATCATTATATCGCTGCTCAGGGGTAACGCTCAGTCTTGGGCCTTTTCGCTGCCGGAGGGGGCACGGCCCCTCCATTCAGTGGATGTATTCTTTTTAGCCCTGGGTCAGATATATGATGATCCGGATCGTATTGCTCTGGCTGAGTCTAGACTACGTCTATTATGCCAGGGTAAACAATCCACAGAGATATACTGCTCAGAATTTCGGAGATGGGCAGCTGATACTGGTTGGAATGATGCTGCACTCCGAAGTCAATTTTGCCATGGTCTTTCAGAGGGATTGAAAGATGCCTTTGCCTTTCATGAGAGGCCTATTTCCTTGGACTCTGCTATGTCTCAGGCCGTTCGTATTGACAGGCGTCTTAGAGAGAGAGGAGAGATATCTCCTTCCTGTCATACTCAGTCCCAGGACAGTGCAGCGGTCTCATTCTGTGCGCAGGGGTCTCGGTCGCTGTCAGCCCCTTCTGAGCAGGAGCCCATGCAGCTGGGGTTGATTGCTTCTGACAATAGAAGATTCAGCTCGCATGGGAGGGTTTGTTTTTGTTGTGGAGGTATAAATCATTTGGCAAATGTTTGTCCCTCTAGGAGATTCAGGCAGTTTTCTGGGAGTAATAAAGAAACAAACAGGAAAAAATCTTTTAAAAATGTTCCGTCTGTTACTATTGGCAGGGTTGAGGCGGAAATTGAAGGTTTTCCGTTTGCTTGTAGTTCCCGTTTTGTCCTGCCTGCTAGGGTGGCGCTAGAGAGCAAGAGCATTTTTTGTGAGATTTATGTGGATAGTGGAGCAGCTGTCAATCTCATTGATAATCAATTTGCAATAACTCATGGTTCCCAGGTGCACACTTTGGGAAAGGATATTCCTGTTTTTGCTATTGATTCCGCTCCACTTTCTCAGAAATCATTAAAGGGCATAGTTCACAATATCTGTTTAATTGTGAGTGATGCTCATGTTGAGGATGTGTCATGTTTCGTCCTTAGCGGTTTGCCTACTCCTCTAGTGTTGGGGCTACCCTGGCTCACTAAACATAACCCCACCATTGATTGGCAAGCGAGGCAAATAAATGGTTGGAGTGACTTTTGCAGAGAGAATTGCCTCACGACATCTGTTTCTGAGGTTGCTACTAAGACTGTACCATCTTTTCTCTCTGAATTTTCGGATGTCTTCTCTGAGAGTGGATTTCAGGATTTGCCCCCGCACAGGGAGTACGATTGCCCTATTAATCTCATCCCAGGCGCCAAGCTGCCTAAATCTCATTTACACAATCTTTCCCAACCTGAGAGGATCGCTATGCGTGCTTATATCTCTGAGAGTCTGAGAAAAGGACACATACGACCCTCGAAGTCACCTGTTGCCGCTGGTTTTTTCTTTGTTAAGAAAAAAGATGGTTCTTTAAGACCTTGTCTGGATTTAAGGGAGCTGAACAGTATCACTATTCGTGACCCTTATCCGCTTCCTCTGATCCCGGACCTGTTTAACCAGGTTGTTGGGGCTAAAGTCTTTTCCAAATTAGATCTAAGAGGGGCATACAACCTGGTCAGGGTCAGAGAAGGAGACAAATGGAAGACGGCCTTCAATACCCCTGAGGGCCATTTTGAGAATTTGGTTATGCCTTTTGGTTTGATGAATGCCACAGCCGTTTTTCAGCATTTCGTGAACAGCATTTTTTATCATTTGATGGGAAAATTTGTATTAGTGTATTTGGATGACATTTTAATTTTTTCCCCTGATTTCAAGACTCATAAGGAACATTTACGTCAGGTCTTGCTCATCCTGCGGGAGAATAAATTATATGCGAAACTGGAAAAATGTGTGTTTGCGGTTCCAGAAATTCAATTTCTGGGGCTTCTTCTCTCCGCTTCTGGTTTTCGCATGGACCCCGAGAAGGTCCACGCTGTGCTTGAGTGGGAGCTTCCTGAGAATCAGAAGGTGCTGATGCGTTTTTTGGGCTTTGCCAATTATTACAGGAAGTTTATTTTGAATTATTCCTCTATTGTTAAACCACTCACTGATATGACCAGAAAGGGGGTAGATTTTTCTTCTTGGTCAGTAGAGGCGCGTAAGGCTTTTTCTAATATCAAGGAAGGTTTTGCTTCCGCTCCCATCTTGGTGCAACCTGATATTTCTTTACCCTTCATAGTTGAGGTTGATGCTTCTGAGGTGGGTGTGGGGGCGGTCTTGTCTCAGGGTTCCTCTCCTGCCAAATGGCGACCGTGTGCCTTTTTCTCGAAAAAACTCTCCTCCGCAGAGAGAAATTACGATGTGGGAGATAGGGAATTGTTGGCCATCAAGTTGGCTTTTGAGGAATGGCGCCATTGGCTAGAGGGAGCCAGACACCCTATTACCGTATTTACTGACCATAAAAATCTGGCCTACTTGGAGTCAGCCAAGCGTCTGAACCCGAGACAGGCCAGATGGTCTTTGTTCTTTTCTAGGTTTAATTTTGTTGTCACGTTTCGCCCTGGAGTTAAGAATGTGAAGGCAGATGCCCTATCACGTTGTTTTCCGGGAGGCGGGAATTTTGAAGGCCCGGGTCCCATTTTGGCTGAAGGTGTGGTGGTCTCTGCTCTTTTTTCTGAATTGGAGGCAGAGGTGCAGGCAGCCCAGTCAGAGGCTCCTGATCTTTGTCCGCCTGGGAGGTTGTTTGTGCCTCTCGCTTTAAGACACAAGATTTTTAAGGAACACCACGATACGGTCCTTGCTGGGCACCCGGGGGCAAGAGCCACACTGGATCTCATCGCTCTGAAATTCTGGTGGCCTGCGCTTCGTAAGTCTGTTGAGGGTTTTGTGGCAGCCTGCGAGACTTGCGCTCGTGCCAAAGTCCCTCATTCACGGCCATCAGGTCCTCTCCTTCCCTTACCCATTCCTTCCCGTCCTTGGACACATCTGTCCATGGACTTCATAACGGACCTGCCTCGTTCCTCGGGGAAGACTGTGATTCTGGTGGTGGTGGACCGTTTTAGCAACATAGTGCATTTCATCCCTTTTCCTGGTTTGCCCAATGCTAAGACGCTGGCGCAGGCATTTATTGATCACATTGTCAAATTGCACGGTATTCCTTCAGACATAGTCTCTGATAGGGGCACGCAGTTTGTTTCCAGATTCTGGAAGGCTTTCTGTTCTCGCTTGGGGGTTCGGTTGTCATTCTCTTCTGCTTTCCACCCGCAGTCGAATGGCCAGACAGAGCGCGTCAATCAGAATCTGGAGACATATCTGCGCTGTTTTGTGGCGGAGAATCAAGAGGATTGGTGTTCTTTTTTGTCCCTTGCTGAGTTTGCTTTAAATAACCGTCGTCAGGAGTCCTCTGATAAGTCACCATTTTTTGGTGCATATGGGTTTCATCCGCAGTTTGGGACTTTCTCGGGAGAGGGGTCTTCTGGTTTACCTGATGAGGACAGATTCTCCTCGTCTTTGTCATCTATTTGGCAAAAGATTCAGGATAATCTAAAGAGCATGAGTGAGAGATATAAGCGTGTGGCAGATAAGAGACGTGTGCTTGGTCCGGACCTGAATGTTGGTGATCTGGTGTGGTTGTCTACCAAGAATATCAAATTGAAGGTTCCCTCCTGGAAGTTGGGTCCTAGGTTTATTGGGCCTTACAAAATCCTGTCTGTCATCAATCCTGTTGCCTACTGTCTTGATCTTCCTCAGACTTGGAAGATCCATAATGTTTTTCATAAGTCCTTATTGAAACCTTATGTTCAACCCATTGTACCCTCGCCTTTGCCTCCTCCTCCGAATATGGTTGATGGGAATCTTGAATTTCAGGTCTCTAGGATTGTGGATTCTCGTCTTGTCCGCGGTTCTCTTCAGTACCTTGTTCATTGGGAGGGTTATGGTCCTGAGGAGAGGATGTGGGTCCCAGTGACGGACATTAAGGCCTCTCGTCTCATCAGGGCTTTCCATAGGTCCCATCCTGAGAAGGTGGGCTCTGAGTGTCCGGAGTCCACTCGTAGAGGGAGGGGTACTGTCACAACCAGACAGCTGAGAAGCTCTGACAGAAGCCTTTCAGAACCTCCTCGAGTTTTCTTTGTTGTGGTGTTCAGTTCCTCATCTTGTTAGCCTCTCTCAGCTGTCATTCAGTTGGACTGATTGCTTCCCTTTAAATTCCTCCCCATAATGCATTACTGGGCGGCTTATACTTCTTCCTGGAGTGTGTGTGCAAGCTGATCCTATTTCCCAGTCTGCTACTAAGTTAAGTACTTTACATTTATCTGTTATTTTCTGTTTGCTGGATCCCAGGTGACCCTGACTCCCTCCGTGTCTGGTGTAGGGAGCCGGTGGTCGTGTCCCCTCACTATTGTAGGGTGTTCAGGTGTTATATAGTCGAGGTACGTGGATATGCAACCATCCACCTTTGGGATTTTTGCATAGGCTGAGCAGCCAGGGAAAGTGCCAGGTCTTGTGCAGGGGTCTCCCTTTTGGTTCCTTAGCTTTGGATCCAGTGAGTCATATATGCATGTTGCATTGTCTTGTTTCCTGTACACCGTCCATGACAATTGCTTCTTTTGCTGGCTGGATTAATCTTACCATCACATTATAAACTGCTTGTTTCCATGGTTATGACCATCCTGTAATCCAGCAGCGGTGGTCGTGCTTGTACACTATAGGAAAAAGCACCAGCCTTTCTGGTGGCCAGGGCTGTGGGAGCGCACATAGGCTGGTGCTATTTCCTATAGTGTGCAAGCATGACCACAGCTGCTGCTGGATTGCAGGGTGGTCGTAACCATGGAAATGAGCAGTGTATAATGTGATGGAAAAATGAATCCAGCCAGGAAAGGAGGCCATATGGACAATCACAATACATTAGTAAGTGTCTTGCATTAACCTTTAGTGATGAGCGGCATAGGCAATATTTGAATTCGCAACTTTTTGGCCAAAATATATGACAAAAATCAGTAATGTAATATGCACGCATTGCGCGCACAATATTTTTATACGTAGCATACAATAAACAGACAACCACACAAAAGCTGTATGCCAAAAGCTAGGTATGTGCAAGCTAGCAATGTATCCATGAGACAGGTACAGTCAGCATACCTTACAATGGCAACCTTATGCACTATAAACACATACAAGACCAAACGCAAAAACACAAATGCAATCGCACTCTGCCCTGCCTTTATGCTGGATGTTGAATGAGGCATTAGTGTACATTTTGGCCAAAGCGTAATAAGCCACTCACCACGTCAAGGTCGCCTCCATGAGTGGTCCCTAACACTAGTTCCTACCTGTTATGGGCCATGACAGCCACACAAAGTCCAGGGAGCACAGGTACAGCATGCACGCCAAGCACACTCTGCTTTTAACCCTGTCCGGTGCCATTACAGCTTTCATCGGATCCAGGGATGCAAGTACCAACATGCATGCTGAGCCCACTATATACTTCTCCTGGAGCCAAATGGCTACTGGTAGGTGCTATATAACCACTTCAGCCCCGCTAGCTGAAACCCCCTTCATGACCAGAGCACTTTTTACACTTCGGCACTACACTACTTTCACCGTTTATCGCTCGGTCATGCAACTTACCACCCAAATGAATTTTACCTCCTTTTCTTCTCACTAATAGAGCTTTCATTTGGTGGTATTTTATTGCTGCTGACATTTTTACTTTTTTTGTTATTAATCGAAATGTAACGATTTTTTTGCAAAAAAATGAAATTTTTCACTTTCAGCTGTAAAATTTTGCAAAAAAAACGACATCCATATATAAATTTTTTGCTAAATTTATAGTTCTACATGTCTTTGATAAAAAAAAAATGTTTGGGCAAAAAAAAAATGGTTTGGGTAAAAGTTATAGCGTTTACAAACTATGGTACAAAAATGTGAATTTCCGCTTTTTGAAGCAGCTCTGACTTTCTGAGCACCTGTCATGTTTCCTGAGGTTCTACAATGCCCAGACAGTAGAAAAACCCCACAAATTACCCCATTTCGGAAAGTAGACCCCCTAAGGTATTCGCTGATGGGCATAGTGAGTTCATAGAACTTTTTATTTTTTGTCACAAGTTAGCGGAAAATGATGATGATTTTTTATTTTTATTTTTTTCTTACAAAGTCTCATATTCCACTAACTTGCGACAAAAAATAAAAAATTCTAGGAACTCGCCATGCCCCTCACGGAATACCTTGGGGTGTCTTCTTTCCAAAATGGGGTCACTTGTGGGGTAGTTATACTGCCCTGGCAATTTAGGGGCCCAAATGTGTGAGAAGAACTTTGCAATCAAAATGTGTAAAAAATGACCGGTGAAATCCGAAAGGTGCACTTTGGAATATGTGCCCCTTTGCCCACCTTGGCTGCAAAAAAGTGTCACACATCTGGTATCGCCGTACTCAGGAGAAGTTGGGGAGTCATTTTACATATACCCATGCTGGGTGAGAGAAATATCTTGGCAAAAGACAACTTTTCCAATTTTTTTATACAAAGTTGGCATTTGACCAAGATATTTTTCTCACCCAGCATGGGTATATGTAAAATTACACCCCAAAACACATTCCCCAACTTCTCCTGAGTACGGCGATACCAGATGTGTGACACTTTTTTGCAGCCAAGGTGGGCAAAGGGGCACATATTCCAAAGTGCACCTTTCGGATTTCGCAGGCCATTTTTTACACATTTTGATTGCAAGGTACTTCTCACACATTTGGGCCCCTAAATTGCCAGGGCAGTATAACTACGCCACAAGTGACCCCATTTTGGAAAGAAGACACCCCAAGGTATTCCGTGAGGGGCACGGCGAGTTCCTAGAATTTTTTATTTTTTGTCGCAAGTTAGTGGAATATGAGACTTTGTAAGGAAAAAAGAAAAAAAAAGAAAAATCATCATTTTCCGCTAACTTGTGACAAAAAATAAAACATTCTAGGAACTCGCCGTGCCCCTCACGGAATACCTTGGGGTGTCTTCTTTCCAAAATGGGGTCACTTGTGGCATAGTTATACTGCCCTGGCAATTTAGGGGCCCAAATGTGTGAGAAGTACCTTGCAATCAAAATGTGTAAAAAATGGCCTGCGAAATCCGAAAGGTGCACTTTGGAATGTGTGCCCCTTTGCCCACCTTGGCTGCAAAAAAGTGTCACACATCTGGTATCGCCGTACTCAGGAGAAGTTGGGCAATGTGTTTTGGGGTGTCATTTCACATATAACCATGCTGGGTGAGAGAAATATCTTGGCAAAAGATAACTTTTCCCATTTTTTTTATACAAAGTTGGCATTTGACCAAGATATTTTTCTCACCCAGCATGGGTATATGTAAAATGACACCCCAAAACACATTGCCCAACTTCTCCTGAGTACGGCGATACTAGATGTGTGACACTTTTTTGCAGCCTAGATGCGCAAAGGTGCCCAAATTCATTTTAGGAGGGCATTTTTAGACATTTGGATCCCAGACTTCTTCTTACACTTTCGGGCCCCTAAAAAGCCAGGGCAGTATAAATACCCCACATGTGACCCCACTTTGGAAATAAGACACCCCGAGGTATTCAATGAGGGGCCTGGCGAGTTCATAGAAATTTTTTTTTTTTTGCATAAGTTAGCGGATATTGATTTTTTTTGTTTTTTTCTCACAAAGTCTCACTTTCCGCTAACTTAGGACAAAAATTTAAATCTTTCATGGACTCAATATGCCCCTCACGGAATACCTCGGGGTGTCTTCTTTCCGAAATGGGGTCACATGTGGGGTATTTATACTGCCCTGGCTTTTTAGGGGCCCTAAAGCGTGAGAAGAAGTCTGGAATATAAATGTCTAAAAATGTTTACGCATTTGCATTCCGTGAGGGGTATGGTGAGTTCATGTGAGATTTTATTTTTTGACACAAGTTAGTGGAATATGAGACTTTGTAAGAAAAAACTAAAACAAAAACAAACAAAAAATTTCCGCTAACTTGGGCCAAAAAAAATTCTGAATGGAGCCTTACAGGGGGGGTGATCAATGACAGGGGGGTGATCAATGACAGGGGGGTAATCACCCATATAGACTCCCGGATCAACCCCCTGTCATTGATCACCCCCCTGGTAAGGCTCCATTCAGACGTCCGTATGATTTTTACGGATCCATAAAACACATGCGGACGTCTGAATGGAGCCTTACAGGGGGGTGATCAATGACAGGGGGGTGATCAATGACAGGGGGGTGATCACCCATATACACTCCCTGATCACCCCCCTGTCATTGATCACCCCCCTGTAAGGCTCCATTCAGACGTCCGTATGATTTTTACGGATCCATGGATACATGGATCGGATCTGCAAAACACATGCGGACGTCTGAATGGAGCCTTACAGGGGGGTTATCAATGACAGGCGGGTGATCACCCATATAGACTCCCTGATCACCCCCCTGTCACTGATCACCCCCCCGTAAGGCTCCATTGAGACGTCCGTATGATTTTTACGGATCCATGGATACATGGATCGGATCCGCAAAACACATGCGGACGTCTGAATGGAGCCTTACAGGGGAGTTATCAATGACAGGGGGTGATCAGGGTGATCACCCCCCTGTCACTGATCACCCCCCCTGTAAGGCTCCATTCACACGTCCGTATGATTTTTACGGATCCATGGATACATGGATCGGATCCGCAAAACACATGCGGACGTCTGAATGGAGCCTTACAGGGGAGTTATCAATGACAGGGGGTGATCAGGGTGATCACCCCCCTGTCACTGATCACCCCCCCTGTAAGGCTCCATTCAGACGTCCGTATGATTTTTACGGATCCATGGATACATGGATCGGATCCGCAAAACACATGCGGACGTCTGAATGGAGCCTTACAGGGGGGTTATCAATGACAGGCGGGTGATCACCCATATAGACTCCCTGATCACCCCCCTGTCACTGATCACCCCCCCTGTAAGGCTCCATTCAGACGTCCGTATGATTTTTACGGATCCATGGATACATGGATCGGATCCGCAAAACGCATGCGGACGTCTGAATGGAGCCTTACAGGGGGGTTATCAATGACAGGGGGTGATCAGGGTGATCACCCCCCTGTCACTGATCACCCCCCCTGTAAGGCTCCATTCAGACGTCCGTATGATTTTTACGGATCCATGGATACATGGATCGGATCCGCAAAACACATGCGGACGTCTGAATGGAGCCTTACAGGGGGGTTATCAATGACAGGGGGTGATCAGGGTGATCACCCCCCTGTCACTGATCACCCCCCCTGTAAGGCTCCATTCAGACGTCCGTATGATTTTTATGGATCCATGGATACATGGATCGGATCCGCAAAACACATGCGGACGTCTGAATGGAGCCTTACAGGGGGGTTATCAATGACAGGGGGTGATCAGGGTAATCACCCCCCTGTCACTGATCACCCCCCCTGTAAGGCTCCATTCAGACGTCCGTATGATTTTTACGGATCCATGGATACATGGATCGGATCCGCAAAACACATGCGGACGTCTGAATGGAGCCTTACAGGGGAGTTATCAATGACAGGGGGTGATCAGGGTGATCACCCCCCTGTCACTGATCACCCCCCTTGTAAGGCTCCATTCAGACGTCCGCATGTGTTTTGCGGATCCGATCCATGTATCCATGGATCCGTAAAAATCATACGGACGTCTGAATGGAGCCTTACAGGGGGGTGATCAATGACAGGGGGTGATCAGGGAGTGTATATGGGTGATCACCCGCCTGTCATTGATCACCCCCCCTGTAAGGCTCCATTCAGACGTCCGCATGTGTTTTGCGGATCCGATCCATGTATCCATGGATCCGTAAAAATCATGCGGACGTCTGAATGGAGCCATACAGGGGGGTGATCAATGACAGGGGGTGATCAGGGAGTGTATATGGGTGATCACCCGCCTGTCATTGATCACCCCCCTGTAAGGCTCCATTCAGACGTCCGCATGTGTTTTGCGGATCCGATCCATGGATCCGTAAAAATCATACGGACGTCTGAATGGAGCCTTACAGGGGGGTGATCAATGACAGGGGGGTGATCAATGACAGGGGGTGATCAGGGAGTGTATATGGGTGATCACCCGCCTGTCATTGATCACCCCCCCTGTAAGGCTCCATTCAGACGTCCGCATGTGTTTTGCGGATCCGATCCATGTATCCGTGGATCCGTAAAAATCATACGGACGTCTGAACGGAGCCTGACAGGGGGGTGATCAGGGAGTTTATATGGGGTGATCATGGGTGATCAGGGGTTTATAAGGGGTTAATAAGCGACGGGGGGGTGTAGTGTAGTGTGGTGTTGGGTGCGACTTTACTGACCTACCTGTGTCCTCTGGTGGTCAATCCTAACAAAAGGGACCACCAGAGGACCAGGTAGCAGGTATATTAGACGCTGTTATCAAAACAGCGTCTAATATACCTGTTAGGGGTTAAAAAATTCGGATCTCCAGCCTGCCAGCGAGCGATCGCCGCTGGCAGGCTGGAGATCCACTCGCTTACCTTCCGTTCCTGTGCGCGCGTTCACAGGAAATCCCGGCCCTCGCGAGATGACGCGTATATGCGTCGTTGAGCGCAAGGCTGCCGCCTCCGGACCGCACATCTGCGTTAGGCGGTCCGGAGGCGGTTAAGCAGACTCAGTTTTATACTGACTTAAAAACCAGCCTCCAGGGCAGACTAACTGGTCAGGTGTGCATGACTGCATACAAGACCAGCTCTCTGTCCAGAAGGAAAGAGCCAGTGAGCCTCAATGTTACTTGATTTAGGTTGGATGGCTTGGGGGACCTGTGCACCTAGATCATTATCTATAGGGTGAGAAAAATATATATATTTTTTGGGGGATGCCAGCTTACTCTTCTCTCACTGCTCAGGAGGGCTGCATAAAATGTTTTAACTGTCCTAACATTATATTCCATAACCTTTCTACAGTTTTGTCAGGTAAACTCATTTGCATAAACTTGGGAATTTGGGAAAGACATGCAAATAGTATTTCAGCTGAAAAACAAGGCAGTTTCTGCTAATTTGCATGTCTTTCCCATATGCCCAAATTTATGCAAATTAGTTTACATAACAAAACAGTATAGAAAGGTTATGGAATATAATGTTAGGACAATTAGAAAACTCAAAATTTTTATGCAGTCCTCCTAAGCAGTGAGAGAAGAGATAACTGGCATCCCCAAAAAAATTATTTAAGATTTTTGTCACCCTAATGAAAATGATCTAGGTGTGCAGGTCCACCAATCCATTCAACATAAATAAAGCAATTTTGAGACTTACTGGTTTTCTCCTTTTGAATAGAAAGCTGTCTTGGTCTGTCTAATTTCTCCTCAGCCTTTTTCCTAAGACTTCTGGCTTGACTGGACTTGGGCAAGGGGTTGTCAGAGCTTCAGAGTGATGACTTGGAAGGTGATTACCCAGCTGAAGGATGGCAGTATATACAGTACAGACCAAAAGTTTGGACATACCTTCTCATTCAAAGAGTTTTCTTTATTTTCATGACTATGAAATTGTAGATTCACACTGAAGGCATCAAAACTATGAATTAACACATGTGGAATTATGTACATAACAAAAAAATGTGAAACAACTGAAAATATGTCATATTCTAGGTTCTTCAAAGTAGCCACCTTTTGCTTTGATTACTGCTTTGCACACTCTTGGCATTCTCTTGATGAGCTTCAAGAGGTAGTCACCTGAAATGGTCTTCCAACAGTCTTGAAGGAGTTCCCAGAGATGCTTAGCACTTGTTGGCCCTTTTGCCTTCACTCTGCGGTCCAGCTCACCCCAAACCATCTCGATTGGGTTCAGGTCCGGTGACTGTGGAGGCCAGGTCATCTGGCGCAGCACCCCATCACTCTCCTTCATGGTCAAATAGCCCTTACACAGCCTGGAGGTGTGTTTGGGGTCATTGTCCTGTTGAAAAATAAATGATGGTCCAACTAAACGCAAACCGGATGGAATAGCATGCCGCTGCAAGATGCTGTGGTAGCCATGCTGGTTCAGTATGCCTTCAATTTTGAATAAATCCCCAACAGTGTCACCAGCAAAGTACCCCCATACCATCACACCTCCTCCTTCGTGCTTCACGGTGGGAACCAGGCATGTAGAGTCCATCCGTTCACCTTTTCTGTGTCGCACAAAGACATGGTGGTTGGAACCAAAGATCTCAAATTTGGACTCATCAGACCAAAGCACAGATTTCCACTGGTCTAATGTCCATTCCTTGTGTTCTTTAGCCCAAACAAGTCTCTTCTGCTTGTTGCCTGTCCTTAGCAGTGGTTTCCTAGCAGATATTCTACCATGAAGGCCTGATTCACACAGTCTCCTCTTAACAGTTGTTGTAGAGATGTGTCTGCTGCTAGAACTCTGTGTGGCATTGACCTGGTCTCTAATCTGAGCTGCTGTTAACCTGCGATTTCTGAGGCTGGTGACTCGGATGAACTTATCCTCCGAAGCAGAGGTGACTCTTGGTCTTCCTTTCCTGGGGCAGTCCGCATGTGAGCCAGTTTCTTTGTAGCGCTTGATGGTTTTTGTGACTGCACTTGGGGACACTTTCAAAGTTTTCCCAATGTTTCGGACTGACTAACCTTCATTTCTTAAAGTAATGATGGCCACTCGTTTTTCTTTACTTAGCTGCTTTTTTCTTGCCATAATACAAATTCTAACAGTCTATTCAGTAGGACTATCAGCTGTGTATCCACCTGACTTCTCCACAGCACAACTGATGGTCCCAACCCCATTTATAAGGCAAGAAATACCACTTATTAAACCTGCCAGGGCACAACTGTGAAGTGAAAACCATTTCAGGTGACTACCTCTTGAAGCTCATCAAGAGAATGCCAAGAGTGTGCAAAGCAGTAATCAAAGCAAAAGGTGGCTACTTTGAAGAACCTAGAATATGACATATTTTCAGTTGTTTCACACTTTTTTGTTATGTATATAATTCCACATGTGTTAATTCATAGTTTTGATGCCTTCAGTGTGAATCTACAATTTTCATAGTCATGAAAATAAAGAAAACTCTTTGAATGAAAAGGTGTGTCCAAACTTTTGGTCTGTACTGTATACCAAATGTTAATTTCACGAACCCAGGTGAAATGAGGATCTGAAATTGTGTGGAGATTGAAATCTCGAAAGAAGAAGAAAAGAAAGGCAAGCTATTTTTCTTTGTGAACGACATTCTACTAAAGACTTTGGACATGAAGAAGGGAAGCATTCTTGCTCTCAACGATTCAAGGAAAGGTGTTTTACATTGTCACATTTGATAATCTTTCGGGTTGTCACAACTTGTACGAGCAGCTGAAAATCCATCACGCTGATCCTATTCTACATGGACTTAATTTTGTTCTACTCTACTTGACGGGGGAAGTTCCACTAATTGTACACATGTACAATTCCTTTGTTTCCTTATGTGACATTCAATTTTTTCTTTCGAGATATTGTTTAAAGGGGTTGTCCGGGTTCAGAGCTGAACCCGGACATACCCTTATTTTCACCCCGGCAGCCCCCCTGAGCCTAGCATCGGAGCATCTCATGCTCCGATGCGCTCCAGTGCCCTGCGCTAGATCGCGCAGGGCACGGGCTCTTTTGTTTTCAATAACACACTGCCGGGCGGTAACTTCCGCCCAGCGGTGTGTTCGGTGACGTCACCGGCTCTGAGGGGCGGGCTTTAGCGCTGCCCTAGCCGTTTTACTGGCTAGGGCAGAGCCAGATCCCGCCCATCAGTGCCGGTGATGTCACCGGGGTTCCTGTCAGCCCCATAGAGAGCCCCGGTACGTCACCGGAACTCAGAAAAATGCCTTTGCCCTGTGCAATTTAGCGCAGGGCAAAGGAGAGCAGGGCCGTTTCTAGGGGCGGGCGGGACGGGCGGCCGCCCGGGGCGCTGTCAGAAGCAGGGGGCGCCCTTGAGGTAAAAAAATAAAAATAATAAAAAAATTCGTTAAAGGATCGGGCGGCCGGCCGGCGGCGCCCCTCATGCTGAGCCTCCTGAGCGGCCGGCTCAGTGCTGCGCAGCCTGCCTGCACTGCAGACTGCTGAGTTGTTAGTGTAGCGTGGCCGAGCTCTGTTCGGTCCGGCCCAGGGTACAGGAGCATTTGTTTCTTGTACCCGGCCGGACTGAAAGGAAGTGCACACTAAGTGAGCACTTCCTGTCAGCCGGGTACAGGAAACAAAAGCTCCTGTACCGCGGAGCGAACAGAGCTCGGCCACGCTACATTAGAGGTGACAACATTGACAAGGGGGAGTAGAATGAGACTGAGAGTGACAAGGGAGGGGGGGGGAGTAGTAGAATGAGAGTGACAAGGGAGGGGGGGGAGTAGTAGAATGAGAGTGACAAGAGGGGGGGGAGTAGTAGAATGAGAGTGACAAGAGGGGGGGGAGTAGTAGAATGAGAGTGACAAGGGAGGGGGGGAGTAGTAGAATGAGAGTGACAAGGGAGGGGGGGGGGAGTAGTAGAATGAGAGTGACAAGGGAGGGGGGGGAGTAGTAGAATGAGAGTGACAAGGGAGGGGGGGGGAGTAGTAGAATGAGAGTGACAAGGGGGGTGGGGGGAGTAGAATGAGAGTGACAAAGGGGGGGGGAGAAGAGTGACAAGGGAGGGGGGGGAGAAGAGTGACAAGGGAGGGGGGGGGAGAAGAGAGTGACAAGGGAGGGGGGGGAGAAGAGAGTGACAAGGGAGTCCGCAGAGCCAGACTGCAGCCAGAGACCAGATCATCTAATTGTCCTGGTGGTAAGTAGACAATGCAATATGTGTATTATTTAATTGTTTAGTTATTAATACTACATTTTGCGGACCGCACATTGCCGGCACTAAGAGAATATGCCTATTCTTGTCCGTTATTGGGGACAAGAATAGGACATGTACTATTTTTTTTCAGGTTCGGAATTGCGGATCCGGGTCCGCAATTCCGGATCTGATAAGGGGGGGGGGGGGGGGTGCCAATTTTTATCTTGCCAAGGGCGGCAAAAATCCTTGCACCGGCCCTGGTCAGACTTACTGACGTCACGCGCCTGATCCTCCCACTAGGCGGCGCAGGCGCGTGACATACAGTGAGTGAGTGAGCGCCGCACTGCCTGCCTGTTACCGCCCGCCCTGAGCCCCTGAGCAGTGCTGATGCCTGCTGTGAGGCGAGTGATGGTCTGGGGGGGCATTAATTACAATGGGGGGATGGGGGTTATTACAATGGGGGGGGGCATTAATTACAATGGGGGGAATTAATTACAATGGGGGGGCCACTGTGGGAGACATGAAAATGGGGGCCACTGTCACTGTGGGGGACATTAAGTTTAATAAGGATCACTATGGACATTATTTAGAATGGAGGCTGCTGTTGGTGTCATTACTCATTATAACTGTATAATGTCTGATAGGCCTAGTCCTGAGCTGCGTTATATTACCCTGCCCATGCCCTGTATAATAATGTACCCATCCCTGATACCCCTTAGTTATATTACCCCGCTGGAGTAATATAACTAAGGGGTATCAGGGTACATTATTATACAGGGCAGGGTAATATAACTCAGGACTAGGCCTATCAGACATTATACAGTTATAATGACATCCACAGCAGCCTCCATTCTAAATAATGTCCATAGTGATCCTTATTAAAAATAATGTCCCCCCACAGGCAGGCTCTGCGGGCGGTGGCGCTCACTCACTGTACCTCACGCACTGCGTGACGTACCCGGGGGGGGGGGGGGGGGGGGAGTTTTTTTGACCCTCGCCCTGAGAGAAATTTTACCTAGAAACTGCACTGAAGGAGAGCATCGGAACATGAACTGCTCCGATGCTCATGTCAGGGGGGCTGCCTGGGTGAAAATGGAGGTATGTCCAGGTTCAGCTCTGAACCTGGACAACCCCTTTAACTTTGAAATCTGAAAGGAAGCTTATGAATAAAGCGGACTTATGGACCGTAAAGTATACATTTTTTGTCACCTTCAGGGAGGACCCTGGAGGAATTGGAGGATTAAATCTCCCCCATTAAGCTTCACAATTGGAAGAGACAGAGGGTACATTTATTATCCAGGGATGCCGGAATTTTGTCGAAAGTGTCATCAATTTGGCCACATACAAGCCAACTGTAAAGAGGAGGCAGGATTTTGTGGGAAGTGCCAACAAGCAGGGCATAAAAGCACCGACTGTCAGAATGTGATTATATGTAACCTGTGCAGAATGGAAGGCCATGCCTTTAAAGACTGTCCGAAGTGGGGTAGAGCTCGGTCATATGTGGATGTTTCCGTAGGCAAGGGACCTACAAAAGAACCGGAGGCCCCCAAAAAGTCTGGAGCTGCACCCGCTATGAAAGAACCGGAAAAACCTGAGACTACAAGCGTACTTGGAACATCCAGAGTGCTGATGAAGGAGAAAATAGTGGATCCTATGAAGAGTGCTCCTGGAAAATCTGCTCCTGCAAAGGTGGTAGGGGAACCTGCTACTGACACAGGAGTGAAGGGGACGATCGCAAGAGATGAAGCCATGGACCTACAGACAAAAGAAACAAAAAAAAAGTGAGTGATCATGAAGAACAGGTTCTCAGTGTCAAAAGAGCATCTCGTCAAAGTGCAGATGAGAGCGACAGCGGCTTAAGACCAACCGTGACCTTATCTGATCCTATGCACAGTCTTCAGTTTGAGAGCTTAGCATCACTAGAACCATTAGTTCCATTTATGTCAAGTAGTTCATCTGATGAAATGACCTGATGCGCAATGCTTTCCTACAAATTCATCTTACAGAAAGTGAGAAATTTCGAGCGAGCTCAACAAAGAGAGCTGCTTTTGTATGCAAAGAGACTTTTTGTTATTTGAAGTTTTTTCTTAATGGACAATGTCTGATACGCTAAAAATCTCCTCCCTTAACGTAAGGAGTATTAAAGGCGCATCTAAGTGAGCTGCTGTTTTGGCTTATCTGGAGACAGTCAACTGCAACATCATTTTTTTACAAGAATGTGGAATAGAATACTCCCCAAACTATGCAGACCTAAGGGAAAGTTGGACACAGGGCCCTTCATTGTGGTCTGGAGACAACAATAACAAAGCTACTGGAGTTGGAATACTATTCAAAGGAAATACTTGCCAAATCATTTCATACATGCAATTGATTCAAGGCGGAGCTTTTTTAGTAAATATGAACTTTAATGGCAGAGAAATCAAATTACTAATGTATAAGCTTCACCTGAACTTCATGAAAGAGCTGAGATGCTAGAGGACATACAACCTTTCTTAGCTGGTCAATCACCAGTGATCATGGCCAGAGACTTTAATTGTGCCCTAAAAGAGGAAGACAGAACTGGTGAGCAAGCAAGAAGAAGGGACAAAACAGTGCAGCAACTTAAAAATATGATTTTGGACTTTAATTTAATTGACATATGGAGTAATGTAAAGGAAAATGAACCAGGATACACATGAAGTAACTTTTTAGTTCAATCAAGACTGGATTATTTCTTCATTTCAAAAGTCCTGAAGCCTGTGACGATGTCCCTGGAGGGTAATATCTCCTCTAATCATAAGTTGCTTCTAGCTCAAAATTCAAATAACTGAAGGTGGATAAGGCAAAGGCGTATGGAGACTAAATGTGGATCTATTGAATGATGAAGATGTAAAGAAAGTATTTGTTTAAAACTACAAGAAATGGACTTGTTGGAAAGAAAAGTTCACGTCAATATTGCTATGGTGGGAATATGCAAAAGCCAAAACTAAAGGATTTTTCCTCAAAATTGGAATAAAAAAAGCAAAAGAGAAAAAACTGTGGTTCAAAAATCTTAATACCAAACTACAGATTTACCTGAAGCTGAGAAATCGAAGCTTTAAATACAGAAGTGTTGCCAGAATCTTGGAGGAAAGGTATCGTGACATTACTATACAAAAAAGGCGACAAATCGCAATTAGAAAATTGGAGACCAATCACACTCCTAAATACGGATTACAAAGTTATGGCCAAGTTGCTTGTGAACCGTATTAAAAAAGTAATTGGCAAAGTGATACATAAAGACCAAGTATGTGAAGTCCCAGGTAGAGGAGTATGGGAAAATCTCAACATAATAAGAGACTGTATCTGGTATCAGAATGAGAGAAACCAAGATCTAGCCATACTATCCTTGGACTTTCTCAAAGCATATGACCGAGTGTCACATGAGTTTCTCTGGTTGGTTCTGAAGCAAATGAACTTCCCAGATGTTGTAATAAAACAGATCATTGCTCTACAAAGAATCCTTCAGCCAAATTCTTATTAATGGTTTTTTGTCACTTTGTTTTCCGGAGTCAAGCAAGGTTGCCCCTTGTTAGCCATTCTGTTTATTTGTGTTTTGGAGCCACTGCTCTCGCTACTACAAAAAGACAAGGGAATCAAGGGTGTCTCTATACCTAGTGGTAATGGACTTACTGTTAAAACAGGGGCCTACATGGATGATGTCACAATCTTGTGTACAACAATATGCTGCTGCCAGTGGGGGATGGGATGTCAGGGGACAAGACTGCTGCCAGTGGGGAGGGGTGGTAAGTGGACTAGGATGTGCATGGTGTTATTGGATGTTGTTGGGGAGGTATTTTGTGCTGTGCTGTGAGATCAGATGCTGTTGCTGAGGTATTTTGAGCTTTATCATAGTATGTGGTGCTATAAGGGAGGATAATACAGTGCCTTGCAAAAGTATTCACTCCCTTGACTTTTTTCGTGTTTTGTTACATTACAGCCTTAAATTCAATGTTTTGTTAATCTGAAATTAATGTGATGGATCAGAACACAATAGTCTGGTGAAGTGAAATGAGAAAAATATATAAATAAAACTATTGTTCAGAAATAGAAAACAGAAAATTGGCATGTGCGTATGTATTTACCCCCTTTGTTAGGGAGCCCATAAAAAGCTCTTGTGCAACCAATTACCTTCAGAAGTCACATAATTAGTGAAATGATGGCCATCATTACATTTACACACCTTTTTTGAAAGGCCCCAGAGGCTGCAACACCTAAGCAAGACGCATCACTAACCAAACACTGCCATGAAGACCAAGGAACTCTCCAAACAAGTAAGGGACAATGTTGTTGAGAAGTACAAGTCAGGGTTAGGTTATAAAAAAATATCCAAATCTTTGATGATCCTCAGGAGCACCATCAAATCTATCATAACCAAATGGAAAGAACATGGCACAACAGCAAACCTGCTAAGAGACGGCCGCCCACCAAAACTCATGGACCGGACAAGGAGGGCATTAATCAGAGAGGCAGAACAGAGACCTAAAGGTAACCCTGGAGGAGCTGCAGAGTTCCACAGCAGAGACTGGAGTATCTGTACATAGGACGACAATAAGCCGTACGCTCCATAGAGTTGGGCTTTATGGCAGAGTGGCCAGAAGAAAGCCATTACTTTCAGCAAAAAACAAAAAGGCACGTTGTGAGTTTGCGAAAAGACATGTGGGAGACTCCCAAAATGTATGGAGGAAGGTGCTCTGCTCTGATGAGACTAAAATTGAACTTTTCGGCCATCAAAGAAAACGCTATGTCTGGCGCAAACCCAACACATCGCATCACCCAAAGAACACCAAAAACATCCCCACAGTGACACATGGCGGTGGCAGCATCATGCTGTGGGGATGTTTTTCAGCAGCCTGGACTGGGAAACTGGTCAGAGTTGAGGGAAAGATGGATGGTGTTAAATACAGGGATATTCTTGAGCAAAACCTGGCCGACTCTGTGCGTGATTTGAGGCTAGGACGGAGGTTCACCTTCCAGCAGGACAATGACCCCAAACACACTGCTAAAGCAACACTTGAGTGGTTTAAGGGGAAACATGTAAATATGTTGGGAAGGCCTGGTCACAGCCAAGATCTCAATCTAATAGAAAATCTGTGGTCAGACCTAAAGATTGCTGGTCACAAGCGCAAACCATCCAACCTGAAGGAGCTGGAGCAGTTTTGCAAGGAGAAATGGGCAAAAATCCCAGTGGTAACATGTGGCAAGCTCATAGAGAATTATCCAAAGCGACTTGGAGCTGTGATTGCTGCAGAGGGTGGCTCTACAAAGTATTGACTTTAGGGGGGTGAATAGTTATGCACATTGACTTTTTCTGTTATTTTGTCCTATTTGTTGTTTGCTTCACATAAAAAATAAAAATTAAAAAATCTTCAAAGTTCTGTAAATTAAATCATGCAAATCCTCAAACAATCCATGTTGATTCCAGGTTGTAAGGCACCAAAACATGAAAAAACTCAATGGGGGTGAATACTTTTGCATGGCATTGTATATGTACCTGACCATGAGATGAGGCATTTCTGTGTTCTACTTTTATTCCCTTTCTTATATTAGGGGCATGACCAAGTAAAGCGAAATTTTCCGCAGCATGCATTGAGCACCACTGTTTTTACGTGATGTCATATGTAGGCTGGTGAGGTCTCTGCTGCGCTGCTTTGTAATCACAGTCTGGCCCTGTAAGTGATGCTGTCTGCCATGCTAATAGCCAGGACAGAAAGCAGAATACATGGAGTGACTTCAACAAATCCAGAAAACCATCCATCTGTTTATTACATAGAAAATTTACATACAGGCTAATACAGTATTCGATAAAAAAAAATAATTATGTTAGCGTTGCTTTGTAGGAGGGTCTCGAGAAAATGGGTTTTATTTGAATATAATGGAGGAAAAACGAATTTGGGTTTGCCTCCTTCAGTGTAAGACTGGTCCAGTAGAGTCAGAGCCCACCTTAACTTATGCGGTACTATCTACTTGTTTAACGTTTAATAAAGGAACTGAAGGAAATAGAAGACATTTTTTTTTCTAGATTGTAAGCTCTTTGAGCAGGGACCTCACTCCTATTATTTGAATTGCTGAGTTTGTTAGGCTTGTTTCACACAAGTGTTGAAATCAGATACTTCCTTTGCCTGCTGGAGCCCACTGACTTTAATGGTACCCGGCGAGGATCCGTCCGGTTTCCGGCATTCGTGGCAGGATTCAGCTAGATTAAAAACTGTGCAAGAATCTATTTTTGTTCCTGCCAATTCAGCGGTTCCTCTGCTGAAACAGCCTGCTGGTTGATTTTAACGCTAGTGTGAAACTAGTCTTAGGGGGCATTCATATTACCATATGTATTTTGCCGTCCACAAAATGCGGATCCACTAAAAAATACGAATGAAGTCTGTGTGACATTGGTATTGCCTCCGTTCTTTTGCGGACCCGTTGTAACAATGCCTATTGTTGTCTGCAAAATGGACAAGAATAGGACATGTTCTATCTTTTTGCTGGACTGCGGAATGGACCTACGGATGCACAGTGTGCTGTCCACATCTTTTACGGCCCCATTGAAATGAATCTGTCCGATTGGGAAAAAATGCTATTGGGTTTTTTAATACAGTCCTGATCAAAAGTTTAAGACCACTTGAAAAATGGCAAAAAAACATATTTAGCATGGCTGAATCTTAACAAGGTTCCAAGTAGAGCTTCAACGTGCAACAAGAAGAAATGCGAGTGAGACAAAACATTTTTTGAGCATTCAATTTAATGAAAACAACGAATAAACTGAAACAGGCTGTTTTTCAGCTGATCAAAAGTTTAGGACCACACCTCCCAAAAAAAAAAAAATAAACCCCCCCAAAACAGAAATCCAACTTCCAAACATGAGCTCAGTAATGAGTAGCTCCGCCATTATTATCATTTCATAAATTTTTTCGGCATGCTTGATGCAAGAGTTTCTATGAGGTGAGTGGGAACATTTCTCCAAGTGGTGAAGACGGCCGCACGAAGGCCATCTACTGTCTGGAACTGTTGTCCATTTTTGTAAACTTCCCTTGCCATCCATCCCCAAAGGTTCTCAATTGGATTTAGATCAGGGGAACACGCAGGATGGGCCAAAAGAGTGATGTTATTCTCCTGGAAGAAGTCCCTTGTCCTGCGGGCATTGTGTACTGTAGCGTTGTCCTGTTGAAAAACCCAGTCGTTACCACACAGACGAGGGCCCTCAGTCATGAGGAATGCTCTCTGCAACATCTGGACATAGCCAGCGGCCGTTTGACGCCCCTGCACTTCCTGAAGCTCCATTGTTCCACTGAAGGAAAAAGCACCCCAGACCATTATGGCGCCCCCTCCACTGTGGCGCGTAGAAAACATCTCAGGTGGGATCTGCTTGTCATGCCAGTAACGTTGGAAACCATCAGGACCATCAAGGTTACATTTTTTCTCATCAGAGAATAAAACTTTCTTCCACCTTTGAATGTCCCATGTTTGGTGCTCTCTTGCAAAGTCCAAACGAGCAGTTCTGTGGAGTTCAAGGAGATGAGGTCTTTGAAGACGTTTTTTGTTTTTAAAGCCCTTCAGTCTCAGATGCCATCTGATGTTTATGGGGATGCAGTCAGCACCAGTTAGGGGGCTTTAATTTGGGTTGAGGATCGTCCAGTGTCTTGACGGACAGCCAATTGGATCCTCCGGCTCAGTGCTGATGAAATTTTTTTGGGTCTTCCACTTGACTTTTTTTTTCCCATAACCCTCAGGATCATTTAAGAAATTCCAAATCTTACTGCGTCCCACCTCAGCAGCGATGGCGCGCTGTGAGAGACCCTGCTTATGCAGTTCAACAACCTGACCACGTTCAAAATGGGAGAGTTTTTTTTGCCTTTGCCATCACAACTTGTGACCACCTGACAGAAAATGACAATGAATCCACATCTTTGCACAGATTTGGCCTTTTAAAGGCATGTGGTCCTAAAATTTGGATCAGCTGAAAAACAGCCTGTTTCTGTTTATTGTATTTTTCGCCCTATAAGACGCACCGGCCCATAAGACGCACCTAGGTTTGTGGGGAGGAAAATAAGAAAAAAAAATTAACCAAAAGGTGTGCTGTGTGTTTGGTGGGTTTGGAACTAATGGTGGTCTGTGGATGGCACTATTACTGGGGATCTGTGGATGACTGACACTGTTATGGGGGGGATCTGTGGATGACAGACACTGTTATGGGGGGGATCTGTGGCTTGCACTGTTACAGGGGGATCTGTGGCTGGCACTGTTACAGGGGGGGGGGATCTGTGGCTGGCACTGTTACAGGGGGGGGGATCTGTGGCTGGCACTGTTACAGGGGGGATCTGTGGCTGGCACTGTTACAGGGGGGGATCTGTGGCTGGCACTGTTACAGGGGGGATCTGTGGCTGCTACTGTTACAGGGGGGATCTGTGGCTGGCACTGTTACAGGGGGGATCTGTGGCTGGCACTGTTACAGGGGGGATCTGTGGATGGCACTGTTACAGGGGGGATCTGTGGATGGCACTGTTACAGGGGGGATCTGTGGATGGCACTGTTACAGGGGGGGATCTGTGGATGGCACTGTTACAGGGGGGGATCTGTGGATGGCACTGTTAGAGGGGGGGTCTGTGGGTGGCACTGTTATATATGTGCCATCCACAGACCCCCCAGCCCATAACAGTGCCATCCACAGACCCCCCCAGCCCATAACAGTGCCATCCACAGACCCCCCAGCCCATAACTGTGCCATCCACAGATCGCCCCCGCCCCCCCCCCCCCCGCCGCCAATATACAAATATAAGATGTCATATTCAATTAATAGTTATTAAACATGCCCCCTCACTCCTATTACTACCTTGCATCCTAATCGCTTCTGTAGAATTCAGGCAGGCCGGCGCGTCTCTCACTGACGTCACTTGCCTGGGCCGCCTGCTTCATTCATAAAGTAGGCGGCGCAGGCATGTGACAAGAGTTACGCTGCCGCCTGCCCGGCCTGCCTTAATTCTACAGAAGCGATTAGGATGTAAGGTAGTAATAGGCGTGAGGGGGCATGTTTAATAACTATTAATTGAATATGACATCTTATATTAGTATACCGGAGCGGCGGGGCAGGGCTATACTACACTAACTGCACCGCCCCGCCGCTATTGCCAGCCCCCAGATCCTCCTCCCAGTCCCTCCCCGAGTCCCCGCTCGCTCCTACATCGCAGTTTGCGATGTAAAACTGCAAGCATTCGCCCCATAAGACGCAGGGGCATTTCTCCCCCATTTTGGGGGAAGAAAAAGTGCGTCTTATGGGGCGAAAAATACGGTAATCGTTATTTTCAATTAATTGAATGCTCAAAAAATGTTTTGTCTCACTCTCATTTCTTCTTGTTGCATGTTGAAGCTCTACTTGGAACCTTGTTAAGATCCAACAATGTAAAATATAATTTTTTGCCATTTTTCCCCCACTGATGTACCCACTGGGCCCGGACCAACACATTCACCCCAGTCTTGCCAAAATCTCACCCTTTACTTTTTGTAGTCGGCTGATCGATCGTCCGGCAAGTCGAAATACACCTGCTGGGAATCGGATGCCAGGAATGGTGCAATGACCTCAGCCCACTGGTCACGGAGTAGCTTTTCCCTGATGGCCACTTTCTTGTACATTGCCAGGTAGGTTTTGATGTCGTCTGTGGGGGTCATCTTAGGAATCGCGGCACGGACTGCTTTCCGGGCATCTTGGACTCTCGGTGTTGCTCCTGCTGTCTGCAAGGCCATCACGTGTTGTAGCAGCAACTGGTTAGTCTCCTGCTGCTGCTTATTAGCCTTACGTTGCTGCAGGTTTGTCTCTGCAGATTAGCCTCCATGAGGGCCTTCACAACAGCCTCTATTTTGTTTAATGTACGACATACAACCGTGGCTGAAAAATGCAGAAACCAAAAATATCGGTGTTTACACCAGACTCACTCCACGATGCATGCATCCTCCACCAAATGTGGGGTTTCGCTCTGGTAGATAGGGTAAATGGGCGCAGTACAGAGGGAAAATGACTCAAAACCTCAGTGTTTATTCACTCTTGAGGCAATTGCACAAAACAGCATGTAACTTTGCAGTCTTGGTGTTAATTCACACACAATGGAAAGTTCATATAACACAAGTCACCTTGCTGGCAGTTATGCCTCCAGTAGTCCACAGCGTACGGCTCTCAGCCCTTCAACATGGCGGAAAGCCTCAGATCCCCAAAACAGAGACATCTCTGCTGAGCCCAGCTGCCTATTTAAGGACAGCAAGGTGCTGCCAAAACCCAGCCTGGACCGTGGGGAGTAGTCACCCACCCAGCACTTTGACTACTCCCAGTAAGAGCTGTCCCGGATTAGCTATTTACAGCTATACTAGCTAGCAAGGTGTCAAACAGCAACTGCTGCTGACACAGAAAACTGGCTCTTACTCTACCGAGGCCAGGAACTTCGGTGACACATACCTATCATCGATGATGATTCCTTGTGCCTTCTTACACTGAATACAATATAATAGTGGAGAAATCTAGTTCTCTATTTCTAATCCACAAGATAAGAACAAGCAAGTCTGTGTAATCCACCCCACAATATGGATACCAGAAAGAGAAGGTACAATGCTGCTTTAAAGGGCATCTGTCAGCAGTTCTGTCTCTATGACACTGGCTGACCTGTTACATGTGCACTTGGCAGCTAAAGGCATCTGTGTTGTTCCCATGTTCATGTCTGCCCGCATTGATGAGAAAAATGATGGTATTATATATGGAAATGAGACTCTAGGAGAAACAGGGGCATTGCTTTTACACTTAAAGGCTTTGCTCTCTCTACAACTGCGCCCCCTCTCCACTTTGTGAGGTTGTTTTCACTGCCTGGTCCTGTCAATCAAAGTGGGGAGGGTGCGGCAGTTGTAGAGAGAGCAGAGCCTGTAAGTGTAAAAGTAACGCTCCCGTTGCTTCTAGAGGCTCATTTGCATATATGCAGCCACATATGAACATGGGACCAACACAGATGCCTTCAGCTGCCAAGCGCACATGTAACAGGTCAGACAGTGTAATAGGGACAGAACTGCTGACAGATGCCCTTTAACCCTTTTACTACCGGAGGTTTTTTCATTCTTGCGTTTTCACTTTTCTTCCCTATCTTCCTTGAGCCATAGCTTTTTTATATTTCCGTTCACATAGCAGTATGAGGGCTTATTTTTTTGCGGGAAAAGTTGTACTTTCTAATACCATCATTAATTATGGCATACAATGTAGTGGAAAGCGATAAAAAAAAAACAAATGGGGTGGAATTGAAAAAAACTCCTCCACCATTTTACGGGTTTTGTTCCTACGGCAAAACTGACCCATGCTCTTCATTCTCTGGAATCAGTACGATTACAAAGATACCACAAATGTATAGGTTTTGTATGTCTAAATAGTGTAAAAATAAATGTAAACTTTGAAAAAAAACATCCCCATATTCTGACCCCCGTAACTTTCTTTATACTGTATAGGGGCTCATGTAGTTTTTATTGATACCATTTTGGAGTGTGTGTGATTTTTTGATCACATTTTATTACATTTTTTGGGGTAAGAGAAGCAATGAAAAAAAATGGCAAATCATCGATTTTGACCCTTTTTTCTGATACGCCATTCGCCGTATTGGATTTTTTAAATATTTAATAGTATGGTCGCGGTGATGTTTATATTTTTTATTTCTGTATTTATTTTTTTATTTTACGGAAAGGGAGGTGATTTAAACTTTTATTTTTCATATATTTTTTAACATTTAAAAATTTTTGTCATGATTTTGAAGCTCATATATGAGCCTATCAATTCTGTTTTTTACATTTTTAATTTTGTGCAATCAGGGATTTCTTATGTTGGTTGGCCTGCCATCTGGTGGCCAAAATAAGAATTGCAGCCTGAATACTATAAACCTTGTCAGCAAGGCTCATAGTATTCAGAGCCAGTGATGGTCAGTTCGCAGTGTTCGCCAGCGAACACATGCGGGCTGCCATCTTTAGTAAGGCAGACTCACCCGTCCGGCGATGCTCAGGTAAGTCCTTACCTGTGCCGGGAGCCGGTCTGAAATCAAATGCAGTCACCGGGAGCAGGCAGTTCCGAGAACAGCCCGATGAAGGCCCCGGCGGCTGTTCTCGGAACTGTCTGCTCCCGGTGACTGCATTTGATTTCAGACCGGCTCCCGACACAGGCACAGGTAAGGGCTTACCTGTGCATCGCCGGACGGGTGAGTCTACCTTACTAAAGATGGCAGCCCGCATGTGTTCGCTGGCGAACACTGTGAACTGACCATCACTGTTCAGAGCAACTACCGACAGCCCATTGGCCGCAGGGGCTGTCGCTGGGAAGCCCAGAAGCATGAGCTTCAGAGTTTTTGCGCATTTAGATGCCGTTGTCACGATACTAGTGGAATACTGCTGGAATCCAATGGCAGGGACAAGGCCTGTACACAGGAAACACTGGAGTCTTGAATAGAAGGTTGCAGGACTGAAGGATGTAGCAGGGCCAAGCAAGCGGAGCCGTAACCGGTAGCAACGGTGCAGGACTGAAAGATGCAGCAGAGCCAGGCAGGCGGAGCCGTTACCGGTAGCAATGGTGCAGGACTGAAGGATGCAGCAGAGCCAGGCAGGCGGAGCCGTTACCGGTAGCGACGGTGCAGGACTGAAGGATGCAGCAGAGCCGAGGTAAGATGAGCAATGGGTCAGGGCAGGTGGCACAGGAACGTAGTCAAGCAATCCGGGTCAGCAACAGGAGGTAGCAGGATGTCACAAAGTAGCAGGGTAAACCGCAAGCAGGAGGAACAAACCAGAGAGCTAGTTCCAAGCAAGAGGACTGCACGAGCAGAAGCTAAACACAATACACAAGCAATTAGTAACAGGCTTAAGAGGTTTAAAGAGGACCTTTCACTTGTATAAGCTATGTGAACGGAGTATGCTGCCATATACAGCGGCGCCCGGGGATCTTACTGCACTTACTATTATCCCCGGGCGCCGCTCCATTCCCCCGTTATAGGCTCCGGTACCTTTTCTTCTTAAGTTATAGTAGGCGGTCTTCCCTTGTCCTGTGGGCGTCTCCTTCTCCTAGGCTGCAGCGCTGGCCAATCGCAGCGCACAGCTCACAGCCTGGGAGGTTTTTTTCTCCCAGGCTGTGAGGTGTGCGCTGCGATTGGCCAGCGCTGCAGCCTAGGAGAAGGAGACGCCCACAGCACAAGGGAAGACCCGCCTACTATAACTTAAGAAGAAAAGGTACCGGAGCCTATAACGGGGGAATGGAGCGGCGCCCGGGGATAATAGTAAGTGCAGTGAGATCCCCGGGCGCCGCTCTATATGGCAGCATACTCCGTTCACATAGCTTATACAAGTGAAAGGTCCTCTTTAAATGTGAAACAGGAAGTAAGATGGCACCCAGCTGAGACACAATCCACCATCTTAACTGAGGGAGAACTTGAGGGCAAGACAATCTGAACTAAACAGACATAGCAGGATGATTCCTGACAGCCGTGATCTCACTTGATCACGGCATCTAAAGCCTTTAATTACCGCGATCGGCATTATTGCTGGTTAGGGTAATTAGCCGCAGGTCTTTGCTGTTTGAAACAGCAGAGACTTGCCGGCCATGACACCCGTTGCACGTGCGAGCGGGCGCCATGTTCGCACATCGCTCCGGCGCCATACATAAACGGTGCTGGTAGTGAAGGGTTAAGCAATTTCTTTTAGGATCTTTAAGGGTATGCCAAACGGTTAGGTTCCTGATGCAGTCAGGAGTAAATAAAAAAAAAAAAAAAAGTTATATCTGTCCTTTATACTTTCTCTCCTTTTATGATCCCCTCCGAATTTTGATTACAAAAATTGCATGCAGAAACCTGACCGTGTGGCCGTACTCGTGTAACGGTCAGCAGAGGAAGAGACCGTAGAGCAGGACTCAAGTACAGTGCAGCAGACAAGGAGGCTGAAGTAGAAACCGGCTTTATTAAAAGAGAACTCTAACTGCCGGAGAAGCAGATTTACAATATGAACAGCTTGAGAATTCACAATAAAGATAATGGAAATTTGCATAAAGAACACAAATGAATCACCAACACAAGTACAGACAATAGCAGGCTACTCTCTTCTAGGTAGTCCTATCTGTCCCCTCTACCCGGGGTGCACCTCTACGGTGCACTAAACTAAATCCTATTCCACTATGTCCTAGCTCAGGTTAGCATCAGTGCACTCACAGTTCGGTGTCCGGCACATGCAGGCAGATACAGTCTGGGTCCCGATCTGGTTGCTTGCTTGCTTGCTTCAGCGTGGCTCAGCTCTGGCCTCTCTTTATAGTCTCTGTAACTCTGGTTAGAGATAATCGGCAGCTCTGGACGTGTAATCAGGCAGGGCCTGGAATTCACTCACAGTTCCTCTGGTAAGTGCCTCACACTACAGCAGTCTCTCTTCTACACCAGGACACATCAGCTCAGTCAGAGAGCAAACACACTCTAATGTCCCAGATACTGTGTCACAGCAGGCAGGGAGAAATCACTCTAATCTTCCCTGTGGATCTCCCTCTCAGTGCACAGCGTCCTTCTTCCTGTGTACTCAGACACCTTCAGCCCAGGCTCTCTGCTCAGCCCGGAAAAAACACTTAACTCCTTGTCCTCTGGAAAAAACTCCTCTCACTGTCCTACTCAGCCACAGTGGCCTCTGGTGGCTGGAGGGAAACATGACAGTCTGCTATATATATATGTGTTGGAAATGTTGCTGGATGATCAGGGCTGCCTCTTACACTCGTAATATCATTTTACATATTGAGCACCGGTCGGCAGTAAAACAGTCTATGAAGCGTGTGGTATAAGAACTGGCCGTCCACATCATACGGATGACATTGTATAATACATATCTATGTGCTACATCAATGTGCAGGCCAGAGGGGAATGTTCTTGAAAATTCAAGAGGTCCTAGTTCTCCTTGAAGCAAGGTCACACACATTGTACCAGGGCAACATTTTCCCAAAATATGGGGGATTCAGCCCGCACAACCCTATGCAGGTGCAGATTGCTATGGCGAAATACAGATACAAATGCAAAAACACAAATGCAATCGCACTCTGCAACCAGCACTCTGCCCTGCCTTTATGCTGGTTGTTCAATAAGGCATTGGTGTACATTTTGGCCAAAGCGTTATAAGACACTCACCGCGTCAAGGTCGCCTTCATGAGTGGTCCTAACACTAGTTCCTACCTGTTATGGGCCATGACAGCCACACAAAGTCCAGGGAGTGTAGGTACAGCATGCACGCTAAGCACACTCTGATTTTAACCCCGTCTGGTGCCATTACAGCTTTCATCGGATCCAGGGATGCAAGTACCAACATGCATGCTGAGCCCACTATATACTTCTCCTGGAGCCAAATGGCTACTGGTAGGTGCTATATAAGCAGACTCAGTTTTATACTGACTTTAAAACCAGCCTCCAGGGCAGACTAACTGGTCAGGTGTGCATGACTGCTTGGAGATCGCCACGCCTCCAATATATACTACAAGGAAAAAATATGGGGGATTCAGCCCGCACAACCCTATATGCAGGTGCAGATTGCTATGGCGAAATACAGATACAAACGCAAAAACACAAATTAAATCGCACTCTGCAAACAGCACTCTGCCCTGCCTTTATGCTGGATGTTGAATAAGGCATTGGTGTACATTTTGGCCAAAGCGTAATAAGCCACTCATCACGTCAAGGTCGCCTTCATGAGTGGTCCCTAACACTAGTTCCTACCTGTTATGGGCCATGACAGCCACACAAAGTCCAGGGAGTGTAGGTACAGCATGCACGCTAAGCACACTCTGATTTTAACCCCGTCTGGTGCCATTACAGCTTTCATCGGATCCAGGGATGCAAGTACCAACATGCATGCTGAGCCCACTATATACTTCTCCTGGAGCCAAATGGCTACTGGTAGGTGCTATATAAGCAGACTCAGTTTTATACTGACTTTAAAACCAGCCTAAAGGCTGGGCAGAGTGCTGGTTGCAGAGTGCCATAGGAATCTGCACCTGCATAGGGTTGTGCGGGCTGAATCCCCCATATTTTTTCTTTGTAGTATATATTGGAGGCGTGGCGATCTCCAAGCAGTCATGCACACCTGACCAGTTAGTATGCCCTGGAGGCTGGTTTTAAAGTCAGTATGAGGCCTCATGCACACAACAGTATTTTTTCACGGTCCGCAAAAACGGGGTCCGTAGGTCCGTGATCCGTGACCGTTTTTTCGTCCGTGGGTCTTCCTTGATTTTTGGAGGATTCACGGACATGAAAAAAAAGTCGTTTTGGTGTCCGCCTGGCCGTGCGGAGCCAAACGGATCCATCCTGAATTACAATGCAAGTCAATGGGGACGGATCCGTTTGACGTTAACACAATATGGTGCAATTTCAAACGGATCCGTCTCCATTGACTTTCAATGTAAAGTCAGGAGTCCCTTTTATACCATCGGATCGGAGTTTTCTCCAATCTGATGGTATATTTTAACTTGAAGCGTCCCCATCACCATGGGAACGCCTCTATGTTAGAATATACTGTCGGATATGAGCTAGATCGTGAAACTCAGATCCGACAGTATATTCTAACACAGAGGCGTTCCCATGGTGATGGGGACGCTTCAGGTTAGAATATACTGAAAAACAGTGTACATGACTGCCCCCTGGTGCCTGGCAGGTGCTGCCAGGCAGCAGGGGGCAGACCCCCCCCCCCTGTTTTTAACTCATTGGTGGTCAGTGCGGCCGCCCCCCCTCCCTCCCCTGTAGTTAACTCATTGGTGGCCAGTGGGCCCCCCCTCCCTCCCCTGTAGTTAACTTGTTGGTAGCCAGCCCCCCCTCCCCTGTAGTTAACTCATTGGTGGCCAGTGGGCCCCCCTCCCTTCCCTGAAGTTAACTCATTGGTGGCCAGTGGGCCCCCCTCCCTCCCCTGTAGTTAACTCATTGGTGTCCAGTGGGCCCCCCCTCCCTCCGCTGTAGTTAACTCGTTGGTGGCCAGTGGGCCCTCTCCCCTCCCTCCCCCTCCTAATTAAAATCTCCCCCCCTATCATTGGTGGCAGTGGAGAGTACCGATCGGAGTCCCAGTGTAATCGCTGGGGCTCCGATCGGTAACCATGGCAACCGGGACGCTACTGCAGTCCCGGTTGCCATGGTTACTTAGCAATTTGTAGAAGCATCATACTTACCTGCGAGCTGCGATGTCTGTGTCCGGCCGGGAGCTCCTCCTACTGGTAAGTGACAGATCATTAGGCAATGCACCGCACAGACCTGTCACTTACCAGTAGGAGGAGCTCCCGGCTGGTCACAGACATCGCTGCTCGCAGGTAAGTATGAAGCTTCTACAAATTGCTAAGTAACCATGGCAACCGGGACTGCAGTAGCGTCCCGGTTGCCATGGTTACCGATCGGAGCCACAGCGATTAAACTGGGAGTCCGATCGGTACTCTCCACTGCCACCAATGATAGGGGGGGAGATTTTAATTAGGAGGGGGAGGGAGGGGAGAGGGCCCACTGGCCACCAACGAGTTATCTACAGCGGAGGGAGGGGGGGCCCACTGGACACCAATGAGTTAACTACAGGGGAGGGAGGGGGGCTGGCTACCAACAAGTTAACTACAGGGGAGGGAGGGGGGCCCACTGGCCACCAATGAGTTAACTACAGGGGAGGGAGGGGGGGCCGGCCGCACTGGCCACCAATGAGTTAACTACAGGGGAGGGAGGGGGGGCGGCCGCACTGGCCACCAATGAGTTAACTACAGGGGAGGGGGGGGCGGCCGCACTGGCCACCAATGAGTTAAAAACAGGGGGGGGGGTCTGCAGGGGGCAGTCATGTACACAGTTTTTCAGTATATTCTAACCTGAAGCGTCCCCATCACCATGGGAACGCCTCTGTGTTAGAATATACTGTCGGATCTGAGTTTTCACGAAGTGAAAACTCACCTCTGAAAAAGCTTTTATGCAGACGGATCTTCGGATCCGTCTGTATGAAAGTAACCTACGGCCACAGATCACGGACACGGATGCCAATCTTGTGTGCATCCGTGTTCTTTCACTGACCCATTGACTTGAATGAGTCCGTGAACCGTTGTCCGTCAAAAAAATAGGACAGGTCATATTTTTTTGACGGACAGGATCACGGTCTCGGCTGCAAAACGGTGCATTTTCAGATTTTTCCACGGACCCATTAAAAGTCAATGGGTCCGCGAAAAAAAAACGGAAAACGGCACAACGGCCACGGATGCACACAACGGTCGTGTGCATGAGGCCTAAAACTGAGTCTGCTTATATAGCACCTACCAGTAGCCATTTGGCTCCAGGAGAAGTATATAGTGGGCTCAGCATGCATGTTGGTACTTGCATCCCTGGATCCGATGAAAGCTGTAATGGCACCGGACGGGGTTAAAAGCAGAGTGTGCTTGGCGTGCATGCTGTACCTGCGCTCCCTGGACTTTGTGTGGCTGTCATGGCCCATAACAGGTAGGAACTAGTGTTAGGGACCACTCATGGAGGCGACCTTGACGTGGTGAGTGGCTTATTACGCTTTGGCCAAAATGTACACCAATGCCTTATTCAACATCCAGCATAAAGGCAGGGCAGAGTGCTGGTTGCAGAGTGCGATTGCTTTTGTGTTTTTGCGTTTATCTGTATTTTCCCAAAATAGTTTCCCAAAGCGCCAAGAAGGGAAAGACTCAAAAAAGGTGCAGAGAGTGCTTTAGAGGGGTATAAGAAAGGACACCGTCAACCAGTGTGTCATATTCCCCACCAAACCTGGACTTTGAATTAGGCCTCTTTCACACTACAGTATGTCCATTTCAGTGTTTTGCGGTCCGTTTTTCACGGATCCGTTGTTCCGTTTTTTTTCTTTCGTTGTGGTTCCGTTTCCGTTCCGTTGTTCCGTTCTTCCGTATGGCATATACAGTATACAGTAATTACATAGAAAATATTGGGCTGGGCATAACATTTTCAATAGATGGTTCAGAAAAAACGGAACAGAAACGGAAGACATACGGATGCATTTCCGTATGTGTTCCATTTTTTTTGCGGACCCATTGACTTGAATGGAGCCACGGACCGTGATTTGCGGGCAATAATAGGACATGTTCTATCTTTTAACGGAACGGAAAAACGGAAATACGAAAACGGAATGCATATGGAACACATTCCGTTTTTTTTTGCGGAACCATTGAAATGAATGGTTCCGTATACGGACCGTATACGGAACGCAAAAAACGGACCGCAAAACGGAAAAAAAAACGGTAGTGTGAAAGAGGCCTTAAAGAGTGTTTTTAAATTGATCTTACATCCCTTGATTTTTTATTTAATAGACCCCCCTTTTTATTTAACTGAAATAAAGTGGCCTAAATGGGAGGAAATGCTCAAAAACCTCAAACACTGTGGAGTGTTTATAACCGGGGGAGCAACTCCCCCGCACTTGATCCGTTGCTAATGGCAATCCCCAGCAAAAATGCATACAATGGAGGATGCAGACAGCATGCACCACAATGGCATCCTACACATGATGGGATCATGTGTGGATGCAAATATAAAAATACTTTTTATTTACCCTGATGTACTCCACACAACTCATACTGCCCAAAGTCCCCCATGCAACTTCTTCCCTTCTGAGCCCTGCCATGTGCCCATGTAGGTTACTGCCAGTTATTGCCATACCCAAGAGAGACAGCATTTTTGGAGTATGAAGCTCCTGTGGCATTACCCAGGCACAATATTTATGGCACTGAAATAGAACATCAAAGAAATGACATTTTCACTCTGCACCATCCGTTGACCATTCACTGTGAGTCAACACCTATGGAATCAAAATGCTCACCACCCACCTAGATGAATGCCATAAGGGGTGTCGTTTCCAAAATGGCTTCACTTCTCAGGGGTTTCTGATATTTTGACACCTCTGAGCTTCCATAATGCCATTTCTTTTCTGAGCCCTGCTGTTTGCCCAAACAGCAGATAACAGACGATCTGGGCACAATATACTTGGCACTTAAATGGCATATCTGAAAAGAAATTGTAATTTTTACTCTGTCTACACCATCCAATTCACATCAAATGTGGGACCACAAATGTGGGGCCAAAATGCTTTCTCCACCACTATGACTTAAGGCAGTGTTCCTAAACTCCAGAGCTTAGGGCCCACCTACCGGTCAGGTTTTCAGGATTTCCTTAGTATTAAGCAGGTGATATAATTAGTGTGAATGCATCAGGACTTACCACAAGTGTTCATTCTGTGGGATATTCTCAAATCATAACTGGTAGGTGGGCCCGGAGGACTGGAGTTGAGGAACACTGCCTAAAGGGTGTGGTTTCCAAAACGGGGTCAATTATCTGGGGTTTTAACTGTTCTGGTACCTCAGAGGCTCTGCAAATGCAACATGGCACCTGAAGTCCATTTTAGCACCAAAAACTAAATAGAGCTCCTTCCCCTCCAAAGCCTGCCATTGGCCCCAACAGTAGTTCATGACCACATAGGGGATATGGCCATACTCGGGAGAAAATGCCTTTCAAATTGTTGGTACTTTTTCTCCCATTATGCTTTCTGAAAATAATATTTTTTGTGGTACAACTAAGTATTATTGGATAAAATGTCAATTTTCATTTTCACAGCCCAACTCTAATGTTATGTAATATCAGTGGGGTCAAAATGGTCACTTTCTTTCGTTTTATGATCCCCTTCCAATTTTGATTACAAAAGACAAATGGTAATAACTAACATATTAACTAATTAGTGTGGTATGACTTGGAATTTTTTATTACCATATAAAGGGACACATGTCAGATTTGGAAAAAAAAAAAAAGACATAACATGCACAGTATAACATAAACAACATACATACATGCGCAGGAAAATACAAATAAATCAATGAGTAGTCTATCAAATAACCGTCTACTGTAGGGCAGGGATCAGCAACCTCCAGCTCTCCAGCTGTTCTGAAACTGCAACTCCCAAAATGGTCCATTAACTTCTGTGGGAGTTATAAGAGTTATAAGAACAGCCAAGCATGTGTGCATGCTAGGAGATGTAGTGTCTCGGCAGCAGGAGTGACAAAAATTGCTGACCCCTGATCTAGTCCCGATGTGTATGTTTTAGTAACTATGAGTATACCCCAATTAAATAACACTTCTAGAGCATCTTTACATATAACATTATGTTGTGCCATTCCTCTATAATGCCGACTAGTTTATGAATTAATTTCAAGCAGTCTGCAATAATGGTCCAGCAGGGTGTTACCAGTTGAGGGTGTGTCCTTGCACATAGTCTGACACTATCCAATCAGTGCTGCCAGTCCCACACTGTGCAGGGACCTATCCACAACTGGTAATGCAACGCTCTAATCCTGGCATCTGGGGTATCCCTTGCCTCTTAGAAGGCTTTCACGATATATGTCCCTCTTACAGAGCAAGTAGTCATGACGCAAGTTGCATTTAAGCAACGAGTACATGGAGTCCTCTTTGTAGATGGTAGTGTTGGTACTCAGGTGTAGGATTGCCAGAGTGTAGAGTGACCTACAATCTCTCTGAAGGTGTTGTATGCACGTGTCACGGTGCTCCTACCTGGATATCCTGGTATCCCAGACGGGGTCGGACGAAGCAGTGCAAAATGGGATGAATAACTTGGATGTAATAGACTTGTAGTAATGTTAAACAGAGCTTTACTGTGTATAAACTTTAATCAAGGAACAATCTTCCAAACTTCATCTTGGTCATCAGCAGGTTTTTGGCTTGAGTTCTGGCAGGCAAACACTTCTGCAACAATCTCAGCTCTGTTATAATGTAGCTTTCTTAGCTCTGCTATGTTAGCTGGATTAAATAGGAAATAGGAATAGGAAACTCTGGGCCTAGAAAAGCGGATTATGCTCTGCTGGCTGATACACAGACTTCCCCTTACAGGGGCTGCTCTCAACTGCTTCATAACTAACTCCTCCCTCTATAGAGAGGGGATTAGAATGGAAGGGGTTCCATTCTAGGTAATTCAGCTGTGCCAGAAATACCGCCACCCGCTGGTGAACCAGGCACATTACATGTAAACCAGTTACTAAACTATAAATACTTTTACACAGCGTAAAGGATCTAGAATAAATACATGCGGTACACCCTTAAGGATAGTGGGGGGTGCAGAAAGAGTGGTAATGCCACTCTGGGGCGTTACATTAACACCCAGATGGACATTTATTGCAAAGTGCTGGCAATTTATTCATAACATCTTAGCAGGAATAATAGAGGAATGGCACAACATACAGTCATAAGATTAGATGCTCCAGAACAGTGGCGTACATAGAGAAGTAAGGGCCCCATAGCAAGGATGAAACCGGGCCCCCCACACAGGAGAGAAGGGGCTCTGCCTAATCCCTTTTCAATGACCTGACCAAGTTTTCATCCCCAGTAGAAGAGGAGACGATCCCAACTGGGCCCCCTCTTGCCCTGGGCCCCATAGCAGTCGCATGGTCTGCCGCTATGGTAGTTACGCCCCTGCTTCAGAATTATTATGCAGAGAATGCAAGTAGTAACGAAAAACAGGCATGTCAGGAGAAGGGACAGGTCCTCTTTAAAGGGGATATGCAAGAATGGGTGGGATTTTGGCAAGCTCCCCCCCTCCCGTATTTGGCCGGACCTGTAAAGAGAAGCTTACTTTTCCAGAATTCCCTGTGCCAGCTCCCCGCTCCTCCTTCCCCAGGCTTACAATGCTTCACTTGCTGTGGTGGAGACCAGATGTCCCTTTGTCATTTGACCAAACATGTGGTTTGCCGCCATCATGGCAGCGGCAAACCAGATGTATACAGCGAGGGGGCCGAGTGGAGCATCCCAGGCCTGGAGGAGTAGGAGTGGGAACCAGTGCTAGGAAGCAGGTGAGAAAGCTTTCCTTTGCAGGTCAGGGGAAATGGTGGTGGGGTGGGAGGTTTGCCACCCCCCCTTTCTTGCACAGCCCCTTTAACCTATTTACAACCTCCGCCGTACATGGTGAAAGTCGGATCTTCAAACATGGCACCCACTAACGTGTGCAGCAGACGCCATAGCCGCCGGTTTTCTGCTGTTTCAAGTCTGATCGCATACATTTCACCCTTTAGATGCTGTGGTCAAAAGTGACCATGGCATCTGAGCAGTCTGAAAGTGGAAGCCATGTTCTCCCGCTCCTGTAACAGCATTCCCTGATTGAGATGCCCATAACAGGGATGCCCAACCTGCGGCCATCCAGCTGTTGCAAAACTACAACTCCCAGCATGTCTGGACAGCCTACAGCTATTAGGGCATGCTGGGAGTTGTAGTTTGCAACAGCTGGAGGGCTGCAGGTTGAGTATCCCTGTGTTACACTATACTAATAGCCCGAAGCCTCAAGCAGGCTTTGGCAGCTATGACCCTGCTTTCACACCTGAGCGTTTCTCAAACGCGCGTTTTACGCGCGTTTTTGTCGCGCGTTTTTATGCGCGTTTTTTGTAATAGTAAACGCGCGTTTGTGTGATTGACTGCAGTGTCCTATGGCCACAAACACGCGTCAAAACGCCCCAAAGAAGCTCAAGTACTTGATTATGCGTCGGGCGTTTTACAGCGCGATCGTACGCGCTGTAAAACGCCCAGGTGAGAACCATTCCCATAGGGAAGCATTGGTTTTCATGTGTTGAGCGTTTTACAGCGCGTTTGAACGCGCTGTAAAACGCTCAGGTGTGAACTTAGGTTAGTGCAACATACCAATATAGGCCACTAGGTGGCAGCACTGTATTGTTATAATGAAGTGTTCAATGATGGCTATATAGCCATCAATGAACACAATCAACAGTCTAATTATTGCTAGTTATAGTCATATAGTTATAGAAGGGTGACTTAAACATTTAAAAAAAAAAAGTTTTTTAAAAATAGATTTTTTTTTTTAGAAGTTTAAACCCCCCCTTCTCCAAAAATAAAAATACTTAACCAATAAAACAATACACAAAAATTCCCGTAGTATTAAAATTTAACAATATTAATCCCATATAATGAATGGTGTAACGGAAAAAAAAATGGCTAATTCGACATTTGTCACTTCAACTTCCCCCAATTTTTTTTTATAAAACATTATCAAAAGGTCACATACACTTCGAACTGGTATCACGAATTGCCCTGCAAAAAATAAGCTCCGTACGCATAACTCCAAAACAGTTATAGGGGTCAGAATATGGTGATAAAAATTGTTTTTTTTTCAAGGTTTTTTATTTTTTTCATTTTTAAAAGCAAGAAAAACTGTACAATTGTGGTATCGTTGTAATCGTACTGACCTGGAGAATAAAGGTAACAGTTCAAGTTTACCGCATAGTGAATGCTGTAAAAAAAAAAAAACCATGTTGGAATTGCATTTTTTCCGGTTCCACCCCATTTGGAATTTTTTTCCCACTTCCCACTACATTGTATGCAACTGTAATGGGGGCCATTAGAAAGTACCTGCACAATATAAGCCCTCATAAGGCCCTCGGAATGCCCTCCGAGACATACCATCCGTGAGCGGGCCATATGTCCCGGAGCAGCATACATTGTGCGCATGGGAGCGCACAGCATTATAGGTTACTATGATACTGTGTGCATCGGGCCGCCTGCAGGACTACTGTCCTGCATTCGTATGATCATATGAGTGCAGGACGGTAGTCCCGCAGGCGGCCCGATGCGCACAGTATCATAGGCGGCCCATGCGCAAAATGTATGCCGCTCCGGGACATATGGCCCGCTCACGGACCGTATATCTCGGAGGGCATACGGTCGTGTGCATGAGCCCTTAGACAAAGATTCACACTGAAAGTAGTCTAGATTTATCATTAAGGGGTTGTCCCTCAAAAAATATTCTACATATTTCTAACCAGAACCTGGATCTGAATACTTTTGTCATTGCACGTAATTAAAAATGTATTATAGCCACTGAGTTATTCACTGAAATCTATCTGTATAGCGCCATCTGCTGTTCACTCTTTCTCTAATTTCTGTGTCCACCTGATTGAGGTGGACATGCATGCTTAGTTCCACCCTTCAACTGCCACCAGCTACAGCAGACAGGACAACCCACTGAGAAAATACACGCCCCTTGAGCTGCCAGCCTGAACTATATCTAGCAGAACAATTGGCACAATGAATGGTGAGATCTCTGGATCCATGTGAGGTCCAGGGCTGGTTCTAGCTTGAGAGACTGTTGTGTACTATATGATGTCTGATTTTTTATTTTTTTTTACATTACTCATCGAATAACCCCTTTAAAGCTATCCAAAATTTGAGATGTGGTTTCTAATAGGGCGTACCACTTGGTCCCCTCCTTTTGCGCCCTTCCACCATGGATCTGTATAGGTTGGGTGAGCACTGGATGGCTTAGAAATAAGGCAGGCAGGGGGAACACATTTTGGCACAAAGACAAACTTTACAATACGCAGCTTTAGTACATTGCGCTTGGCGGTGGAAACAACATTGTCCATAATCTTGGTGGTTCAGTCTCTTAAGATAACATTTGTCCCACAGGGAATCTGTGTCCCTCCATACAGATTCACACATGGCGCACGGATCTGGACTTGTATTCTGTTGCAGCAATGGCATGTGGCCACAAGGAGGCACTGTGCTACTATTCTGCAACACACTAATGAAACGTGTTGGTGAAAGGTGCATTTTTTTTGCTTTCAGACAGCAAAGTGGTTCTCACAATTACACATGTATCCATTGCAGGGGTTTTACAGAAACCTGACCAGGGGGTCTCATATTCAGCACCTAGCACCGCGCTGGAATGGATGCATATCTTGTTACTTGTTTGCTTTCTGCATTATAACAACCCGAGACATACAAATCATCAGCACCAGGACGCTGAGATCAATAAGGAGGAGTGCAAAAAATCTTAAAAGGGCACCTACCAGCAGGATCGACCCCATTAACATTGGTGTGTTGCCTGTTGGGGTTAATCCTGCTGCATAAAGTGATGCAATGTGCCACAAAACATTTATTCTTTATGCAAATTATGGCATCCCTGTCTATAGGAGCACTTAAAGGGGCATCGTGCTGGGTGTGTGGGCAATTAAGGGGGTATCATTCGGTATGGGGGCACTTAAGGGAACCTCATACTGTGTGGGGGGCACTAAAAGGGTCATCACTCTGGGGGCACTTAAGAGGACCTCATACTATATGAAGGTACTAATGGGAGAATCATACTGTGTGTAGGGCACTTAAAGGGCTTCTGTCATCAGGAACATCGCTATTAGGGTCCATTCACACATCCGCAATTCCTTTCCGTATTTTGCAGGAACGGAATTGCGGACCCATACATTTCTATGGGGCCGCACGACGTGCGCCCCCGATCCGGAATTTCGGACCCGCACTTCCGGGTCCGCAATTCCGATCCTGAAAAAAATAGAATGTGTCCTATTCTTGTCCACAATAGTGGACAAGAATAGGCATATTCTCTTAGTGCCGGCAATGTGCGGTCCGCGAAATGCGGAACGCACATTGCCGCTGTCTGTGTTTTGCGGATCCGAGGATCCGCAAAACACACACACGGATGTGTGAATGGACCCTTAAACTGGCTGGCTTTAGACATGTGCTGATATCAGCTGAAGCAGTGGCAGGGTTTACGTCATCCTGCCTGGCCCTGTCAATCAACATGATGAGGGCGTGGCCAGAAGAGAGAGAACAGAGCCTCTAGGAGTAGGAACAACACCCCCATTGCTCCTACAGGCTCATTTGAATAAAATAAAATAAAATAAATTCATTTTTCCCAAAAACGGAGGCACATAGAAAGAAGGGACAAAGACTGTTGGTTTCAGCTGATGTTAGCACATGTCTAAAGTCAGCCAGTGTAATAATGATAGTCCTTTAAAGGGCTTCTGTCACCCCCCAAAAGTCATTTTTCATGTTTGGGCTAATTAAAATCCTTATAGTGCGATTATTCAATATATAGTGCTCTTACCTTTTTCTGTGGCTTAGTTTCTTTAAAAACCGCACTTTTATAATATGTTAATTACCTCTCTACCAGCAAGTAGGGCGGTTGCTTGCTGGTAGCCGCCGCATCCTCCTTTAAAAAAAAACGCCCCCTCCTCCTGCTGATTGACAGGGCCAGGGAGCGCTCTCCTCCTCCGGCTGGCCCTGTCAGCATCTCAAATTCCGCGCCTGCGCCTTACGTGTCTTCATTCGGCGCAGGCGCTCTGAGAGAAGGACGCTCGCTTCCTCAGCACTCCCTACGCCGATGACGTCACCTCTAAACCCGAAAGAGAAGACGTCATCGGCGCAGGCGCACTGAGGAGGTGCTGAGGAAGCGAGCGTCCTTCTCTTAGAGCGCCTGCGCCGAATGAAGACATGTAAGACGCAGGCGCGGGATTTGAATTGCAGACAGGGCCCGCCGGAGGAGGAGAGCGCTCGCTGGCCCTGTCAATCAACAGGAGGAGGGGGTGTTTTTTTTAAAGAAGGATGCGGCGGCTACCAGCAAGCAACCGGTTTGGATCCCTTTTCTCTGTATAGGGCTGAGTTTCTGTAGTAGCAGGATCTGAATTTTCTCTCTGTTCCATCAGGCAGCTCAGCTGACGGCTCCTTATCTCTGATCTCTGACCTTATAAACACTCATTATAGCTCAGTTCTTATCTTACTGATAAGAATGTGGCTTAAATAAGTGTTTAATGACCTTTTTAGTAATTTAGAGATGAGGTTTATTACATGACCGACACAAAGTCAAAGTGAAAGTACCATTCACAAAGCTAGACAAACAGTTAACCCTTTGTGACAGAACTGCTCAATATTTTTAATAAAGACCAATTGAAAAAATTATTTTTAGCCGAAAATGAGTAAAATGCATGTCAATCATAACTATGAGTATAGCAACCTGTGAAAAAAGTTGCAGAGGGGGCCCTACCATTCTTACACCTAGCTACTGTGTCTAATGGCTAGCAGAGAATGTTAACTGTGTATTTATTTCCAGGTCCTCTGATACTGTGCCTTAATAATACTGTTATGTATTGTATTTACTGCACTGTGCCTGGTTGTCCAGCAGGTGGCAGTGTATCTGGCAGAGAGTTCCTTTAGTTAGAATGGAACTTACCATTCCATTCTACCCCCTTTTGGGCAGAAGTGGACTAGTCCTGCTTCCTACTAAGGGAAGTGTTGTAGGAAAAGTTGTAGTGGAGTTGAGAGATGGAGCGAGATAGTGAAGCAACATGGGGAGGTGAGGGAGAATTTTCCCCTCACTGCTGCAGGAGTAGCTCAGAGAGTAGCCCACTCCTAATATATAAAAGGACTTGCTACCTCTGAGAGGCAAAACAAAGCCAAAGAACCCTACTCAGCAGATACTAGCACAGCAGAGAGGGAAAGCAAAGTATTCAGGATTGCATGTCGTAGTTTTATTCTGGCCGCCTCTCGGCATGTTTGCCTTGCAGCCGCCGGAACTTCGTCCTGCCCCCATTATAGTCAATGGGGCCAGAGCGGACCTCCGGCGGCACATGTGCACTAGCGGCAGCACGGATCCGGCAGGCTGTTCACCCGCCGCAACAGCCTGCTGGAGAAGGCTGCCGCTAGTGTGAAAGTAGCCTTAGCCTGCTTGAGTTGCAAGTAAAAACAGTTGAACGTTACCAAGTCTGGACTCTACTTATTCTACCAACTACAACTCCTTTGTTGCTATGGAGCCTAACCCCAGGGAGCGGAGCATTATAAAAATACAGGGAAACACTACTGGGGATATTATAAAAAAAACAGGGGGCACTGCTAGGGGGCATTATGAAAATACAGGGGACATTAAAAAAATACAGGGGGCACTATAAAAATACGGGGGGCATTACTGGGGAAAATTAAAAAATACAGGCGACACTACTGGGGAAACATTATAAAAATATAAGGGGCAATACTGGGGACATTATAAATAAAGAGGGCACTGCTGGGGGACATAATGCAGGGGGCACAACTGGGGGAAGTAGAGAGGGGAAAGCCTTATCAATAAAGGGTCACTGCTGGGAGACATTAATAATACAGGGGACACACCTGAGGACATTAAACATGTTACGGGCACTACAGGGGGCAATTAAAAATACTGGGGGCATTAAATACTAATGCCCCTACTGGAGGCCTTATAAATACCAGTTTTTTTTTAAACATATGAGGGGAAATACTGGGGGGACTACAGGGGCATTTTAACAGCATTATTCTGGGGTACTGTGGGGCATTTTTATTGGGCACAATATGGAGGGCATGGCTACTAGCGGGGGCACTCTTGGAGAGCATTATCACTATTAGTGGCACTATTACTAGCGAGGGCACTCTTGGATAAAATTATTACTATTAGTAGGACATTTAGGAATACTTTGGGGACTATCTGTACTTTTATTATGTAGGTACAGTATTTGGGGGCATTGGGGAGCACAGCAGGCACAGGGGTAGCAGCAGTATGTAGTACTGTTGGTGCACCAGGAGGGGGGTTATGATAGAAATGTGAGGAATCTAAGATGTCTGTGTGATAAACTGTACAGAGATAAGTTGCTTGAATACATCATGGCTGTCTGGTCCGAATGGAGAAGATGAGGAAGGAGAACATCTACATCAGAGGAGACATCACTGGATGTAAGAGTTATATGGTGATATAAATAAGCTACTATAAGCAGTAGGGCTGGGGGGTATAGTTTAGATTGAGAATTTGGCACATGGAAGGGGATGCCATTTTAATTTTCACCTCCGGCATTAGAAAAGATAGAATCGGCCTAGGCCACAACTTTCAACTGTGTTTGCATCCTAAGGACGCTGATACAGCTGTGGACTGAAAGGAAACTGCTGCCGAGAATAGCAATTCCTGGCTGACTCTCCTATTAGGACCCCCAGAAATAACTTTGCTTGGGGCACCAGAAATACCAAGTCCGCCCCTGAGTGGGACGCTGTGCTCCTTACCTTCCAGAATTTATTACATTAGTTCTGTTGTCTCCTCTGTCTCCAGATAGAGATGCACGTGGGAATAGCTCTTTAAAATAAAATCACTGAAAATACCATTCTTGGTTAATCCCTAATTCCATTTGGAATTTCCTTCACATTTTTTCTTGCTTACAAGAAAACGAAATAAATATGCAGAACAATGGACTGAATAGAGCCCTTGTTATGAAGCATATTATGTTTTAGGGGTTTTCTGGATTCGTGAAAGTAAAACTCATTAAATGTGTCACATGAAAGTCCTGTAATTTTTGATACTGTGGTGAATTTTGAATTTTTTCCCATGGCAAACAGTCACAGCGCAGCTTTCATTTTTTATAGTGCTTTCGAAAATAAAAGCTGTTGTAGTCAGAATATTTAGTGCGTAGGACAGCACCAGCTGTAGGGAGACTTTACAAGTCTTCAAACTCTAGGAGAATTCAGGAGAAATTCTGCAGCACAGTTGATTGTGCTACTTTTATGAAAAGAACAGTGTTATCCACATCTCCCCCCAAAAGACTGTTAATGACAGTAATGGTGGTTCTGAATGCTGCTGACTGCTGTTCACATTTACATTGCTGAAATATTATTCTGTTATTTTATTAAACATTTGAGCTCACCATTTGGTTAAAAATATCTTTTTCTTATTTTCCTCTTCTAAAACTTAAGTGCGTCTTATGGTGCAGGAAATGAGGCTTATGTTTTACTACTTTTGAAAAATTAAAAAGATCTTTTTTTTAGAAAAAAAACATATCTTTTTTGTTTTAAATACACTACTCACAAAAAGTTAGGGATATTTGGCTTGTGGGTGAATTTTCAGGATGAACCTAAAATGCACTCTATCCTTTACAGGTGAACTTAATGTGACCTTTTCTAAACTTTTGAATGCACATTCTGTTCAGTATTTTAGTACTTTTTGCACAACTTGCTGTTCTCTAACAAGGAGCTTAATTGCAAAATTCACAACAGGTGTTTGATCCATGAATCGCCCAATAAGTTTCCTGGTTCAATTAGAATTGGTATTTAAACAGTCCTCCTCATCATGCTGTTCACATTTTGACATCATGAGACCAATACGACACCTAACAATTGATCATCAGTACCTCGCCAGTGCGAGGCTTTAAGCGGGATGTTCTCAGATGGAAGTGGCCACTGAGCTTAGACTGTCACAGAGTGTTGTCAGGTTCCTCAGGGCAATGTAGACTGGTATAGCTTCTGGTATATGAACGAAGAACTTACAGTGTGTCTGAGGAGTCGCTCACCTCAGTACCATCTTCCCACTGCAACCGGGCAATATAGGTAGATTCCCTCTGCGCCTGCACTATCTTGGCCAATAGCCTTCGAGAACCCTCTGCTTCTTCATAATACTTTTGTTGTAGAAATAATCCTTTATTTTCTGCAACATGCAACCAGTGAGATCTAAGGCATCCTGCATCTCTTTCTTTAAAAGTTAAGATTTGTATCCAATGGGTCTTCGCTTCCTCTGACCAGAGCTGTAAAGTCATCCCCTTCTCCCGAGTCTTGGAATTAATCTGAGATATTTCTTTGATGAATATGCCCCTTAACACAGCCTTCATCATATCCTGCAATGTTAAGTTGGAAACTAACCCCGCAATTATATCATGGAGGTCATAACTGTCTCCATTGGATCTGCTGGAATTATTCTAAGCCTATATGGATTTACCTTCCACAACGTCTGTCTATAAAGGACATTGATGCCGAGCTGTAAGTCAACTATCGACTTAGATTGACATGAGATCTATTTGACTGTAGGAAAACGTAGCCTCCACAGATCCATTAGGGACAGTCCTTGAAGTAGCACACCAAATGAAGTGAGGGACTGATGTGAACCTGCAGAAACTCCCAGGAATGTGTCCATCTTCTGGTTAATGTGCATATTAAAGTTGCTAATAGGAAGACAGGGACTATACATGCCACTCTGTATATACTTCAATATATCTCTAAAAACTACTGATGCAGTGCAGACATACATATGTGCCATTCACATCTGCTTTTGAATACAGTTAAAGGAATTGATTTATGGATAAGAACACTGACTTCTCTGGAATGTGCGGTATGAGTAGAAAGATAACTATGCCCCACTTAGAGTTTTGTCTTTTTTGTGTCTTGTAACATGACAATAGCTGGGTGGAATGGTTTAACTTAATTAAAGATGGTGGTGTAACAGCCGGAATCTCCACCACAGTGTCTTAGAAATCCTCACCACTGAGAATTGCTATAGTCATCACCTGTGTCAGCTTGTGCAAAGGGACATAGAGCAAACCAGTGGTGTTGCTTGGTTAAAACATTTGGGGCCTGGGCCCCCTGATGTTTTGTCCCAGGCCCCGAATGTCCTGCCTGCCAGATAGATACAATTTTATTGCGGCCCTTAGGACGGCAATACAATTTAATCAAATGCACTGGAAGATCTGAAGGCTCTGTGAGGACATCACAGGTTATGTGACCAGTAAAAAGGCAGTGGTTGAGAAGGACCTGTGATGATGTCACCATCATGCGACCAGTGCAGGAGAGGACGGCAGTGAAGAGGAGAAGTCCTGGGGGAAGAAGCTGTGGTGATGTCTGCTACATGAGGAGAGGTAAGTGAAGGGAAAGGCGGAGCAATGCTGGGAGTTGTGGTTATTTAACTGGAACTGTATGTTAGGGCTGAAGGGAGGGATGTTATTTACATGGGACTGTATGTTGGAGGTGGCTGTGGGAGGTAGTGATGTTATTTACATGGGACTGAATGTTGGAGGGGGCTGGGGAAGGGTGATGTTATTTACATGGGACTGTATGTTGAAGGCGGCTGTGGGAGGGGATGGTGTTATTTACATGGGACTGTATGTTGGAGGCGGCTGTGGGAGGGAGTGATGTTATTTACATAGCACTGTATGTTGGAGGTGGCTGTGGAAGGTAGTGATGTTATTTACATGGGAATGTATGTTGATGGCGGCTGTGGGAGGGATTGATGTTATTTACGTGGGACTGAATGTTGGAGGGGCTGGGGAGAGGTGATGTTATTTACATGGGACTGTATGTTGATGGTGGCTGTAGGAGAGAGTGATGTTATTTACATGGGACTGTATGTTGAAGAGGTGATGTTTACATGGGTTTGCATGTTGGAGGGGGCTGTGGAGGGGATGATATTATTTACATGGGACTGTATGTTGAAGGCGGTTAAGGAGGAGGTGCTGTTATTTACATGGGAGGGGGCTATATGTATTTTGGAGGGGGCTATAAATAGAGAGGGATGTTATTTACATGGGACTGTATATTGGAGGGAGCTGGAGAGATGGTGTGATGTTAGTTACATGGGACTCTATGGCGGAGGGAGGGAAATAGTGTTATTGACATGGGACTGTATATTGGAGGTGCTGAGGGGGGGTGTGATGTTATTTACATGGGACTGTATGGTAGAGGGAGGAATATAACTACATGGGGCACTGCAGGGGGCATTATAAATACTAAGGGTACTTCATGGTGAGCATTATAACAGTAGAGGGCAGTATAAATACTGGGGGCACTGTAGGGGTATTATAAATCCAGGGGACATTAGACGTTCTTATTACTACTGGGGGCTCTATAGGAGGGACTTATAGATCCACCTTATTTCTACTAAGAGCACTATGGGGGCCTTATTACTACTGAGGGGTCTGTAGAGAGCTTTAATACCACAGGGGAACAATAGGGGACTTTATTACTACTGGGGGCTCTGTGAGGGCATTATTAATACTGAAGGGCTCTTCTACTAATGGGGGAATTCTTGGGGAGCGTTATCACGGTTGGGAGCACTGTAGAAGGCAGTATTACTATTGAGGGCATTCTAGAAGGGAATTACTATTAGTGGGACTATGAGGAGCACTATTACTATGGGGGGCACTCATTTTTATTCAGGATAGTATTTGGGGGTATTGGGAAGCACGACGAGCAGGATAACACTGTGGGGACTCCAGGTTGGAGGATGATGATAGAAATGTGAGCAAGCTAAGATGTCCATGTGTCACACTCTACAGAGACGAGAAGATCTACATCGGAGGAGACGTCACCTGGAGGCACTGGATGTGACGGGCATATGCTGCTTTATAGCAAGTACAGGAAAGTGCGGGGGAGGGTTAATTTAGAGAACTGGGCCATATTAATTGGGGCTTGGGCTCCAGATCTTTTGAGATCCTAGCAACACCCCTGAAGCAAACTTCTCCAACTGTGCCAATACCTCTTTCTGCTTCTCCTGCATCTTATGGCACGCCATCTCAAAGGTGCTGGCGCCATATTGGCTCTCTGGCTTTTCTATCCATGGTCTGGTATTTCTGCTTCTGGTCATGATGAGGCCTTACTGAAGCAGCACACAATCACTCTGCTCGGACCCTATGAGAGCTGCAAACTTGAATGTTTCTGGGATCGAACCAGAAAATTATGGAAAAATAGAATTCTCAGCAGTAGTGTCATGGTCTTACCTTCTTGCTGTTCTCCTTCGTTTGACATGTGCTGGCGGCCATCTTGGTTTCTGGGTTTCTTGTAGCCTCCCACCCTGCGGCTTCTCCTTCCCACTGGGAGGAGCTGGATGCCTAGCTCATATATATAGGAGGTCTGTGGCTTCAGTTCCTTGCTTGGTCCTCCTGTGTTCACATGCTTCTAAGACTGCTGCTGCTTCTGGTTCCTGATCCTGTCTTCGTCTGACTACCCTGCTGGTTCCTGATCCAGGCTTCGTCTGACTACCCTGCTGGTTCCTGATCCAGGCTTCGTCTGACTACCCTTCTGGTTCCTGACCTCTGGCTTCGCAAGACCCTGCTTCGGTTTAGCCATCCGTTTGGACTTTTGCCTCACAGCTTGATTTTCAATAAAGCCTTCTTATTTCCACTTATCTCTTGTTGTACGTCTGGTTCATGGTTCCATGACAAGTAGCTACTGCAGGTGCGCCTGCTCACATAGCCACCCAGATTACAGCCCCACCTCAGTTCAACTGTTCTTCACATTTTTCTTTGCAATAACTTTTTAATCAAGTTTTCCGCAAAATACGGAATGCACATGGACGTCATCCGTATTTTTCCGGATCCATTTTGCGGACTGCAAAATACATACGGTCGTGTGCATGAGCCCTTAGTGCAAGGAGGACATGCCATAAATACCATGTGAACTAAGAAAAGTGAATAACGAAGAGTAGTAAAAAAGATACCTTCATAGAAGTAGTAATACGGTGTTAGTCAAAGTAAGAGTCAAAGGTCCCAGTTAGATAAAAATCTATCCCATTTATTAAGTTTTTTTTGCTTTAATTACTTTGAACATATAGTTAGGATTCATTTTGCTATATCTGTGGTTTTAAGGCAAAAAATCCAAAAATAAGGGTATGTTAAAATCTAACTTTTAGTAGTGTATCACATAAAAGAGTGAGGAGCCTTTGGGATGCTAATGATAGTAGCTTGCAACAGCATCTTTTGGAAAAACTATCTCCCTTGCTGCCAAGTTACATTAGTCACGTAGGTATAGATTTAAGATGTCCTTCAAGAAGTTAAAATATTAATTTGAGAAGCCGTCTGGGCCAGGGGATTTTTTTTATGTTTGAGTGTGTATGGCTTTATCTACTTCCGATATGCGGTACTCCGTATTGAGGGTAGATCATTTGGAAAAGGGAGAGTAGACAAACTGATTCCAGAAAAGTGTGGATACTGGTTTCTGGTTGTGAAAAGGGGGAACTTCCACACTAGCGTTTTAGTTTTCCGATATTGAGGTCCGTCATAGGGGCAATGGGGACAAAACTGAACTGATCCGTCCCCCAATGGAGTTCATGACGGATCCGACTTGGCTATGTTAAAGATAATACAACCGGTATATTAATAACGGATGCAGATGGTTGTATTATCAGTAACGGAAGCGTTTTTGCTTAAACCTGCCGGATCTAGTAAAAACGCTAGTGTGAAAGTAGCCTTAGAATCTTGTTTCAAATAATATAAGGATAGATAGTATTCACTAAAAGTGTCAGCTATGTGTTGAAGGTTCAGCATTTGTCAGGTTGAATTAACCCTTTCATGACCGGGCCTAAGGCTACTTTCACACTAGCGGCATACTTCTCCGGCAGGCTGTTCCGGTGGGTGAACAGCCTGCCGGATCCGTGCTGCCACTAGTGCATGCGTGCCACCAGAAGTCCACTCCGGCCCCATTCACTATGATGGGGGTGGGCCATAGGTCCGGCCACAGCACGGAAAAGATGCCGAGAAGCGGCTGGAATAAAACTGCCGGAGAAGTATGCCGCTAATGTGAAAGTAGCCTACAAAAGGCCTGAATGTCCAGGCAATTTTTCGTGATTTTTTGCACGTGGTGGTTTAGTGACCCTAACTTTTTTATTTGTTTTACTACCTGACACAAAATTAATTATAGCAATGGGTTTCTTATTTTGTGACGATCATTTTTATATATAACATGTATAGGTTTGAATGAACGGGGCGACTATGGTGACGGTGACAATGGTGACTACGGTTTCCTTTAGCAAAGGCATTTATTTATTTTTTTACTTATTATAAGTAGGGTCAATAAAAGACCTCTGGCACTGATTCTTTTTTTTCCCACTGTTTCTGCAGTAACTGAGGCATCCACAGGAGCCGCAGTTACAGGACAAAACAGCCCCCTCTGGGGCCATGACACACAGGCAGAGCTGATCAGGGTCTCCTTAGACCCTGCAGCTCTACTCCTGCCCCAAGACAACCGTCAGTCACGTGACCGCTGGGACTAATATAGGAAGCGGCTCGGCAGATTCATGCTCTCCCTCTGCGCTCGTGCAGCGCTCTTCTCCTGGTACAGGAGAAGGCAAGAGCGGTAATAAACCACTCCTGTCTTCTCTTCACAGTCCCCGCTGTGTCTGACAGCTAGGACCCGACCTGCTCCTACTAGATTGCAGTAGCAGGAGCTTTAATTAAAGCGTTTCCTGACCGTTTATATACTTGCAATCTGCACAGGGGATGTGCATATTCGACGTATATAGCCAGTGGGCAGTCGGGAAAGGGTTAATGAGAGGTGATTTTGGCGTTGACCATGTTAGCTAGAAAGGATGTAACTGTATTATTTTGGCCAAGGAGAACATACAAACTCCATGCAGATATTGTCCTTGGTTGGATTCAAATCTAGGCACCAGTGCTAACCACTGAGCCACTGTGCTGCCCATAGGTTACGTTCATAGTCATCTAAAAGAAGAGAAAGAATCTCATCTCTTATACTAGTGAGTAATTCAAGTGTAGGAGATCTTTGACAAGTTTCCAATGTTTTAAAAATTCCTAGATTTTCCGATAACTTTCTTGTCTCTTTTTTATGTCTTGATCGGTATTTGATAAAAGCCTGTTCTGCCCAGTAGGGTTATAAAATGATTCTAGTTCATTCTGCCAGGGTCAGGGTAATTCTAAAGTGTTTAGTTTGGTTATAGCACCATCTAGCGGTCTTAAATTGTATTACACTTTGTTTGCTTGTTACAATCCTACTGCATTGTGGGTGGTGCACTACATTGTGGGAGTACAAAGCATCCTGGGAAAGAGAAGTCTCAAGTCTCCAGGACACATCAGCAGAGCTGTCCTTGCATGTCTCATTCTCAAATTCCACCATCCTTGAAAAATCATATCTGGTGAGAGATCTACCTTTGTTTCAGGGATATTGTGTGTTGCAGAGCTGTTCAGCTAGTTGTAATTGTTACTCAGGGAGTTGTTATTACTGTTAGCTAGCCATGCAATCTTATGTACAGGCAGCCATTTTACCATGTGCTTCAGTGTTAATGTAATGTTATAGTACATGCTATGCTTAATACTTATACATGTTAGGCTACTTTCACACTAGCGTTCGGCTGTCCGCTTGTGAGCTCCGTTTTAACCCCTTAGGGACACAGCCTTTTTACACCTTAGGACCAGGCCATTTTTTGAAAATCTGACCAGTGTCACTTTAAGTGATGATAACTTTAAAACGCTTTGACTTATCCAGGCCATTCTGAGATTGTTTTTTCGTCACATATTGTACTTCATGACACTGGTAAAATAAAGTTAAAAAAAAAATTTTTTTTTTGCATAAAAAAATGTCAAATTTACCAAAAATTGGGAAAAATTAGCAAATTTCAAAGTTTCAGTTTCTCTACTTCTGTAATACATAGTAATACCCTTAAAAATTGTGATGACTTTACATTACCCATATGTCTACTTCATGTTTGAATTATTTTGGGAATGATATTTTATTTTTGGGGGATGTTACAAGGCTTAGAAGTTTAGAAGCAAATCTTGAAATTTTTCAGAAATTTACAAAAACCCAATTTTTAGGGACCACTACAGCTCTGAAGTCACTTTGCGAGGCTTACATAATAGAAACCACCCAAAAATGACCCCATTCTATAAACTACACCCCTCAAGGTATTCAAAACTGATTTTACAAACTTTGTTAACCTTTTAGGTGTTGCACAAGAGTTATTGGCAAATGGGGATGAAATTTGAGAATTTCATTTTATTGCCTAATTTTCCATTTTAACCAATTTTTTCCACTAACAAAGCAAGGGTTAACAGCCAAACAAGACTGTATCTTTATTGCCCTGACTCTGCCGTTTACAGAAACACCCAATATGTGTCTGTAAACTACTGTACGGCCACACAGCGGGGCGTAGAGTGAAAGGTGCGCAGTTTGGTTTTTGGAAGGCAGGTTTTGCTGGACTGTTTTTTTGACACCATGTCCCATTTGAAGCCCCCTGATGCACCCCTAGACTAGAAACTCCATAAAAGTGACCCCATCTAAGAAACTACACCCCTCAAGGTATTCAAAACTGATTTTTACAAACTTTGTTAACCCTTTAGGTGTTGCACAAGAGTTATTGGCAAATGGGGATGAAATTTGAGAATTTCATTTTTTTTGCCTAATTTTCCATTTTAACCCATTTTTTCCCACTAACAAAGCAAGGGTTAACAGCCAAACAAGACTGTATCTTTATTGCCCTGACTCTGCCGTTTACAGAAACACGCCATATGTGGCCGTAAACTACTGTACGGCCACACAGCGGGGCGTAGAGTGAAAGGTGCGCCGTTTGGTTTTTGGAAGGCATGTTTTGCTGGACAGTTTTTTTGACACCATGTCCCATTTGAAGCCCCCCTGATGCACCCCTAGAGTAGAAACTCCATAAAAGTGACCCCATCTAAGAAACTACACCCCTCAAGATATACAAAACTGATTTTTACAAACTTTGTTAACCCTTTAGGTGTTGCACAAGATTTAATGGAAAATAGAGATACAATTTCAAAATTTCACTTTTTTGGCAGATTTTCCATTTTAATATTTTTTTTCCAGTTACAAAGCAAGGGATAACAGCCAAACAAAACTCATTATTTATGGCCCTGATTCTGTAGTTTACAGAAACACCCCATATGTGGTCGTAAACCGCTGTACGGTCACACAGCAGGGCGCAGAAGGAAAGGAATGCCATACGGTTTTTGGAAGGCAGATTTTGCTGGACTGGTTTTTTTGACACCATGTCCCATTTGAAGCCCCCTGATGCACCCCTAGAGTAGAAACTCCAAAAAAGTGACCCCATTTTAGAAACTACGGGATAGGGTGGCAGTTTTGTTGGTACAAGTTTAGGGTACATATGATTTTTGGTTGCTCTATATTACACTTTTTGTGCGGCAAGGTAACAAGAAATTTCTTTTTTGGCACCGTTTTTATTTTTTTTGTTATTTACACCATTCATCTGACAGGTTAGATCATGTGGTAATTTTATAGAGCAGGTTGTCACGGACGCGGTGATACCCAATATGTATACAATTTTCTTTATTTATGTACGTTTTACACAATAATTTCATTTTTAAAACAAAAAAAATGTTTTAGTGTCTCCATTGTCTAAGAGCCATAGTTTTTTTAATTTTTGGGCGATTATCTTATGTAGGGTCTCATTTTTTGTGGGATGAGATGACGGTTTGATTGGCACTATTTTGGGGTGCATATGACTTTTTGATTGCTTGCTATTACACTTTTTGTGACGGAAGATGACAAAAAATGGCTTTTTTTACACCGTTTTTATTTTTATTTTTTTACGGTGGTCATCTGAGGGGTTAGGTCATGTGATATTTTTATAGAGCCGGTCAATACGGACGCGGCGATACCTAATATGTATACTTTTATTTTATTTATGTAAGTTTTACACAATGATTTCATTTTTGAAACAAAAGAAATCATGTTTTAGTGTTTCCATAGTCTAAGAGCCATAACTTTTTCAGTTTTTGGGCGATTATCATGGGTAGGGTATGATTTTTGCGGGATGAGATAACGGTTTGATTGTTACAATTTTGGCGTAGATGCGACTTTTTTGATCACTTTTATTACCTTTTTTGGGAAGTAAGGTGGGCAAAATTCCAATTTCATCAGAGTTTTTAATTTTTTATTTTTATGGCGTTCACCGTTCGGGTAAAGTAACATTACCGTTTTATAGATCAGGTCGTTACGGACGCGGCGATACCAAACATGTGTAGGGAATTTTATTTTTTTCATTTTTAATCAGTGATAAATGTGTTTTTTGATTTTTACTTTATTCACTTTTTTCACTTTTTTTTTGACCCAGACCCACTTGGTTCTTGAAGATCCAGTGGGTCTGATGTCTGCATAATACAGTACAGTACAATATATATTGTACTGTACTGTATTTTACTTACACTTTGTCTGAACAGATCTATGCTTTCAGCACAGATCTGTTCAGAACCATGGACAGCAGGACGCCTGAGAAGGCGTCCTGTTGCCATGGGAACCTTCCCCGTCTGCTCAGTAGTGGCCAGAACTGCGCAGACGGGGAAGGGTAAGGACGGGGCTTGGGGGGCTGCCTGGGAGCTCTCTCCCTCTCCATTCGGGGGACTGCAAAGGCACAGCAGCCCCCCGATCGGAGAGGGAGGGAGCTCCCTCTTACTGTTAACCTTTTCCATACAGCGGTCCGTACGGACCGCTGTATGGAAAGGGTTAAACGGCTGACATCGCATCACCGATGTCAGCCGTTTATACCAGGGTGCCAGCAATGTGCTGGCACTCTGGTATACCCACTAGACGCCAACGATTACGCAATGGGAGGCGGGCGGGGGATCGCGATCCCGCCTCCCGCACCGCCCGCAACCCTCCCCCTGCACCTCCCACCGTGCTCGAACAACTCAGGGGTGCAGGGGGAAGGGATACAGGAAACAATTTTTTATCCTAAAGTTTCTGATCCCCGCGGTCAGGGACCGCGGGGATCAGAAACTGCAGAAATCGCAGCAAACCGCAGGTCTGAATTGACCTGCGGTTTGCCGCGATCGCCGACATGGGGGGGTCACGGGACCCCCCCGCGCATTTAGCCTAGGTGCCTGCTCAATGATTTGAGCAGGCACCGGGTTCCGATCACTGCCAGCCGCACGGCAGGGATCGAAAATGCACAGGGCGTACATGTACGCCCTGTGTCCTTAAGTACCAGGGCACAAGGGCGTACCTGTACGCCCTGTGTCCTTAAGGGGTTAAGGGGCTCACAAGCGGACCCGAACGCTTCCGTCCAGCCCTAATGCATTCTGAGTGGACGTGGATCCGCTCAGAATGCATCAGTCTGGCGGCGTTCAGCCTCCGCTCCGCTCAGCAGGCGGACACCTGAACGCTGCTTGCAGCGTTCGGGTGTCCGCCTGGCCGTGCGGAGGCAAGCGGATCCGTCCAGACTTACAATGTAAGTCAATGGGGACGGATCCGTTTGAAGATGACACAATATGGCTCAATCTTCAAACGGATCCGTCCCCCATTGACTTTCAATGTAAAAGTCTGGACGGATCCGTTCAGGCTAATTTCACACTTAGACATTTTTTGACAATATAATGCAGATGGATCCGTTCTGAACGGAGCCACCGTCTGCATTATATGAGCGGATCCGTTCAGAACGCTAGTGTGAAAGTAGCCTTATTTGTATTCTTGTAGTTTTACCAAACAATCCTGTTTTACCAATCAATCACATATGTACGACCTGTTGACCAATAAACAAGTTAGACTACATTGAACAGTCCTCTTATTTGGAAGACAGGAATGGTTTATGCTGAATGTCAGACTGCACACTGCATGAACGTGTATGAAGACAGAACAGTAAAACAGATGCTAGTCACCAGCGATAGTCGATCTGACTATACGGAGCCGCCATCACACAGGTGGTCCTGCGTACTAGGTTGCAGCGGCTGCCATACAGTCACAAGAAGTGAGAGTGCAGCCCCCAGAAAGTGCAGCACGATACAGATCACGATGAAGTCTGTTTCTACATAGATTGAGTCCGCACAGAGACATTAAGCAGCCAGCAAACAGGCACACAATGTCCACTTAGCTGGGCATCATCATTCAGGACCAGGTCACGAGCAAGCTGCTCTAGCAAGTCCTCAATAAAAGAAATCGCTGCTCTCGCCCGTGCAGACGCTGAGGCAGCAAAGGTAAGGTCTTCCTTTGCTGCACAAGAGATGCAACTAAATCTAAGGCAAGCAGATCAAAAAACAGAGAGAGCATGCCTGCAAGCATCAATGGAAAAGGAGAGAGAACACCTTCAAGCGTCACTGGAAGAAGAGAGAGTACGCCACCAAGCATCAATAGAAAAGGATAGAGTATGCCTGTAAGCATCACTGGAAAAACTTGCCGCAGAGAAAGAAGCGGCTGCCGCAGTAGCCAAAGCAGAGTTCCTAGAAGCCTTGAAGTTCCCCGAATCCGAGAAACACAGCCAAGTACTTGGGCCAGACCTAGATGTACAAGATCCAACACAGCGTGTCCATCAGCATCCCAAGACTGATGACGACTATGATCCAGTATATCAGCCAGCCTCTACAGAGTGCCAAGGTTCTTACCTTGAACCGCAGTACCACGAGCAGGACAGTATGCGACAAAGCGATGCTGACCACAACTACTGCCCTACAGAACGAAAGCTACAACCTTCGCTTCGACTTAAAGGGACAACCTTCGCATTAGAACGGTATTATACAGACTTCCCTAAGCCAGAAACCCCTAAAAGGTATGGTTATACACCACACACGCAACATAACAGCACACCGGGTAGTATTGGCGCTAACCAGGCTGCCATAGACTTCACTAAGTTCTTTGCTAAACAGGGGCTCGTTACCAAAGTTCACTGATCGCCCCAAGAACGACAGGGCATGGAGAGCCTCCTTCCAGAACGCCATAAGGGACTTAGATCTTTTCTGTAGTGAGGAGCTAGATCTCTTGGTAAAGTGGCTTAGAAGCGAGTCTGCTGAACATGCCAAAAGAATCAGAGATATTAACATAAACTATCCGGTCAAAGGCCTAAAGATGGTGTGGGAAAGACTTAATGAGTGTTATGGGTCAATAGAAGCTATAGAAAATGCTTTATATTGTATAAGAGAATTTTCCCAGAATAGTGGGTAGGGGTTACCAGAAGCTCAGGGAACTCAGTTACTTGTTAATAGAGGTCCAGGTTGCTCAGGTGGAAGGAGATCTGCCAGGGATAGCATTCCTGGACACCGCCAGAGATGTCAATCAGATTGTCCAAAAACTCCCTTATAATCTACAGGAGAAGTGGCTTACGCATGGTTCCCATTATAAACAGGTTCATAATGTACCACCCTCCCCCCCCCCCCTTTTGTGGTGTTTGTAGACTTTGTTACTCAACAGGTGAGGATTAGAAATGATCCCAGTTTTGACTTTACATTGTCATGTGCCACTACCACTGGTGTCAAACCTCATAAAACACCAGTGGCAGTCCACAAAACTAACATTGCCTACACAGATTCTCCTTACAGGCCGTTAAAGTCTTCTCAAGAAGAGAACATACCCAAAGATCTTACCAAACAATACACCCTGCACAAGAAACCACATCCTCTACTAAAATGCAGAGTTTTCTGGGAGATATCTTTAGAGGACCGCAAAGAATTCCTCAAAGAAAACAACATCTGCTTCAGGTGCTGCACTACAACATCGCACTTCGCCAGGAACTGTAAGGTCAGTGTGACATGCACAGAATGCGGTAGCACAGAACACAACATGGCTTTACACCCTGGACCACCCTCTCAGGGATCATCCCAAGCAGAGGAGCATGACATAAATCAAGATAGACACCGACATAGATATCCAAGTAGTCACTTCTTATTGTACAGAGATTTGTAAATGACTCTCAGGAGGGAAGTCCTGCTCAAAAATCTGCCTTATCAGAGTTTATCCGGTCGGCCACCGAGATAAGGCGATCAAGGTATATGCAATCTTAGATAATTAAAGCAACAGGTCTTTAGCTAAATCCACTTTCTTTGACACCTTCAACATCATAGGGCCCGGTTCCCTCTACTCCTTAAGGACATGTGCTAGTACCGTTGAGAAGGCGGGGAGGAAAGCAACTGGGTACATGGTAGAGTCCATGGATGGTCAGACCTGCTTGTCCCTGCAAAGCATGCAGGAGTGCAATCATATTCTTGGCAACCAGTCTGAGATACCTACACCAGAGGTAGTGGGATACCACCCCCACCTGAAGTGTATAGCTCAACTGATAACGGAACTGGACCCAGAAGCCCCGATAGTCTTACTCCTTGGAAGAGATATACTACGAGTTCATAAGGCTAGAGGACAGATTAACAGTCCCCAAAACGCTCTATACGACCAGAGACTTGACCTAGGATGGGTCATCGTAGGAGACGTCTGTCTAGGAGGAGCACACAAGCCGACCTCAGTCAACAGTATGCTCACCAACATACTTGAAAATGGACGTCCTTCTCTATTTCAGCCATGTCAGAGCAGTTTCCTGATAAAAGAATTGCCACACAGAGCTCATGCCTTGTCCTTTCACAGATCCCTCCTGTGAAGACCACGCCTGAAATGATGAGCAAGATCACTTAGGGTGCACAGTCTTCCACAGGACAAGAGAAGACAGCAGAGTCGCAATGTCAATAGAAGACAGGCTGTTCATAGGATCATAGGACAGCCCTTCATAGGATCCTATTTACAGTCACGTGGCCACTCCAAACACAGTTTCCAGGCTTCCGTTCCAGCACCGTCTTCTTCTTTTCCTTCCTGAGGCAGGAGACGGAACGTCATCGCTGACGTCCCTGCCTCCTGCTGGCCTTCTTAGGTCCCGACTCATGTACCCTACTGCGCATGCGTCGGGAATGGCCGTCTTTTCAGTGTACAGGATTCTATGAGAATCCTGTACTGACTGATACACAGCGCAATGTAAGCACTGTGTATGAGTCTCAGCATAGCTATCAGCCACAGAGGCTGATCGCTATGCTTTACAGGTCATTAGGGCACTGTGGATGGCAAAGGAGGCACATGAGGGGCACTGTGGATGGCAAAGGGGGCACATGAGGGGCACTGTGGATAGCAAAGGGGGCACTGTGGATGGCAAAGGGGGCACATGAGGGGCACTGTGGATGCGAAGGGGGCACATGAGGGGCACTGTGGGTGGCAAAGTGGGCACATGAGGGGCACTGTGGATGGCAAAGGGGGCACATGTGGGGCACCGTGGATGGGGGCACTGGATGGTACACAAGGGGCACAGGATGGCACATGAGGATGTCAATGCAAGCACTGGATGGTGATCGGAGGTGCCATCGGGTCCCCGTGCTGCTGTAATGGAGCCCGATGGCATGGAAGGCAGCGCAATGCCTTCCTTAGGCATCGGCGCTGCCTTCCGGTGAAGAGCCTGTGAGATCCAGCCTCCTGGATCTCACAGGCAGGAAGCTGTATGAGTAATACACACTGTATTACTCATACAGTCAATGCAATCCAATACAGAAGTATTGGAATGCATTGTAAAGGGGATTAGACCCCCAAAAGTTGAAGTCCCAAAGTGGGACAAAAAATAAAGTAAAAAAAAAAGTTGAAAAAATAAATTGAAAAAAAAGTTTAAAAAATTAAGTTTCCCCCCCCAAAAAATTATAAGTTTCAAGTAAAAAAAAAAACATGTAATTTTTGCCAAATAAATTGTGTAAAACTTACATAAATAAAAAAAAAGTATACATATTAGGTATCGCCGCGTCCATATCGACCACCTCTATAAACATATCACGTGACCTAACCCCTCAGATTAACACCGTAAAAAATAGAAAATAAAAACTGTGCTAAATAAACCATTTTTTGTCACCTTACATCACTAAAAGTACAACAGCAAGCGATCAAAAACAAAAATAGTACCAATCTAACCGTCACCTCATCCCACAAAAAAAGAGCCCCTACTTAAGACAATCGCCCAAAAAAATAATAGACAGAATATGGAGACACTAAAACATTATTTTTTTGTTTTAAAAAAGCTGTTATTGTGTAAAACTTAAGTAAATTTAAAAAAGTATACATATTAGGTATCGCCACATCCATAATAACCTGCTCTATAAAAATATCACATGGCCTAACCCGGTGTAAAAAAAGCTATTTTTTGTCACCTTACATCACAAAAAGTGTAATAGCAAGCGATCAAAAAGTCATATGCACCCCAAAATAGTGCCAATCAAACCGTCATCTCATCCCGCAAAAATCATACCCTACCCAAGATAATCGCCCAAAAACTGAAAAAACTATGGCTCTCAGACTACGGAGATCTCATAAATGAAATAATTGTGTAAAACTTACATAAATAAAAAAATAGTATACATATTAGGTATCGCCACGTCCATGACTAGCTGCTCTATAAAAATACCACGTGATCTAACCTGTCAGATGAATGTTGTAAATAACAAAAAATAAAAACGGTGCCAAAACAGCTATTTCTTGTTATCTTGCCTCACAAAAAGTGTAATATAGAGCAACCAAAAATCATATGTACCCTAAAATAGTACCAACAAAACTGCCATCCTATCCCGTAGTTTCTAAAATTGGGTCACTTTTTTGGAGTTTCTACTCCAGGGGTGCATCAGGGGGGCTTCAAATGGGACATGGTGTCAATAAACCAGTCCAGCAAAATCTGCCTTCCAAAAACCGTATGGCATTCCTTTCCTTATGCCCCTGCCGTGTTAATGACATTTGTCAAATCAGTTTTGAATACCTTGAGGGGTGTAGTTTCTAGAATAGGGTCATTGTTGGGTGGTTTTTATTATGTAAGCCTCACAAAGTGACTTCAGACCTGAACTGGTCCTTAAAAAGTGAGTTTTTGAAAATTTATGAAAAATTTCAAGATTTGCTTCTAAACTTCGAAGCCTTGTAACATCCCCAAAAAATAAAATGTAATTCCCAAAATGATCTAAACATGAAGAAGACATATGGGGAAAGTAAAGTAATAACTATTTTTGTAGGTATTACTATGTATTATAGAAGTAGAGCAATTGAAACTTTGAAATTTGAAAATTTTTCAAAATTTTTGGTAAATGTGGTACTTTTTTATAAAAATTTTTTTTACTCCATTTTACCAGTGTCACGAATTACAATATGTGACGAAAATCTCAGAATGGCCTGGATAAGTCAAAGCGTTTTAAAGTTATCACCACATAAAGTGACACTGGTCAGATTTGCAAAAAATGGCCTGGTCCTTAAGGTGAAAATGAGCCCGGTCCCTAAGGGGTTAAGGACACAACATGGTTTACGGGTCCTGCATTCCTGTACCGTTCAACGTCTTGCAGCATCGGATCCGACGCTTCTGAATTAGTAAACCCAGATGCCGATGAAGAAATCCGACCTGAAGTATCTGTTCTATGTACAGTGAATTCGGACCACCAACTCAAATCCCATCGTTTCAACAGGCTCTCCACCTGGATGTTGCTCATTTGTGGTATAGCCTGTGTAGTTCATATAGCTCAGTCTTACAAGTCGACATTACCAGTGAGTCAGAAGCCCTGCAAAGGTTGGCATCACTGCAAACACGCCTTTACGCTCCCAATCTGGAAAGGTCCAAGAGTATAATAATTCGCACTGTACAACACTGTGTAGCCTTCAAACTTGGATCGTTGCTTAGCTAGGCTGATTGTGGGGTAGTTTGGTTGCGATGTGTAGCTGTTTTCTGCACAGAGGTCTGTATGGGTTCTAGCGGCAGAGCCAGGGGCGGACTGGGACTTTATAGTGCCCGTGGAAAAAATACTGACCAAGCGTTTTTCTTCTTTTTTTTTCCATTGTCACATTCCAAGAGTTATAACTTTTTTTTATTTTTCTGTCTATATAGCTGTATGAGGGTTTGTTTTTTGCGGGACAAGTTGTACTTTTAATGGCGCCATTTTGGGGTACACCTAACTTATTAACTGTTCTGATTAGGGCTGAAACGATTACTCGATTTAATCGAGTAATTCGACACAAAATAATCCTCGATGCAAATTTTTTGCATCGAGGATTCGTTTGTGTCATGTGACCATGGAGCGAGAGTGAAGCGCTTGCTATTACTCACCGCTCCGTGGTCACCCGCCGGCCCGCAACGTGCTGTACTGGATCCTGACACATCGTCAGGTCATAGTGCACGTAAGCGCGCACTATGACCCGACGCTGTGTGCTGAGTGGCTGGCAGCGGAGGAGGCGGGGCGCGAGTGGCGGTACAGATCAGAACTGCTGGTTATCGGCGGAAGGCTGGTAAGTGGCTGCATGTGTGGAGGCGCACTGTGTGATCAGTGCTCACCATGTGTGTCCCAGCACGGAGAACCCCTATGATAACACGTTTACCACCCAGTGGTGGAGCATGGACTTCTAGTTAGAGCTATGTCACCTGTGCCGGAATGGCCAGAGGATGATAGGGGTAGTAGTGCTCACTGGCCTTGTTTAGAGGGGCTGATTGCGCACTATCCCTGCACTGTGACATCACTGTGCACACTATCCCTGCACTGACATCACCGAACACACTATCCCTGCACTGTGACATCACCGAACGCACTATCCCTGCACTGTGACATCACCGAGCGCACTATCCCTGCACTGTGACATCACTGAACGCACTATCCCTGCACTGTGACATCACTGAACGCACTATCCCTGCACTTAACATTTAAGGGTAATTTCACACTTGCCTTGTTGGATTCTGGCAGGCAGTTTCGTTGCCGGAACTGCCTGCCGGGTCCGGAAATCCATATGCAAACCGATATCATTTGTTTCCAGATCCGGCTGACAAATGCATTGAAACTCCGGTGTCATCCGGAGTTTTTTTCAAATTTTTAAAGGTCAGTGCATGCGCAGATCGGGAAACCGGATCCGGTTTTTCGGAACACAGTGTTCCGGAATTTTGGCCGGAGAAAATATTGCAGCATGCTGCGGTATTTTCTCCGGCCAAATACCATAAGAGTGACTGAACTGAAGACATCCTAATGAATACTGAACGGAATGTAATGATTTCCATTCAGAATGCATTAGAATAAAACTAAAGCGTTTGAGCCCATGTGACGGAAATGGAAACTCAATACCGGAAAACTTTAACGCAAGTGGGAAAGTACCCCAATACATTTTTTTTTTAAACTTTTTTTTACCACTTAATAGTCCCACAAGGGAACTATAACAGACAACATTTTAAAATACAGTGCACTATCCCTATAGTGCTAAACTGACATTGACCAGCAGGCTGCGCCAAAGAGGCGCAGTCTGCTGGAAAATACTTAAAGGGCTTCTGTCACCCCACTAAACCTTTTTTTTTTTTTTTGCTTACTTATAATCCCTACACTGCGATTTATGGCTACATGATCAAATTAATCATTTTGGTCCTGTAGATTTAGTTTAAAACAAGCTTTTAAAATATGCTAATTACCTTGCTACCGGCAAGTAGGGCGGCTACTTGCTGGTAGCAGCCGCATCCTCCGATCGTAAAGACGCCCCCTCCACATTGTGATTGACAGGGCCAGGGAACGGGATCGTTCTCTGCTGGCCCTGCCTGTTTGCATTTAAAATCTTGCGCCTGCGCCGCGGCCGTACCTGTCTTCAATTGGCGCAGGCGCACTGAGAGGCGGCCGCTCGCTCGGCCGCTCTATCCTCAATGCGCATGCGCCGATGACGTCACATCTACACCCGGCGCAGGCGCATTGAGGATGGAGCGGCCGCCTCTCAGTGCGCCTGCGCCAATTGAAGACAGGTACGGCCGCGGCGCAGGCGCAAGATTTTAAATGCAAACAGGCAGGGCCAGCAGAGAACGATCCCGTTCCCTGGCCCTGTCAATCACAATGTGGAGGGGGCGTCTTTACGATCGGAGGATGCGGCTGCTACCAGCAAGTAGCCGCCCTACTTGCTGGTAGCAAGGTAATTAGCATATTTTAAAAGCTTGTTTTAAACTAAATCTACAGGACCAAAATGATTAATTTGATCATGTAGCCATAAATCGCAGTGTAGGGATTATAAGTAAGCAACAAAAAAAAAGGTTTAGTGGGGTGACAGAAGCTCTTTAAGGCTGGCTTGGGGCCTATATCAGACCCCAGCCAGCCTTTACACACATCAGCACCCTGCAATCGCATTTGCAGGGTATCGATGGGAGACAGAGGGAGTCTGCTCCCTCTATCACTGCTTCACTTTTGGCGGGCACCATTGCCCGCAACATGTAAAGTGTTAAACAGCCTGGAATGGCACTCCTGCTGGACCGGGCTGTTAGAGCAGGAGCAAGGCTCTCATGTGAGAGCCGGGCTCCTGCTTCCTACTGCACAGGGGACCCATGCAGCGCTTAGACTTGGCCGCGGTAAATAAAGCGGCGGTCAAGCCTAAGTCCCCTTAGTGACCACAATAAAAAGGCGTATGGGTGGTCACTAAGGGGTTAATAATGCAAGGGGAGAGAAAACCGACTAGTGTCGGAAGGCTGACGTAGCAGCATTAATATTTCATCCTGATTGTCTGTCTTTGGACTTTTATGATGATATGTTACTTAACGAAATGCTGTAAAGTAATACCTATCATATCGCACTATATGTACTCCTTCATTATGTCAATGTGGAATAAACACATTTGAAGATAAAATGCAAGGAGGGGCTAATATTTGACATATCTCACCAGCAACTTCACATGACTCACGTGTTCTACGTAGGAAATGTTTATCTCAAGGTGTGTAAATGTCAGCCATTCCAAGCCTACTCAGGTTTCTGTTTCATCGCGCATTTTTACGGCTTTCAAAATTTCCTGGACGATCTGATACCGAAGAGAAGTGATGAGCATGCTGAGCAGGGCAGTAACCACAGCATGCTCCCCTGCAGGTCTCCACACCAGGTGTCACATCTGGCAGGAAACCAGACGATTGAGACATATATTTACTAGGGATGAGCGAATCGACTTAGGATGAAACATCCAAAGTCGATTCGCATAAAACTTTGTTCCAATACTGTATGGATAGTATAGACTGTATTGGCTCTGATGAGCCGAAGTTATTGCTTCGCGAAGTCTCACGAGACTTCGAGTAATAACTTCCTAAATTAATTTGTACTGTAAAAAACCATATCCCGAACTAGGGTTCGGTTCCAAGGTACCATTTGTAACCGAGCCCAAGTTCGGGAAATGGTTTTTTACAGTACAAAATAATTTATGAATTTATTACACAAAGTCTAGCAAGACTTCGCGAAGCAATAACTTCGGCTCATCGGAGCCAATACATTCTAATACTGTACGGAGGACATGCTCCGTACAGTATTAGAACGAAGTTTTATGCGAATCGACTGCATTTTTACTGATTGCCTTTGTTTTATTTTTAAAGGTGAAACGTGTTAAATCAGTGTAGTAATTGATTGTTCAGTTTTTTTTTCCGAGTGAAACACATGTATCAAGAGATGACTTTTTGAAGTCAATTTTTATTTCACTTAGAGTTGGTAAAAGGTGCGCCAAACTTATCAAAAGTCACACAATGTTATTCGTCATCCTCCTTGCTGGTGGATTTTTGCAAAAAGTCAATATAAATCTGTCCAGAAGCTCATTGCCATGCTATACCATGCCCATTTATATACAACCTAATCAAAGCGGTGAGGGTGGTGAAAAATGGCAAAAAGTTGCAAATTGTGGCACAAAATAGCAATTTGCGACTTTTTTTGCGAGTTTTCTGGGAAAAAAGAGATGCAATTGAGCTCTTAAAAAGCTCTGCCTCTAATGCCACCAGATGTAAGGCAGCTATCCTATAAGACCCTTTAAATAGGCCTTGAGACATGACTAAGATATTAAATAAGTTTCATGGAAATGTACTAATTGTAATGTAATGTATTGTCACCAATGCAATATGTAAAGCTGTGAATTCCTATTATTTGCAGCAGTTTAACATGAAGCTCTATAGCTCAGTGGTTAAGGTTTTTGCCTTTAATGTAGATGGCTGTGAGTTTGTCTTCCAGCAGAATAATTTCAAAAATAGAGGCTAAATAAAAGTTAAATAGACACACCAACCTTTTTAATTTGTGTAACCAATATTTTTTGTTGGGAAAGGTGGCAACCCTAACAGAAACCCCTCTCCCCGGTGACCCCCACATAACTTTTTTTTATTTATGTCTACGGAGATGTGTGGGGGCTCATTTGAAGGACAATCTGTCTTTTTTGACAATACCATTTTGGGGTGTGTATGACTTGATCACTTTTTTACTCCATTTTCTTGGGGGATAAAGTGATGAAAAAACGGTAATTCAGCCTTTTTTTATTTTTTTTTCTGTTACATCATTCACCATATGGCTATATTTTTTATTTTAATAGTATGGGTGTTTTCGCATGCAACGATGCCCATAATGTTTTTTTTGTTTATTTATTTTTATTTTGGGGAAAGTGGGGTGATTTTACTTTTTACGTTTTTTTATATTTTCCAAACTTTTTTTCAAATTTTTTTTTATTACTTTTTGTTAGGTCCCAAGTGGACCACAACTTGCAATCATCAGATTGCAACTTATACAGAACAATGGAAATTGCTCCATTATTCTGTATACAAATCACTACAGTATATCACAGTTCAGTGCTGCCACCTAGTGGCCTGAACTGGGATATACTAACAATGAGCCTGGAAGCCTAGTACAGGCTGCGGCTCATTTTTACAACAGGGTGCTTTCCCCGATCTCCGCTGGGGGAAGGTGCGTCTGAGCAGGAAGCCCGCGCTTCCGTTTTTTAACACTCTCAGATGCCGTGGTGACATTTGACCACGGCATCGGGGTGGTTAAATGTCCAGGTCAGCATTACCGCAGATCATGGACATTGGTAGCGGGTGCCTGGTTGCAAAGCGGACGCCATCTTTAAAGACCCGACATGTGCCGTACATTTATGGCAGATGCCGGAAAAGGGGTTACTGGTCACATGACCAAATTTGTATAGGGCAGAGCTTTTTCCTGCACTGACACTGGAGCTCATGCAGGTATTTTGGGAGAGAGGGGTTGTATATGCAAGTGGCCGGGTTAGGGGAGTCTAGTGCTGTGCAGTCCTGGGGTACATGCTGTATGATGAGAGGCTCCATTGCTATAGCTTTTTGTGAGGGAGGGGAACTCATTCCTGTGAGGGGAGGGAACATGTGGCGTATTCTGGGTGCCATAAGGGTGCAGATCTGTGTGTGGGGCTTTATGGGGTGTAAATCTGTCAGGGAGGACCGGAAGTGACACAAGAATGTGACTGATGTGACTGTTAGTATATTATTACAAGATTTGGAGCACCACTTTTGATTTTACCCAGGGCCACATTTTGTCTAAAACCAGCCCTGGGGCCACTGTACAGTGGCGTGCCAAGGGGGGGGAGGGGTAGACCCCGGGTGCAGGCTCTCTGGGGGGGGTGCCAGCTGCTATGAGCGCTTCCATCAATACACATGGAAGCGCTCATTGCTGGAGAACAGGGGAGTCCCTTCTCTCCTCCAGGCCTATCGGTGATGTTATGACGTGTGTCTCACTGCTGTGCCGGAGTGCAGGGAGATAAGCTGCAGTAAGTGAATGAAAGGACTGTGCTCCAGCAATGATAGCTATGGTAGGGGGCCACATTACACTATGAGGGGGGCCCGGGTTATTATACTGTGTGAGGGGGCCATTGTGGGGGGCCATTATATTGTGTGAGTGCTCCTTAGGGTACTTTCACACTAGCGTTTTTCTTTTCCGGCATAGAGTTCCGTCACAGGGTCTCTATACCGGAAAAGAACTGATCAGTTTTGTCCCCATGCATTCTGATTGGAGAGTAATCCATTCAGTTTGCATCAGGATGTCTTCAGTTCAGTCGTTTTGACTGATCAGGCAAAAGAGAAAACCGTAGCATGCTACGGGTTTTCTCTCCGGCGAAAAAAACTGAAGACATGCCTGAACGCCGGATCCGGCATTTTTTCCCATAGGAATGTATTAGCGCCGGATCCGGCATTCAGAATACCGGAATGCCGGATCCGTCGTTCCGGCATGCGCATGCGCAGATCGGTAAAAATGAGAAAAATGTACAAGATCCGTCTCACAAATGCGTCTCACAAATGCTTTCAGTCAGCAGCAGATCGGTGGATCCGGCGGCGGAACTGCCCGCCGGATCACACTGCCGCAAGTGTGAAAGTAGCCTTACACAGTATAATGAGTAGTGCCCCCACACACACAGTGTAATGACCCCCAGTGCCCCGCATACAGTATAATGATTCCCAGTGACCCCCATACAGTATATTGGGAGTCACTAGGGGTTATTATACTGTATGGGGGTTACTGGGGACATGTCACTGTAAAAAAAAATGCCACAAGGGGGCTCACTGAGATTTATCGCCCAAGGGCCCACATGAACCTGGAGCCGACCCTGCTACCACATTAGCCCCCTTGGCAGTGCCAAGGCTGAAGGAGGTTAGAGTAGGAATCATCAGGGAGAAGCATCAAGCACCTGGACACACCATTACAACTAAACGCAAAGTTGTATTTTACCACATTCCTCTATGGACAGTGTGGAACCATTTCTATTAGCAACCAGTACAAAGAATGGAGCAGAAGTCGCATGCCTGCCGTTAGGGAGAACCGCCCTGTAGGTTGCAGAAAGGAAGAAAGATAGCGAAAGATATAGAGAAGAAGATTATATCCAGTACCTGGCTGTTAGGAAGTGGACCAGTTAACCTAATGCACAGATAAAGGACTCATTGATACCAGCAATGGAGTGAGGCCTAACGTGAACAGTACTCTTCCACAGGTCGTCTGCCCTGGCACAAAGATAAAAGCTGGCTCTCCACATAAGCCACCCTGTCTGGCTCATCTTACAGGAGACCTAATGAGGAAAATAATCGCTCCACAGAAAATAATTCAGGAGAATTGGGGGGACAGGGAAAATGCCCACTCCTGCAGGCCCCCTGTTAGCAGAGACGTAATGATGCCCACCCTCTGAACCTCTGTCCCCGATGAGTGAGGCCTAAGCCAGATATACAGTTTGCAGCTCTCTGAAAAGTGAACCAGTTAGGGAGCTTTACTTTAGGTTCTACCGGTGATAGAGTTAAAACAACCAGGGTACAGGACTCTTGCTGCTGTACCCTCACTGCCAGGTCCTGAACTAATTGGGTGATATGTTACATCCGAGAGGCCAATGTTGCCATGGCATCCATAATAGTGCACGTACCAGTCTTATATGTTGGCCAATGTTAATATGATGGCAGTCATTAGAGAAGACGTGGACAGTGAGCCCTCGCTGGAACCCTATCCGCTTTCTCTACTTGTGCAAGTCCTAGGCAGCAAGTCCACAACCGGTCGACTTTCCCTACTCTACTAAGGTGAAAGACAGACAACACACCGAGACAAAACAACACAAAGCAGAGCCGGACAGAAATGGGTCGGAACCAGGCGGATGATACAGTACCTAAATGAGAAATGGAGGGTAGTCAAATAGCCCAGCCAAGATCAGAACCAGACAAGAAATACAGTACCAAATCACAAAGCAGAGAGTGGTCAAATACAAGCCAAGCTCAAATATATGAACAGGAAGTCATGGACTATCACTGGCAAAGAGATATTACCAGGAAGGGATTTAAATAGAGGGCCGAGACCCTGGATCAGAACCTTATAGGTCCATGCACTCAGCACCCCATAGGAAAGTTTTCGATCTTCAAGGTCACGGGGCAGCTGCGCTATAACTCAGCCTGCCATCCATTTCCCCCAGCACATGCCTGCTGCCGGGAGAAACAGAGCATTGCACTCTGTTACTAGGGATGCCACTGTGTCACTGGGGGGCATGGTCTGGCAGTGCATCTCACCCAGGACGGCCGCGCTGAAGCCAGTGACCGCAGTGCTGGAAACCGAACGGGAAAGTTCGTGATAGATATATAACAAAAAATATACATATAAACTAAGATGCCAGACAGGACGTTCAAGCTGCAAATCAGCAGCCTATTATGTACACCTATTATGTGCCTATCACATGATTCTGTTCCTGCTCTGACGCCTGAGATCAGTCTAGGTTGTCAGTTGCTTCATTCTATACAATTTTAAAACACGGTGCAAAAATCATTAGTAATCTGTCTTAAACTTGGTATAAATCAAATCAGTATGCTTAAAGGCTATGTACACCTTTGGGGGCAATTTTTTTATTATTGCATTGTACTCATTTTGAGCTAAAAATATTTTTTTCAATTGGTCTGTATTACAAATGATGAGCCCTTTTCTCTGTACAGCCTTGAGATTCTCTAGCAGCAGGCTATGAATTTTCACTCTGCTCCATCAGCCAGATCACCTGACAAGCTTCTTATCTGAGATCTCTGACCGCCTAAACACTCATTATAGCTCAATTGTTATCTTACTGATAAGAATGTGGCTTAAATAAGTGTTTATGAAGTTTTAGTAATTTAGGTATAAGGGTTATTAGATGACCGGCACAAAGTGAAAATAACATTCACACAGCTAGACAAGCAGTTAACCCTTTGTGACAGAACAGCTCAATATTTTTTAATAAAGACCAATTAAAAACAGATTTTTAGCCCCAAATAAGTAAAGTGCAATTATAAAATATGCCCCTGAAGGTGTACATTGCCTTTAAGGGTCCTGAGAATGAGGATCTGGGTAATAATTGGTAACAAACTGCCTATCATTTGACAAACGAACAATGCTCGTTGGTCAGGCCATTGCATCTTTTAGGTGCGGTAACTAAACACCATTCGTCGTCAGCACATCACTTTAGGGCCTGGGCTACACTGCGACTTCTTGTAGCATTACCAATGAATTTTACCTATGGAGTGACAGCATTTTTTAATTACCCACAAGTCACAAAAGATGCTCAAAGTGGTCCCCGTTCAGGTCTCTGCATCTTTGGGCACATCGGATTATGGTGGCTGATACTGTTTGTGATGCTGTGTATGGTGTCATGTTCTCCTTGAGTTCCTCCAGGGGATATGTATTGTTTAAAACTTTCTGTTTTATATTTCCCCACAGATAAAAATCTCATGTGGACAAGTCTGGGGAACGTGGTGGCCATAACCTCTTGCTCACAGTTCGCTCCTCTGTAAACAGTGATCTCCGTGAAGTACAGCATGTTGCCCCATCTTGCTTGATGGAGTGGCATTTCAAGTGTGAATGTGCACCTATTTTATCTTGGGAGTAGCATTCCTCTGCACTTTTGCCCTTCCTATCCAATAGAGCGCCTTGATTAGGTGGTACATATAGGTGTGCTTGCTCCTCCTCCCATTGGTTGCTTGATGCACATGGATGTTACTAGGAGCAGCACACCATATGTGCGGTGTCTGCGCTCCTGAACATAGAAACCCAACGGCTTAGGTAGGTTTAGCGTAGGACCCGCCTGACCTGAGACCACCTTGGCGCTTGGTGATCAAAATATATTGGCTAAGTGTCTCAGATATTATCATATCAGAGTGAGGACTTTGTCCATATATAGTGCTTGCATCTACTTTACTAAGTGCATTATTATCTTATTTCTGTGATGTTGCCCCATCTTGTTGGAAAAAGCAGGAGATTTTTTTTTTTCATTTAAATTTATGCTAATAAAGAGCTTTGAATTGAAGGGGGTGGTCCTTTCAGTGATTGACAGCTTTCCATCAATGACTATGTATACAGAGAGAGCTGTCATCACTGATAGGACCGCCTACTTAACTTCAAAGCCCTGAATGAGCAGAGATGTAAATGAATTAAATTTTGACTGTACCCCAGCACACTAGTACGCAATAGACGGAGCTTTCTACTTCCAGATCTGTCCACTGTGCTGTGTCTGGTGACGGCAGCTGCTGCAACCAGCTTATCGTGGGGGTGCCGGGTGTTAGGCTACTTTCACACCAGCATTTTTGCTGGATCCGGCAGGGTTCAGCAAAAAGGCTTCCGTTACTGATAATACAACCATCTGCATCCGTTATAAACGGATCCGGTTGTATTACCTTTAACATTCCCGAAACGGATTCGTCATGAACTCCATTGAAAGTCAATGGAGGACGGATCCGTTTATCTATTGTGTCAGAGAAAATGGATCTGTCCCTATTGACTTGCATTGTGGGTCACGACAGATCTGTTTTGCTCCGTATCCAAGGATGGGAAGCAAACCGCAGCAGCTCTCCGGTCTGAAAACGGAACGGAATGCATTTTGGAGCGCTCCGTTCTGTTCCGTTACGTTTTGTCCCATTGACAATGAATGGGGACAAAACGGAAGCGTTTTTTTTTTTCCGGTATTGAGACCCTATGACGGATCTCAATACCGGAAAATATTAATGCTAGTGTGAAAGTAGCCTTAGACGTATTCTGAGGAAAAGTCATCAGTATCTAGAACTGAGACAACCCCTTTAAGCCTCCAGGGCAAAGGAAATGCAGAAAAATAGGTTATTTTGCACTTTAATAGTTTGTTTATTTTAACGGATATCCCAAATTAACAAAGCAAATTGTCAAAAAGTGCTGACAGTAATCACTTGTCCAATCCCGTCTTATATTACATTCTCCAACCTTGACTTTTGACCTTGGTTTATCTTTGGATTCTTAAAATTCCTGCATATATCCGGCCAGTTCTATTTACAATGATTCCCACACTATGACTAATACATTTATCTGCTTTCACTACCAGTTTAGACTGTCTTACTGTTTTTACTTTCATCTTCAATTCTAGCTTGAGATGTCTGTGCTCATGTTGGTTTTTGGCATCGCCTCCTGATGTTCATGTGGGCACAGTTACAGAGGGCGCATACTAAAGAAGCTACAAACCTGACTGTTTATCCTCTTAAATGCTGCCATCAATAGTGATTGTGTCATCTAAGTAGTTTGACAGAGGGAGGGAGCAATGCATTGATGCAAACACTGGGTTCTAATGGGTTATCTTACCAAATGAGGGACTAACATTGCCCACCCAGGCTGTCAAACAATGATAAATAAGCCAGGCTTGTTAATAAAGGGACCCCCCCCCTCCCTCCCCCCCCCCCCCCAAGGCTTTATTCTTCATACTCACAAACATCCATTAAAATTCAGCACATCGCAATAATACGCTGTTCAATTTGGCTTGGACAGCATATATCTAGGCCATATTTATAGGCTAGATTACAAGGTTTCATTTAATACACTTTGAAATATAATAAAAAATAATACAACTGTTGTATATACGATCTCCCCTTCCTTACACGATCATTCCAAAATCATAAAAAAAGATTAAAAATAAATATGCATAAAATACACAGGGAGAGCGGCAGGCAGCTCCATATATTCCGTACCATGCAATAGTCTGCCAGCCAATAAAATAACTTTTAGTCTTAGCACCCTAAAAGGGCGAAGGTGCATGTCATCTGGGGTACCTATTCCAATCAGTAGCAGAGCACCCTGAATATTGTCTTTTTTATTCCACACATAGAAATATACAAACGTTGCAGTCAAAAGATATCAAAGCCCATATAAAAATTCCAGTTCATGGAGGCAGACAAAAGCACATCACTGTGCTACCATGACGTTTATTTAAAGGGAACCTGTCATCAACTTTATGCTGATCGTCACTGAGGGCAGTATAAAGTAGTGACAGAAATGCTGATGTCAGTGGGGTGTCACTCATCAGCTAAAAGTAAGTGGATGCCAAGAACCAGCAGCATAATCATTGCAGCCCAGGCCTTAAAAAGAGTCAAATCTACCTGAGAAGAGTCCTGGTTATTCCTAATCTCCTGCTCTCTCACCCATCCGCTGATGATTGTCAGTTCTCTCCTAGAGAGAAAGGGAGAAAACTAGATAGAAGCCGATCAGCCATCAGCAGGTGGGCAGGAGAGCAGGAATTCATGAATAACCAGGACTCTTCTCAGGTGGCCGTGACTCTTTTCCAGGCCCAGTCTGCAATGATTGTGATGTTGGTTCTCGGCAACCACTTACTTTTAACCTTTAAATGACAGACCGCTGAAATCAACTCACCTGTCTCTACTTTATGCTGCCGTTAGTATGGGCAGCAAAGGGTTGATGACAAGTTCCCTTCAATTTGTTGTCAAAATCTTCTCCCCTCCTACTTCCTTTTATTAGTTCCAACTGAAACAAGGAACTTATACGAGGAAGTTGGAGAGGAGAAGATATTGAGAACAAATTAAATAAAGGGGAAGGATACTGGATATATCTGCTGAAAACTATAGTCTACAATCTCTAATTGCGGAACGGCACGGACAGCTATTAATATAACTGCCTATTCTTGTCCACAAAACGCGGACAGGAATAGGACAGGTTATATTTTTTTTGCAGACCACAGAACGGAGCAACGGATGCGGACAGTGCTGTCCACATCTTTTGCGGCCCTATTGAAGTGAATGGGTCCGCATCCAAGCCGCAAAAACTGTGGCTCGGATGCGGACCAAAACAACGGCTGTGTGCATGAGGCCTTATGGATGTGCACCTGTGACTTCTGTTATGCTAGTCTCAGTTTTCTTGTAGTGTGTTTGGAGGGTGCTCCATCCTTTAGATTAATCACTCCCCGCCATTCTGCCCCCGGGCTTCTGAGCAGAGTATAAGGCCTCTTTCACATGGGCGAGATTTCCGTGCGGGTGCAATACGTGAGGTGAACGCATTGCACACGCACTGAATCCGGACCCATTCATTTCTATGGGGCTGTGCACATGAGCGGTGATTTTCACGCATCACTTGTGCGTTACGTGAAAATCGCAGCATCCTCTATTTTGTGCATTTTTCACGCAACGCAGACCCATAGAAGTGAATGGGGCTGCATGAAAATCGCAAGCAAGTGCGGATGCTGTGCGATTTTATCACACGGTTGCTAGGAGACGATCGGGATGGAGACCCGAACGATATTATTTTCCCTTATAACATGGTTATAAGGGGAAATAATAGCATTCTTAATACAGAATGCTTAGTAAAATAGCGCTGGAGGGGTTAATTTTTTATTTTATTTATTTAACTCACCTTTATTTAACTCACCTTAATCACTCATCACATGGTCCATCACCATAGTGATTGATCATGTGACGGACCATGTGATGAGCACAGTGACATCACCACAGGTCCTTTTCCTCCTGTACAGCAAAGAAGAAGAAAGAAGAGAAGCTGGGCTGACCGAACAAGTGGATTAAGGTGAGTTAAATTATTTTATTTTTTAACCCCTTAAGCCCTATTTTACTAAGCATTCTGTATTAAGAATGCTATTATTTTCCCTTATAATCATGTTATAAGGGAAAATAATACAATCTACACAACACCTAACCCAAACCCGAACTTCTGTGAAGAAGTTCGGGTTTGGGTACCAAGCATGCCGATGACATCATGGATGTTTGAGTATGGAGAATAAAGCCTGTGGGGGTCATCTAATAAACAGAAATATGCCTAAGGGTACTTTCACACATGCGTTAAAGTTTTCTGGTATTGAGTTCTAGGGGCTCAATACCGGAAAAAAACTGATCAGTTTTATCCTAATGCATTCTGAATGGAGAGCAATCCGTTCAGGATGCATCAGGATGTCTTCAGTTCAGTCACTCTTACGGTATTTGGCCGGAGAAAATACTGCAGCATGCTGCAGTATTTTCTCCAACCAAAATTCCGGAACACTTGCCACAATGCCGGATCCGCAATAATGCAATAATTGCCCGATCCGGCACCAATAATGCCCGATCCGGCACCAAGCAATAATGCCCGATCCGGCAATAATGCAATCCAGACTTCTTCTCACGCTTTAGGGCCCCTAAAAGCAATAATGCCCGAGATCCGCAAAAAATACGGATGACATCCATGCGCATTCCGTTTTTTGTGGAACTGAACAGCTGGCCCCTGATAGAACAGTACTATCCTTGTCCGTTATGCGGACAATAAGGCCTCTTGCACACAAACGTCTTTTTTTTTCGTTCACGTTCCGTTTTTTTCGTTCCGTATACGGACCGTATACGGAACCATTAATTTGAATGGAACCGCAAGAAAAACGGAAGGTACTCCGTAATGCCTTCAGTTTCCGTATTTCCGCTTTTCCGTTCTGTTCAAAGATAGAACATGTCCTATTATTGTAACGGACAAGTATAGTACTGTTTTATCAGGGGCCAGCTGTTCCGTTCCGCAAAAAACGGAATGCACACGTCATCCATTTTTTGCGGATCCGTTTTATGAAGACCGCAAAATACTGAAAAAGTCATACGGTCGTGTGCAAGAGGCCTAAGTGTAGCACTGGCTATACAGTGCATTGCAATAAATGACTATTGCAATGCACTGAATAGTGATCAGGCCCACTGGATCTTCAAGATACAGATGGGTCTTGATAAATAAATAAAAAAGTGTAAAAAAAAAAGTGAAAAAAAATACAGAATAAAAAAATCTATAAAAATTTTAATAAAAATAAAATAAAAATTGTCTTTTCTCATACCCGTTCATTTATATCATGAAAAAAACTGAAATAAATAAAAAAAATACACATAATTTGTATTGCGCGTCCGTAACGATCTTATCTATCAAAATATCTTATTACTAATCCCGAGCAGTGAACGTCGTAAAGAATAATGTAGAAAAAAATTACGGAATTGCTGTTTTTGTCACCTCATGTCCACAAAAAAAAAAAAGTGATCAAAAAGAAATATGTACCCCAAAATTATACCAGAAGAAACTATAGCTCATCTCGCAAAAAACAAGCCCCCATACAGCTACATTGGTGAAAAAATAAAAATGTTTTGGACTTTAGTATATGGCGATGCAAAATATCATTTATTTTTAACACAAAAGGGATTTTGTGCTGAAAAAGTAGAAGTAGTAAAAGAAACTATATAAATTTGGTATCACCCTAACCGTATCAACCCACAGAATAAAATAATTCTATAATATTTACCAGAAGAGGAACCCCATAAAAATAAAACGCAGTGACAGAATTACCATTTTGCCCACTTCACTTCACAAAAAATTGTATAACAAGTATAACAAGTGATCAAAAAGGATACCAATAGAAACTACAGCTTGTCCCACACAAAAAATAAGCCCCCATACAGCTACATTGGTGAAAAAAAAAATATGTTTTAGACTTTAGAATATGGTGATGCAAAATATAATTATGTGGAATAGAACCGGCACTCAGAACTATGGGAATTCACGTGGGACCGAGATGTATGGTTAAAATTGTTACCCACTGAAGAAGAGATTAGACATCTCGAAACGCGTCTGGGCGTAATACCTGTGAGATATACATCCCGGCGGTGCATGGCCATGTACTGAAAGAAGAACTATTCATCTATTACAAAGACGTGCCTTTGCCACATACACCACAAGGATTGGTGCAGGACTCACGTAAATCAATCTGTTGAGACAGGTCCGTCGCGAGAGCAGAGACGCAACTTGGACAGAACTGGAAACATCACAGCTATAGCGGAGAAAGGTGGAAGCGTGGGACGCCACGGCAGTAACCCTCCCGCGGAATGGCTTCATTGAGACCACAGTGAGTACAAAAAATCCTGAGACAAGTGGAGTTGCACCACATTGCTGCACAGCAAAAACGATACAAATAAGTGTGCTACACAGACCTGCTGGACAATTGTAACAACATCCAGCACACCCGATAATTTGAGACAATCACAGTGGATGGATAATCTCGACACTATAAAGAAAAAATACTAGAACAAGCCAGTATTTGCGTTGGCATTGCGATATCCTTCAGACATTGTATTTATTTATATTTTACAGTTTACATTTGATTTGCATGCACAGACAAATTGCTATTTGTATACCACATTGGGATACAAGCAGCCCCGATTTGCTTTGCCACAGACAGCTGCGATCCAACGAGTCGGACCCATTGGGGAAGATACGGATGCAGCTTTCCCTGGCATAGAAAAATATATGGGCAGTATGTTTAATTAGATGTTTCTTATTGTTTTATTGTGACCTTTTTGATTGTGACATTTTATAAGTATCCCGAACCCAGTGTACACAGGGTCTATTGTTTAATAAAAATTTTAACCATACATCTCGGTCCCACGTGAATTCCCATAGTTCTGAGTGCCGGTTCTATTCCACATTTATATACCAATTAGAACTAGGGGTGTTTCTTTTGAACCTGTGCACCGATCGTGATAAACCAGAGTGAGCCACCTGCTTAGTATTTACTACTCAAAATATAATTAGTTTTTAACACAAAAGGGATTTTATGCTGAAAAAGTAGTAAAACATAAAAAACTATATAGATTTGGTATTGCCATAAACTGTATCAACCCACAGAATAAAATAATCATACAATATTTACCACAAGAGGAACCCCATCAAAAAAACAAAAAAAACACTGACAGAATTACAATTTTTGCCCACTTCCTCTCCACAAAAAATAGTATAAAAAGTGATCAAAAAGACATATGTAAACAAGAAGGAAACCAATAAAAACTACAGCCCGTCTCGCAAAAAACAAGCCCTCACACAGCTACATTGGTGAAAAAATAGAAATGTTATGGGCCCTAAACTAATGACATGTTAGAAACTCCAGATGCCACTCCTTCCCTTCTGAATGCTGCCGTGTCCCCAAACAGTATTCTGGAAAAAATGCATAACAAATTGTGGGGTGCATTTTCTCCTGTTACCCCTTGTGAAAATGAAAAAAATTGGGGCTAAAGCAACTTTATATTGGAAATAAAAGTTCATTTTTCATTTTTACAACCATGTGTTTCAAAATTTTATAAATGGGTCAAAGCATTCACTTCACCCCTAGATTTATTCCTTGAGGAGTGTAGTTTCCAAAATGGGGTCACTTTTTGGGGTTTTTGTTTCTAGGGGTACCTCAGGGTCTCTTCAAATGTGACATGGCATCTGAATACTATACTAGCAAAATCTGCCCTCTGTTAACCATGAGGCGCTCCTTTCCCTCTGCACCCTGCCATGCGCCCATACTGCAGGTTACAACCACATATGGGGTGTTTCTGTCAACTGCAGAATCAGGGTAATAAATATTAAGGTTTCTTTGACTGTTAACCCTTGCTGTGTCACAAGAAAATTAAAATTAAATGGAAAATCTGAACAATTTTTTTTTAACATTTCCCCTCCAATTTGCTTTAATTCTTGTGGAACACTTAAAGGGTTAATAAGGTTTGTAAAATCAGTTTTTGATAACTTGAGGGGTGTAATTTCTAAAATTGGGTCATTTATGGGTAGTTTCTACTATGCAAGTCCCACAAAGCGACTCCATAACTGGGTTTTGGAAATTTTCTTAACATTTTTAATAAACATCTAAGCCTTCTAACTTCCTGAAAAAATTAAATGATGCCAACATAAAGTAGACATATGGGGAATGTAAAGTAATAACTATTTTATGAAGTATCACTATCCGTCTTAAAAGCAGAGAAATTGTAATTTTGAAAATAGCGATTTTTTCCGAATTTTTAGCAATGAATTTTTTTATGCATAAAGGTAAAATGTATAAACTAAAATTCACCACTATGATAAAGTATGATGTGTCACGAGAAAACATTCTCCGAATGGCTCAGATAACTAAAAACATTCCAAAGTTATCACCACATACACTGACACATGCCAGATTTGAAAAATGGGGCTTCGGCATTTGGTCCAAACTGGCTGTCGCTTGAAGGCGTTAAATCAATATAAAAGGGCTCAGGTAACAGATGACAGCTGTAAATAAAGCTTTTTATACATCCGTGTAAATAGGGTTGAATAAATAAGCTAAAGTAAAGTTCATAGGCTGTACTGTTCTTGACATGGTTCAGATACCTCAGCTGGAAATCCCCACTTTTCAGGATTTTCAGTTTCCCTTTCAGCCGAGGAATAAATGAAGCAGTTACAATGGGGTATTTCTACTGATCAACCACTGAAACCCGCTATTATTCTAAGGCCACGTGTACATGTTCCAGGTGCCACCTGTGGCAAAAACCCCACCCATGATGGCCAATGGCCTTATGATTTTGTGGGTAATTCCTTGTGCTCTGTGGGTGGATGGGGTTTCAGCCTCACAATTTATTTTTTCTGTAGCACATGAAATGCCAGTGTTATTAAAAGCATGCAATGGTTTTTATCCAGCTGAAACCCGACACTTATGAGGAAATCGGCCGGATCACCAGTGGACCCCATTGCAGTCCATAAGGATCTGACGGTAAAGTAGAGGATCCAGCAGGCTGCTCTGTGCTGGAACAGCCTGCCCGATCTCCAAATGGAGATGTGAATGAGGCCTAAGCTGCCCACTGTGATGATAGCTGGTGATGCAGTATCCATGTGTCTGAACAACCTACAGTCACAGACAGGAGAAGAAGGAGTTCTGGAGCCTTTAGGACAGCTGGCTAACCCCTTCACTGCCCTAGACCACCGGGGATATTATTATATCAATGCATTCACTCCTAGTCCATTGGCACATTATCATGTTTAACTTCTGTAGACCACCAGGGATGTTATCATTAATTATTTCACTGTCATAGACCACCAGGTATGCTATTATTAATCCCTTCACTGCCCTAGCCCCCACTGATCAGTTACATAAAAGTCCTCGAGCATCATGTTCGGTTCATTGCTTACCAAAGTACACTGGCATATACTTGATGGTGACTGTGCCTCATAATGCAGCTCATTCACATTTAAAGGGGTTGTCCGGTTTCCGATATTGATGACCTATCCTCAGGGAGTTCAAATCCCTGCACCCCCGCCGATCAGCTGTTTGAGGAGAATGCAGCGCTCCTGCGAGTGGTACATTCTCTTCACTCTTTACCTGCTCTCCATCGACACATCAACATTGCATCGGCGAGCAGTGTAACTACAACTCCTCTGTCCCATTCATTTAAATGGAACGGAATAACTACAACTGGAGCAGAGGAGTTGTAATTACACTGCTCGCCACTGCAATATCGACGGAGAACAGGTAAACAGTGAAGAGAAGGCATCACTCATATTCTCCTCAAACAGCTGATCATCAGGGGGTCCTGGGGGTCGGACCCCTGTCGATATGATATTATTGACCTATCCCGAGGATAGGTCATCAATATCGGAAACCAGACAACCCGTTGAAGCGAATAGGACTAAGCTGCACTACCAGGCGTGGCCACAAGATAATGTGATCAATTGGAGGGTGTCAGCCCTTCAGGTGTCTGATTATTAGGTTTGACATCAGACCCCCACCACTCACACACTGATAACCTCTCCACTGCCCTAAAACACTAGTAAATTGTGGTCTAGGACAGTGAAGACATTAATGGTAACATAAATGTCTTCACTGTCCTAGACCACAAGGGATGTTAACATTAGACTCTTCACTATCTTAAACCACCAGAGATATTACCATTAAACTCATCACTACACTAGATTGCCAGGGTTATTAGTCATCACTGCACGGGAAACTCATGATTTCATTTTCCATAGAGATGTATAGCCAAAATAGCATGGTATAGTGTAAGCCAGAAAAACGGATACAATATTATTATTTTTTGTTAGCCAATAAAGGTATCACAGCTATGATAATTGTGTATTTTGTAAACCAAAAGGACATCACAGAGATCTTCCATAGAGATGAGAGTGAATACAACTTTTCATAGTCATGATTTATTCTAACCATGAGGAGATGCCGGCATGATGACAGAAGGGAGCCCACAAAATATTTTGCATAGGTTAAAGTCAGTGGTTCCACTGCTGAAATGGCTGTCTTTGGTGCAAACAGACATTTTTATTGTTCTCACATAGAGGCACCAAGCTCTTGATGGTTACTGTCACTTTATACTAGATTCACTTTGCATTTTTTAACTTTATGTTTAGCGTATATCCCAGGAAATGTATCCATACGGGTCAGATGTAGGGTAAAAGAGTGTCCTTTTGGCCTCCGTCTGGCCGGCATACATAAGTACACTGCGCAAAGAATAAAAAAAATGGAATAGGATAGTACAAACCGGATTCCAAAAAAGTTGGGACACTAAACAAATTGTGAATAAAAACTGAATGCAATGATGTGGAGATGGCAAATGTCAATATTTTATTTGTAATAGAACGTAGATGACAGATCAAACGTTTAATCCGAGTAAATGTATCATTTTAAAGGAAAAATACGTTGATTCAAATTTTCACGGTGTCAACAAATCCCCAAAAAGTTGGGACAAGTAGCAATAAGAGGCTGGAAAAAGTAAATTTGAGCATAACGAAGAGCTGGAAGACCAATTAACACTGATTAGGTCAATTGGCAACATGATTGGGTATAAAAAGAGCTTCTCAGAGTGGCAGTGTCTCTCAGAAGCCAAGATGGGTAGAGGATCACCAATTCCCACAATGTTGCGCAGAAAGATAGTGGAGCAATATCAGAAAGGTGTTACCCAGCGAAAAATTGCAAAGACTTTGCATCTATCATCATCAACTGTGCATAACATCATCCGAAGATTCAGAGAATCTGGAACAATCTCTGTGCGTAAGGGTCAAGGCCGTAAAACCATACTGGATGCCCGTGATCTCCGTGCCCTTAAACGACACTGCACCACAAACAGGAATGCTACTGTAAAGGAAATCACAGAATGGGCTCAGGAATACTTCCAGAAACCATTGTCAGTGAACACAATCCACCGTGCCATCCGCCGTTGCCAGCTGAAACTCTACAGTGCAAAGAAGAAGCCATTTCTAAGCAAGATCCACAAGCTCAGGCGTTTTCACTGGGCCAGGGATCATTTAAAATGGAGTGTGGCAAAATGGAAGACTGTTCTGTGGTCAGACGAGTCACGATTCAAAGTTCTTTTTGGAAATCTGGGACGCCATGTCATCCGGACCAAAGAGGACAAGGACAACCCAAGTTGTTATCAACGCTCAGTTCAGAAGCCTGCATCTCTGATGGTATGGGGTTGCATGAGTGCGTGTGGCATGGGCAGCTTGCATGTCTGGAAAGGCACCATCAATGCAGAAAAATATATTCAGGTTCTAGAACAACATCTGCTCCCATCCAAGCGTCATCTCTTTCAGGAAAGACCCTGCATTTTACAACAAGATAATGCCAGACCACATTCTGCATCAATCACAACATCATGGCTGCGTAGGAGAAGGATCCGGGTACTGAAATGGCCAGTCTGCAGTCCAGATTTCTCACCTATAGAGAACATTTGGCGCATCATAAAGAGGAAGGTGCAACAAAGAAGGCCCAAGACGATGAACAGTTAGAGGCCTGTATTAGACAAGAATGGGAGAGCATTCCTATTTCTAAACTTGAGAAACTGGTCTCCTCGGTCCCCAGACGTCTGTTGAGTGTTGTAAGAAGAAGGGGAGATGCCACACAGTGGTGAAAATGGCCTTGTCCCAACTTTTTGGGGATTTGTTGACACCATGAAATTCTGATTCAACATATTTTTCCCTTAAAATGGTACATTTTCTCAGTTTAAACTTTTGTTCCGTGATTTATGTTCTATTCTGAATAAAATATTAGAAGTTGGCACCTCCACATCATTGCATTCAGTTTTTATTCACGATTTGTATAGTGTCCCAACTTTTTTGGAATCCAGTTTGTAGTTTATGCAAGCTGTTTTTGTTAGTAGTCTTTGGGTTACAGACGTATACATTGAGGGTAGACATACCGTCTATGTAGCTGCACAGGGTCCCTGAGAAAGAGGGGGCCATTTTACCCTTTCCAGGGTGAAATCTGCGATGGAGATCCGCAGCTTCCGGCGACATGCCGCACATTCCAAATCCGCACCACAGGTCAATTCATGTTGCAGATTTCCTAAATTGTCATCCAGTTTGCTAGTACTTCACAATGCATGTCCATGACAGAAAATCCACAGTGTATCCACCCCGTGTGCAACCAGAAGAAGGAGAGCACCTGAGTAATTTTCTCCCTGGCTCTCTGCTTGTCAGCTTGTCAACACCCCAGACCTGGGGGTACTACTATTATAAATGGTTTGTGGTGTAATGCAATGTCATGCTATACCCTTTTTCACCAGCAGATGGAGTACGGTTGGCAGTATTTGGCAACAGGAATGGGACTTACAATTCCCATTCCCCCCCCCCCCTCCCGGTAGGAGTGGTCTGGTCCAACTTCCTGCCAAAGGAGGGGCAGAGCTAGTTAGTGAGTTGGAGAAAAGAGAGTGAGGAGAGTAGGAGCCTGCCTCCGGAGAGTCTGAAGAGTCCCAGGCTACAGACAGATCTGTAAACTACGACATATTTTTGTCAGCAGAGCGATCAAACAGTCAAACTATACAGACTCCGCTGCAAGGTGAGGGGAAACTTGTTGAGACACCCCCACTGCAGTTCAAGACAGGCATAGGTGCCAGAGTACAGTTATAGCAAAGGGAGAAGAGAGACATTGTCAGCTAGTAAACTTCTGAGTGTCATCTTCTGCCACATTGCCAGCCACTATACCCCATTATCTGGAATGTCATTGGGGCCACTAATTTTCCCATCCTCTGCACCGGCTCCTCAGGGACTCGCTGTATATATATATAAATATATATATATATCTTTGATTTGCATAATACAAAATTAGGTCTTATTGGGTCTGTTAGTATAGTCTGTGGACTATTAGTCCCAGCATGCCAAAACAGATATAAAACTAGGTTGGTTCTGGTATGTACTCCCAGATCATGAAGGCTGCATATTAACCGCAATATATAGGTTTAACTGAGCATGTTGGGACCAATATTGTGCCAGCTTCACATATCTCCTGTCGCAGATGCAATTTGCAGTGCTCTCTGGTCTGCACAGAATAGTATGTTAAACTATTTGCAGACCAGAGAGCACTAATAAATACATACGCTGGTCAGTCTAGTAAAAAATAAAATAAAAATGAAACGTGCAGCACCTTGAACCAAACACCAAACTTTTTGAAATTATGCTAAAAGAACACCTACAGAATGTCTATGAGTGTGTGAAATAAGTTTGGGTACTTTTTTTTGTATCTAACGTGTTATCTGTGATCAATACTTCCAAAATGCTTTTGAGAAATACGAAGTAGCCACATTTCCACCAAATACCATCATTTTATATGCAGTGTATACATGTATTGACATTATTCATGCTGAAGGGGCCCGTTCAGCGTCCTACATCATCTGTGTCTGCCCCTGGCATACATCACAAGTTTTCTAACAGCTTTTCACAACATATCTGTTAAATGGATGATTACAGGATGCGTCAAAAAGAGAGTCCGTCACATGGTTTGGGGGTCATTATTCACCGGCATGCCGTATAAAGCTGGGGTTTAGGGTCCCAAATCTGCCAATAGTGAACCCACTCGTTACCGCACAAGAATGTAAATAATTGAGTGAAGTAAAAATGGTACACACCATACTGAATATCTGTAAACCAATAACAAAGCTAGAACAGGGTCCAAAACAGACTGAGAGCATATAACTCGGTAGATGGTGACAGTGGGATGTGTATATGGGGTGTATGGACCTTTTTGGGGTGTGAATTATGTTCACTTTGCAACGCAAGGGCAAGCGTGAGTAAGTCACACCTACAGGTAATCATTATGTAAAGAGGTGTACGTGACATTTCTAAAAAGTTAATTTAAAAAAATGCCCGGTTAGCTGTGCCTAAGGTAATGCATCAAGTGTCAACATTACGAGATACGCCCGCTTACATAGAGCAATTTCTGCACAATTTCTATTCACTTTTACTGTAGTGGATGAGTTTAAAAGTTTAAAAAAAAAAATCGGATCCCCGCTGATCTGAAAACAGCATAATAAACTACATATGGCACAGATTTGAAATCCACAGAATGCCAATTTATATTGGGAATATCCTCTGCGGATTTCACCCTTTGCAATGTAGAAGTTTAGGCAGGGGGCTGAATCTCCTCAACGAGACCACCCTGTATGGAGACTTACCGGCAATGCTTCACGGGAAAACAAATATGTAAAGAGGTATCTCCCATGCAAGAGAACCATCTCGCCAGTGCCACCAAGATCCGACTTTCCAACAAGCCTTGGGATTTGACAAGAGAGTATAGCCAAGCCAGATACCCATCCGTAAACACATCATGACACTGTCAGCACTGTTTGGACAGTATCAAACTGATTTGGGACATGTTCTATTGACAATGGAAATGGTAACACGTTCGTATTCCAATTTGTCAAGAGGAATAACAGAAGAAAGAATTTTATCACAGTGTAGTTCACTGTGTCACGGGTTGCCGTATGTCCTCACTTGAGTCGCTCTGGCGTACTGGCTACAGAGAATTCCGTGGATGTTGGTTGCTATGAGCTACGTGTAGTTGCGGCTTCCTGTGTGTGAACTGTGGCTTGTATCTGTCTCCCTGTGTCCATCACTATGGCGTTTCCCTCTTGCTGGGTTATTTTCTCCCAGGCTGTGAGTTCTGCAATGCGATTGGCCAGCGCTACAGCAGAACAAGGGCAGACTCTGCCTACTATAACTTAGTGACTGAAATCTCCGCCTACTATAACTTAGTGGGCGGAGATACCGGAGGGCATAGCAGGAGAACGGAGCGGCACCCAGGGATAATAGTAAGTGCAGTGAGATCCCCGGGCGCCTCTCTCCATGTCTGTATACTTAGTTCACAATGTCAGGATCGGTGAAAGGTCCTCTTTAACCACCTCCGGACCGCCTAACGCAGATGTGCGGTCCGGAGGTGGCAGCCTTGCGCTTAGCGACGCATATACGCGTCATCTCGCGAGGGCCGAGATTTCCTGTGAACGCGCGCGCGCTCACAGGAACGGAAAGTAAGAGAGTGGATCTCCAGCCTGCCAGCAGCGATCGTTCGCTGGCAGGCTGAAGATGTGATTTTTTTAACCCCTAACAGGTATATTAGATGCTGTTTTGATAACAGCGTCTAATATACCTGCTACCTGGTCCTCTGGTGGTCCCTTTTGTTTGGATCGACCACCAGAGGACACAGGCAGCTCAGTAAAGTAGCACCAAACAACACTACACTACACTACACCCCCCCTGTCACTTATTAACCCTTTATGAACCACTGATCACCCCATATAGACTCCCTGATCACCCCCCTGTCATTGATCACCCCCCTGTCATTGATCACCCCCCTGTAAGGCTCCATTCAGAGGTCCGTATGATTTTTACGGATCCACGGATACATGGATCGGATCCGCAAAACACATGCGGACGTCTGAATAGAGCCTTACAGGGGGGTGATCAATGACAAGGGGGTGATCACGCATATAGACTTCCTGATCACTTCCCTGTCATTGATCACCCCCCTGTCATTGATCACCCCCCTGTAAGGCTCCATTCAGACGTTCGTATGATTTTTACTGATCCACTGATACATGGATCGGATCCGCAAAACACATGCGGACGTCTGAATGGAGCCTTACAGGGGGGTGATCAATGACAGAGGGGTGATCACCCATATAGACTCCCTGATCACCTCCGTCATTGATCACCCCCCTGTAAGGCTCCATTCAGACGTCCGTATGATTTTTACGGATCCACTGATACATGGATCGGATCCGCAAAACACATGCGGACGTCTGAATGGAGCCTTACAGGGGGGTGATCAATGACAGAGGGGTGATCACCCATATAGACTCCCTGATCACCTCCATCATTGATCACCCCCCTGTAAGGCTCCATTCAGACGTCCGTATGATTTTTACGGATCCACTGATACATGGATCGGATCCGCAAAACACATGCGGACGTCTGAATGGAGCCTTACAGGGGGGTGATCAATGACAGAGGGGTGATCACCCATATAGACTCCCTGATCACCTCCGTCATTGATCACCCCCCTGTAAGGCTCCATTCAGACGTCCGTATGATTTTTACGGATCCACTGATAAATGGATCGGATCCGCAAAACACATGCGGACGTCTGAATGGAGCCTTACAGGGGGGTGATCAATGACAGAGGGGTGATCACCCATATAGACTCCCTGATCACCCCCCTGTCATTGACCACCCCCCCTGTAAGGCTCCATTCAGACGTCCGTATGATTTTTACGGATCCACTGATACATGGATTGGATCCGCAAAACACATGCGGACGTCTGAATGGAGCCTTACAGGGGGGTGATCAATGACAAGGGGGTGATCACGCATATAGACTTCCTGATCACTTCCCTGTCATTGATCACCCTCCGTCATTGATCACCCCCCTGTAAGGCTCCATTCAGACGTCCGTATGCGTTTTGCGGATCCGATCCATGTATCCGTGGATCCGTAAAAAATTATACGGACGTCTGAATGGAGCCTTACAGGGGGGTGATCAATGACAGGGGGGTGATCAATGACAGGGGGGTGATCACCCCATATAGACTCCCTGATCACCCCCCTGTCATTGATCACCCCCTGTAAGGCTCCATTCAGACGTCCGTATGCGTTTTGCGGATCACCATACCCCTCACGGAATCCAAATGCGTAACATTTTTTAGACATTTATATTCCAGACTTCTTCTCACGCTTTAGGGCCCCTAAAATGCCAGGGCAGTATAAATACCCCACATGTGACCCCATTTCGGAAAGAAGACACCCCAAGGTATTCCGTGAGGGGCATATTGAGTCCATGAAAGATTGAAATTTTTGTCCCAAGTTAGCGGAAAGGGAGATTTTGTGAGAAAATACAAAAAAAATCAATTTCCGCTAACTTGTGCCCAAAATTTTTTTTTGAGGAACTCGCCATGCCCCTCACGGAATACCTTGGGGTGTCTTCTTTCCAAAATGGGGTCACATGTGGGGTATTTATACTGCCCTGGCATGTTAGGGGCCCGAAAGCGTGAGAAGAAGTCTGGGATCCAAATGTCTAAAAATGCCCTCCTAAAAGGAATTTGGGCTGCTTTGCGCATGTAGGCTGCAAAAAAGTGTGACACATCTGGTATCGCCGTACTCAGGAGATGTTGGGGAATGTGTTTTGGGGTGTCATTTTACATATACCCATGCTGGGTGAGAGAAATATCTTGGTCAAATGCCAACTTTGTATAAAAAAATTGGAAAAGTTGTCTTTTGCCAAGATATGTCTCTCACCCAGCATGGTTATATGTAAAATGACACCCCAAAACACATTCCCCAACTTCTCCTGAGTATGGCGATACCAGATGTGTGACACTATTGCAGCCTAGGTGGGCAAAGGGGCACACATTCCAAAGAGCACCTTTCGGATTTCGCAGGCCATTTTTTACACATTTTGATTGCAAAGTACTTCTCACACATATGGGCCCCTAAAATGCCAGGGCAGTATAACTACGCCACAAGTGACCCCATTTTGGAAAGAAGACACCCCAAGGTATTCAGTGAGGTGCATGGCGAGTTCCTAGAATTTTTTATTTTTTGTCGCAAGTTAGTGGAATATGAGACTTTGTAAGAAAAAATAAATAAATCATAATTTTCCGCTAACTTGTGACAAAAAATAAAAAGTTCTATGAACTCACTATGCCCATCAGCGAATACCTTAGGGTGTCTACTTTCCAAAATGAGGTAATTTGTGGGGTTTTTCTACTGTCTGGGCATTGTAGAACCTCAGGAAACATGACAGGTGCTCAGAAAGTCAGAGCTGCTTCAAAAAGCGGAAATTCACATTTTTGTACCATAGTTTGTAAACGCTATAACTTTTACCCAAACAATTTTTTTTTGCCCAAACATTTTTTTTATCAAAGACATGTAGAACAATAAATTTAGCGAAAAATTTATATATGGATGTCATTTTTTTTTTGCAAAATTTTACAGCTGAAAGTGAAAAATGTCATTTTTGGGCAAAAAAATCGTTAAATTTCGATTAATAACAAAAAAGTAAAAATGTCAGCAGCAATAAAATACCACCAAATGAAAGCTCTATTAGTGAGAAGAAAAGGAGGTAAAATTCATTTGGGTGGTAAGTTGCATGACCGAGCAATAAATGGTGAAAGTAGTGTAGTGCCGAAGTGTAAAAAGTGGCCTGGTCATTAAGGGGGTTTTAGCTAGCGGGGTTAAAGTGGTTAAACATTGTCCCCTTCGATTAATATTGGCTATTGAAATGACACAGTGTTTGGGTGAGCCAGTAATGATATTAATGACCAAGATCTGATGGCTAAGGCTGGCTTTAGTGACAGGTTACCATTAGTAAGAGACGGGGGTTCCGTAAGTTGATTTATGATTACATAATTACATCACTAGATATGTAAGGTATTTTTTTAACACTCACTTTCCCATAATAAGTTATGTAATTATGTAACTGAAATATGAGACAGGATGTCTTCCTCTTCCTTCTTTAGAATATTATATGGAAACTCCCTTGTACTTTACTGGAACGATTTCCTGAAACATGTTTCATTGTGACATCTTCGACCTCAGACCAGGAGTGAGAACAACATGGACAGTAAAAGTGGCATCATGAAATCCATTCCCTTCCCTTTAACTTGATCTACAGAAGTGATCTAAACAACTACCGATCGCATTGATTGGTGTCATTCTGTGCCAGTTGCTATTATATGAGCACTGTGAATGGAGTACATGGGTACCGTGACCAGTACTATGATGTAGGCACTAGGGCTGGTACTACCAGAAATGTGAATTGAAGTTCTATGGCCCCAATGCTAAATCTGAAACAGTAACCTACCTACCATGTTCCATTTACGATACCAGTCATCTCTAAGAGGGCTATTGGGTCTGAGTATGACTACGACTACTACTTCTGGATACTTCTATATGGGAACTAAAAAGGCTGGTTCTATAATATAGAAACTGCCAGGTCTGGTATTTATATAGCTATACTGATCAGGTACCGTACAAATGCGAGATTTCTCCAAGTGTGTTGGTGCCTATGACATGGTGAGTGGTCAGTGAAATTCTTCATAGGGATTGTTTTGCCCCTTGTTTTAAGTCTGAATGTACTACAGTATACTGGATTTAGGCTACTTTTAAACCTGCTCTTTCCATTTCCGCTATTGAGATACAGTACGTCTCAATAGCAGGGGGAAACTCTTCCGTTTTCTTCCCATTCATTGTCAATGGAGACAAAACTGAACTGAAAGGAATGGAGTGCACCAGAATGCATTCCATTATGTTTCATTATGCTCCCATGACGCACACAAAAGCGCTCTAAGCAGCGTTTTGAGTGTGTTCTGGGATGCGGAGCAAGACGGATCCATTATGACTCACAATGTAAGTCAATGAAGATGGATCCATTTTCTCAGACACAAAAGAAAATGGATCCATCCTCTATTGACTTACAATAGTTTTAGAGACAGATCCGTCTTGGCTATTTTAGAGATAATACAACTGATTGTATTATCATAACGGAAGCGTTTTTGCTGATCCATGACGGATCCAGAAAAAACGCAAATATGAAAGTAGCCTTGAAAGCCTAAAAAAGATGAAACAGAAAGCTAGCAACCTACGTTCTGAGGTTTATGCCTACATTATAAAGGAAAGCTGCGGACAGTATATTAAACTTTGGCATGCAGAAAAAGCACCTTAACATAGATTAATTCTTCCACTAACACCTTGGGAATTATAAGTATTGATGGACGAACATCGGCCAGGATGATTCACGAACGCGATCACAATGGGCCCCATTCACTTTAATGGCAGGCGAACCTGAAAAACCTTCAGGTCATATTTGCAGCCACCAAGTACTTACTAGAAGTGCACAAATAGTCCCACAACATGGACAGTGACATACTAGAGGCGGATCAATGACAAAAATTCCCACAAAAAGTATTTTATTTTAATCATGGGCCATTTTTATGCGTCTTAAAGGGAAGTTCTCAAAAATGTGCCCTGCTGGAGCCTAGAAAATTTTTATTTTAGGCCACGGGAGTACGGGCCCTAAAAATTAGGCATTCATCTGACATAAAAGAAATTGTGATTATGTGGCTCGAGGTACATTATGCGGTCACTGAATAACAATTTTACGGTAGCCCACTGGAGTACAGGCCCCAAACATTAGGCATTCACCGTACAGAAAAGATCAAGTGATTATGTGGCTGGAGGTATATTAGAAGGTCATTGGATATCAATTTTACTGCAGGCCAGTACAAATACATGTCAAAAACATATGTTTAAAAGAACTAAAAATATAAAATTGGATTAAAAACATGGCAAACGAAATCCCCCCCCCCCCCCCACCTTAAATAAACCCCAAATGATAGTAGGTGAAATTCGATAACATGTGGTTGTCACAGGTGTTGAATTCCTCCGAGGCCCCAACAATTAGGCATTTACCGTATAGAAAAAAACAAGTGATTATGTGGCTGGAGGTACATTAGGCGGTCACTGTATAACAATTTTACTGCAGGCCAGTGGAGTACAGGCCCCACAAATTATGCATTCATCGTACAGAAAAGATCAAGTGATTATGTGGCTGGAGGGATATTAGACGGTCAATGGATATCAATTTTACTGTAGGCCAGTGGAGTACAGGCCCCAAACATTAGGCATTCACCAGACAGAAAAGATTAAGTGATTATGTGGCTGAAGGTATATTAGGCGCTCACTAGATAACAATTTTACTGCAGGCCAGTGGAGTACAGACCCAAAACATTAGGCATTCACCGGACAGAAAACATCAAGTGATTATTGTAGCTGGCCAGCTAAGACCTGTCCTAGGTTGCTTATATAGCTTGTGTGGTTATACAGCTAGACCTGCCAATAACCTTAATACAGTTCCTATGTTTATAAGTTTAAGACAAAAGCAGAGTTATTTACTGTGACTTCATGTTTGGATGTCATATAATGGTTATATATATTGTGTTCACAGAAGCAGAAAAGATAATATGCCTTTAAGATTCATTATATAATGTAAGGTACACTCAATGACATAGCAGAAACAACTGAAAGCATAGAGTTAAACTGTTGTTGCTGGGCAGGAGTCTTGACCAATCCTAGCCAGCCTCACAGAACCCAGGAGCTTTGACCAATTATAGCCAGCCTCACACACAGCTTGTGTAGGAAATTCCCCTAGCAGGAGCTGCTGGAATCATTATTCACCAGAGAGAGAAGCTGAACAGACATTCACTCTACTAAGAGCTGTGTTTTATGGAAGCAGAGAGGCTAAAATAGGTATTTAAAACAGTTATATAATGTTCCGATTGTTAATATAGTGATTAGAACTGTATACTGAACCAGTTGTAAGCTTTTGCTCACAGTACCACCAAATTTCAAGCAATCAAACAAATTGCATACAAATGCGAACTGCTCATACCAGATCATAAGCAGTTGTATAGAGCAAACTGCAAACCAACTTGAGCAAGTAAACTATTGGTTAACCTCAGATATACCTCTCAGAGAGATCATAAAGTGCTTAAATAAATTAAAGCGAGAGTACAGATACCGAAGAGAGAAATATATCCACCATTTTATGTTGAATGACAAGATTGAACAGTTGAACCACCATCTTATGCATACCGCCATTTTGTGATATCTTTTCAACACGTGTTATGTACATGGACTATCTGCTGCGGAGGCGGCAGTGTTATATATAAAGAAAAGTTAATAAAGAAGTCATTTCATGCATTTGGTGTGCTCTTTAAACCTACTGTTTCTATAGAACGGTGCTAGAGGAATTACAGAGTACTAGATAGTCTGGTTAGACTAAAAAGTCAGAGATATCAAAATTCTTCTAATGCCACAGCCCAAAAGGCACTTCATAGTGCTGCGCCTGCCACAATGGAACTATTACCCTCTGAGCACAAAGCGATAGCGCTCCTCAACTCCTCCAGAGAAAAGAGTGCATTAGAGCAGCATATTGTCACAGCCTATGGTATGTTGTGTGACACTTTCCTTCATTTGGTTGTCCGTGGCAACGTGTGGTGTTGAGTGCGTGTGGTGGCAGTGTCTCAACCCTATGGCTGATCCCCAGGACATGATTGCCACACATGCCGTTGCCCGCGGCAACAGGTGAAGTGTGTAAGTTTATGTGTGATGTTTAGGTTGATGTTTTCCTTTATTATTCAGTGCAGCTATGGATCTGGGTTCCTGTGTGTGGATGTGTGTGTGCTGAGTTCTATTTGTATTGTTTGTGGACTTCAACTTCCCTGCACACGGATCCAGTCAGCAAGGCTGTGGCAGGTGGCTGGAACTAGTGCAGTTCACCTGCCATATCCATAGGCCTGTTTCTGTTCCCCTTTTTCCTGCAGCTTGGCCAGTGAGACTCCTGTTCCTCCATGTCCAGAAGGAATAGGTCGTCTTACCCTTCACTCCTAGTTCAGGGACCGGCGGAGGGTGAGTAGGGATCTGAGGTTCCAGAGCATGGGCCCTCCTACCTTCAAGGTCCGCCCATGCAGCTAGGAGTTAGGGACGGATTAGGGATGCGTTAGGCGGTGACCTGCTCCCTAATTCTCCCGTCCTGGCCGAGCAGTGGTTTACATCTTCTGGCATCGCACGGCTGAGGATTTTTCCCATCCTCAGCCGTGACAGTATGACCACAATGGCTCCTCACGTGGCCTTTCCCTCGAAAGAGGGTGAAGCATGTACCGCCATCTGCGGATGGGTGCATGCGCGTTCTCCGGAGGGAGAGCGTTGTGGGGGTTTCGCCGCTGAAGGCGCAGTGAGTGGCATTCCCCGCCATTCCTTTCTCACCGTGTCCGCGTTGGTGTCCCCTTGTTTGTTGTTCCCCGCCCCCCCCTCCCATTGTTTTTTGTGCCTCACCAACTTTCCCCTTTTGTTGTTGGGAGGGGCTTTGAGGGGTGGGAGTATCCCGCCTTCGGAAGAGGGCACAGCATGTGGTGCCTGCCGCTTTCTGGCACGCATGCTTATCCTCCGGAGGGAGTGTGAAAGGGGAAACCTGATACAGTGGAGTTCTCTGTAGCAGAGGCTGCAGTGTGTGCTAACTGTCACTTGTGGTTGGGTCTCCCCTCGTCCACGTCTCAGTGGTTCTCTCACCTGTGTCGGTGTGGCTGGCTGCAGGCCTCGTTGGACTGGCTTTAGTGTGTGCTGGGAGAGGATGCATGCTGGCAGCGACTTTGTGAGAACCGTATGCTGAGAGTGGACGCAGTGTTCAGTGCGGTCTATCCGGGCTGGCATCGGTCCTGAGGAGACTCGCTGACACTGATCCTGTTTTCTTTTCCCTTCCCCCTTCCATGTTTGGGGTCCCACACTTGTTTTACCTTTTGTGTGGGTGAGGGGGCTTTGAGGGGTGAGAGTGTCACGGCCTATGGTATGTTGTGTGACACTTTCCTTCATTTGGTTGTCCGTGGCAACGTGTGGTGTTGAGTGCGTGTGGTGGCAGTGTCTCAACCCTATGGCTGATCCCCAGGACATGATTGCCACACATGCCGTTGCCCGCGGCAACAGGTGAAGTGTGTAAGTTTATGTGTGATGTTTAAGTTGATGTTTTGCTTTATTATTCAGTGCAGCTATGGATCTGGGTTCCTGTGTGTGGATGTGTGTGTGCTGAGTTCTATTTGTATTGTAGTGGACTTCAGCTTGCCTGCACACGGATCCAGTCAGCAAGGCTGTGGCAGGTGGCTGGAACTAGTGCAATTCACCTGCCATATCCATAGGCCTGTTTCTGTTCCCCTTTTTCCTGCAGCTTGGCCAGTGAGACTCCTGTTCCTCCGTGTCCAGAAGGAACAGGTCGTCTTACCCTTCACTCCTAGTTCAGGGACCGGCGGAGGGTGAGTAGGGATCCGAGGTTCCAGAGCATGGGCCCTCCTACCTTCAAGGTCGGCCCATGCAGCTAGGAGTTAGGGACGGATTAGGGATGTGTTAGGAGGTGACCTGCTCCCTAATTCTCTCATCCTGGCCGAGCAGTGGTTTACATCTTCTGGCATCGCACGGCTGAGGATTTTCCCCATCCTCAGCCGTGACACATATACCGCGGCGCAGCAACTGTTCCCTGAGTGAGCAAGCAAAGACACCTCAGCGGAGCTACCATAGAGGCCATAGAACGTGTGCATTAGTCAAACTGCAGCCGACTCTTAAAATGGCAGAACGGCAAAAGCAAAATAGTCAGAGAAAGAGCGCCAACTCTCCTGCAATCCCTAGAGAGAGAAAGAGACGCATTGTGGGAGGCCAAAGTCCAGAGATAGAGTGCCGGCACCGCTATCCATGGAGAGACCTCGTACTGCAGCCAGCTAGTTTCCGCTACTAGGCCCAAAGCCTGCAAGCAGCGTATCCAAGCCAGTGCATCGCAAGTCTGCACAGAGCATCGCAAGTCAGTGCAGAGCATCGCATCATATCAAGAAAAGACACGTCTCTTTTAAGACAGACATTTGTTCCTGCTCTTCTGAATAAGGACAGAGCTTTCCTTTTATTACTAATCATTGCACATAGGTTTTGGCATAAAGAGACATTTTCGTGTTCAGAAATAAGAGACTTTAAAGTAAGACAAAGGACAGTTTGTATTACACCGACTCCAAAGTATTTAAAGTGAAAGTAATTTATTGCCTGCATTTATCAATATTGGTTTTAAAGTGAAAGTTTCTCTAATATTTGTATTGATTGTTATAGAATTTATAGTAAAATGTCTGAGCCTAGTATTACCATGCCACTGTTAGAGGATACAAAGATAGATAGAGTAGAAGTTGAAGAGCAAGGTAACCTGCCTGAGGTAGAAGAGTCTGATGCATCATTAGTCTTGCCTCAAACAAATATAGCCCAAACAGATGAACTAAGACGTTCATCATGTGCCAGAAAACCAACCTCAAAGATGCTGGAAAATCTGGAGCAAGAAGCAGCATTAAAATAGAAAAGATTCACCTGAATGTATGATAAGTGGATATTATACATTAAAGAAATTCGCAAAAAGCTAAAGCAAGAAAGTATAAAAGGGAACTTAAATGATATGGTAGAGACGGTAGAAGAATCTGAATCAGAGCTTAAGGCAGCATATGTCAACCTACGGTCATTTACGACACCTTCCCAGGATAATGTAAGGAACATGGACACATGCACTGCAGATAAGGACCATTTGGCCCATCTAGTCTGTCCAATATACTGAATACTATGAATAGCCCTTGGCCCTATCTTATATGAAGGATGGCCTTATGCCTATCCCATGCATGCTTAAACTCCTTCACTGTATTTGCAGCTACCACTTCTGCAGGAAGGCTATTCCATGTATCCACTACTCTCTCAGTAACGTAATACCTCCTGATAATACTTTTAAACCTTTGTCCCTCTAATTTAAAACTATGTCCTCTTGTAGCAGTTTTTCTTCTTTTAAATATTCTCTCCTCTTTTACCTTGTTGATTCCCTTTATGTATTTAAAAGTTTCTATCATATCCCCTCTGTCTCGTCTTTCTTCCAAGCGATGCATGTTAAGGTCCTTTAATCTTTCCTGGTAAGTTTTATCCTACAATCCATGTACTAGTTTAGTAACTCTTCTCTGAACTCTCTACAAAGTATCAATATCCTTCTGGAGATATGGTCTCCAGTACTGAGCACAATACTCCAAATGAGGTCTCACTAGTGCTCTGTAGAGTGGCATGAGCACCTCCCTCTTGCTACTGGTAATGCCTCTCCCTATACACCTGAGCATTTTGCTAGCATTTCCTGCTGCTCTATGACATTGTCTGCCTACCTTTAAGTCTTCTGAAATAATGACCCCTAAATCCCTTTCCTCAGATACTGAGGTTAGGACTGTATCACTGATTTTATATTCTGCTCTTGGGTTTTTACGCCCCAGGTGCATTATCTTGCACTTATCAACATGAAATTTTAGTTGCCAGATTTTTGACCATTCCTCTAGTTTTCCTAAACCCTTTTCCATTTGGTGTATCCCTCCAGGAACATCAACCCTGTTACAAATCTTTGTGCCATCAGCAAAAAGACACACCTTACCATCGAGGCCTTCTGCAATTTCGCTGATAAAGATATTAAACAATATGGGTCCCAGAACAGATCCCTGAGGTACCCCACTGGTAACAAGACCATGGTCTGAATATACTCCATTGACTACAACCCTCTGTTGCCTGTCCCTCAGCCACTGCCTAATCCATTCAACAATATGGGAGTCCAAGCACAAAGACTGCAATTTATTGATAAGCCTTCTATGTGGGACAGTATCAAAAGCCTTACTAAAGTCCAGATAAGCGATGTCTACTGCTCCTCTGCCATCTGTTATTTTAGTCACCAAATCAAGAAAATCAATAAAGATTAGTTTGACATGATCTCCCTGAAGTAAACCCATGCTGTTTTTCATCTTTCAATCCATGGGATTTTAGATGTTCCACAATCCTCTCCACTATTGATGTCAGGCTTACTGGCCTATAGTTGCCTGATTCCTCCCTACTACCTTTCTTGTGAATGGGCACAACATTTGCCAATTTCCAATCTTCTGGGACGACTCCTGTTGCCAGTGATTGGTTAAATAAATCTGTTAATGGTTTAGCTAGTTCGCCTCTGTAAAGACGCATGCATCAAAAGATTCATTAGTCTTCTTTCCTAACTGAGGTCCTTTTCCTTCATTTTACTTTGTAAAAACTGAACAGAAGAATTCTTAGAGGCAGACAGCTAGTTCTTAATCTTCTTCCATATACCTTCCTTCTTTTGTTTTTAATTTGGTAATTCCTTGTTTTAGTTTCCTTTTTTCATTTATGTATCTGAATAATGTCTTATCGCCTTTTTTTTTACTGACTGAGCTAATTTCTCTTCTGCCTGTGCTTTAGAAGCTCTAATAACTTGTTTGACCTCTCTCTGCCTAATCTCTGCCTAAGGCTACTTTCACACTAGCGTTCGATCGGATCCGTTCTGAACGGATCCGATCATAATAATGCAGACGGAGGCTCCGTTCAGAACGGATCCGTCTGCATTATTTTGGCATATAAAAGCTAAGTGTGAAAATAGCCTCGGACGGATCCGTCCAGACTTTCAATGTAAAGTCAATGGGGGACGGATCCGCTTGAAGATTGAGCCATATTGTGGCATCTTCAAACGGATCCGTCCCTATTGACTTACATTGTAAGTCTGGACGGATCCGCACGCCTCCGCACGGCCAGGCGGACACCCGAACGCTGCAAGCAGCGTTCAGCTGTCCGCCTGTCCGTGCGGAGGCGAGCGGAGCGGAGGCTGAACGCCGCCAGACTGATGCAGTCTGAGCGGATCCGCATCCATTCAGACTGCATCAGGGCTGGACGGAAGCGTTCGGGTCCGCTCGTGAGCCCCTTCAAACGGAGCTCACGAGCGGACAGCCGAACGCTAGTGTGAAAGTAGCCTAAGATTTAGTAAAGCTCATAAGAGAACTTTCATCTGCAGCTAATTATGATGAAGTTAAAGCAAGAAGTAGAATGAACAAGCTTTTTATGAGAGACTATGCTAGGTCCTTAGATGGTACCACAATCTCAAGTGTGACTTTCTTCACTAGCAGAAGTGCCACCTACATATCAGAGCCCTCAAATACTTCAGCCAAATGAAAGGAATTATCTGAACAACTTGCTGTCAAGAGAGCAGAAATTGAAATGGAAGCTGCCATCGAGGCGCAGCGCCAACTGATGGCTGAAAAGGATCCACAACGCTATCAGATGGAAGCTGAAAAGGATGCACAACGCTATCAGATAGAAGCTAAAAAGGAGGCACAGCGCCATCAAATTGAAGCAGAAATGGAAGCACAGCGCCAACAGATGGAAAGTCTGGAAAAGCAGAAAGAAGTTAAGATCATGGAAGTCAGACTCAGAGTATACAAAAAGGATATAAATCAGAGTAGTCTTAGGTAGAAATCTGTACTAATTGAAGAAAAAGACTACTATTTTCCTTCATACGCACAGGAGAATGGAAGGAAATCTCCAGCTTGTAGTAAACAAATAAGTCATTATCCTTCCATCCCTGCTCAGAAAGACAAAGAGAGACCTAGTCCAGTGTTAGGAAAAAGGTATGTGGATTACCCTCTATCTCTACCGGAAAAGATAAAGAGAGGGACCCACCTAATTCAGAACTAAGTGGGAAAATAGAACCGGATTATTCTATTCCTAGATGTCACGGCAATGCTCAGGAGAGTTTTACAACCATTGTCCCAGCAAGACAACAGAGAACAGTCCTAGCTAGACTTCTCGTTCCGGAACCTACTGTATTTTCAGGAGACGTACTGAAGTTCATAGAGTGGAAGGCAAGTTTTGAAATGATCGTTGAGCATCATTGCTTCAGTCCAGTTAACAAGTTATTCTACCTTCAGAGATATGTTGGTGGAGAAGCCAAGGAAGTTCTTGAAGGTAACTTCTATAGAAAAGACGAAAAAGCCTAAAGATTGGGAAAAATGTAATGCAAGATATGGTCATGGTGGAGCGTCCGCATGGGCATCGGAGGGGAGATCCACGGGGATCTCAGAGGCAGACTTGCCGGGCTGATGGCAATACGTCGCGGCCGGTCCTGCCTCCAGTGTCTCCTGTGGGTTCCGTTCCGGCATCCATTCCGGCATCCATTCTGGCGTGATCTCGTGCCCGTGCCGAGCCGATTGGGCGTCCGCGTGCATGCCTGAGGCGTGAGTTACAAACGAATGCGCGGCATCTTATGCGCTACGGCGGCCACTGGCAGGTAAAGCATCTGTGCACAAATTCAAAGTTGATAAGGGATTTGCTGCACAGGTGCTAATGAGTAGGATCATCACATGACCTATGAGGTTCTGACAAGCAACAAAGAGAGAAAGTGGTGCACGGTGGCACCCGTATGATGATAACCCGTTTGTCCTACCGCGTAGTTGGGCGACTCCAATTGTGCCGCAGTTACCTCTCCGATCAGTGATGTGTCCTTGGTATTAGTGGTGCTGCACACGGATAGGAGTCCGACCTACGGTCCCTAGTGTTACCCTAATGGGGTCCTACACTAGCCCTGAGGCTTAACTACGGTACACCCACTAGAACAAGGGTGTCCCGTCCGGAAGCTAACCCTAGAATTGGAGACCCTGAATAGCCCTCTCCTAGAACATCCCTACATGCATGTTTCACTTACAGGTGAATCCCCGATACTTGCAACATTTTATAGTTTACCCAAAATCCACAAGGGCACCAATCCACTCAAAGGGAGGCCAATTGTATCTGGAATTGGCAGTATCTGCCAGAACATCGGAATCTATATTGATAAGATTCTCATGCCATTTGTGGTGACCCTCCCGTCTTACATCAGGGACAACATGGACCTCCTCAAGAGATTGGAAGGTGTCAGTATGGATAAGGGGTCAATTTTGGGCAGCATAGACGTCCTTGTAGAGGCCTTATAGTCATCTATCCCTCATTATGTGGGTCTCGGGGCCGTTCAGCATTATCTGAGTATGAGGGGACATCAGTACATTGCGCACAATGAGTTCATCTTAAAACTTTTGGAGTATTTGCTTACCCACAATTTTTTCTTGTTCTCTAACAGGCTCTACCACCAGCTCAGGGGCACAGTGATGGGTTGTTCTTGTGCACCAACCTACGCAAATTTGCTCCTGGGCTGGTGGGAATCAACTATGGTCTTTGCAGACAACATGTCGTTGGACCCCGCCCCCATAATCATGTGGGCGAGGTACATCGACGACATTTTCGTCATCTGGAATGGCACAAAGTCTACTTTTTCAGATTTTGCAAACAGTCTGAATATTAACAGTATTGGGCTCAGATTTACTCATGAATCCAGTACGGATACCCTTCCTTTCCTGGATATATCGATTTCTAGGAGAGAATCGGAGGAACTATCCACCACTATCTTTAGGAAACCAACCTTGACAAACTCTGTTCTGCATTGGAGACACTGGCCCATCTTACTCATGGACCCAGATATCAGTGAGGTCATACACGATTATCCACAGATCACATTTAGGAGGGGCAGCAGTCTCAAGGATCTTTTGGTGCACAGCCACTACGTGCCACCTGCCCAACCAGGAACATGGCTGGACCGCAGACCCATTGGCAGCTTTAAATGTAGTGGTTGTGTAGCCTGTAACATCATCCAAACAGGGAAGTATTTTTTTATCAATAATCTGCAACGTGTATTCCCAATCAAAGACTTCCTCAATTGCCGCACCAAGGGGGTGATTTATAAAATCACCTGTGAGTGCGCCAAGGAGTACATTGGGAAGACAAAACGGGAATTGCGCAGACGCCTGGGCGAGCACCTTGGTGACATTGCCAATAAAAGGGACACGGCTATGTCCAGGCACGTTCAAGAATGTCACCGGGGTGATCCAAGATGCATTAAAGCTATGGGCATTGAACATGTGAGGGCCCCAACAAGAGGTGGAGACTGGGATAGAGTTCTGTTGCAGTGTGAAGCCCGCTGGACATTTGTATTGCGAACGGTCTCACCTCTGGGCCTTAATAAGCAGCTCAATTTTAGCGTCCAAATCGGCAGTTAACCCAATGTAGTCGGACACCTGTCGGTCTAGGCATTCCCTGAGGCTGGATCTGAAGGGCGGCTGCTGATGGGTTGGCTGAAAGAATGATTTCACATCCGAAGTCACCAAGACATCTTCAAACCACCCTCTTCTTGCTTGCGTGGTAGGATTGGTACCCGCAACTGTTTCTCTGTGGGTGGAAATTTCTCTGCCATTCGCCTGCAACAGCAGAATGCAGCATCTATCGCAGCAAGGCCTGGAAATGCTGCATTCTGACAGCCCTCTGTGATACTGGTAACATGTCCGCCATTTTGTGTTTGTACCGGATGTCTATGTACGTTGCCACCCAGTACTGGTCCTTGCCCTTTATGCTTTTTATATGGGGGTCCCTCTTTAAACACTGGAGAATGAAGGCTCCCATTTGAACTAAATTGGAAGCGGTGGAGCGCCCTGGCTCCTGCTCATCGCCCAGGAGAATGTCGTCCTCTGTCTCCTCCCCCATCCACGGACAACAGCAGGGATCCCCGAAAAGTTTAAAGCCTGCTATTCTTGCTTCTCCTCCTCCTCCTCCCCCCAGGCACCATCCTCCTCTGACTCCTCTTCAGACTCCTACTGACTTGTCTCAGATGGAGTAGCCCCCCCCCGGGAATTCATTCAGCATTGCGACTTCCTCCTCTTCCAGCTCCTGCTCCTCGACGGCTTGATCAATGACACGACGCAATGCACGCTCCAGAAAGAAGGCGTAAGGCACGATGTCACTGATGGCGCCCTGGCTGCGACTGACCAGTTTGGTGATCTCATCAAATGGCCGCAGAAGTCCACTCTGCATGCGTCACACATGAGCAGCCACTGACGCAGTGAAAAGAAACTAAGCTCTCCAGAACCTGTCCTGCTAAAGAATTCATACAGGTAGTCGTTAGTGGCACGTTGTTGCTGGAGCAGCCTATCAAGCATATACAAGGTTAAGTTCCAGCGGGTCGGGCAGTCACAAATCAGACATCTGACGGGCAGGTGGTGTCGCCGCTGAACGTCAGCAAGGTGAGCTATGACTGTGTAAGATCTTCTAAAATGGCCAGAGATTTTCCTGGCCTGCCGCAAGACATCCTGGACCCGGGGTATTTGGCAACTAATCGCTGCACGACTAAGTTCAGGACGTGTGCCATGCACGGCACTTGTATCATTTTGCCCTGTTTCAGCGCGCTCAGCAGATTGGCACCCTTGTCGCACACCACTTTACCAACTGTCAAATTGAGCGGGGTTAGCCACTGATCGGCCTGTGACCGCAGAGCTGAAAGCAGTGCAAGACCGGTGTGGCTCTTGGCTTCCAGGCACAACAGCCGCAGCACGGCATGGCAACGTCTTACCTGGTACTTCAAATAGGTTCTGGGGAGCTTGGGGGTGCAGCGGAAGAGGCGGTAGCAGTGGAAAAGGAGGAGTCAGCCGAGGAGACGGAGGATGGAGTAGGAGGAGGAGAAGAAGGGGCAGGCCTGCATGCAATCTGTGGTGGTAACACCAAATCCACACGGGTGCCACGGGTTGCATGCTTGACAGCCATCAGAAGGTTCACCCAGTGGGCAGTAAAAGTTATGTACCTTCCCTGCCTGTGTTTGCTAGATCACGTGTCTGTGGTCAGATGTATCTTGGCACCGACACTGTGTGCCAGAGATACAGTCACTTGCCGCTGAACGTGGCCATATAGCTCTGGGATGCCCTTCTGGGAGCAATATGTCTTTCAGGGGACCTTCTATTGAGTTGTGCCAATGGCCACAAATTTTCTAAAGGCCTCCAAGTCCACCAGTTTATATTGCAGTAGTTGGCGGGCTAGCAGTTCCGACAAGCCAGCGGTCAGCCATTGGGCAAGAGGGTTATCCGGCGTCATCAAATTTTACCTTCGAACATTTGGGCCACGGAAGCCTGCCTTTTGCTAGATGAACTTGACAGCGGCACGGTGGAAGGTGGAGTGGAGGACAAATGGGAGGAGAGAGGAGAAGAAGAAGAAGCAGGACGTGGAGCGCCGGGAGTGTGGCTTTGTGGGTTCTGACTGTGTTGCTCCCACTGGGCTCGGTGGTGGGAGGCCAGGTGCCTTCTTATGGCGGTCGTCCCTAGGTGAGTGTAAGACTTACCGCGAAGTATGCGTTGACAGCACAGGCTGCAGATGGCACTTTAAAAAAAGACCACACTGCGGAGCCATGTGCCGGCGTCCTGGGAGCATCAGATGTGACCGTGCATGGTGGATGGCTCGCTCCAGATACATTTGCCGTCTGCTTTTTGCCTCCTGCCCACTTCTGCCTGTTTCTCCTTCTTCTACCCCCTATCTGCTGCTCTGTCTCTCCCTCTGAACTCCCTTCCTCTTCCTCTCTTGTGGGCACCCATGTGACATCCATCGACACATCATCATTGTCACCTTCACCACCACTGACATTAGAGATCTCTGAGTAGGCAGCAACAGCGGGGACCTCCGTCCTTGGGCAGATCTGGGTACTGTCGTCAGACTGCTGGGTGGCGGCCATTGCGACCTCCTCTTCCTTATGCGATGCCAAGAATGGCTGCGCATTGGTAAGGTTGGGAGTGGATGGGAAAATAATTCCTCTGACTCGAGTAAAGGGGGTGTGGTGGTGGTGGTGTCTTTGGGGGTGCACACAGCATTTAGTGAGGAGGGCGCAGATACAGAGGATGGGGAGGGTGCAGAAGCAGAAGGCTGAGTGAGCAACTCAACCAACTCTGGGGCGTCCTTCGCACGCACCTTCTCCAACTTCCCACTTAGGCTCCAGCCTGGTGCACCTGCCCGACCCCTATCACCCCTGCTGAATGGCCTGCCTCTTCCTCTGCCTGTCATTTTCAAAATGACCCTGTGACAAAGTCCCTATATAAGAGCAGTATTTGTGGAAGCCGGTGTATCGCAGGCCTCAATCAATATTTAGTGGAAGCCGGTATATCAATACCCTCTATCAGTATTTTGTGGAAACAGGTAAATAGAACCCCTTTATGAGTATTTGCTGGAAGCCGGTATATCAAACCCCTTAATCAATATTTGGTGGAAGCAGGTATATTGCACCCCTTAATCATTTTATTGGGGGGGCAACAGGTATATCACACCAATTGCAATTAGTTATTCCAGTAGCATTTGTCCCTCTATCTAGCTGCGGTATCTCAGCAGAACCGCACACAACTGCTGCACAATAGAAATGCACTATAACAGGGGTGGCCAACCTTACATACACAAAGAGCCAAAAAACAACAACAGATGACTACCAGGAGCCACAAGCTATACAATTACACACGAGTCAACGTATTTTTCGCCCTACAAGATGCACCTAGTTTTTCACAAAGAAAAATAAGATAAAATAAATATCTTTCATTCGATCTGAGGTCTGCTAAAATATTTTATTTTTCATTAGAAGAGAAAAATACAAAAAATACATTTTTCAGACCTCAGATTAGACTCCTAAATCAGATCCCCAATCCTAATCTGACCTACAATAAGATCCCTAAACCTCATCAGACCTCCAAATCAGACCCTCAAAATTGACCCCCAATGCTCGGATCAGGCAACACAAATCAGACTCTGTGTCAGACCCCCAGTGCTCAGATCCCCCCCTTCATGCTCAGATCTGACCCCCCATGATCATACCTGACCAACCCATGCTCAAACAAGACCCCCATGATCAGATCTGCCCCCATGCTCAAATCTGAACCCTCATGCTCCGATCAGACCCCCATTGTCCAGATCAGGACCCCCCCCATGCTGAGATCAGAACCTCCCATGCTAAGATCAGACCCCCATGCTCAGTTCTATAATTTAAAAAATATATCTTCCCTTCTGATCAGGCACTGGGCTCCTTCTACTCTGCAGGTCTGACACGCTCTCCACTGTGACCTGATGAGCACAATGTCAGGTCATAGTGCGTGTCTCCACATACTACGTTCACACACTGTGTGCATCAGGACATAGTGAAGAGTAAGCTGGAACTGCAAAGTAGTAACAGTGCCCTATCAGGAAAAGAGATCTGAGCATGGGGTGGAGAGTGAGCCGGCCTGACTGCTTCCTGGCTTCACAGCTAGAGCCTCACTTGAAGAAGCAAATAGCTGCATGTGGCTCAAGAGCCACAGGTTGGCCACCCCTGCACTATAATATACTTTCTGTGTTAGAAGGTATATTATAGGTATATCACACCCCTCAATAATTTTCTTTTGGGGGAGGGGGGGCAACAGGTATATCACACCAGTTGCAATTAGCTATTCCAATAGCGTTTGTCCCTCTATCTAGCTTCAGTATCGCAGCAGAACCGCACACAACTGCTGCACAATACAAATGCACTATAATATACTTTCTATGTTAGAAAGTATATTATAAGTATATCACACCCCTCAATATATCACACCTATCGATAGCACACCTATACCAGTCCTTAAAATGACTTTTGTGGCCCTATTAGCTAGTGTTTGGTGTCCCTAACAGCCTGTCCCTGCTCCACACAGCAACCTCTCCCTACACTGGCAAAACACTGAATGTAAAATGGCTGCCAGATCAGGTTTATTTATAAGGTAGGGGGTATGTCCATGTGCTGAAACGTCTCAATTGGCTGTCCTGTACCACCTGATGGATGTGTCATGGGTCAAAGTTCGGCACTATGCAAAAAAATATGGAGCGTGCGAATATCGCCATATGTTCGCATGTTCGGCGAATCGGCAAACTAGCAAAGTTTGCCTGCGAAACGACCCCCGGGCGAACCACAAGGCAATCTCTAATTATAAGTCACTCAAAGGGTACAAGATATAGGTAAGTGAAAAAAAAAAGATTAAAACAAAAAGAATTTTATAAATTTGCCTTAAAATCATAATGAACCGCAGAATAAAGGTAACACTCTAAACCACACAGCAAGTGCCATAAAAACAAAAACAAAAATACAAAAGCTGAAACATTGCAGAATTGCTTCATTTTATTAACCACAAAAAAAATCTATTACAATTTTTCATGTCAATTTTATGTCCTCAAAAATGATGTCATTAAAAAAAATGCATCTTACAAAAACACCCTTATATGCTTACATCAATGATGATATTGACAAGTTCTTGCTCTCTACGTTTTGTGTGTTTTGAGGTTTACGCCTATGTCCTAAAGGTAAGCTGCCGGCAGTATGGTAAACTTTTTCAGGCATGGTGGGTGGAAAGTTAAATGTCATGGTAAATGCTAGAGGAAACACCCACAGCGTGTTACACTAGATTATGGTGGTCTCAACAGTCTAAGTTGCAACTGACCACACAGGCCCCCTAACCACATTATTTGTTTGGTCTCCTTTCTGATTTCCTTTGATGTGTAACTTCCCAGAGTTATGTTACAAAACTCTTTTACCCCGCTACAACCTGTTAAGTGTATCTACATTGTCATTTAATGTAATTTCACATAACATTCTCACAAATGTGCATTCTAAGCCTTGCTAAATGTATTTTGTTGTCATTCTTCATGTTCACCAGCAGGTGGCAGCAATGTTAGCAGGGACTTAGTTCAGTTTAGTGTTTCTAGACTGGAATAGTAGGATTCAAAGCCAGTGTAGGAGCTGTAGGTGCTCCAGATATAAGGATTTAAAGCCAGGATCTTGTCTCGGCTGAGACAATTGATCATCATCCCCAGCCTGAGCCTTGCAGCCTCAGCTGGTAGAAGCAAGCAGCCACCTCCAGTATTCCAGGAAGAAGCATACCCTGTGAAGTTAACTGTGAGTAAAGTCCAGAGACCAGGAGAAGCCAAATTCCTCCACAGCTAGTTAGTACCCAAGACAGCAGAAGATAGTCAGTGCAGAAGCTAAATTCCTGCCACATTACAGAGCTACTAAGCAGATGTCCTTTTCCTGCAAAAGCTCCAGGCACATGATAGAGCAGAAGATAGATTCCTGCCACACATTGGCAATACCTGCTGGAACCAAAGACTAATGCTGTATCTCGAATGGATGAAAGCTGCATCTAGTAAAGACAAGTTTGAACTTTATTCAAAGTCTGGATCTCAATTACTGCTGCAAGTTCCTTGATTACTCCTACTAGCAACACACTCATTTTATTGCAAGTAAGCCAGGATCCAGGAGTCCAGCCGCACCCAGGTAGGAGACACCGTTGACACTATTGCCATTACCACACAGAGACATTACACCACTCTGGCATTCCTAACCTGGTACATGAGTTACAACACCTTAAAGGGCCCTGCAACAGTACCCTCCGCACGCTGCAATTGGCATCACAAACAAAACTATAGACTATTAAACCCATATCCTGACCCACTGCATAATTTGGCGTCCATGTAAATGTACCCATGGTCCTGCTCATTGCAGATGTCCAGCAGCCAAAGTATCCTACATCTGAGACGCTGAAGTGGAGGAGCCGTGGAAGAAGATTTATTATGCTGGACATTCCTGACTGTCAGAAAGCAGATTAACCTTTTAACGCCAAAAGTGGCAGCAGGTAGGTATATAATCAAGGAAGGAAAGCTGTGGAGAAAAATGCAGATTGGTGGCTGCAAGGGTTACAGTGGTCTCATAGCATAGCATATGGATCAGACAGCTGAGCTGTTCAGAAGATTATGCTCCACCCGTAACAATCCTTAAACTGGTAGTGGCTTGTAGAGATCCACTAACTATTGTGAGGCTCTTATGAGGAGGAAGGAGCACAAGTAGATTAAAGTTGTGTAGTCATGCAGCGGTTGAAACCATAGAGCAAGTGTATGCAAATAGCACAATGTGGTGTGAAAGCTCCCTACTTCTGTCAAGCTCCTTAGATGCTGCAGTCACTATTGCTACTTTCACATTTGCGTTCGGGGCTCCGCTTGTGAGTTCCGTTTGAAGGCTCTCACAAGCGGCCCCAAACGGATCCGTCCAGCCCTAATGCATTCTGAGTGGATGCGGATCCGCTCAGAATGCATCAGTATGGCTCCGTCTGTCCTCCGCTCCGCTCAGCAGGCGGACACCCGAACGCAGCTTGCAGTGTTCGGGTGTCCGCCTGGCCGTACGGAGGCAAACGGATCCGTCCAGACTTACAATAGAAGTCAATGGGGACGGATCCGTTTGAAGTTGACACAATATGGCTCAATTTTCAAACGGATCCGTCCCCCATTGACTTTCAATGTAAAGTCAAAACCGTTTGCATTATCATGAACAAAAAAAAAAAAAAAAACAGACGGATCCGCACCTAAACGCAGGTGTGAAAGCATCCTAAGGAAGTGGATGTCGCCAACCAGAGAAGATGTAACAGCCCTGTAATCACTGGCTGCTAGTGCTGCATGGATGGGTCACTTAAGAGACACAGCGATGCTGCTAAAAAAGGAGCGGACAGGCTGCAGCTGATGAGCGTGAGGGGAAATTGTGCTGAGGGACCCAAACTGAACTTTTGCACCGTGGCCCTTCAGCCCTTAGTTTCACCCCTACTGTCAGTGCCCCATTTTATCCTGTGCCAATAGTAGGTGGTAGCAGAAAGTTCACTTCAGGATTGGGCAATATAAAATTAGGATTAAGTATCATTGCTATCACTTTTGTTATCGCTAGTAAAGGAAATTGTGTTGAGATTACATTCTCTAAGTTGTAGTAAGATCATTACAAACAGGATGACACTATACGTACTACACTGATTAAGCCAAAATGATGTAATTTCCTCTTCCTTATTGCAGAAATTCACAATTGTTTGAAGGTTTTACGGATGTGATTTCATTGATGAATCATCTAGGTGGCTTCAAGGTTCATTCCTGTTTTTTAAAATAAATGTTCTTATTTGTATAATTAAAAGTTGTATCATTTTCCAATATCATTTCTCCATCATTTCTTAAAGGGGTTTTCCAAGACTACCAATTATCCCCGCTATACAATGTACGGCGCTGTGCTTGGTGAGCTGAGAGAAGGATGCAGCACTAGTGCAATTTCACTTTATGTAAATGCAACAGTCTGCTTTACAAAAGATAGAATATGCGATCGAAATTACAATTTTGTGAACGATAATTGGCACGTCTAAAGGGTCATTGTTGAAACGGTCACTACACCCAGAAACAACTCGTTCATCACTCAATTGTACCGATCATTGCCTCATGGAAAGTTACCTCAAAGCTTATATTTCACCTGCAGATTTTGCTTTGACTTTTTAATGTTCTAAATAAAAAAAGGAGATTTTAATTTTCTTTCCCGGTGGAGCTGGATTACTTAGTCACATACCAGGATGATTGCTACTTATGGTGACCAAACACCCTCCAGGTGGGCACAATAATCAGCTACTGCTACAAAGCTGACATACCTTTGATGATGTCACATGTCATCAGTGGTGGAGGGGCCTGAGCTCAGTGGTGGAGAGGAGACGTTGTAAGGACCTGTGATGATGTCACCATCATGTGATCAGTGCAGGAGGTGCAAACGCTCAGCAGTGTAGTGAAGAAGTGGTAAGGACCTGTGATGATGTCACTTCCATGTTAAGTGCAGGCAGGACAGAGTTCAGCAGAGGAGAAGTAATGAGTCTGAGAAACCTTGGAAGTTGTAGTTCTCTCCTCTTATACTCCCTCTCGGAATTGTCCTCTGATATAGCTTAATAATGTCCTGGGCATGCTGGGATTTGTAGTGCTCTTATTTTACACCCCTCCCTGTAAGGTTCTCTGATATCACATTATATCAGATTAGACATGATGGGATTTGTAGTTCTCTCCTCTTATAACTCCTCCTTGTAAGGGTCGCTGATATCACATTATATCAGCCTGGACATGCTGGGAGCTTTAATTATCTCCTTTTATACCCCTTCTCCCTTTGATTTCCCATAATATCAGCCTGAACATGCTGGGAGTTGTAGTCCTCTTATACCTCCTCCTTTTGATGTGCTCTGCTATCACATTATATCAGCCTGGACATGCTGGGACTTGTAGTCCTGTCCTCTTATACCTCATCCCTGTAATGTCCTCTCACGCTAATATATAGATTTCAGTTTCCATTCTGTGTGTTGTATCGTCACCCACTGTCCCAGATATGGTGTCCTCCTTTTGGGGGTTATAAAAGTTGTCACCCTATGTTGCTACTGTATATAGCTATATACTTGTATTGAGCACCATGGCCTCCTCAAACAGCTAATCAGCGGCGGTCCCAAGTGTTGGACCCACTGATCAGATACTGATGAACTATCCTTAGAGACTCAAACACTTAGAAAACCGTTTTGCACACCTTGATTTTCATCTATATAATAGGTGCATGAAATTGCCTTTACATGGCCCTCTGGAGCCGACGTCTGTCTGGAAGAAAGCTTTCCTTCCTGACAATCCCCTGCTCATCAGTGGAAGAGACCACTGCTATTACATGCAGCGATCTCCTCCACAGTATGAGGATCAGTGATCACTAATGCCATTGCTCATCTCCATACAGAATCACTCTACTGGGTATGCCATCACGTTGTCCCCTGTGTCACCACTCTACCCCCAGTATGCCCACTGTGCAAAAAATACAATGGGGTCTAGAAAACGCTCGGTCATTTTTTTAATTTGTCATGAAACATTAAACTACATAATACAGAGGTATTTGTAGGATGATAATCCAGGATAGAAGACGTTGACCACATTCCGCTTATTGCGTAAATTTAATTTTTATGTCTGTAAAGAATAAATCAAGGCAACTGGACGTACTGTAGATTTCTTGAAAACGTTTCACTCGTTCTTCCAACGAGCTTTCTCAATTCTGAGTGACTGTACAAGAATTCTCTGGGAATAAATATGTAACTGAATCAACATCTGGTAATTATACCCAGCATGGGGTCAGATGTCATTATACCCAGCATGGGGTCAAAGGTGTTGATCCCATTATCCTAATTGGAGTCAGTAGGTGATAATGACCTCCCAGAACAAGGTGTCAAGACAGCATTGTATGTGGCAGATAATAGATGTCTAACCCCCCCCCCCCCCCGCCTCTATTCAAGCTTGGCTTCTCCATTTTTACGTAGATGCCCTCCTTCACACCTCGTTTGTACTAATCGGCCTCCTTATCCAAAACACGTACTTGACTGTCTTCAAAGGTGTGACCTGTTTCTTTTAGATGTAAGTACACGGCTAAATCTTGACCAGAAGTTTTGGCTCTTCTATGCTGGGCCATACGCTGATGTAGTTGTTGTTTTGTTTCGCCGATCTACAGTTCTGAGCATTCCTCATTGCACTGGACTGCGTACACAATGTTGATTCAGTTACATATTTATTCCCAGAGAATTCTTGTACAGTCACTCAGAATTGAGAAAACTTGTTGGAAGAACGAGTGAAACGTTTTCAAGAAATCTACAGTAAGTCCAGTTGCCTTGATTTATTCTTTACAGATATACCATGACCTGGATAAATGAGAACCTTCACAGACTTAATTTTTTATGGTTTTATATTTATTATACTGACCATATCCACACACACTGACTTCCAGATAGTGATTATATATATCTCGCAACTCAGTTCTTAAGGAGGTGCAAGGCAACTTGCTCTACACCCACGCCAGGAGTGTCTGCTACTTAATTCCCTTCTACTGACACAAAGTAACCTGCTGTACGCCCATGCTGAGTCCTATACTCAGTATGCCTCTTCCTCTAATGGAATGGTAGAGGAAGAAGATGGGTACTGAGTTGTGGACTCCTGTCTAAAAATGCCCATAGCAACCAATCAGAGCTGGGCTTTCATTTTTTACCTGTTCTTAAAATGAAAGTTGAGCTGTGATTGGTTGCTATGAGCAACAAATATTTTTTTTTCAGACATTGTTGATAAATCTGTCCACTACATCATGGTTTATATGTAAAGCAGCAATTTTTTTTAGAATAGTCAATGCAGGGATATGAGAGGCAGGCTAAAAAGCCGTGCCTCAGCAGTTACAATTGGCACTGGTCTACTGGTCTGCTTCAACCTGCAGCCAGTCAGAGAAGTGAGTCATTGGCAACACAATATATGATGGTTGTCTATAATAATTTCCTCTGGCACCTCTGACATGACAAATATAGTGATGCATCGGGTGATGGGGTGGAGCAGGAGGAGAAATGAAAATACCTGATATAAAATCAATATAATAGAAGAAAAAAATGAGAAATAAATTGTAGAAATGTATAACTCACTTCATCCAAGGGGGTGGTAAACAGGATAAAGCTCAAGACACCTGATAACTTACCTCCTCGTGCCAAGTCTGCTTTATAGATGTAATCTTTCCATGGTCCCCAGATGAACTTCAGGACTTCAAGTACAGAAAAAGGTGCTTTATTCAAAACTCCATGTTTTGGGGTTCCTAAAAAGATCCCTTCTTCAGGAAAATGAAGCACAAACTATACATACAATACAAAATTTAAATACCCTGATATGGGCCATAAGGGTATTGTCTTCTGAGGTCACTTCCAGGCAGGTGGACAGGAAGTGCGTGTTGCTGTAATTATTATTCTTTGAAATACATATATATATACCGTACACTCACAAAAAGTTCATGCTACAGTGATATTATATAATGAAAGTAGGACATGCAGTGGTGATTTCCTCATCTCAAACAATTTATTGAAACAAAAGCCAACACCAGTGGTGGGTATACCCCCACAAAAATGTCAATGTCTCCAAGATTTGTCATGTGGCCATGCATTTCACAAGTCGACTTATTGTCTGCTGAAGCATGGCATCCCACTCTTCTTGAAGGGAGGCCCTCAGGTCATTGAGATTTTGGGGTACAGAGTTACAAGCCTCTACACGGCGACTCAGCTGATCCCATATGTTTTCAATGAGATTCAGGTCTGGAGAAAGTGCAGGGCACTCCATTTGAGGTACCCCTGTCTCCAGCAGCCGTTCCCTAATGATGCAACCTCGATGAGCTGGCGCATTGTCATCCATGAAGATGAAATTAGGCCTGTGTTGTTCATGCAGAGGCACAATGACTGGATTAATGATGTTATTCAAGTAGTATGTGCTTGTCACTGTACCATTAACAAAGTGTAGGGCAGTTCTGTATTGACTAGACACACCTGCCCACACTAACACCACCACCAAAGGCTCGTCTGGTGACAACAGTGGCTGATGCATAGAGCTCTCCTTGACATCTCCAACATCGTTGGCAGCAATCATTTCTGCTCAGCATGAATCAACTTTCACCAGTGAACAGCACTGAGGCCCACTGGTCCCTCATCCAGCGAAGACGCTCCCTGGCCCATGCAAGACGATGATGCCTGTGGTCAGGTACCCTTACAGGTCGTCTAGCACGCAGACCACACTAATGTAAGCAGTGTCGAATGGTCTGACGTGACACTTAGGTGCCTCTTATCTCCCTTAAAGGGTTTCTACCACCAGATTTCCACCTATTTAGCTGTCTGACACTAGCGATCTGCTAGTGTCTGCTGTACTTAACCATGTTCATGTATTACCTTTGTCTGGAGCGGTTATGCTTAAAAACGTAGTTTTATTGATATGCAAATGAGCCTCTAGGTGCTATGAGGGTGTCTTTTCAGCACCTAGAGGCTCTGTCTACTCACTATTTCTGCCGCCCAGCGCGCGCCAGCCTGCCCCTCTCCTCTAGATTGACAGCCTACTTCTCTCCATCTCGGTCGAATTCTCGTGCCTGCGCCGTGTGCTTCTGTATTCGGCGCAGGCGCAGTGACTGTCGGACTGCTTCCTGCGCCGTAATTGCAGTGGGTAACCCTCTCCTGAGTCCAGAGAGTGAAACAGGAACAGCTCTTAGAAGAGCTAATGATTATACTCTGGGGAGTATAGTGATTATAGCAATCCCCACAGTGTAGTTCTCCAATCCCCCAAACATGAGCCCAGACTTCATGAAGGGTAGAACAGGACACTTTAATGGGGCAACATGTCAGCCTTTTATGCAGGTCTTCCAGCAATGGACACTCCCATGGGGACCTTGTGGAAGACTGAGACAGTTTTAACATAAACCAATCACATTGCATTTACAGGCAGAAAGCACACACATGTGATACAATTAACCAACACAATGGGATAACGTAATCAAACATGAACAGCATGCAAACAGACATCCCCTCCCCAGAGTCTTAATGAAAGAATAGGGAGAGAGGAGACACATGCGATGGGATTATCTCCTGAGTGTATCATAGGGTGATCTACTCCTCTACACCAGAGTTGGCTACTTCTAAAGTCAGATATCTTAATCCCATCACTAACACAATAGAACAAAGGGACAAATAAACTAACACATTCCTTGGGAGTTTCAGTGCAGAGTTAATAGTTCTTTGTAACCCAGCAAGAGACCTGAGGGGGGTCTTCATAGGTCTGGGTCCATAGTCCGTTGGAAGGAGGCTAGCCGTCAGGCTTCTCCAGCAGCCCCAGTGACGGTTCAGTACATCACAGCATACAATTCCTTTCATATGGTTTATGTAAAGTTTATTGTCATGTCCATACTTTTTAGATATGCAATTAACTAGGTTGATATACTGAAAATCTACTCTTATAGTGAGAATTGCAACTATAGGGGGTGCAACTATAGGGGGTACTGTCTCCTGACATGTCTATGTTAGTAACTACTTACATTCCCCATGTAATAACAATTCTGGAGCATCTATTTTTATGACTCTGTGTTCTGCAATTCCATCATTATCCTGCTGGAATTTATGAATGAAACTTTCAGTGTAAACCGCTAGCAATACATTCATAACTTCTAGCAAAAATAATAAAGGAACGAAACAACATAGTCTCATATGAATAGATGCTCCAGAATTACATGGGGAATGCATGAATCTATTAAAACAGGCCTGTCAGGAGAGGGAACAGGTCGTATTTAAAGGTATTGTCCACCTCTGAGCATAGGCCATCAATAGCAAAGGAGAGGAAACCCATGTCAGATGATGACACCATTGCTATATATGGTAAGTGCCAATGGACGCTGTATGCACCACATTTTTTAAATAAAATTACTAAAAAGAGCATTAAAAAAGAAACATGTTCTTAAGCAGCTGCAGTGTGTTTTATAAGGAGTAATATACTCACACTATTAATTATGAATGGCTTTCATCACCCTGTAGTTAATCACATAGTACAAGTAATTGGCAGTTAAACGATTATCAAATTACACCCCACCCATAAATCCCAAATGTGCAACAATAAATACTAAAAACTTTTTTTTTTAAAGGCATGTGAAAACACAGACATATGAGTGCTGTAGTCTAGAGTAATATTTGTCTCTCTCTTCCTAATATCAACCACTCATTAGTTATACATCATTGACTTCTAACTACTATAATGGTATAAGAGGTCTGAAAATCCCCTGGTTTAACTGGTACAATACTCTAAAAATACCCTAAATGATTCTGATGGAAATCCCCACCTACAACCCAATAATTGATGAATCAAAAGTCCCCGCTCGTCCCACGTTATTGTATAAACGTACATAATAGTGCAACCTTATTGTAATTAAACCAGTGATGCAGTATGTTCAGTGCAGGGGGTATCTGCAAATAGGTTTATTCTTTATTGTTATGTAATTCATTGTTATACCATGTTGTGTATTGCACCCAGTATAGTGTGTATGGGTGGCAAACCCGGGGTTAATAACCCTGGCTCAGCCCTCGTAGGAGGTTAGTTAGATGTGGGTTCGCTCCACCCTTAACCTTCAGGAGAGCATAGATTGAAGTTTCAAAGAGGAAGGAAGCTGTGCCTTGTACAGTTCTTTGGCCTCAAGTTCCAGAGACTAACAGATCTCTGCAAGATCTACAGGGAGAGAAAGGGAGAACTTGGAAGATGCATGGGCAAGCATAAGGGTCAGTAAGATAATCTGCATCCACAGCCATTCAGACCTTACTGCAGTGGAGAAATACCCTTCACTCTTGGAAATGTCCTGGCCAGACAAGCCATCAAAACGCTTTATTCTGCAGTGGACATTACAGCCACCATTGCCAGAATACAGCCATAGATTCTACCAATTCTCAGAAATGTAACGTGCAGGTGAATGGCGACAATAAAACTGAGGCAGGTGGTGCAATTTAACAGTTCTTCACTAAAGATAACAGAACAAGATAATGGTATGATTCAGTAAATAATGTGACAGATGTGACTAGAATGCAACTTAAAGGGGTTGTCCGGGATTGGGGACATTGTATGTGTACAATAGTCCCCTAAATATAATATTCATGCCTGTCCTACCTTTAACAGACATTTCTGATGCCCTTTTGCAATTCACAAAATCTCAGCCTGAAGTGCCGTTCTTCTAAGAGTCAGTGACGTACCGGGTCCCTTTCTGCAGAGCGAAGCCTCTTCTTCCGCTTCGCAAGGAGCCCGGTGACGTCACTGTCAGCCAAAGAAATTATTCACAGCTCATGGATGGGCGGATAGCTAGGCGGCAACAACCCCCGCTAAGCCACGCCCCTCTGGTCCGGTGACGTCACCGGGCAGGGCGCTTTATTATCAGTGAAGGAGGAAGAGTTTAGGGGCGTAACTAAGGGGGAGGAATGTGTGCTGCAGGAGGCGGCATATGAATCAGGGGGGCGGATGCACGGAGGAGCAGACAGACACCAGAAACCACCGATGCTGCTCTCTGCTGGGACCCAGAAGGTAGTGCGGCAGGAAGTTACCGCACACATAAACATAGATGTCAACAATCAGTGGGGGACTTTCGGAGCACCGCTGATGTTGAAAAATACATAAAAACATCTGGGGGAACCTTGAAACATCTATTAATAGTGATAAAAAAAATGTTGATCCTAGAGAACCCCTTTAAAGGTGTTGTCTCACGTCAGCAAGTAGCATTTATCACATAGACAAATTTAATACAAGGCACCTACTAATGTATTGCGATTATCCATACTGCTTTCTTTTCTGGCTTGATCCATTTTTTTCATCACATTATACACAGCTCATTTCCATGGTTACGACCACCCTGCAATCCAGCAGTGGTGGTCATGCTTGCACACTATAGGAAAAAAAGCCAACCTCTTTGGTGGCCGGGACCATACGACCAGACATAGGCATGCACTTTTTTCTCTAGTGTACAAAAACAATGACCACCACTGATGGATTTGAGGGTGGTCGTAACCATGGATCTGAGAAGCGCATTATGTGATAGAAAAATCAGAGTGAGAATCCAGCCAGCAAAGGAAGGAATATTGATAATCACGTTACATTAGTAAGTGCCTTGTATTAACATTGTCTATGTGATAAATGCCATTTGCAGAAGTGAGACAACCCCTTGAAATGTCTTTGAAACTTCTAATTGTGAACAGTCGCTAGAAGCACTATTCTATTGTCAGGCGCAAATCAGCAAATATCCTCTTTAGGATCTCTGGGGTGAGAGCTTCATGTGTGAAAGGCCAACTCTGGTAAATCTCTGGATCTGATCATCTGGAAATAGTCCGGAGTTTAAGTGTGAAAACAGCATGACACACTCTGAGTAGAAATCCATTGCCGGTTCTGAGATCACGCTGCCCCTGGTCCTGGCATACAGATTATGCTCTGTGCAGTGTCCCACTTATGTGTGTATAAGTGGTCCCCTTAAAGAGGACCTTTCACCGATTATGACACTGTGAACTAAGAATACAGACATGGAGAGCGGCGCCCGGGGATCTCCCTGCACTTACTATTATTCCTGGGCGCCGCTCCGTTCTCCTGCTATGCCCTCCGGTATCTTCAGTCACTAAGTTATAGTAGGCGGAGTCTGCCCTTGTTCTGCTCTAGCGCTGGCCAATCGCAGCGCAGAGCTCACAGCCTGGGAGGTTATTTTCTCCCAGACTGTGAGCTCTGCAATGCGATTGGCCAGCGCTACAGCAGAACAAGGGCAGACTCCGCCTACTATAACTTAGTGACTGAAGATACCGGAGGGCATAGCAGGAGAACGGAGCGGCGCCCAGGGATAATAGTAAGTGCAGTGAGATCCCCGGGCGCCGCTCTCCATGTCTGTATTCTTAGTTCACATAATCGGTGAAAGGTCCTCTTTAAATATCTGTATGTGTATTGAATGTATTGTAATTCCTAATACCAGGCTGAAGCATAATGGCATTGTCATTATATCTATTCGCCCCTAGGTGGTGCTGGTGCTGGTGCCACATATTATATACAGCCAGGTTATGCTAATGAAGTAAGTTCAAGTAAGTAGAACCACAGAGAGGAGAAGCAAGTGTATGGAGGAGCAGAACAGGCCAGTACAAGATGTAGCTGCCTTTCTTTCCTTTGGGCCCTGATCAAGCCTGGAGAGAACAGACCAAGTAGTCACAGCAGCCTAGCACAGACAAGTTAGTCTATGTACTATGTAAGAGAGTGTCTGGAGTCGTAGTGGATGGAAGATACGTGCCACCGGGGGTCGTGGCCCCGGTGGAGTAAGAGCCGGGTCTTTTGTGTTTTGTCAGCAGTGAGTGCTGTCACACAGCGGTCCGGGCCGGCTCTTAATGGGAACAGGCAAAGAGCAGGGTGGGTGTCTGTTCCCCACGGACCACCACGGGTGGACGGGTTTCGGTTGTTGGTGTCAGTCTACACTGATCCTGGCAGGTTGGTTATCTCTGGCCTTAGTTGGGTAGGGAAGGAGTTAATCCTTCACTATGCTCGGTGGGTGTGGTCTGCCTGCTACACTCAGGACTGTGAATATAGGTTTGATGCTCACTGACTGTGGGGCTGATAAAGTGTGGTCTCCTGTCTCACTGGAGGAAGCTGTACAGGAGGCTGATCGCACGGTCGGGCTGAGCTCTGTAGTCCGCTCGTCTAACAAAGACTGCCCAATTGCTGCAGGCTCAGCGAAGGACCAAAAGAAGGGATCCTGTGGCCGGAGCCAATCCCTTGTCCAGGCCGACACGTGGCCTGTCTAACTTGCACGAACTTGGACAGACCGGCCCCACGACAAGGTGTAGTACTGATCACGGATGTGAGAGACTGTGTGAACAGGCACCAAGACGCCTGCAGCGTTTGGGGATCCTTTGTGGGAGGTGGGGTTTATGGACATTGCTGTTGTGTGAATTGCACAGTTTTGATGTGATGCACTGGAGTGAATAAAAGAGCACGGTTTGGACACAAAGCCTTTCTCGTGAACCTCTATACTGCCACTGCTACCATCTGCCTACCAGAGCAAACCCCCACAACTTATATAAAGCAAGTCTAGTAAAGATTAGAGCTGAGTCTAGCCAAGTGACTTCAGAAGCACCAGTGACCAGGAGGAACTTAAAGGTACCTGGACACAACTGGATGATTAAAGGCCATAATTATCCTTTTTCACTAAATGCCTTCTGGGACATAGTGAACCTGAATATTTCAGGAGAGCATCCTGCATCAAATAATGTAGCAGAGAGTTTGCCTGCCACGAGGAAGAATGCCCTTATTGGATTGCTCAATATAAGTAGGAAATCATTATATTCAGTACCTGAGTGCTAGAGATTGGACTTAGTGCAAAACTATTTAAGCAAGAATTGCCATTCTACCTGTAAAGCTAAAGTCTTAAAAGGGATCAAACTTATTTTTTTTTAAAACATCTTACTCACCTTTAGTAGCCGAGTCTATGTTCCCAAGATGGTTTTAGGTAGCTTTTACACTGGAGCATGGCTCCTACAGTCCCCAACAGATTATTTACATATCTGTTTATCTGTGCAATCACTTCCTGCCGCACTGCACTGTGGGTCCCAGTGCAGGGTGGCATCTCCTGGTTTCTACTGTTCAACATCGCGTCCCTGCATCCGCCCCTCTCATACATATTCATGGCTCCTGCACATCGTCCACTCCTCCATCGATCCGCCCCCTCATACATATTCATCCTCCTGCCTCCATTCATTATAAAGCTCCATGCCCGGTGATGTCACCGGACTGGAGGGGCGGGGCTTAGCGCGATGTCGTCCGGCCTAGTTACCGCCCCTCTATCCTCTCTGCATAATTACCTAGGCTACCAATGATGTCACCCGGCTCCCTGAGCAGCGGAAGAGGAGGCTTTACTCGCCTGCCAGGGACCCGATACGTCACTGAAGATAAGAAAATACTCACTTCTGGCCAAGAATTTACTGGATGAAAACGGGGCTTGAGAAATATGTTCAAAAGGTAGTACATGCATGTTTGTAATTTGTATGTCAGTAGATTACTATTAGACCAATGTCCCCAATCCCGGACCACCCCTTTAAGAAAACTCCTCTACTGCCAATTGCTCAGCCTGTTATAAGGATCCCAGCTAAATTAACATCTGGATTATTGCCTTTGATATACAAATGAACTGTACCAACTGTCCTGACACCATTGATTCAGTAAAAGTTCTGTTGTTTACTACAATTGACTCCTCATCCTTTCCACCAACTTCATTTGCACCTAATGGTGCTGGCGTCACAAACACAGGGGCCCAGCCACCAAAGCACCTTAAACACCTAAACCAACAAGGGCACCTCAACTTCCATCTGGCTGGTGTTCCCTGCAATAGAGAGTGCCCCGGAGGACTTAGTGCTGTCTTCCCATCCACTGCAAGGCCGGCCCAGGGAGCGGCAGAAAAGTGAGTGCAACTACTACACCCATTTGGCACACCACCATGCACATTCACTCCCCACACCCCTGTGGCCTGGTCGTTGCATCTGTACTATGTCTTTATCTTGCATCCAGTTACACAGTTCTTTATGTCTGAATTCAACAGCTCATACTATGTCCTCTCATGTTTTCTCTCTCTACACAGCCCCTACTGGACAGACCATCTGCAGATTTGGTTTCCAGTATCATCTCTATGCTGACGTTACCCAACTGTACACTTCATCGCGTGACATCACTCCTGCCGTCCTACAGAACGGTCTGTCCGAAGTCTCTAACATCACGTCCTCTCTCTATCTGAAACTGAATCTTTCCAAAATGGAACTACTGGTGTTCTCTCCATCTACCAACCTGATATCTCCATCTCAGTTTGTGGCACTACCAGAACGTCTAGGCAGCACTCCCGCTGTCTTGGTGTTATGTTTGACACTGATCTTTCCTTCGCCCCCTATATTAAATCTCTCACCAGCGAATGACGCCTGGACTTCAAAAGCATCTCTAGAATCCGCCCCATCTAACTATGGAAACAACAAAAACTTTGATTGTTGCCCTGATCTATTCCCATCTTGATTACTGTAACTCACTATTAATTGGCCTCCCCCTCTCTCCAATCTATCCTGAACGCAGCAGTCAGGCTCCTCTATCTGTCTAACCGCTACTCCGATGCCTCCACTCTGTGCCAGTCATTGTGCTGGTTACCCATACAGTACCGGATTCAACTTAAATTGCTCACTCTAACCCACAGTGCTGCACCCCCCCCCCCCATCTCCGTCTACCATCCTACCCGCGCTCTCCATTCATCCAATGACTTACGACTGACATCCACCATAATCAGAACCTCTCACTCCTGTCCAAGACTTCTCCTGAGCTGCTCCAGTTCTCTGCAATGTCCTACCCCAAGAAAGTACGGTAGGTTAATTCTGAAAAACCACAGTTTAAGACGCTCCCTAAAAACTCAGAATATGTTGTCGATATATAAATAAAGATCATTTTTATTCTATAAAATATGATAATCCATTAAAATGGATTTTTCTGAGTTATTTAATTGAACTATCCTTAGGACAGACCATCTTACATACTTTACTGCAGTACCAAACACAGCAAAATCCTGTGGCCGTGCCCGATACGGCAGCTCAGTCCATTCACAGGCATTATAATAGCAGGCCTTTGTTAGTCCCCTGGCTGCTGCAGTAACCCATCGCCATCCTAAAATTGTGTCTCACACCCTCTCTGTCTAACTACCTAGATGCTTTGTTCACTGTTGACTGTAGGGGTTAAAAGATCATTACATTGCTATCCCTGCGAGACTCCTGTGGTTATTGCATGGTCACATCTTCTGAGCCCATAAGATCACCATCACATACCGTAATAGTATGTCAAGGTGCAGGAAAGTGTTAAAAGGGTTATAAAAAAAATGAAAATCAGACATCATATAGTACATGACAATCTCTTTCTAAGGGTATGTTCACATGACGGATTTCGGCTACTTTCACACTGGCGTTTTTGCTGGACGGATCAAGTCAATGGGGACGGATCCATTTTCTATTGTGGCAGAGAAAACGGATCCGTCCCCATTAACTTACATTGTGGGTTATGACGGATCCGTCTTGCTGCGGTTTGCTCTCCAGTATGAGAACGGAAAGGAATGTATTTGGAGCGCTCCGTTCTGTTCAGTTACGTTTTGTCCCCATAGACAATGAATGGGGACAAAACGGAAGCGTTTTTTTCCGATATTGAGACCCTGTGACGGAACTCAATACCGGAAAATAGAAAGGTTAGTGTGAAAGTGCCTTAAAAAACACACTTTCCATGCATTTCAAGGGGTGAATCAGCTCAGATGCTGCTTCTTTTTTCCACACAGTTTTTTTTCAAGTTCTTCGTCCCATTGAAACGAATGAGATGCTTTTTAGAGGTTTTTTTGCCGCAGAATGCAAGCGGAAAAGGCGTGAAAAAATGCCAAAAACGTTGTATCAACGGACTCTAACAAAGCTAGAACCAGCCCTGTACCTCACATGGATCCAGAGATCGCCATGTTCACTGCTCAAATTGCTCTGCTAGATTATCTTCAGCCTGGCAGCTCAGGGGGACGTGCCCTTACTGCTGCAGCTCACGGGCGTGTCCTTTGTGCTGCCACTCAGGGGGCGTGTCCTTTCTGTTGCAGCTCTCTCCCTGTAACTGCCACAGCTTCTAACAGAACATATGGCTGGTAGAAGTTGAAGATTTAAACTGATCACGTTTGACCAGCTCAGTGAGTCTACTATTACACTCGCGTTTTGGCTTTCCGTTTGTGAGATCCATTCAGGGCTCTCACAAGCGGTCCAAAACAAATCAGTTTACATTCTAATGCATTCTGAATGGAAAACGATCCGCTCAGAATGCATCAGTTTGCATAAGTTCAGTCTCCATTCCGCTTTGGAGACGGACACCAAAACGCTGATGAAACTGAGCCAAACGGATCCGTCCTGACACACAATGTAAGTCAATGGGGACGAATCTGTTTTCACGGACACAATCTGGAACAATAGAAAACGGATCTGTCCTCCATTGACTTTCAATGGTGTTCAAGACGGATCCGTCTTGACTATGTTACAGATAATACAAACGGATCCGTTCTGAAGGGATGCAGACGGTTGTATTATCGGTGCGGATCTGTCCATGACGCATCTGCACAAAACTCGAGTGTGAAAGTAGCCTGAGGCAAACAAAAAATTAGGAAAAGAACAAATAGCAGGTGGCGCTAAAGCGATACATTTTACTGAATAGCTCACTGGCTTTACCTCACTAGTAGGGATCGGGGCCCGAACTTCACCTGAACTTGACCCCGAACCCAGACCCCATTAAAGTCAATGGGGACCCGAACTTCACTTTATTATTTCTGTTATACCGGAAAATAATAGCATTCGTAAGACAGAATGTTAAATAAAATGGCCATTGAGGGGTTAAAAATAATAAAAAAAAACTCACCTCATCCACTTGATCGCGCAGCCGGTAACCTTTCTTCTTTCTGCAGGACCTGTTGAGCGCGGTGACGTCATTGCAGGTCCTGCTGAATGAAGACAGAAGAGGATACCGGCTGTGCAATCAAGTGGATGAGGTGAGTTGTTTTTTTTAACCCCTCAATGGCCATTTTATTTAGCATTCTGTTTTAAGAATGCTATTATTTTCCGTTATAACCATGTTATAATGGAAAAATAATAAAATCACCTGATCACCGAACCAGAACCCAAACTTCAGTGGAAAAGTTCGGGCTCAAATCCGGGTACCCGAACTCGCAAAGTTCAGTACGAACCCGAAATTTGCAGTTCGCTGAACCCTACTCACTAGCTCACGTGCAATTACGAAAGTATTCACATCCAGGTGCTGGTTTGAAAAATGTAGAATATGTTTTGTGACACAACCCCTTTAATGTGGAAAAAACAATCCAAATAACCTTAGAACGTAAAATCTTTCTTCTAATGCAGGATTGGAAAATTGTGATCTTTATAATCTTGACATTTCCGAAAATACTAAATTTTGTAGGTTTCCTATCACATCTCATGAAATCCATGGAGATTATGGGTAGGGCTACGTGGCTAAATCATTTAACTACCGGGATGCAACTATAATGCGCACCACTATAATGTTTTGCTACGAGGTCAGCCCAATCTAGTATTCTGCAATGGTCCAAAGCTGACTGTAACTTTCTTTCCCAATCTCGGTAACGCCACAATTTTGCTTTTTCAGGTGTTTTGCGGTCTGTTTTTCACGGATCCGTTGTTCTGTTTTTTGTTTCCGTTGTGTTTCCGTTTCTGTTCCGTTTTTCCGTATGGCATATACAGTATACAGTAATTACATAGGAAAAATTGAGCTGGACATAAAATTCTCAATACATGGTTCTTCAAAAACGGAACGGATACGGAAGACATACGGATGTATTTCCGTATGTGCTCAGTTTTTTTTTGTGCACCCATTGACTTGAATTGAGCCACGGAACGTGATTTGCGGGCATTAATAAGACATGTTCTATCTTTTAACGGAAAGAAAAAACGGAAATACGGAAACGGAATGCATACGGAGTACATTCCGTTTTTTTGCGGAACCATTGTAATGAATGGTTCCGTATATGGAACGCAAAAAATTCACGTAAGTGGAAAAAGAAAACGGTTGTGTGAAAGAGGCCTAAGGGTTCATGCACACGACCGTATAGCTTTTTCAGTGTTTTGCGGTTCTTTTTTAAGGATCCGTTGTTCCATTTTTTGTTTCAGTATGTGTTCTGTTTTTTGTTTGCGGACCCATTGACTTGAATAGTGCCAAGCACCGTGATTTGCGGTCAAGATTAGGACATGTTCTATCTTTTCACAGTACGGAAATACGGAATTACTGAGACGGAATGCACACAGAACAGGTTTTTTTTTGCTGCACCATTGAAATGAATGGTTCAGTATATGCACCGCATACTGAACTAAAAAAACGGCCAGTATACTGAACGCAAAATACTGTCGTGTGCATGAGCGCTAAGACTGTATACCATATGATCCTAACCTAGGGCTCTGTTCACATCATGATATGTCAATATGAAGCCGGTGCTACAATCCCATAAACCGCCCATGAGCAAGAATGATGTTGTTTCTGGAAGGGAGACGCCATGTTTTTCTAATTCCACTCAACTCCTTTAATAAAAACCATTATCATCCCTATGTGATATGATAATATGACCTCAGATCAATAAAAAGATATTTTACAAATAAATAAAAAAACTTTCAAAAGATATTTTATATTTTATAAAAAGAATTATGACCTCAGATAATACAGGGGAAATCTTCAATGATAGCGTAACTACTGGAAAATATTAAATGATCTCAAAAGAAGAGAACGGGGGGGACAGGAACTTAGTCATAGTAAACATATTCTGTAGCATAATGACTGTCTCTACACCTCTCAACATCTTACAACGAGTAATGAAAGAATATCAACATAGTGAAGACATTTAAAAGGGACGTCCCCAGGTTTAACGTGGAAATTAATAATAGGTCCTCTTGATTTGAAATACACCTTCTGGTTGTCTAATAGGGAAATATCTTGTTATCTTATCTTTATGGTTTTGAATGCAAAGGTTGTGCTGACAAGTGTGGTTGTCTATAGGAAAAAGCCTGTGGTTTTCCCTCTATGGGGCAGCTGAAGGTCATGTTACTATTACTGACAATAGACACATTGTATTTCATTATTTGTAACATATACGTCAGGATACTATTACCTTCTTTCTTCTATAAGACAAAAATTATTTCAAGAGAAAGAAATGATCATGGGGTACAGACTTTTGACTGCTTTGATTGAGGAACAGTACAGTCGGCCTCTCCCCGGCCTGAGAAGCTTGAACTTGAAAACAATGGAACAACAATTTACCAATCCAATGCATACAGTGAAAAAAATATATACAAAAACCATTATACACAATAGTATAATCATATAGTTAATATCTTTATTAATTTATAATACACAATACGACCATCATGGACCTAAAAGCAAATAAAAGATACTCACCGGGGTATTCTGGGATTATTATGTTCATGTAGTTTCTTACCATCCTGTATTTTGCAATTCCTATATCCAACCAAACCCATGATGCACTTCTCCTTTCTCTACCACAGCTCCAGCTCCGCCCCTAACAACGCCCAGCTAGTTTATAGCTCCTCCCACTGAGCTAGTTACATAGACACTCCCCCATCACCACCCAGGTAGTTTATAGCTCCTCCCACTGAGCTAGTTATATAGACACTCCCCTATCACCAACCAGGTAGTTTATAGCTCCACCCACTGAGCTAGTTACATAGACACTCCCCTATCACCACCCAGGTAGTTTATAGCTCCACCCACCCAGCTAGTTACATAGACACTCCTCTATCACTGCCCCGCCCATGGACATGACATCACAGGAAATAAGACAGAGCTGCATGGACATGGTCATGTGACCACAGCCCAGAACGGGAGATAGGAGCAATAAAGGGGAAAAGTCATACTATACTTACCTCATACACGTTAGCATGGTGTGTAATCTGACATGTGGCTGTGAAGCTGTAACTTTCTCTTTTATTGGTAGTAGATTGTGACAGGAAAGGTGAAAATACAGGATAAAATAACAGTAGTATTTCAGAATATATATCAACTGGATGTTGATCTGGATCAGCGGGAGCGCCGTACAGTATTAGAATGTATTGGCTCCGATGAGCCGAAGTTATTGCTTCGCAAAGTCTTGCAAGACTTCGCACAATAACTTCATAAATTAATTTGTACTGAAAAAAAAACATTTCCCGAACTCGGGTTCGGTTCCAAGGTTTTCTCTGCATTTTGAAGCCTTCTGTTCAGTTACGTTTTGTCTGCATTGACAATGAATGTGGACAATATCATTTTCTTCTAATCTGTTTTTATTTTCTGATTAAAGATTTTTTTATTCTATTTCCTGAACATGATTATGGGGGCAGCCATCTTGTCTGAGCTGTACTGAACAGCATTTAGAAACCATTCAGAAGATTGCTTTACGGCAGCCGCATGGGCCATAGACACAATGGTCAGGAGGGGACCTCCTTGACTTCTATGGGAGGATTTTCTAGGCTGCTCTGTGACCTGTGCAGAGGTCACTGTACAAGGAAAGAATAGATAAGATGTGACAATCACCTATTGTGAATGGTGGATCCTGTCTTATCTGTACACAGCGGTGATATCATTACAGGCAGGATTAGAATGACAGATAAGCAGATAATTACAGTAAACTGATCTGTACAGACCAAGAAGTGGCACCTACTAGGCTTAGTGGTCACTGCGAAAACTGCCGGATTTTATGGTTTTGTTTCAATATAGATATTAACATCATCGAAATGTCTTTAAGAATTTGTTAACCCCTTCACCCCCAGAGGGTTTTTCTTTTTTTCTTTTTCACTCTCTGAATTTCTGGGGCCATAACTTTTTTATTTTTCCTTTCACATAACCGTGACTTTTTTGGGTGAATTGAAGCGACCAAAAAATAGTGAATCGGCTATTTTGACTTTTTCCATTTTGCCGTTTGCAGTATTAGATAAATATTTTTATCTTTTAATATTATTGGCGGTTTCACACGCAGCGGTGCTCATGATATTTATTTTTTTATTGTTTATCTATTTCTATTTTAGGGAAAGGGGGGTGATTTGAGCTGTTAAATATATTTATTTTTAATTCTCAAAAACAACATTTTTTTTTACACCTTTCAAAAGTTCTCATAGGGAACTTGAACAAGCAATCATCCGATTGCTTCTCTCATTAGCATTGGTGACTATGAGAATTGCGCTATGTTCCTATGGAGCCCTACCACAGGTAGGGTATTCATAGGAACCTATCTACGACAGCCTTGGATCATTCAGGTGGACCAAGGCTGCCGCACATGCCATCCGGCTCTCCGCTAGGGGGAGCCGTTGCACCCAGGGCTGGGCAGGAAGGAGTTAAACATAAAACCGTGATTTAAACAATTGGTCATTTTCTGATGACACGTTCCCTTTAAATTGCCCTCTTAAATTGGGAGTATTACCATCTTCAGCCAAAGGATGTGCCATAAATACCTGATCTCATCACACCGAAGAATGGTCATAAGACCGCCATTCCCTGATTAACGCTGACCGCATTTGCCATGGAGGTGAGTGGAAAGATTCCTGCCCATTGAAGTCTATAGATAGAGCTGAGCAATGTGGCACTATTTTAGTAACATGAAGTAGAAAGCGAAACTTAATTGGTGTTCTGGGAAATGTCTACACGAATTATAAATAACACCCCTATGAATGTATTGAGTTACTGGAAAACACAACTGTAAATTCACACTTCATTACTGGTCTGCTTTCTCTTCTCAGTTCAGATGCAGCAGATTAGTTGCAGAAATTTCCATTAGATATAAATATATTGTTGTTTCTGCAGCGTGTGTGGATTTCTGCAAGATTTTTACTTCTAATTAAAACCAGAGATATATAATCTTTTTCTATTTTTCCAAATGTTTTATTTCATTCGATTTTCTGCACATGATTAGGAGGACAGCCATCTTGCCTGAGCTGCTGCTCCGTCAGCAGCAGTTCAGAGATAGGCTTTATAGCAGCCACATGGACATCAAAACTGAAGTCTGGAGATGAAACATTGACTTCTATGGGCACGTTTGTGGGCATGCTCTGTGACTTCTGCAGAGATCACAAGCAGAGAGGGGGAGGAAGTAAACAGGGATCAACACCTATAATCAATGGTGAAATCTGCGTTATCTGCCTCCAGCTATTGCCTTTTGCTGTAATCCACCTGTGATGACAATGAGATGACTGCAGCGACATGATCTCTACAGAACAGGAAGCGTCAGACTACAATGAGGCTCAGTGCCAGGGTTTCTTTTTGTCTGGACAACTTATCCAAAAATCATGGGCATTGACATTTTCAAAGGCTATGTACACCTTCAGATTTTTTTTTAATGATTTTTGGCTAAAAAATTTAATTGGCCTTTATTAAAAATATTGAGTCGTTCTGTCACAAAGGGTTAACTGTTTTTCTAACTGTGTGACTGGTACTTTCACTTTGTTCTGGGTCATTTAATAAACCTTATCTCTAAACTACTGAGAGGTCATAAACACTTATTTAGGCCACATTCTTATCAGTAAGATAAGAATTGAGATATTATGAGTGTTTAGGAGGTCAGAGAGCAGAGATAAGGAGTCTGTCAGCTCCTGGTCTGACGGAAAAGACAAAATCCAAAGGGTGCTACTACAGCATCTAAGCTCTGTACAGAAAAAGAACTCCATGTTTTTTAATAAAGACCAACTTGAAAAAAATATTTTTAGCTCAAAATGAGTACAATGCAGTAATAAAAATTAAAAAAAATTGCCCCCACAGCTGTAAATAGCCTTTAAGGACTCTTCATATATTATAAATCATAAAGATTGTAAGTAATTATATATCTGTCAGATATAGGTGGTAAAAAAAACAGCCCCTAGCAATGCAGTTGCTTTTACAGATATCTGTGAAAGCATTCATACTAACGTTCCTGATCATCATTCATCAGTCAGACATTTGTATGTTGTAAATCCATCTGTAGTCACCCTACCCTTAGTGCAATCGCTATTTTGTTTTTGCAACTACCATTCTAGAAATGCTGCTGATCCTGTTCTGCTGCAGAAGGAGGCATAACAAGTCTAGTAACATTTCTTTGACTGGTTCTGGGTATTTTGGTTCTTGAGGATAAGACACAATTTAGCCATCTTTAGGGTGGTTTCACACACAACTTCACACAACTTGCCAGACAATGCCAGAAGTGGCCCCCTTGGGAGGGTGACTTATAAATCTTTTCTTTATATTCCCCCTTTTTTTTTTTATCCACTTCTGTCCTTGGTACAAAAGACTGCATCAAAAACGGAAGCTTTTTTATCCAGAAATGCCTGGGTAACATGCACTAAAGTGAGTGCACTTAGATTTGGGTGAAAATTGTGGCAAAATGTGGCGCAATTTGCAGCATCTAAATTTAAAGAAATTATCCGCGCCTTATCTAATAAGGGTGTGTGACTCAATGTAAAGTGGGTGTGCCTTCATGGGAAAGATGCAACATTTTGCACCAAAATTGCGCACCTCTTCTCCTCGACGGCCGGCTCTATAAATATATCACATGAGCCACCCTGTCCGATAAACACCATAAAAAGCCATTTTGTCACCTTACATCACAAAAAGTGCAACACGAAGTAATCAAAAAGGCTTATGTCCCACAAAATGGTACCAATAAAGCAGTCACCTCATCCCGCAAAAAATTTGCCCCTACATAAGAAAATCGCAAAAAAAAAATCAAATAAAAATATAGCTATCAGAACATGGAGACATTAAAACATCATTTTTTGTTTAACAAATGCTATTATTGTGTTAAAGTGAAATAAATAAAAAAAAGTTGACATATTAACCATCTCTATAAAAATATCACATGACCCAACCCCTCAGGTGAACGCCGTAAAAAAAATAAAAAATAGAAGCAGTGCCACAAAAAGTGTAATAGCAAGCGATCAAAAAGTCATATGCACCCCAAAATAGTGCCAATCAGTCATCTCATCCCGCAAAAAATGAGATCCTACCTAGGACAATCACCCAAAAAACAAAAAAAAACTACGACTCTCACCTTACATCACTAAAAGTGCAACAACAAGCGATCAAAAAGGTGTATGCTCCCCAGAATAGTACCAATCTAACAGTTACCTCATCCTGCAAAAAATGAGCCCCTACCTAAGACAATCACCCAAAAAAAAAAAAAATTGTGCTCTCAAAATATGGAGACACTAAAATATAATTTTTTTTGTTTAAAAAATGCTGCTCTATAAAAATATTATATGACCTAACCTCTCAGGTGAACACCGTAAAAAAAATAAAAAATAAAAACTGTGCTAAAAAAAACCTTCATACATCACAAAAAGTGTAATACCAAGCGATCAAAAATCTATATGCACCCCAAAATAGTACCAACAAAACCGACATCTCATACCAAAAAAAAGAGCCCCTACATAAGACAATTGCCCAAAAAAAACTAAAAAAAACTATGGCTTTCAGAATGTGAATACTTTATTATGTGAAACTGAAACAAACAACCAAAAAGTAGTCATATTTGGTATTATCGCGTCCGTAACAACCTGCTCTATAAAAATAGCACATAATCTAACCTTTAAGATGAACATTGTAAATAACAAAAAATAAAAACTGTGCCAAAACAGCTATTTTTTGTTACCTTGCCTCACAAAAAGCTGGGCACTGATGGCTAGGAGGGGGAGTGGGGGAACTGGTGGTAGTGGGGCAGCTGGTGGTACTGGGGGAGCGGATGACACTGGGGGAGGAGCTGGTGGCATTGGAGGGGGAGCTGATGGCACTGGGAGGGAAAGCAACTGATGACATGGGGAAGCTGGTGGCACTGGGGGGGAACTAATGGCACTGGAGGCGAAACTGATGGCACAAGAGAGGGGGAGACTGATGGTAGGGGAGCTGATGAGCTTTTATAGAAAACGTTCTTTTAATTAGCTTTTTCTTATTAGAGTACTCGATTAATCGATAATTTAATCGGCAGAATACTTGATTACTAAACTAATTTATAGCTGCAGCCCTAACTCAGTGTTTCTAAAATAAAAAACAAGTATATTTTTAATAGGTCTTGATCAAAAATTTCCTTTCATTTTATTTCTACAACTACAGCTCTATGCAGACATGTAAGGGGTGCCAATGTATGGATAAGACAGAGGACTATAAGACATGCCAACAAATTGCTACATTTAAAATGCAGAATATGTATTTTTACGCATTATGACTTACTGAGTAAAAAGTTACCATATTTTTCGCTACATAAGACCCAATAGACCATAGGATGCACCTAGGATATAGAGGAGGGGAAAAAAAAGTTTCAGCAGACCTCAAATCAGACCCCCTTATCTTCATCAGACCTCAGATCAGACACGCAATCTTCATCAGACCTCAGGTCAGACCCATTATCTTCATCAGACCTCAAATCAGACCCCCAATCCTCATCAGGCCTCAGATCAGACCCCCATTCCTCATCAGGCCTCAGATCAGACCCCCATTCCTCATCAGGCCTCAGATCAGACCCCCATATCAGATCCCCATTCCTCATCAGACCCCCAATTCAGATCTGCATTCCTCATCAGACCTCAGATCAGACATAGAACAAATAAATTAGCTTACTTCTCCTGGCTCCGGATGGCGGAGCTACTTGCAAGATCCAGAAGGCTCTTCCTGCACTTACCACTGCCTGGTTTTTGCCAGCACTGTGCTGCATTGTGAGTAGACTACACACAGTCATAGTGCACTACATACTGACGATGTATGCAGTCAGGAGACGGCACAGCAGGCCCCCAGCAGAAGACCATGGAGCAGTTTGTATAGCCAGCACCAGGAACGCTATATTCACCAGTCCCTAGTCCTACTGTATACTAAAGATCGCTTCCATAATAGAAGTGTTTATTAGTATTTACTTCATAAGATGCAGTGCCATTTTCCTCCCACTTTTGGGAGAAAAAGTGCATCTGATGGAGTGAAAAATACAGTATTTTCTTTTATTACTTAAGAGTGGTTACCATGTTTTAAATAAAAAATACAACAAAAGTACCTATACAGTGTGTGTCAGAATAGTCACCTGCTGATGCCATGATAGATTAGAATTATTATTTATCGTCAATAACCTGCCCAGATCTGTGCAGAACAGTCGTTTGCACACTGCAAAGGCTTGCTGAGAGTGAGCTTACCATGGAGAATGCTACAGTTCTCATAATTACTTCTCACAGATACTGCCTCTATTAACAACTGCCTGCTTGCCCTTCAATAACATGGTGCAAGGTGGTACTGTAATTAATCCCTATCTTCAAAGACAACATAGATCTGCTACTGGACACTGCTCCGCTACTCATTGACACTGCTTTGTAACTGCTCACTACAGATCTGCTGCCCAGCATGGAAAACATGCCCCTTATAGAGAAAATGAGGGAGGAGGCATGCATTACATCTCATACTACATGGAGAGGAAGTGGAGAGAACTGTGTGTTCAGGGTACAGGATGGCACACGAGTAGGAGATAAACACCATAGTCTTGTGACTGCATGTAAGACTAACTTACAAAGGCATTTCAGCTACCAACGGTACATAAATCATACTGCATTTGAAATAACTTATGCAGTATGTGTCTGAATGTCTGAATATTCTCCAGGTGATGCCACCATAGGTCACACTCAGAATTCTCTTTTATCTTCAATAACTCACCCAGATCTGTGCAGAACAGTTGTTTCCACACTGACAGGGCTTGCTGTGAGTAGGGTTAAGCCTCATGCACATGACCGTTGTGTGCATCCGTGGCCGTTGTGCCGTTTTCCGTTTTTTTTCGCGGACCCATATCCTGTCCGTCAAAAAAATATGACCTGTCCTATTTTTTTGACGGACAACGGTTCACGGACCCATTCAAGTCAATGGGTCCGTGAAAGAACACGGATGCACACAAGATTGGCATCCGTGTCCGTGATCCGTGGCCGTAGGTTGCTTTCATACAGACGGATCCGAAGATCCGTCTGCATAAAAGCTTTTTCTGATCTAAGTTTTCACTTCGTGAAAACTCATATCCGATAGTATATTCTAACACAGAAGCGTTCCCATGGTGATGGGGATGCTTCTAGTTAGAATACACTACAAACTTTGTACAAGACTGCCCCCTGCTGCCTGGCAGCACCCGATCTCTTACAGGGGGATATGATAGCACAATTAACCCCTTCAGGTGCGGCACCTAAAGGGGTTAATTGTACTATCATATTCCCCTGTAAGAGATCAGGGTTGCCAGGCAGCAGGGGGCAGACCCCCCCCCCTCCCCAGTTTGAATATCGTTGGTGGCACAGTGTGCGCCCCCCATCGGGCCCCCCCTCCCTCCCTCTAATGTTAGAAATCGTTGGTGGCACAGTGTGAGCCCACCATCGGCCCCCCCTCCCTCTATAGCAGTAACAACATTGGTGGCAGTGTGCGGCCTCCCATTCCCCCCCCCCATCATTGGTGGCAGCGGAGTTCCGATCGGAGTCCCAGTTTAATCGCTGGGGCTCCGATCGGTAACCATGGCAACCAGGAAGCTACTGCAGCCCTGGTTGCCATGGTTACTTAGCAATAGTACAACAGTAGAAGATTCATACTTACCTTCTTGCTGCTGCGATGTCTGTGAATGGCCGGGAGCTCCTCCTACTGGTAAGTGACAGTTCTTTAGCAATGCGCCGCACAGACCTGTCACTTACCAGTAGGTGGAGCTCCCGGCCGGACACAGACATCGCAGCAGCAAGCAGGTAACTGAGTCTTCTACTATTGTACTATTGCTAAGTAACCATGGCAACCAGGACTGCAGTAGCGTCCTGGTTGCCATGGTTACCGATCGGAGCCCCAGCGATTAAACTGGGACTCCGATCGGAACTCCGCTGCCACCAATGATGGGGGGGGGGAGATGGGAGGCCGCACACTGCCACCAATGTTGTTACTGCTATAGAGGGAGGGGGGCCGATGGGGGGCGCACACTGTGCCACCAAAGATTTATTACAATAGAGGGAGGGAGGGGGGGGCGATGGTGGGCGCACACTGTGCCACCAACGATTTATTACAATAGAGGGAGGGAGGGGGGCGCACACTGTGCCACCAACGATTTATTACAATAGAGGGAGGGAGGGTGGGGGGCGATGGTGGGCGCACACTGTGCCACCAACGATTTATTACAATAGAGGGAGGGAGGGGGGGCGATGGTGGGCGCACACTGTGCCACCAACGATTTCTAACATTAGAGGGAGGAAGGGGGTCCCGATGGGGGGCGCACACTGTGCCACCAACGATATTCAAACTGGGGAGGGGGGGGGGGGTCTGCCCCCTGCTGCCTGGCAGCCCTGATCTCTTACAGGGGAATATGATAGTACAATTAACCCCTTTAGGTGCCGCACCTGAAGGGGTTAATTGTGCTATCATATCCCCCTGTAAGAGATCGGGTGCTGCCAGGCAGCAGGGGGCAGTCTTGTACAAAGTTTGTAGTGTATTCTAACTAGAAGCGTCCCCATCACCATGGGAACGCCTCTGTGTTAGAATATACTGTCTGATCTGAGTTTCACGAAGTAGCTCATATCCGACAGTATATTCTAACATAGAGGCGTTCCCATGGTGATGGGGACGCTTCAAGTTAAAATATACCATCGGATTGGAGAAAACTCTAATCCGATGGTATAAAAGAACTCCAGACTTTACATTGAAAGTCAATGGGGACGGATCCGTTTGAAATGGCACCATATTGTGTCAACATCAAACGGATCAGTCCCCATTGACTTGCATTGTAATTCAGGACGGATCCGTTTGGCTCCGCACGGCCAGGCGGACACCAAAACGACTTTTTTTTCATGTCCGTGGATCCTCCAAAAATCAAGGAAGACCCACGGACGAAAAAACGGTCACGGATCACGGACCCACGGACCCCGTTTTTGCGGACCGTGAGTGCATGAGACCTTACCATGTAGAAGGCTACAGTTCTCATGGTTCCTTCTCAGAGACACTGCCTCTACATCTGCCTGCTTGCCCCTCAATTTCAAGGTACAAGGTGGCACTATAATAAATCCATGTAGTCAAAGAAAGCATATTTCTGTATAGGTTATTTTAAATGCAGTATGATGTATGCACATAAAAAAATGTAAACCCTCCTAAATCATTGTGTTTATTCTATTTTGTTTTATTACCCTTTTTGTCATTATAGAGAGTGTTTATTTTTAATTTGTATGTATTTTAATTATAATGTATTGGAGAACCTGTGTATTTCAATACATTATTACCTGTCCATATATAGTGTTGATCGCGAATATTCGAATTGCGAATTTTAATCGCGAATATTGGCACTTCGAGAATTCGCGAATATTTAGAATATCGCAAAATATATTCGTAATTGCGAATATTCGTTTTTTTTCAAATACCAGTTCATGCGAATTTTTATGCGGAAAAAAATATTTATGCAAATTTTATGCAAATTTTTCGCAATCAAGAAAATAATGCCTGGAGATCACAAATTCGCGAATTCTCGAATATATGGCAAATATTCGCCCAAATATTCACGAAATATCACGAATTCGAATATTGCCCCTGCCGCTCATCACTATCCATATAGAATGTTCAGGTAGTTGTTAAAGGGGCTGTCTCACTTCAGCAAATAGTAATTATTATGTAGAGAAAGTTAATACAAGGCACTTACTAATGTATTGTGATTGTTCATATTACCTCCTTTTCTGGTTAGATACATTTTTTCATCACATTATACACTGCTCATTTCCATGGTTGTGACCACCCTGCAATCTATCAGCGGTGGTCCTGCTTGCACACTATAAGAAAAAGCACCAGCCTATGTGAGCTCCCACGGTTACTTTTTCCTGTAGTGTGCAAGCACGGCCATCGCTGATGGATTGTAGGGTGGTCGTAACCATGGAAACGAGTAGTGTATAATGCGATAAAAAAATGAATCCAGCCAGCAAAGGCAGCAATATGCATAATAACAATACATTAGTCAGTTCCTTGTAATACCTTCCTCTACATTATAAATTTCACTTGCTGAAGTGACAGAAACCCTTTAAAGCATACCCAAGTTATAACTGAATGGCAATATAAACCTATCCCATAAAATTGTGCCTATCATCGCAATTACTGGGGCTAGGAATAGAAGCACAAAGGAAGACAAGTCCCTTTGTTGATGCTGTGGCCACTTTTGATCAGGTCATTACAGGGTTTACTGTAGGGTGGTGACTGTTCATCACAGCTCCCACCCTATCTGGATGATGATGGTGTCATAAATGTATGATTTCAAGTGTTCAAAGTGAGTAGGAAGAGGTTACAGAAAAAAAGAAGACAAACTACAAGATATTACCAGTCATGTACGTAGATTTTTTGAAATACTGGGTTACTTGACTGCTGAGTAATTATCAGATAAGTGATGTGATAGAAACCTGCTGCTGATCGGAGGGAAAGTCTGTGTAGCAACTCCCCAAGACTCAGTTCCCGGTATTGGGACCCACTGTGACTTTAAAAAAACTGAACAACCTCTTCTGAGAAACTAAAAACTTTGTAAAGAACATGTGGTAAGCATGATAAGCTATTAGATATAGGCAGACTTCCTGGAAAAGTAACGTAATAGAAAGAGATACCTGTGGTCGATACGTTTTAAATCTTTTAAGGTACAATATTAATTTGTTCCATTGTGACATTTGTAAGTCGCAAATATTGTCAATTGTGAGAAAAATTTGTAATTAGTTTCAATGCCCACAAAATGTCACCCAAAATAAGAAATAAATAAAACCAATTTAGATGAAACAACTCTATAGTCAAAAAGCTGCTGGAAGCTAGGACCATTCTATGTTGAGACAAGGCAAAATTGGGTAGATGTGGGTTAATGGACTAAAAAGCTGCGGTGCCCTTAATGAAGTAGGTTCAAGCACTCCTGGATACAAAATATAACAAAGTACGGATACCGCGCTAAATCTAAAGCGATCTATAGAGATGAATATTACTATGAACCAAAAAGACAAAAAGCGACTATATAATCTGCTACAAAGTGGATATCACAAGTCCATATTAAGCATGCGAAAAGACAGGTGTTACAAGTCTATGTTTCCCACGTGAATTATCAACAACTTCGCCTTGCTGCGCATAGACAAAGGCAGCTGTCTCACGTCTATATTCACCATGCGATGGACCCGCTATCCGCCTCCAACATGTAGTCAGATCTCGCTGTATGGCACTAACCGCTCGTTCCCAACAAGTCAGGATTATCATGCGATGGACCTACTATCCGCATCCAACAGGTGGTTAGATCTTGCTATAAGACTCCAGCCGTTCGTTCCAAACAAATCAGGATTACCTTTATAAAGGACAAGGAGATGGTGCAATACCCTCAAAACTTAGAGGTAAGGCTACTTTCACACTAGCGTTCGGGTTTCCGTTCGTGAGCTCCGTTTGAAGGAGCTCACGAGCGGACCCGAACGCAGCCGTCCAGCCCTGATGCAGTCTGAATGGAGGCGGATCCGCTCAGACTGCATCAGTCTGGCGGCGTTCAGCCTCCGCTCCGCTCGCCTCCGCACGGACAGGCGGACAGCTGAACGCTGCTTGCAGCGTTCGGGTGTCCGCCTGGCCGTTCGGAGGCGTGCGGATCCGTGCGGATCCGTCCAGACTTTCAATGTAAGTCAATGGGGACGGATCCGTTTGAAGATGCCACAATGTGGCTCAATCTTCAAGCGGATCCGTCCCCCATTGACTTTACATTGAAAGTCTGGACGGATCCGTCCCAGGCTATTTTCACACTTAGCTTTTTTTTGCTAATATAATGCAGACGGATCCGTTCTGAACGGAGCCTCCGTCTGCATTATTATGAGCGGATCCGTTCAGAACGGATCCGCCCGAACGCTAGTGTGAAAGTAGCCTTAGAAAGTTTTATTCTACTCACAAGCATAAGTTTTCACATGCGTATAAAAATGCCCGACCCGGTACCGCAGCCCCTGATGAAGCTAAGTGCGAAACCCAGGTCAGGCATTTTTATACGCATGTGAAAACTTATGCTTGTGAGTAGAATAAAACTTTCTTACCTCTAAGTTTTGAGGGTATTGCACCATCTTCTTGTCCTTTATAAAGGTAATCCTGAAAACTTTGAAAGTGTCCCCAAGTGCAGTCACAAAAACCATCAAGCGCTACAATGAAACTGGCTCACATGCGGACCGCCCCAGGAAAGGAAGACCAAGAGTCACCTCTGCCGCGGAGGATAAGTTCATCCGAGTCACCAGCCTCAGAAATTGCAGGTTAACAGCAGCTCAGATTAGAGACCAGGTCAATGCCACACAGAGTTCTAGCAGCAGACACATCTCTAGAAAAACTGTTAAGAGGAGACTGTGTGAATCAGGTCTTCATGGTAGAATATCTGCTAGGAAACCACTGCTAAGGACAGGCAACAAGCAGAGAATAGACTTGTTTGGGCCAAAGAACACAAGGAATGGACATTAGACCAGTGGAAATCTGTGCTTTGGTCTGATGAGTCCAAATTTGAGATCTTTGGTTCCAACCACTGTGTCTTTGTGCGACGCAGAAAAGGTGAACGGATGGACTCTACATGCCTGGTTCCCACCGTGAAGCATGGAGGAGGAGGTGTGATGGTGTGGGGGTGCTTTGCTGATGACACTGTTGGGGATTTATTCAAAATTGAAGGCATACTGAACCAGCATGGCTAACACAGCATCTTGCAGCGGCATGCTATTCCATTCGGTTTGCGTTTAGTTGGACCATCATTTATTTTTCAACAGGACAATGACCCCAAACACACCTCCAGGCTGTGTAAGGGCTATTTGACCATGAAGGAGAGTGATGGGGTGCTGCGCCAGATGACCTGGCCTCCACAGTCACCGGACCTGAACCCAATCGAGATGGTTTGGGGTGAGCTGGACCGCAGAGTGAAGGCAAAAGGGCCAACAAGTGCTAAGCATCTCTGGGAACTCCTTCAAGACCATTTCAGGTGACTACCTCTTGAAGCTCATCAAGAGAATGCCAAGAGTATGCAAAGCAGTAATCAAAGCAAAAGGTGGCTACTTTGAAGAACCTAGAATATGACATATTTTCAGTTGTTTCACACTTGTTTGTTATGTATATAATTCCACATGTGTTAATTCATAGTTTTGATGCCTTCAGTGTGAATCTACAATTTTCATAGTCATGAAAATAAAGAAAACTCTTTGAATGAGAAGGTGTGTCCAAACTTTTGGTCTGTACTGTATATATATATATATTTAAATCCCCAAAAACGAGGCAGCACTCCAGAATGGAGTGAAAGGGTGAAGACCCCAAACTTTAATCCCCCAGCAACGTTTCGTCCTATTCAATAAGGCCTTTGTCAAGCCTTATTGAGGAGGCCAAAACATTGCTGGGGGATTAAAGTTTGGGGTCTTCACCCTTTCACTCCATTCTGGAGTGCTGCCTCGTTTTTGGGGATTTATATACAGTGGAGGAGAAGCCTGCCTTCCTAGAGGAATTGCACCCAGTACACGGTGTATATATACCGTATATATATATATATATATATATATATACCGTATATATATATTTTTTACACATTTATTTTGTTCCATACATTTTTACATATACTAAAAAAAATATAAAATATATAAATTTAATCTCTATTTGTGAAATGTTTATGCCTGGATTTGAACTCACAACCTTTTGCATTAGAGGCAAGGATCTTAACCATGTGGCTATACAACCCAACAATAAACTGTTCAAATCCAGACATAAACATTTCACAAATAGATTACATTTATATATTTTATATTTTTTTAGCAATTGTAAAAAATGTATGGCACAAAATAAATGTGTAATTACTAATATATATATATATATATATATATATATATATATATATATATATTTATATATATACACATATATATATATATATATATATATATATACACACACACACATACACATATATATATATATATTAGTAATTGCACATTTATTTTATATATACACATATATATATATATATATATATATATATGGTAATTACTAATGATTAAAATATATATACATACGTCTACCCCAAGCCTCCCCCCTCCCTCCTCAAAACTGAGCTCCTCCACTCACAGTCTATATACACAGCGCCCCCCCCCCCCACCCCCACCCACAGTATAAATGCATAGCTCCTCCACCTACAGTACACAGTATATGCACAGCTCCTCCACCCACAGTATACAGTATATATGCACAGCTCCTAGAAGCGGTTTATAGTGTAACACACTGATAGGCCCATAAACAGACATGGATGAAAGTGGACTTACATGTAGCTTCCCTGCATTGCTTGCACCTCTCTGTGCTCCTCCACACTGGCACTGGGTGCTGCTGGACTGGAAGAGGCAATTTACACATCCCTTTTACTGGTACCAGCACTGGTGAAGACAGGACACAGAAGGTCTGTAATCTGCTTGTCCTGTCTGGGATGCGGTGCTCAGCTGCTAGACCTGCTTAAGGGCCCAGGATATCTACAGGACGTTCTTCATAGACCCATACTGAGCCACCAGTGTTGGGCTACTGGCTCATTCACCTACACTAGACTGGCAGTAAATGGAGCTCCTAATTATAAGTTTGTCTCTTGCTAAACTCATACGGAGCTGCCTAGCAGCTCCACACTGGTGGCTCAGTGCAGAGCAATGGAGAAAGTGCCTGCCAGAGGGTCTGGTCAAAATGCTTGCAATCCGGTGCCTAGGCCATGGGATCTCGGTGCCTAGTGATGCCCCTGTCTGCTGGGATTTGAACTCACAACCTTGTACATTAGAGGTAAGAACCTTAACCACTGGGCTATACAACCCAATGATAAACTGTGCTGGAAAAACCTCATAGTAGTTTCTAAAGTGGTAAGTATTCCTATATAGATGAAATACTTACCTGATACAGAAACTACTATGAGGTTTTTCCAGCACAGTTTTATTTTTGGGTTGTATAGCCCACTGGTTAAGATGCTTGCCTCTAATGCAGAAGCTCATGAGTTCAAATCCTAGCAGAAACTCTTTTTAAATACAGACTAAATTAGATTTAAATACACTGGGTGTCCCCAAGCACTGACTCCATATATGGACATAGCTATATATGGAGTCAGAGCAGGGACTCCTAAGCCGCAGACTCACACTGGGAGATTCCCCCACTGTACAGCGATCTTCTACATAGACATATTGGCTAAATTAGATTTAAATACACTGACTCGAGCAGAACTGGCCTCGGTCGAGCATTCTTGCTCAACACTATAAAACATATTGACTCAAATTTACAATTAACATTATGTGCAACGTGTCACACAAAAAACATTCTCAGAATGGCTTGGATAGGTAAAAACATGCCAAAGTTATTATCAGATAAAAGTGACATGTCAGATTCGCAAAATAAGGCTTGATCAGGAAGGGGGTAAGGCTACGTCTACACAACGACATTTGCAACAGTCGCAGAAAATCCATTCGAGATGGATTTTTCTGCGACTGTTGCGTCGCAGTCGCAGCATGTTGCAGTGCGACACCATTGACTGCCATTATAAAAATTGTTGCGCGACATTGGTGCAACAAAATGTTGCGCTACAAATGTTGCAGTGTAGTTGTGCCCTATCTGTCGCGCGTCAATATCGTTGTTTAGACGTAGCCTAAATGTCTTAAGTGGTTAAGAGGATTAAAGAAATAGAATAATTGTTATACCTTAGTTTTCTCTGCTGTGTACAATGTTCATCCCAAGATCTAATTTTAGGAAAAAATGTGGAGTTGTTTCACTTTCAGTTTTGTAGCCAAAAGGTCCCTGGGAGATATTCCAAAAGTTTCCAGAGCAAAATGAAACTGAAAACTTGGATGCCTCAGAAGGGTTTTTTTGAACGCAGAGGAGGGAGGCAATTATGTGGCTATTGTGGCAAACATACTAACCCACAATTATGTCAACTCTATCTGTATTTATATATAAAAAAGAAAAGAAATGAATCGCACATCCAGCTGCTATGCTTTGATCTCATCCCTGCTTATTTTGCAGAAACAGCACTAAATAGCGCATGTGTACCGCCTCCTATGCTACATGCTAAATGAGGCATTAGTGTACATTTTGATCAAAATGCATAAGCCCACTCACCACGCCAAGGTTGCCTCTATGAATGGGTCCTACTCTAAAATTGGCGCGGCGCTGCACGGCGACCACCAGCGCTGTGGCGCCAATTTGACAGGCGGTGGGACGCAGCAGCCAAACAGCACCCCTGCTGCCTGACTATGCCATACCTAGCACTGGGCCCCACCAACCCGCCAGAAAAACAGCACAGTGGCCCCCCGTGCAGCACCGCACCATGTGAACAGTTGTCAAAGCTCACCTTACCTGAAGCTCTCAGGAACTCCAACTGAGAGCATGGTAGGTTAATTTAACCCCTTCTGCAAAATACCTTGCTAATTAAAATTACCTGGCCGAATGGAAGGAGTGCTGATCCATGGACAGAATCTCTACACATATATATAGAAGAAAAGAAAAGAATCGCACATCCAGCTGCTATGCTTTATATTTTACATCTGTATTTATTTTATGTATTTATTTTATGCACTTATATAGCACTACTATATTCCGCAGCACTTTACAGACATTAGCATTGGGCTGTCCCCAATGGGGCTCACAATCGAGATTACTATCAGTATGTCTTTGGAGTGTGGGAGGAAACCGGAGAACCCGGAGGAAACCCAAGGAGAACATACAAACTCCATGCAGATGTTCTCCTTGGTCGGATTCAAACCTAGGACCCCAGCGCTGCAAGCAGTAGCTGCATATTGTTGTTTTGCAATATAATTATATTACAGTCTATTTTATTAATTGAGTTTGATTGATCTACGTGATGATAACAACATATGAGCAAACTGATGATAAAAGCTATGACTAAGGGCAGGGTGGCTGCTCAAAACACGTGTTCAGAATATTTTTGCTGCAGTATATTTTAAATGGCTTGAGAAATAAAAGGAGCAGTTGCAACTTTTAGGCCTCATGACACGAACGTGTCCCAGCAGAGACACAACCTCATCTGGTACCACCTAGGTGGACTGCAGACTGCTAGCAATTCATTCATTACTTATAGAAAGAATAATAAAGGAATGGCACAATATAGTTATAAGAATAAATACTTCTGAATTGTCTCCATATAGACAGTCCATAAAATGTTTATTCAGTGAAGCCTCCAGCAACACATAAGGCCTCACATCCTGCTTGTAGGAGACCACTGCAATGCAGAATCAAAATGAAGATGGGGGGTTTGGACACGGGGAGAATCCAGTACGGTGACAAAGTTACCAACATGAGGACACGAGGAGAAATAAGTTGGATGGGAGGCCCCGTCACAACCTTTAAATAAGTGAGCTGGTCATGTGGCCAATGCAGGCCACCTCACTGTAGTCCATATGGATCCACTTCGTTTAGTCCACTTTTTTAACTGTTCATTGTTGGTACAGACGGCCCATTTTTGGGGGCAGAGCACAGTCAAGAAACATCATCATGAGGCACCAGGAATCTCAATATGGCTTGCAGACAACCCCCACTAGTGAGCAGTTCAATTCACAAGGCCCGGTCAGGTGGCTTCCAGGACAGTCCAGACTGTGAGAGGGAGTATCTGGGGTCAGGGGGTTTTGTGGGACCTTTTATTACGTTTAGAAGTCTCGTTGTGCTCAGTATGGTCTATTCACCCCTTCTCCTCCACCGTACATCAGGGCCTCAATATATCCTGTACTATAGGTTCACTATCCAACCCACTATCCAGACAAACAGCACGCCATGCAACATCGATGAAATTTTGGGAAAGTCCAAAATATTTTGAGACTGGGAAAGGGAAACAGAAGTGCAAATCAGTTACAGGCAGAAACATCAATGAAGTCTTTTGTGTCTCATGACCATGGAGGTCACTGCTGCTCTTGGGAACATTGGTGAGCTAGCTTACAAAAATAATCACAAAATTGAATCATTCCATAATAGTACAGGCAAGTGCCAAAGATAACACACTGCAGGGCACCTGTAAGATCCCTACATACTGTAGCAAAAATAGCAGGACGGCTCACACACCCAATGTGCATTTTCCCAACGGCTTTCTCTGGCTTTGAAGAAGCAGTGGTTCCCTCGGAGCGCCAGCCTCTTCTAACAACTGATCAGCAGGGGTCCCCCATGTCAGACCCAGTATGGGTCCACTGTATGGGAAGGAGCGATTCCTATGCCATCGCTTGTCACCATACAAAATAACTATTTGCCGCCAGCAGACTGATCAGGTGGCACGATCTGCTGGCGGCAAACGATTTTAAAGCATGGTTAAAAATTGTGATTGCCCGTTTAACCAGCTCCGGACCGCCGTACGCAGGATCGCGTCCTGCCGGCGGCCCTGCTCTTCTGGGTGGACGCATATACGCGTCCTCCCGCGAGAGCCGAGATCTCCTGTGAACGCGCGCACACAGGCGCGCTCGCTCACAGGAACGGAAGGTAAGCGAGTGGATCTCCAGCCTGCCAGCGGCGATCGTTCGCTGGCAGGCTGGAGATGTGATTTTTTTAACCCCTAACAGGTATATTAGACGCTGTTTTGATAACAGCGTCTAATATACCTGCTACCTGGTCCTCTGGTGGTCCCTTTTGTTTGGATCGACCACCAGAGGACTCAGGCAGCTCACTAAAGTAGCACCAAACACCACTACACTACACTACACCACACTACACCCCCCCCTGTCACTTATTAACCCTTTATGAACCACTGATCACCCCATATAGACTCCCTGATCACCCCCCTGTCATTGATCACCCCCCTGTAAGGCTCCATTCAGACGTCCGCATGATTTTTACGGATCCATGGATACATGGATCGGATCCGCAAAACACATGCGGACGTCTGAATGGAGCCTTACAGGGGGGTGATCAATGACAGAGGGGTGATCACCCATATACACTCCCTGATCACCCCCTGTCATTGATCACCCCCTGTAAGGCTCCATTCAGACGTCCGCATGATTTTTACGGATCCATGGATCGGATCCGCAAAACACATGCGGACGTCTGAATGGAGCCTTACAGGGGGGTGATCAACGACAGAGGGGTGATCACCCATATACACTCCCTGATCACTCCCTGTCATTGATCACCCCCTGTAAGGCTCCATTCAGACGTCCGCATGATTTTTACGGATCCATGGATACATGGATCGGATCCGCAAAACACATGCGGACGTCTGAATGGAGCCTTACAGGGGGGTGATCAATGACAGAGGGGTGATCACCCATATACCCTCCCTGATCACCCCCCTGTAAGGCTCCATTCAGACGTCCGCATGTGTTTTGCGGATCCGATCCATGTATCCGTAAAAATCATACGGACGTCTGAATGGAGCCTTACAGGGGGGTGATCAATGACAGGGGGGTGATCAGGGAGTGTATATGGGTGATCACCCCTCTGTCATTGATCACCCCCCTGTCATTGATCACCCCCCTGTCATTGATCACCCCCCCCTGTAAGGCTCCATTCAGACATTTTTTTGGCCCAAGTTAGCGGAAATATATATATTTTTTTTTGTTTGTTTTTTCTTACAAAGTCTCATATTCCACTAACTTGTGTCAAAAAATAAAATCTCACATGAACTCGCCATACCCCTCACGGAATCCAAATGCGTAAAAATTTTTAGACATTTATATTCCAGACTTCTTCTCACGCTTTAGGGCCCCTAAAAAGCCAGGGCAGTATAAATACCCCACATGTGACCCCATTTTAGAAAGAAGACACCCCAAGGTATTCGCTGAGGGGCATATTGAGTCCATGAAATATTGACATTTTTGTCCTAAGTTAGCGGAAAGTGAGACTTTGTGAGAAAAAACCCCAAAAATATCAATTTCCGCTAACTTATGCAAAAAATAAAATATTCGATGAACTCGCCAGGCCCCTCATTGAATACCTTGGGGTGTCTTCTTTCCAAAGTGGGGTCACATGTGGGGTATTTATACTGCCCTGGCTTTTTAGGGGCCCTAAAGCGTGAGAAGAAGTCTGGGATCCAAATGTCAAAAAATGCCCTCCTAAAAGGAATTTGGGTTGCTTTGCGCATCTAGGCTGCAAAAAAAGTGTCACACATGTGCTATCGCCGTACTCAGGAGAAGTTGGGGAATGTGTTTTTGGGTGTCATTTTACATATACCCATGCTGGGTGAGATAAATATCTTGGTCAAATGCCAACTTTGTATAAAAAAATGGGAAAAGTTGTCTTTTGCCAAGATATTTCTCTCACCCAGCATGGGTATATGTAAAATAACACCCCAAAACACATTCCCCAACTTCTCCTGAGTACGGCGATACCAGATGTGTGACACTTTTTTGCAGCCAAGGTGGGCAAAGGGGCACACATTCCAAAGTGCACCTTTTGGATTTCACAGGCCATTTTTTACACATTTTGATTGCAAAGTACTTCTCACACATTTGGGCCCCTAAATTGCCAGGGCAGTATAACTACGCCACAAGAGACCCCATTTTGGAAAGAAGACACCCCAAGGTATTCCGTGAGGGGCACGCCGAGTTCCTAGAATTTTTTTTTTTTTGTCACAAGTTAGCGGAAAATGATGATTTTTTATTTTTTTTATTTTTTCCTTACAAAGTCTCATATTCCACTAACTTGCGACAAAAAATAAAAAATTCTAGGAACTTGCCATGCCCCTCACGGAATACCTTGGGGTGTCTTCTTTCCAAAATGGGGTCACTTGTGGCGTAGGTATACTGCCCTGGCAATTTAGGGGCCCAAATGTGTGAGAAGTAGTTTGCAATCAAAATGTGTAAAAAATGGCCTGCGAAATCCGAAAGGTGCTCTTTGGAATATGTGCCCCTTTGCCCACCTTGGCTGCAAAAAAGTGTCACACATCTGGTATCGCCGTACTCAGAAGAAGTTGGGGAATGTGTTTTGGGGTGTCATTTTGCATATACCCATGCTGGGTGAGAGAAATATCTTGGCAAAAGACAACTTTTCCAATTTTTTTATACAAAGTTGGCATTTGACCAAGATATTTCTCTCACCCAGCATGGTTATATGTAAAATGATACCCCAAAACACATTCCCCAACTTCTCCTGAGTACGGCGATACCAGATGTGTCACACTTTTTTGCTGCCAAGGTGGGCAAAGGGGCACATATTCCAAAGTGCACCTTTTGGATTTCACCGGTCATTTTTTACACATTTTGATTGCAAAGTTCTTCTCACACATTTGGGCCCCTAAATTGCCAGGGCAGTATAACTACGCCACAAGTGACCCCATTTTGGAAAGAAGACACCCCAAGGTATTCCGTGAGGGGCATGGCGAGTTCCTAGAATTTTTTATTTTTTGTTGCAAGTTAGTGGAATATGAGACTTTGTAAGAAAAATAAATAAAAATAAATAAATCATCATTTTCCGCTAACTTGTGACAAAAAATAAAAAGTTCTATGAACTCACTATGCCCATCAGCGAATACCTTAGGGTGTCTACTTTCCGAAATGGTGTCATTTGTGGGGGTTTTCTACTGTTTGGGCATTGTAGAACCTCAGGAAGCATGACAGGTGCTCAGAAAGTCAGAGCTGCTTCAAAAAGCGGAAATTCACATTTTTGTACCATAGTTTGTAAACGCTATAACTTTTACCCAAACCATTTTTTTTTGCCCAAACATTTTTTTTTAATCAAAGACATGTAGAACAATAAATTTAGTGAAAAATTTATATATGGATGTCGTTTTTTTTGCAAAATTTTACAGCTGAAAGTGAAAAATGTCATTTTTTTGCAAAAAAAACCGTTAAATTTCGATTAATAACAAAAAAAGTAAAAATGTCAGCAGCAATGAAATACCACCAAATGAAAGCTCTATTAGTGAGAAGAAAAGGAGGTAAAATTCATTTGGGTGGTAAGTTGCATGACCGAGCGATAAACGGTGAAAGTAGTGTAGTGCAGAAGTGTAAAAAGTGGCCTGGTCATGAAGGGGGTTTCAGCTAGCGGGGTTGAAGTGGTTAACCGCCTCCTGACCGCTGTACGCACGGATGCGTCCGGGAGGCGGTTGATTTATTCCTCCTGGACGCATCCGTGCGTCCTCTCGCGAGAGGCGAGATTTCCTGTGAACGCGCGCACACAGGCGCGCGCGTTCACAGGATCGGCAGGTAAGCGAGTGGATCTCCAGCCTGCCAGCGGCGATCGTTCGCTGGCAGGCTGGAGATGCGATTTTTTTAACCCCTAACAGGTATATTAGACGCTGTTTTGATAAAAGCGTATAATATACCTGCTACCTGGTCCTCTGGTGGTCCATTTTGTTTGGATCGACCACCAGAGGACACAGGTAGCTCAGTAAAGTACCACAAAACACCACTACACTACACTACACCCCCCCCCGTCACTTATTAACCCCTTATGAACCCCTGATCACCCATGATCACCCCATATAGACTCCCTGATCACCCCCCTGTCATTGATCATCCCCCTGTAAGGCTCCATTCAGACGTCCGTATGATTTTTACGGATCCACGGATACATGGATCGGATCCGCAAAACACATACGGACGTCTGAATGGAGCCTTACAGGGGGGTGATCACCCATATAGACTCCCTGATCACCCCCCTGTCATTGATCACCCCCCTGTAAGGCTCCATTCAGACGTCCGTATGATTTTTACGGCTCCACGGATACATGGATCGGATCCGCAAAACACATACGGACATCTGAATGGAGCCTTACAGGGGGGTGATCAATGACAGGGGGGTGATCACCCCATATAGACTCCCTGATCACCCCCCTGTCATTGATCACCCCCCTGTAAGGCTCCATTCAGACATTTTTTTGGCCCAAGTTAGCGGAAATTTAATATTTTTTTTTCTTACAAAGTCTCATATTCCACTAACTTGTGTCAAAAAATAAAATCTCACATGAACTCACCATACCCCTCACGGAATCCAAATGCGTAAAATGTATTAGACATTTATATTCCAGACTTCTTCTCACGCTTTAGGGCCCCTAAAATGCCAGGGCATTATAAATACCCCACATGTGACCCCATTTCGGAAAGAAGACACCCCAAGGTATTCCGTGAGGGGCATATTGAGTCCATGAAAGATTTAAATTTTTGTCCCAAGTTAGCGGAAAGGGAGACTTTGTGAGAGAAAAAAAAAATATCAATTTCCGCTAACTTGTGCCAAAAAAGAAAATTTCTATGAACTCGCCATGCCCCTCATTGAATACCTTGGGGTGTCTTCTTTCCAAAATAGGGTCACATGTGGGGTATTTATACTGCCCTGGCATTTTAGGGGCCCGAAAGCGTGAGAAGTAGTCTGGGATCCAAATGTCTAAAAATGCCCTCCTAAAGGGAATTTGGGCCGCTTTGCGCATCTAAGCTGCAAAAAAGTGTCACACATGTGCTATCGCCGTACACAGGAAAAGTTGGGGAATGTGTTTTGGGGTGTTATTTTACATATACCCATGCTGGGTGAGAGAAATATCTTGGTCAAGTGCCAACTTTGTATAAAAAAAATGGGAAAAGTTGTCTTTTGCCAAGATATTTCTCTCACCCAGCATGGGTATATGTAAAATGACACCCCAAAACACATTCCCAAACTTCTCCTGAGTACGGCGATACCACATGTGTGACACTTTTTTGCCGCCTAGGTGGGCAAAGGGGCACACATTCCAAAGAGCACCTTTAGGATTTTACAGGTCATTTTTTACACATTTTGATTTCAAACTACTTACCACACATTAGGGCCCCTAGAATTCCAGGGCAGTATAACTACCCTACAAGTGACCCCATTTTGGAAAGAAGACACCCCAAGGTATTCCGTGAGGGGCATGGCGAGTTCCTAGAATTTTTTATTTTTTGTCACAAGTTAGCGGAAAATGATGATTTTTTTTTGGGATTTTTTTTTTCTTACAAAGTCTCATATTCCACTAACTTGTGACAAAAAATTAAAAATTCTAGGAACTCGCCATGCCCCTCACGGAATACCTTGGGGTGTCTTCTTTCCAAAATGGGGTCACTTGTGGGGTAGTTATACTGCCCTGGCATTTTAGGGGCCCATACGCGTGAGAAGTAGTTTGCAATCAAAATGTGTAAAAAAATGGCCTGTGAAATCCGAAAGGTGCTCTTTGGAATGTGGGCCCCTTTGCCCACCTTGGCTGCAAAAAAGTGTCAAACATGTGGTATCGCCATACTCAGGAGAAGTTGGGGAATGTGTTTTGGGGTGTCATTTTACATATACACATGCTGGGTGAGATAAATATCTTGGTCAAATGCCAACTTTGTATAAAAAAATGGGAAATGTTGTCTTTTGCCAAGATATTTCTCTCACCCAGCATGGGTATATGTAAAATGACACCCCAAAACACATTCCCCAACTTCTCCTGAGTACGGCGATACCACATGTGTGACACTTTTTTGCAGCCTAGGTGGGCAAAGGGGCACACATTCCAAGGAGCACCTTTCGGATTTCACCGGTCATTTTTTACAGATTTTGATTTCAAACTTCTTCTCACGCATATGGGCCCCTAAAATTCCAGGGCAGTATAACTACCCCACAAGTGACCCCATTTTGGAAAGAAGACACCCCAAGGTATTTTGTGATGGGCATAGTGAGTTCATGGAAGTTTTTATTTTTTTTCACAAGTTAGTGGAATATGAGACTTTGTAAGAAAAAATAAAAAATAAAAATAAGTCATAATTTTCCGCTAACTTGTGACAAAAAATAAAAAGTTCTATGAACTCACTATGCCCATCAGCGAATACCTTAGGGTGTCTACTTTCTGAAATGGGGTCATTTGTGGGGTGTTTGTACTGTCTGGGCATTGTAGAACCTCAGGAAATATGACAGGTGCTCAGAAAGTCAGAGCTGCTTCAAAAAGTGGAAATTCACATTTTTGTATCATAGTTTGTAAACACTATAACTTTTACCCAAACCATTATTTTTTTCCCAAACATTTCCATGTAGAACAATAAATTTAGCGAAAAATTTATATATGGATGTCGTTTTTTTTGCAAAATTTTACAACTGAAAGTGAAAAATTTCATTTTTTTGCAAAAAAATCGTTAAATTTCGATTAATAACAAAAAAAGTAAAAATGTCAGCAGCAATGAAATACTACCAAATGAAAGCTCTATTAGTGAGAAGAAAAGGAGGTAAAATTCATTTGGGTGGTAAGTTGCATGACCGAGCAATAAACGGTGAAAGTAGTGTAGTGCAGAAGTGTAAAAAGTGGCCTGGTCATTAAGGGTGTTTCAGCTAGGGGGGTTGAAGTGGTTAAGGACCTGGGAGAAAAGGACCTTTGGTGACGTCACTGCACTCATCACATGATCCATCACATGGTCCCTCACCATAGTGATGGATCATGTGATGAGCGCAGTGACATCATCAAAGGTCCTTTCGCCAGGTCCTGAAGAAAGTAGAAAGAAGAGGAGATCCGCTACGCGACCTATTATTTTTAACCTCTCAATAGACATTTTACTATGCATTCTGTATTAAGAATGCTATTATTTTCCCTTGTAACTATGTTATAAGGGAAAATAATAAAATCTACAGAACACCGATCCCAAACCCGAACTTCTGTGAAGAAGTCCGGGTTCGGGTCTGGGTACCAAACATGACGAATTTCCTCACGCGCATGCAAAACGCATTAAAACGCTTTGCACTCGCGCAAAAAAATCGTGCATTTTCCCGCAACACACACCCGCATTTTGGGCCTATCTAAGGCCTCATGCACACGACCGTATGTATTTTGTGGTCTGTAAAAAACGGATCCGCAAAAAATATGAATAATGTCCGTGTGCATTCCGTATTTTCAGTTTTACAGTGTTGTTCTCAGCCATAGCAACGTGCCCCTGTGCTTTGGGATGTGCTGACTGACCCCGTTTTTTTTCCATACCTTATTTTCCAGAACAGCTGGTCCCTAATAGAACAGTACTATCCTTGTCTGTAATGCGGACAATAATAGGACATGTTCTATTTTTTTGCGGAACAGAAATACGGACGAACGAAAACGGAATGCACACAAAGTAACTTCTGTTTTTTTGCGGACCCGTTAAAATGAATAGTTCCGTATACGGTCCGAAAAAAAACGGAATGGACACGGAAAGAAAATACATTCATGTGCATGAGGCCTAAGAGCTCACACAAACTTTTTTTTTCCCATGTCCATTCTGTTTTTTGTTGTTTTTTTTGCAGCCTGTATGCGGAAACATTCACTTCAATGGACGCCGTAAATAAAGGGAAATTACTCTGTGGGCATTCCGTGTCCATATGTCCGCATAGCCGTTCTGCAAAATAATAGAACATTACCTATTATTTGCATTATGGACAAGGATAGAACTGTTCTATTAGAAGCAGGCTGTTCCGTCCCGCAAAATGCAGAATGCACACAGCCGGTATCCGTGTTTTGCAGATCCACAATTTGCAGACCGCAAAACATCCAACGGTCGTGTGCATGAGTCCTAAGGCAGAGAATGAGACAAACAGCATGGCATGTATAACACAAGCTGATTCACATTAGAACTAGTCTAGCAGCTGTACACAGAACCAGAGCAAGGTTTAACCCTTGCATTTCTGCTAGAATAAAGAGAGGCTCAGTGAAGAATATCAGAATACATTCTCACCAATGGACACATGCATAACTCATAGGAATATTGCTTGTCCTTCATACCAGGGTGCAGAATACACCCAGGTAAAGGGGAACAGGAAACAGGTTAGATTCAGGGTACAGGATGTAGGCACAAGTTCACAGGTTTATACCCCAAGGTAGGGGTGGGCGATATGGCCTAAAATCTATATTGCGATATAATTTTAAGCATGTGCGATATGCGATATATATTGCGATATATTGTTTTCTATATTTGGGGGGGGGTGTTTAAACTTTTTTTTTTTTTACTTTTTATTTAATAACTATTAGCCTCCTTAAGGGCTAGAACCCTTGCTTTGTGCACACAACAGCATGGAGCTGACCATGGCAGCCAGCCTCTCATGTGCCCCCCCGCCTCTGATCCGCCCCCCAGCCTCTCATGTGTCCCCCATCCCCTGATCAGCCTCTCATGTGTCCCCCATCCCCTGATCAGCCCCCCAGCCTCTCATGTGTCCCCCAGCCTCTCCCTCTTATCAATGCGCCGTACAGACAGAAGAAGGAGCGACCGGCGGCCATGGCGCACGTGAGTATAATGCTGCTCACTAACATACCATGGCAGCCAGGACTTCAGTAGCGTGACTCCTGGCTGCCATGGTAACCGATCGGAGCCCCAGCATTACACTGCTGGGACTCCCATCGGAACTGCCCACTGCCACCAATGCAGAGACTGAAGAACATTCCCGGCAGCCGACCTCTGACAGGACGCTGTGATCCGCGCAATTAACCCTCAACTGAGGGGTTAATTGCAGTGGATCGCAGCGTGCAGTCATTGGGGCCGGGATATGGCAGGCACATGAACGCTACGTTGGTATTCAGGCATTCATTAGTGGTGCAGTGGCCACAGTCCCTCCTCTCCTCCTCCTACTCTGTTCTTATTAGTGGTCAGTGGCAGCCGCGCACAGTGAGGAGGGAGGGACTTCCTCCTTCTCCACTGTGCCGGCTCAGGAGAACATGGTGCGCGCCGAGAGCACGATCATTCACTACCGCTCCGTGGTCATATCGCAGTCTGGCGATATAGGCGATATGCACAAAATCAATATCGTGGCACAAATTTATATCGCATATCGCCTATATCACCCACCCCTACCCCAAGGGCCCCTTCCATGTAAAAGCAAGCCCTAAAGGTTTTCAGGATGCAGGTACAATTACAGATTTATACCCCAAGGGCCCTTTCTCTGAAATAAGGGAGCCCAAAGGGTTTTTAGAATGTATTCCAGGATAACATGGAGATCCGCAAAGGAAAAGCAATTAGCATGGGTTGTGACGCTGATGTTGGCCACTGTGGTGTTGGTTCCATCTATATCTGTTTGGTTTAGTTAGGCTGGTAGGTTCCAGAAGGTCGATCCTAGTTGATTTTCTGATTGCCCGGCAGAAGCAAAAATGACAGAAGCAAAGTAGCAGATTTCCAAGAAAGTGTTTCTTGGCTGCAGTGCACCCATCTCCATACAGCATTTACTACTGTAAAATGATATTAGAAGGTGGAGTTTTGGTGGGCCTTGCAGGACAAGCCATAGAAAGAACATTACCCCCTTAAGCCAAGTTACATACTGTATGTTATTCTACAAGGAAATCTCTTGCTGACTCACATGGCATGTTTCCCATCATCCTCAAATAACTTCCAAAGATAGTTTACAAGTGCATGGAATCTGCAGAATGGAAAGAAGAACCTCATCATCTTCTATTTTGGTTATAAAATTCTAGACTGGAGGTCAATGATCGTTGACCATCTATGGAAAATAGCATGGTTTCGGAACAATGAATATGTGACAGCTTGTCTATTCTGTAAAGATGTTACAGACGGAATGAGAACAACGGATGTGACTCTGTACATGTTATAAGTAGGGATGAGTGAACTTCGGATGGATCCCGTGACCACGTACTATAAGTTATTATGGTCCGTGGTCATTGGATCCATAATGCAATTCTGCGGTAACTGAAACCCAAACTTCTAAAAAAGAAGTTTACTGCTCTGCCTTTGCTACACTGCACAGCGCCGCAGAGCAAGGAGCGGTTTCAGCAGAAGGAGCGCACGGCAGTATGGCATTTCACTGATAAGCTCCGCCCACCTTCCAGGCAGGAAAGACACTGCGGAGCCAGAGCAAGAAGATGGCTGCAGTGCCCCTTCAGGACAGGCTCCACAGGCAGCCGGAATGAGTGACACTGACAGTGAGTGTTAGGTGGGGTGACCAGACGGGCAGGTGGTATATCAAGGGGTAATGCTGGTAGGCCTGTTATATGGACAGCAGAGATGGGCAGATGGCATCCTCTGGCCAGTACTGTCTCTCTGGTCATCCTTCACCAGCACCCTGACTGCCACCTGCTTGGCCTGGCTCTCATGGCACTTCACCGCACTGAGTGACAGTCGATGTCACAGTGTGACTGAGTGACTGTCACTCAGTGCTGATAGCCAAGCACCAGGCAGTGAAGTGCCATGAGCGCCAGGCCAAGCAGGTGGCTGGTGAAGGATGACCAGAGAGACAGTACTGCCCAGAAGATGCCATCTGCCCATCTCTGCTGTCCATATACCAGGGTGGGGTGGGGGGTGGATATAGAATTGACTGACGAAGCCTGGCACCAGACTTTAGGTCACACTGTGTGTGTTCACACCCATCTACTACATTATCTGTACACAGAGAGTTATCACTGTGTTAACTGTGGTGTTACGGGTAGGACTGCAGGTGACATCTACTGCATTATTTGTACAAAAGGGACATGGTCACACGTTGAGGGGGGCACAATACTTGGCTTGCCCCGGGTGCTGGCAACCCACGCTACGCCACTGCCCTGATCACACTATTGGTGACATTTACAGGGGTATTCTCATCTCAGACATTTATGGCATATCCTGTGGTGTGTGATGTGACCCTTTAACAAAACTAATGCAAAGGATTGCACTTTAGGGTGCCTCCACAGGCAGCAAATTTCATTGCAGAACATTTCAGCAATTTAAAATCAGTTCCTTTCATCTGAAATAGACTTAAAGAACTTTCTCTGTGTAGCCTTGGGGAAACATCCCCATACCTACTCAATGAAAGCGATTTTCGAAATGTTCTGCAACAAAATCTGCTGCATGTGAAGGTACTCTTACAGTCAACACTTCATTATGTTCCCTATAAGGGTATATGTAGAGCAGGCATCCTCAAACTGCGGCCCTCCAGCTGTTGCAAAACTACAACTCCCACAATGCCCTGCTGTAGGCTGGGAGTTGTAGTTTTGCAACAGCTGGAGGGCCACAGTTTGAGGATGCCTGATGTAGAGAAAGAGACCACAACCAGAAGCCCTTTCTTTTACTTGAAGGGGTTGTGCAAGAATACGGCGGTGGGTTTTGTCAAAATCCCCCCCCCCCCCCCCCATTCTGCTGGACCTGCAAAGAGACGATTATGCCTCATTCACTCGGTGTTTTGGTCAGTGATTTCCATCATGATTGTGAGACAAAACCAGGATTGGAGTCTCCACAGACATAAGGTATAAGGGAAAGATCTGCACCTGTTCTGCGTTTAGAGCCGCACCTGGTTTTGGCTCACAATCACTGATGGAAATCACTGACCGAAACACTGACTGTGTGAGTGAGACTGACCTGCTTCCGGGTGCCAGCTCCCTGCTCCTTCTCATGTAGGCCTGCAATGCTCTGCTGGGCTCCAGTGATGTCAACATCCAATCTGATATCATCGCAGCCAATCACTGGCTACAGCAGTGACCGGATGCCTTTACGTTATGTGAGCATTTGTCCAGACGCAAGGGGAGCCGGACACCACCACAGACAGTGATTGGCTGCAGCAGTATCACACCGGATGTTGACAACAAGGGAGCCCAGTGGAGCATCGCAGGCCTGCAGGAGATGGAGCGGGCATCCGTCACCCGTAAGCAGGTAAGTAATTTTCCCTTTGCAGGTCCGGCAAATTAGGGGGGTTGCTAACTCCCCCCCCCCCCCCATTCTTGGACAACCCCTTTAAGGCAAAAAGTCACATCTAGCATGCCTTTTTGACTCAGGAGAACTGCAGTGAAATCAGTGATTCCATACTTAATGATTGCAGTTCCTTGCAGATGATGGATCCTCACATACGAATGTTTGTGGAATTCAACAATATGAGTAAGGGCTCTTCAGACATTTTTTAATAGCAATTACACCTTGGATTGAAGGGGGTTTTTCATTTTCAGGGGGCCTTTTGCCATTTACACCCTCCTTCTCATGGCCAGAGGGAAGTATACTTAGCTGCTCTCCGCCACTGGGTCCTGGCTCCTTTGGTCGCACAAAACCACTGCCTTACTAGCGTCTCCACATGTCAAAATTCTTTGACACAGGTTATGTGACCGCTTCAGAATACCAGGTGTTGCTAAACACTATCAATAGATCATAAACATAAATCCTCAAGCTTACAGGGGAGACTTACAGGGGTACACTTGGGAAAGAAGATGTCCCTGCCAGATGCCTGCCTATTACCTCAACCCACATGAACACCCTGATGGTGGGTGGCCTGTGGTCCCGTACCTACCCTGTCTAACCCTTTCATTACCCTAAACATTCCCAACGCATTTCCCCACCTAGCGGTTCATCAGGGGAATAATATCGGGTAATTATACATCAACACAAACTTAGTCAGTTTGTGTCATCACTGCCATCCTACCCCAGAGACACCATGGATTTCCTAAGAAAGTTAGAGACCCTTAACGATGAATCTTTGTATAGTTCAATTCCTCATGCCGAAGGCCTGGGGGCTGCCTGCCTCATACTTCCTGAAAACTCGGGTGTCCATTTTAATAGCCTCAATAAATTTGTGGTGGAATTATTAGAATTTATGTTAACACACAACTACTTTTTATTTGATGGTCGCTTCTGCCACCAGCTCAGGGGGACTGCTATGGGGGTCCCTTGTGTGCCCTTATATGCTAATCTCCTACTGGGCTGGTGGGACGATGTATGTGTCTTTCCGAAATAGTCCGGTATGGTGGATGGATAAGATTGCGTTTTGGACGCAATATATCGATGATGTATACTTGATATGGAAAGGAAATCTAAGTGAATTTAAAGGATAACTGTCACACTTAGACCCTAATTTCATTTTTCATATATGTAGTTACTAATAATATGATATTCCAGAATCAGTTACTATTAGACTGACTTACCCCATATTTAATAAGATTCAGCCCTTAGCAACCAGTCTGCATAAAACTGCAATCTCACTATTCAGTTAAGATGGCCGCCACTGCCCTCACCCTGAGGCTAATCCTGCCTGCCCTCCCTAGCCAGTAACAATAGCCCCCCAAAAGTGTCAGTAACCACAGACCTCCCCCTAAAGGATTAATCTCCTGCATCACAAAGGGGTCCTCTTACCACATGTTGCTTTCATTTATACACTGAGCAGATGGCAGATCTCCCTTCCCTGGTCTGCGCTGCTTCGGCTCTGCATTGTCCCAGTCTGCTGAGTGAGGGAGCGTCTGCCAAGCGCAGGGACAGGGAGAAGTGCACACAGCCCAGCCACTGTTATCAGCTGCTGGGGAGGACCTGGCTTAATCATTTACACACAGTCCCTGGCTGTCTGTAATCTGACCTTGCAGGCTGCGTGCTTCTGCGTCCTCCGTCCTTCAACACATAGACGGACCCTGCCTAGCAACACATAGACGGACCCTGCCTAGCAACACATAGACGGACCCTGCCTAGCAACACATAGACGGACCATGCCTAGCAACACATAGACGGACCCTGCCTAGCAACACATAGACGGACCATGCCTAGCAACACATAGACGGACCATGCCTAGCAACCTGATTTTAAGCACAGGTAAGAGTAGGCAGTAACAGGGACCAAAACTGTGGAATTAAGGGGTAATTGAGTACACAGTGAAAAGTTGAAATAGCGCCACCAAGGAGATATTAATCACCACAATCCAATACTCCTAAAAAAAAAAATATGACAGTTATACTTTAAGGAATTTATCAACACCTTGAATGAATATAGTATTGGCCTCTCCTTTACATATGAATATAATGACCGCAGAATTACCTTATTGGATGTAGAAGTAATCAAACAAGCTGAGAGATAGATTAATGACCACTGTTTTTAGAAAACCAAAGGCTACTAATAGCTTACTTCATTGGTCTAGCTATCATCCTCCAGCTTTAAAGAAAGGCATACAAAAGGGACAATTTTTAAGAACTCCTGAATCCCAAAAATAAATTGCTGTGGTCATGAAGAAAATATTATCTGTATCACCTCTACCTTTGATACAGCAAATAAGGAAATTAGAGACACTCAGTGAATACTGTCCCATACTGAGAATGAATCCGGAACTCTCTGATGCGGTCTCTCCCTGTCCGAACATAACTTTTCATAAAGGAAGGAGCCTGCGGGACCGTCTTGTACACAGCCACTATTCCAGCCTGACCGTAAGCCTTTGCAAATGTTTAAATGTGGCAGATGTAAGGCCTGTAGGTTCATATCCAATATTAAGATCAATACCTGTTCCACTACCGGCCAAAAATATGTCATCAGGGATTTTGTTAACTGTAAAAGTAAGAGTGTGATCTACTTATGCCAATGCCCATGTCCGAAAGACTATAGAGGCAAAACATACAGAGAACTGCTACGAAGAGTGTGTGAACACGTTAATGATGTCATCATAAAAAATAATACACCAGTAGCTAACCATGTGTTGGAAGTACATGGAGGTAGACCGGAGGTCCTCAGGTTCTCGGCACTGGAAGTGGTTTGACAATCCCAAAGAGGGGGTAATTGGGACCGACGGATTTTGCTAAAAGAATCTGAATGGATTTATCGCTTTCGATCCCAGTCCCCCATGGGACTTAATGAAAGATTGACCTTCTCATGTTTTTTATAGGGTCTCGGATGTCTTTGGTGTAGTAGGGGGACGGTTTGGCCTATTGTCCTCATCTTCCCCTCCTTTTTTGATTGATTTTTTATACGTATAAGGAGTGATGAAACTGGCTGTGATCATCGACGCGGACAGCGTGATAATAGAATATCTTTGTTGAAATTGTGGTACCCCTTAGTAACAAAGGGGTTGCCATTTACATATTATTTGCTTCATATACAATTTTTATATTTATTTTTATTGTTTTGGCTGCAGTACATGTAGCAGCGGGGATAATAATTTATGCGAAACTCATACATATTGTTATATATGTTTAGTAATCAAATCTCTAATGGCTCAATGAGTATCTAAACAATACCTTTCCCCTACTCTTTATGAGTTTGAATTTAGATCTTGAGAGGCGCTTATGATATCAGCCAGGGGCGTAACTAGAAGTGACTGGGCCCCACAGCAAATATTTGTAAAGGCCCCTCCAGCGCGCTTCGCACCTCCCTCCTCCTGTGTAAACCCCACTCCTTTGGCACAGTGTAGCGGTATACTGTATATTGTGTGGCACAGTGTAGCGGTATACTGTACATTGTGGGGCACAGTGTAGGCTATATGTGTATAACAAACTTCCACACTTTGGCCGGGGGCTCGGCGGAACTGATGTTGTGCTTTATCCTAATGAGAAAGATTTCATAATAAGGATTTGGAGAAGGGGCAAAGGGATAGCAGAGCAGGGAGAAGCTGGCGCTGCTACTAGGGGGCTCATACCATGGGGAAGTAATAAAGCCCACCATAATGCCCCCCCAGTAGAAATAATTCTCCTTATGTGACGTGCAAAAATACCCCCTTGTAATGCCCCCAGTTGAGCTAATGTCCCCATAGTGCCCTCATAATGTCCCAGTATAAAATACTCCTATATGTGCCCCCAGTAAATTCCCCCATAGTGCTCATCTCCCCCCTTCCTGCTAGTGCCCCCCATAATGTACCAGTTTAAAATGCCCCATATATAGTGCCCCAGTAGATGTCCCCTCAGTGTCCGGCCTCTGATAGGGTGCCGGCCTAGTGTCCCCCATAATGCCCCTCAATAATGTGCCAGTAAGTGTCCCCATAGATGCCCCCCATCATGTGCCAGTATCAAGTGCCTCTCTCCTTCCCAACCCCCCATGTGCCAGTATCATAGTGCCAAACCCCCAATGTGCCAGTATCAAGTGCCTCTCTCCCCCCCATGTCCCAGTATCATAGTGCCATCTCCCCCCCAAAAAAGTGCCAGTATCAAGTGCCTCTCTCCCTCCCCCGTGGCAGTATGATAGTGCCAAACCCCCCCTCCCACGTGCCAGTATCAAGTGCCTCTCTCCTCCTCCCCATGTCCCAGTATCATAGTGCCACCTCCCCCCCCCCCAAAAAAAAAGTGCCAGTATCAAGTGCCTCTCTCTCCCCATGTGCCAGTATCAGGTGCCTCTCCCTCCCCCCCATGTGCCAGTATCAAGTGCCTCCCGCTCCCCTCATGGCAGTAACAGTCGGGTATTAGAAAAAAATAATAAACACTTCTACTTACCACCATGTCAGCGATGCGATGCAGCCTCTTCCTGCAAAGCACCTAACCACACAGCCATAAGAGCTGCCTTGCTGCTGACTGAAAAAATATGAGACTTCTACTGTTATAGCAGGCTAAGTGTAAATCTATACACATGACAGCTGCCCCAACACACCCAGCACTGCTATATCTCTATATGACAGCTGTCCCAGCACACTCAGCTCTGCTATATCTCTATATGATAGCTGCCCCAGCACACCCAGCTCTGCTACATCTATATATCTCTAAGTATTGCTATACAGTAGATATAGAGATATAGCAGAGCTGGGTGTGCTGGGACAGCTGTCATATAGAGATATAGCAGTGCTGGGTGTGTTGGGGCAGCTGTCATGTGTATAGATGTACACTTAGCCAGCTATAACAGTAGAAGTCTCATATTTTTTTTCAATCAGTGGCAATGCAGCCCTTATGGCTGTGTGGGTAAATGCTTTGCCTCTGATACATGGAGGTTGTGGGTTTGAATCCCAGACACATCAGGAAACAGTAAGATTAGATCACATTAGCGAGGGGGCCTGGTCCACCACCGCTGCTGCTGTGAAGGGCCCCTGATCATCAAAGAATCGATCATATTTAACTAACTTTAAAATAAACTGTCACACACGCTGCCGGGGCGCTGGGCCCCGAAGCAGTCGCTTCTGAAAAATGCCTCCAGTGTCTGTGGAACGCATTTGCACTCCATTGACCGGACTTCCGCCATTCAGAAGACGCATGTAGACCTGGCATGCGCTTCATTAGCCGGAAGTACAACGCATAAGCTAGTGCTATAAGAAGGGGTAAATAGTGGACATAATAGGAACCCGCCGAACATATACGTGGACCACTATCTGTTATTTATCTATTACATAACTTCGGACTAAACAATCACTGGCGTGTCTCTTAAGCATATTGCAATAGGAGGAGTATACCCTTATGTCCGGTGAATATCTGACAGTAAAAACCTCTAGGGCTCTATGAATTATAAACTTCTGGCAGTAAAAACCTCTAGGGCTCCATGAATTATAAACTATATACAGTGAGGAACAGAACTAGTGAACACCCTGCGATTTTGCAAGTTCTCCCACTTAGAAATCATGGAGGTGTCTGAAATTCACATTGTAGGTGCATTCCCACTCTGAGAGACAGAATAAAAAAAATTCAGGAAATTACATTGTATGATTTTTAAAGAATTTATTTGTCTTCCACTGCTGAACATAAGTATTTGAACACCTGAGAAAATCTGTGTTAATATTTGGTACAGAAGCCTTTGTTTGCAATTACAGAGGTCAAACGTTTCCTGTAGTTCTTGACCAGGTTTGCACACACTGCAACAGGGATTTTGGCCCACTCCTCTACACAGATCTCGTCTAGATCTCTGTCAGGTTTTGGGGCTGTCGCTGAGCAACACGGAGTTTCAGCTCCCTCCAAAGATGTTCTATTGGATTTAGGTCTGGAGACTGGCTAGGCCACTCCAGAACCTTGATATGCTTCTTACGGAGCCACCCCCTGGTTATCCTGGCTGTGTGCTTTGGGTCGTTGTCATGTTGGACGACCCATCTTCAATGCTCTGACTGAGGGATGGAGGTTGTTGCTCAAAATCTGACAATAAATGGCCCCTTTCATCTATACACTATAAACCAGCATATAAAAATCCAATACAAAACATGAAGCAAATATGAAGTAAGGTAAGATCACTAGAGATGCAAACAGACCATAATGAGGTCTAATTTAGAGAGCCAAAACCTACATGAGCCACTGGTGCAGTGGACCTGGAAGAGTGAGTAACGCCCAACGCATATCGCCGGAGGGATCCGGCTTCCTCAGGGGTAAAGAGCTGTATGTTAGGGTATCACATTATAAAGGGTGGTAAATGAAAGAAATTGCTGCACAGGTTAATTCAATTTCTTTAATTTACCACCCTTTATAATGTGATACCCTAACATAGTGTATATGCCCACTTTGTGGCAATTCAGTGGACTTGTGTGTGTCGGTTACATATATTTTATTGCATACCGCACTTTGTTCTAATTGTATACAATTTTTTAAATGTGTGTCTGTTAGTGTGTCCAATAAACTTTATACATATATTTTTTATACTGATTCATTGTCGGATGTGCATTTATGGGGTGGTTCTTGCGACTCTCTCTTGGGTCAGGTGTTATTGTCTTATGCTCTGTTCACCACCCTTTGCACTCCATGTATTATTTGGTGTGCCCCTTGCCTTTCTAATCTACTATGACCATATTATATCATTCTCTCTTATAATGCTATTGGTTTTGTCATGAACCAGCATGTGTGAAACCACTGTGCCACGTCTAATACCTCCTCTAAAGGCGTTGTCGATCTTTACAATACCCCTGATGGCGGGGATAGACTTTCCTGATGGGAACGCCAGGTCGCTACCTCTTGAGGATAGGCACAAGAGGCAGCTGGTTCAGGCGGTACCAGAAAAAGGTACCAGAGGTAAAGGCATTGTCAACAAGCTGAGTCATTACCAGGAGCAACAGTGCAGGACCAAAGGATGAGGCAGAGGCAAAGTCAAACAGGTAGCAGAGTCCAGGAACACAAGTACAAGTCAGAAACACAAGCAGATATCAGGAACCTAAGCAGGACACAAGGACCTTGACACTGAGGCATCTGGGAAGGGGGCTGAGACAATTATATATGTGGCCTGAGGAAGCCGTCGCCGCTATGTGTGGACTATTTGCTATCCACCCCATTACCTCTGCTGATACGGCATTTGCATCCCATATGAAATAAAGGATCATTTTTATTGAACTGCATGGGTGAGTGCCGCCTCTTTTACCTTCTACTACAGTAGTACCTAGTTGTCGTGTTGGGCTGAAACAAAATGCCGGATATAGTTCTCTAATATTTTGTTGACCCGCTCTACTTGCCCGTTGGTCTGGGGATGATAACTGGAAGAGAAGTCCAGCTCAATTTCGAGCAGCCAGCAAAGAGCTCTCCAGAGCTTAGCGGTAAACTGGACTCCGCGATCGGAAACAATATGCCAAGGCAGATCATGCAAGCGGAATGTGTCTCACAAACAGTTTAACAAGTTCAGCAGCCAAAGAAACAAAGTGTGCCATCTTGGAAAACAGGTCCACGACCACCCAGATAGCTGTACATCTGGCAGAAGAGGGCAGGTCTGTAACAAAGTCCATGGCAATGTGTTGCCATGGGACATCAGGAATATGAAGAGGCAACAACAGCCTGGGTGGTTTGGTCCTGGAGACTTTATTCTGAGCACAGACGGTGCAGGCAGACACATAATCACGCACATCCTTCCAGAGGCCGATTCTTCCTCTAGTGTCCATCTTATCTGAAGAGCCCATGCAAATAGAGCGTCTTTGATTGTCTGACCAGGAACGTTTACACCGCAAAGTAGAGAACCTGTGTCTGTATTGTGGAGGCAAGGCCCACTTTGTGCATAATTATCCAGAGAAGCAGGGAAATGCCAATGTCTAGGGCAGGGATGAGCAAACTGTGGCTCTCCAGCTGTTGTAAAACTACAAATCCCATCATGCCCTGCTGTAGGCTGATAGCTGTAGGCAGAATGGGCATACTGGGAGTTGTAGTTTTACAACAGCTGGGTAGCCGCAGTTTGCCCATCCCTGGTCTAGGGTCAGTTGGAGAGGTGGTCCTAGACAAGGAGAAGTCCTCTCCGAAAATATCATTTCCGGTGACTCACTCTCACAAAGGAATCACACTGTCTGTGCCTGCATTCTTGGACTCTGGGTCAGCCAGTAACTTCATTCAGAAAGCTCTTGTCCATCAGAACCGGCTTCTTACCATCCGGCTAGAAAGGCCTCCGTCAGTGTCTTCCCTAGATGGAATGCCATTTCCCGAACCTGTGCTTTGTTACTATGCCCCTTAAATTGCAAATAGGGGTTCTGCATTCTGAGATGATCTCCTTCTATGTGCTGCAAACGTCCGTGAATCCGGTTATCCTTGGTCTTCCCTGGCTGTGTCAGCACACTCCAGGTCTGGACTGGCACTCCGGTCAGATTCTGCGGTGGGGGATCATCCTGCCAGTCCACCTGTTTATCAGATGTCTGACCTGCTTCCTCGCCTACTGTACCTGTAGACTGCCTGGATTTCCGCAGCAGTATGCCAGTTTTGCGGATGTCTTCAGTAAGAAAGAGGCAGAGACCCTGCCTCCTTATAATTATCAGATTGACCTTGTGCCTGGTGCCACTCCTCCTCGCGGTCGAGTCTACCCACTCTCACTTCCTGGGACCCAAGCGATGTCCGATTACATCAAAGAGAATCTCGAGATGGGGTTTATCCGGAAATCTACTTCACCTAGCCGGTGCCAGGTTCTTCTTTGTGCAGAAAAAAGCTGGATCCTTACGGCCCTGTATCAACTATCGAGGTCTGAATAAGGTCACAGTCAAGAATCGATACCCTCTTCCGCTAATCTCCGAACTTGACAGGATCCTGGGAGCTAAGGTCTTCACAAAATTTGACCTGCGCGGCGCATACAACCTTATCTGCATTCAAAAGGGCAATGAGTGGAAGACTGCTTTCAACACTCATGATGGACATTATGAGTGTTTCATCATGCCCTTCAGTCTGTGCAATGCTCCCGCAGTATTCTAGGAATTGGTAAACTATATCTTCCGGGATCTGCTCTATGTCTGCGTGATAGTGTACCTGGACAATATACTCATCTATTCTACAGATTTTACCACTCACCGGAAAAATGTACATTTGGTTTTACAGCGGTTGAGAGAGAATTGACTTTATGCCAAACTCGAGAAATGTATCTTTGAGAAATCTACCGTACCATTCCTCAGATATATAATCTGGGATGCCAGGTTGTAGATGGATCCTGAAAAATTGAATGCAGTAATGGACTGGCCCCGCCCACAGGGTCTTTTTGCTATACAGTGCTTCCTTGGATTTACAAATTTCTATCGCCAGTTCATCCCGAATTTTTCTTCTCTTCAATCTCCGAAAGGGGTGAATGCCAAAGTCCAGACTCTTGAGGCCGCCTTCGTCCAATTAAAAAGATCCTTTGCTTCTGCACCTGTTCTGCATCATCCCGATGTCTCCTGCCAATTCCTTTTAGAAGTCTTCACCTGGCAGATCAGCGTGAAAACACAGATGCCGGCGCATTAACCCTTGCACGGCCGCGGTCAGCGATAACAGTGGCACGTGCGGGATCCTGTCGGATGCGGGCAGCTACCTGGTCCCCGCACAGCTGTGATGGGGACCCGATTGCAGCTCTATAAAAATATCACCTCAGGTGAAACCAGTCAAAAAAATAAAATAAAAACTGTGCTAAAAAAAACATTTTTGTAACTTTACATCACTAAAAGTGCAACACCAAGCGATCAAAAAGGCGTATGCCCCCAAAATAGTACCAATCTAACCGTCACCTGATCCCGCAAAAAACGAGATCCTACCTAAGACACTAAAACATGATTTTTTTTTTTAGTTTTAAAAATATTATTGTGTAGAACTTAAATAAATAAAAAAAGTATACATATTGGGTATTGCCAAGTCTGTAACGACCTGCTCTAAAAAAAATACCATATGACCTAACCCCTCGGGTGAACGCCTTAAAAAAAAAATATATGAAAACTGCCAAAAATGCTATTTTTTTGGTCACCTTACATCACAAAAAGTGTAATCGCAAGCGATCAAAAAGTCATATGCCCCCCAAAATAGTGCCAATCAAACCATCGTCTCATCCCGCAAAAATGAGACCCTAACTAAGACAAATCGCCCAAAAAATAAAAAAAAACTATGGCTCTCAGACTATGGAGACACTAAAACATGATTTTTTTTGTTTCAAAAATATTATTGTGTAAAACCTAAATAAAAAAAGTATACATATGGGGTATTGCCACGTCTGTAACAACCTGCTCTATAAAAATATCACATGACCTAACCCCTCAGCTGAACGCCATAAAAAATAAAATAAATTAAAATAAAAGAAAACTGTGCCAAAAAAGCAATTTTTTTGTCACCTTACATCGCAAAGAGTGTAATACCAAGCAATCAAAAAGTCCTGTGTACTCCAAAATGGTACCAATCAAACTGTCATCTCTTACCGCAAAAAAAATTAACCCCTACCTAAGACAATCACCAAAAAATATAAAAAAAATAGGGCTCTCGGAAAATGGCAACGCAAAAACAAGATTTTAACCTTTTCAAAAATGATTTCACGGTGTAAAACTTAACAAAAATAAAAATGATAGACGTAGTAGGTATCGCCGCGTCCGTAACAACCTGCTCTATAAAAATATCACATTATATGCCCCCTCAGAATTATAATATGCCAAAGCAGCCATTTTTTCACCTTGCCTCACAAAAAGTTTAATACCAAGCGAATAAAAAGTCTTATGTACCCCAAAATGGTACCAATCAAACAGTCAACTCATCCCACAAAAAAAAAGAGCACCCATAAACCTATCCACCAAAATCTGTGCTACAAAAGCCATATGGCGCTCCTTCTCTTCTGAGTCCTGCCATGTGCCCCTACAGCAGTTTACCACCACATATGAGGTGTTGCCATATTCAGGAAAAAATGGGTAACAAATTATGTAGTGCTTTTTATCCTGTTACCCCTTGAAAATAAATATTTTTGGGCTAAAGCAACATTTTATTGGAAGAAACAAAACTTTATTTTTATAACCAAGTGTTTCCAGATTCCATAAAACATTTAGGGGGTAAAAGTGGTCAATACCCCCCTTAATATATTCTTTAAGGGGTGTAGTTTCCAAAATGGGGTCACTTTTTGAGGGTTTTCACTTTAGGAGTATGTCAGGGTCTCTTCAAATACAAAATGGTGCCTAAAAAAAGCAAAAAAAAAAAAAAAAAAAAGCATTCTAGTGAAATCTGCCTCCAAAATCCATATGGCGCTCCTTTCCGTCTGAGCACTGCCACATGCCCATAGAGCAGTTTACAGAAATACCCCATATGTGGCGTAAACTGCAGAATCAGAGTAATATATATGGAGGTTTAATTTGCTGTTGACCCTTGCTGTGTTGCAAGAAAAAATTGATTAAGAATACTTTCACACTTGCATCAAAGTTTTCCGTTATTGAGTTCCGTCCTAGGGGCCTCTATACCGGAAAAGAACTGATCAGTTTTATCCTAATGCATTCTGAATGGAGAGCAATCCGTTTAGGATGCATCAGGATGTCTTTAGTTCAGTCCTTTTACGGTATTTGGACGGAGAAAAAACCACAGCATGCTGCATTTTTCTCTCCTGCCAAAAATCCTGAACACTTGCTGAAATGCCGGATCCGGCATTTTTACCATTAGAATGTATTAGTGCCAGATCTGGCATTAAAATTGCTGCATTGACGGATCTGAGCTTTAAAAATATATAAAAATATATATATACTGGATCTGTTACTCCAGATGACACCGGAGAGACAGATCCGTTCTTGCAATGCATTTGTGAGACGGATCCACATCCGGATCAGTCTACAAATGGTTTCCGTTTGCATACAGATTGACAACACAAGTGTGAAAGTACCCGAACATAAAAAAATCTACCAAAAAAGTGAAATTTTGAAATTTCACCTCCATTTTCCTTTAAGGCCCCTTTCACACGAGCATGACGGATTAGGTCCGGATGCATTCAGGGTGCGTTCAGTGAAACTCGCACTATTTTGCAAGCAAGTTCAGTCAGTTTTGTCTGCGATTGCGTTCAGTTTTTTCCGCGCGGGTGCAATGCGTTTTGATGCGTTTTTCACGCGCGTGATAAAAAACTGGAGGTTTACAAACAACATCTCTTAGCAACCATCAGTGAAAAACGCATCGCACCTGCACTTGCTTGCGGATGCAATGCGTTTTCCACGCAGCCCCATTCACTTATATGGAGCCAGGGCTGCGTGAAAATCGCAGAATATAGAACATGCTGCGATTTTCACGCAACGCAGAAGTGATGCGTGAAAAACAACGCTCATGTGCACAGCCCCATTAAAATGAATGGGTCAGGATTCAGTGCGGGTGCTATGCGTTCACCTCCCGCATTGCACCCGCGCGGAAAACTCGCTCGTGTGAAAGGGGCCTAATTCTTGTGGAACACCTCAAGGGTTAGCAAAGTTTATAACATCAGTTTTAAATAATTTGAGGGGTGTAGTTTCTAAAATGGGGTCATTTATGGGTGGTTTCTATTATGGAAGCCCCTCAAAATCACTTTATAATTGAATTGGTGCTAAAAAAAAATGGTTTGGGAAATGTTATTGAAAATGTGAAAAGTTGCTTCTAAACTAACGTCCTAAAAAAATAAAAAATGACATTTACAAAATGATGCCAACATAAAGCAGACATATGGGGAATGTTAAGTAATAATTATTTTATGGGGTGTCACTTTCTGTTTTAAAAAGCTGAGAAATTGTAATTTTAAAAATTGAAAATTTTTTATAATTATTTTTTTTTTTTTATAAATAAAAGGTATAATATAGTGACTCAAATGTATGACTATCAAAGTACGATGTGTCACAAGAAAACAATCTCAGAATGGCTCGGATAAGTAAAAGTGTTCCAAAATTATTACCACATAAAGTGACGCATGTCAGATTTGCAAAAATTGGCCTGGGATTAAAAGGTGAAAAGTGGCTCGGTACTGAAAGGGTTAAGAAGATAAAACTGACTGAAATCGCTTGCAAAATAGTGCGACTTTCACCGAACACATCGGACCTAATCCGTCACGCTGGGCTTTTTGTCTGGAGGCAAGGGTTAATGACTCAGCGGCCTCTGGAGGCAAGGGTTAATGACTCAGCGGCCTCTGGAGGCAAGGGTTAAAGGGAACCTGTCACCCAAAAATCGCCTATTAAGCTGTTTACAGTACCTTATAGTGCTGTATAGTCGTTTCCTGATGCACTTTTTGTTAGTTTTGCAGCATGTATGCTCAGTCAGAAATCGATGTTATATTCAGCTGCTGCCCCGTGCTTCAAGTCAGGCTTGAAGTCACGGGGGCAGCGGCCTCGGCGTCTTACATGGCCCTCTCCCCGCCCCCTGCCTCTGTGACTGACAGCCGAAATCCGATTCCGGGACCGCGCTCAACGGCCGCATGCGCAGTAAAGGGCGGCAGGAGCGCGGTCCCGGCTGCCGCGCGTACTACGCGCCGTCTTACTTTCGCCGCACTGCGCATGCGCCCGACATCCTGTATCAAACGCGCCCGCGCCCAGATGCGGCAGCCGGGACCGCGCTCCTGCCGCCCTTTACTGCGCATGCGGCCGTTGAGCGCGGTCCCGGAATCGGATTTCGGCTGTCAGTCACAGAGGCAGGGGGCGGGGAGAGGGCCATGTAAGACGCCGAGGCCGCTGCCCCCGTGACTTCAAGCCTGACTTGAAGCACGGGGCAGCAGCTGAATATAACATCGATTTCTGACTGAGCATACATGCTGCAAAACTAACAAAAAGTGCATCAGGAAACGACTATACAGCACTATAAGGTACTGTAAACAGCTTAATAGGCGATTTTTGGGTGACAGGTTCCCTTTAATGACTCAGCAGCCGCTACCGCATTCATCAGGCCCGCATTCATCAGGCGTGGGGAAATTCCAAAGTCACACAGAAGGGACTTTCCACTGTACTTCCCCTCACTCCGCTGCCACGTACATACCACCCAATGAGATCACGCCAAGTACACTTTTCTATAAAGAAGAAAAAAAAACTGCTAAGTATTTCAAAAATCGAAATTAAATATTCAAAAAAGGAAAATAAAAAATATATATGTATAAAAGTCACCGACATAAAAATAATATCGTCCAGAGCGCATCGCACCCCCGCTGTAGAGTGGAATGGGCTGCTCCAACCAACGGCTGAGGCGGAGAGGGAAGCCATTTCGCGCTGAGGTAAGTTTGAGGGAGAACGACTAGAGTCCTGCTTCTTCGCGTCCATTCCCGGTGCAGGAAGCCAAAACGAAGAGGACAGCGCGGGAAACCGTGTGAAAAATAATAAATATATGTGGGGAGCGCTGAGAGAGAAAGAGGAGACGCCATAATGGCCGCCGGGAACACGAAGCCCTCCTAAAATGGCGCAGCCTGGTGTGAGGAGAATGCTGTAGCGAATACCGGGGGGAGCCTGAGCCTCCCGGGGTCCTCAGAGAATAGCGGCTGGGTCCTCCGATTATGTTATAATAAGGATACCGTACATTATAGATAGTGTGCCCCCCCCCCCCAGGGGGCGTGTCCACGGAGGGCGGGGACGGTTATTATGTGTGTGTGTATCATGTATATAATGCAGAGTGAAAAGTCGGGCAAAATATCAGAAACCTGTGTAACTATGCGAGGCAGCCCGTCACGTCTGCAGGTAAGTCACTTCCTGCGGGGAAACCTACCTTCCAGGAGGGACCTGCCGTCTGCGCCATCATATATACACGTTATATCTGCACAGACCAAGTATACAGCCGTGCAATGTCTGTGCATCCTGCGCCTACTCAGACTACACACATGTACTATATACACATTATACATATATGTACACTCAGTATACACCCACAGACTACACACATGTACTATATACACATTAGACATATATGTACACTCAGTATACACCCACAGACTACACACATGTACTATATACACATTATACATATATGTACACTCAGTATACACCCACAGACTACACACATGTACTATATACACATTATACATATATGTACACTCAGTATACACCCACAGACTACACACATGTACTATATACACATTATACATATGTACACCATGTATACACCCACAGACTACACACATGTACTATATACACATTATACATACACGTACTATATATATCATATATATATATATATACATACACTATATATTACACATCTGTGAATACACAAGTATACAACTGTATACAGTGTGCCTGCACACATGAACTGTACATACATGATATATATTATAACTTATACACACGTTATTACACACCCAGACACTGTATACAGTGTGTACTCTCTGGGGCACATTTACTCAGTTTAGTCCTTGTCCCCATTGGTGCTTGTAACATAAATGACAAGTTAATGGGCTATTCTGGTTAGGGCAAGTAATGTCCCATCTGGTAGATAGCAGATAACTGTTAGATTGGAGGGGTGCGACTGCAGGTAATCCTCCCTCCCCCCCCCCCCCGAGAGACAAAAGCCAATCACATGAGCTGTGAAAGGTGTGTGCTGATTGGCTGGATACTCCATCCAATCGTGGGCACTGCTGAATGCTGCTGGCGGATGCGTCATCGTAACCGGAGGCTGAATTCAACTTAGAATGGTCCATGAGAGGCTGTTGTAAGTCGGATTCATCTTTGCGTGACATACCAGAATTTTTGGTGTGTTTTCTCTAGTAGATCTGCTGCAATGCTGGCTTGGGATAAAACAGCTGGGTATATATATATATATATATATATATATATATATATATATATATATATTATTTTTTTTTTTATTATTTTTTTTTTAAAGGGGGGGGGGGGAAGAAGTCATTTATTCACCCATGTGGTAACAGCAATGTTTTTCAGCTCAACAACAGAGCCTTTCTCAAGCTTGCTGTTAGCACATGGGTGAATAAAGGATTTCTCTCTTCTTCCTTTTTCTTTTTTTTTTTTTTTTTTTTTTTTGGTAATGGCTTATTCCCCTTGAGCGTGCACCTGTTTGTTTTAGTGCTAGTGTTGCCATTTTTTGTTATCTAATTTATTTTTATTTTTTAAATGTAATGAAGGAATAAAAAAAAAGGGTAATGTCCGACCTCCTTAACCAAAGAAAAAGATGACCACCTCTTCCAAGCTGCTCTGTTCCAGTGCTGACTGTCCTGTCCCCTTTGCTTCTGGTACCCTGTGGACAGAAGTGTGATGTCCCTTCCGTCGTCATGTGCTCTGCTGCAGCCAATCACTGGCCTCAGCAGTCGTGTGCTGCTTGGGGAGATGTTGCCGCTGAGGCCAGTGACTGACTGCAGTAGTGGACATCACACTTCTGGCCCACAGAGGACAGGGCAGTCTGTGCTGGAGTAGCTTGGAAGAAGTGTCTGTTCCCCCCCCCCCCCCCCCCTCTTGTTGTAAACAAATTCTTGCCCTTAATTTTGGGTTCCGAGTTGGACAACCCCTTTAATTCTCTTATCAGTACCACACAGTAATTTGATTATTAATACTTAAAGTGTAACGGCCGTTTCCCTTTTTATTCCCTAATGGTATAGTACACCCTGCTGTATAAGGGGTTTTGTGCTTTAAAATGTGATCATTTTCAGTTTTACAAATGCATGCTACTTTCCTATTCAGCAGCTCTCCTCTCCCAGCGTTGCCATGTGCAGTCCGTCTTCTCAGTATTATAACAAGAGACGGAGGAGCTCAGCCCTGACAGCCCGGAGCTGGCTGAGGGGGTGGGCTGCTTTAGATGGTGATATCTTCTCAATAGTAGCAGCTAGAAATATGCAACTGGTCTTGTTTGAAAGCCGACGGCTCTAGTCCACGCAACAGAGGAGAAATCACTGTTAGAAATAGAGTCAGGAATAATTGCGGGTAAAATCTGCTTCTACTTTCAGCTTCATTCACAGCATCCCAATTTCTATCATTGATATCTTTCCCTGTACTGAACAGATTTGTCACTCTGGTATTGTCTGAAAGCTTGGATTGTCAGCTTTCAGACCATACGAATATTTCTAGCTAGTACCAAACCAGAGATATAAGCAGCTAAAGCAGCTCCACCCCTCCCTGTCAATTTGGAAGAGAATGAGGGACAGCTGGCTATTAAGAGATTAAAATAAATGCTTACTGATTTAATGTAATTGCAGGGCTTGTCTCTGGTTAGCTGTATGTGAGGATACACACTACTCTGGGTACTGTGGGAAGTTATCTGCGTTCTGATTGGTCCTGCTAGTTCATGTGAGGAGAGCAAGGGCTTATGGGAAGTGAGGGAAATACAGGATATCTTCAAGGAAGGGCAAAGATCATCACAGGAAGTGCAGCAGAGGCCATATTAGGAAGTTGCTGAAATAGAGGCACAGAGAAATAGGGTTGCTAAGGGCTGAATACAGACATCAGAAAGGTAAAATTAGCTGAAAAATGCAGCTTCATGAATATCTTCCCTTCATCATCACATATGTTAGGAACTTCATTTTGGTAGTGAAATGGCAGTTACACTTTAAGAGTAATGGTAAGAAGACATGAGCATGTGGTGTTGCTTAGACAGGTAATTTCTCCTGTGTGAAATATGACAGTGTACCAATGCCCCAAATTATATTAAAAAGCCGTACTCCTCTCCTGCTGTCTGCTTCCACATACATGAGGATGATGGAGCAGGTACATGACTTGTGACTACTACAGCCAATCCCTGTCCTCGTAGTATACCGCTGAGGGCTGTGATTGGCTGCAGCAGTTTACCTACAATTTACCGCTCCAGTCTCTAAGTGGGTGAAGGATCAAACCAGTGGCACAAAATATAGTGGGGAGTGGTATATTTATTTATTTTCCCCAGTTATCTCAGACAACCCCCATTAAATGTTTTTGTTTTCTTTTTTTCTCTTGCAGATTGTGAAGAATTAGCGCTAATTGGCGCTATCATTTTTTTACGGTGTGGTCACAACAAATATCATGCAGGGCTAGAGGCCTAACAATGGAGGGGAAGTCATCTCTGGGAGGCGGTTTTGCACATTCATCAATGCTTTAGTTCATTTCAAGATTTCTAGCACTAGAAAATTAGCAAGTTATATTCCACCTTAACTCTTTCTATCTTGTTTAGCTGATCTGCTTACTTTATGCTTTAAATGCACTCTTGTCAGTGGAATATTATGTTGGCAGCATGTCAGGTTTTGGCATTTAGACATGACCTTCTGGTCCCCATGTCTGCCGTAACATGAGAGGGCTTATAATGCTAAGGAAGGCCGGACATGGAGGGGCATTTACTAAGCCCTGTATGCCACTATTGTGGTATAAAAAAAATCTGACATTATGGCGCACACCATATGTGCGCTATAATATGCCGCTTTTTGCTTGCTTGCCACTTTCCTGAAGTGGTTATAAAAGTGGAGTGGCTTTGTGTGGCCTGCCAGATTTACAATCACTTATGCCAGAAACTGGCGGAAGCTATAGCTGAAGTCTGTGCCAGCCCCTGGCTGACGTAGACTTCAGTTTCTGGTGCACGGCAGGGAATTGATGCAACAAATTTATTAAAGGGAACCTGCCACCGGGATTTTGTGTATAAAGCTGAGGACATGGGTTGCTAGATGGCCGCTAGCACATCCGCAATACCCAGTCCTCAGTGTGCTTTTATTGAGTAAAAATTAACCTGAGATTAATCCTGTACGCGAGATGAGTCAGGGACAGAGCTCATCTCAGGTTCATTTGCATATGTATCAAATCAGTTTTTTTTTACACAATAAAAGCACACAGAGCTATGGGGACTGGGTATTGTGGATGTGCTAGCGGCCATCTAGCAGCCCATGTATTCAGCTCTATACACAAAATCCCGGTGACAGGTTCCCTTTGTGCATCTCACGCCAACATAGGGAGATCAAGACGGGCGTGTGGGTATGCCAGTCTTGATGAATCTCCCCCATGGTGTCAGAAAGTGAGCACGCTGCAGCATTTTATTTAGTCAGACATGCCCTGTAGAGAGGAGCTTGAGGTCTTATTGCTATTTCATGGCAGATAGGTTGACATCTTAATTTTAGTTGGGCACATGAAACACTTTGTGCAGAACTGCCTCCCAGAGGGACTTCCCCACCCTTTTTATTTTTTCTAAAAAGAAAATGCAAGAATTAAACAACAGCACATTTTTGAACGTTCTGCTGAAAGCTTCAATGAGTATTAAGAATACAATTGGCATGGACCCGTCTTGTGAACTGTACAGATTTTCCACTTTCTCCAAATATCCAACACATCCGCCTGTATCAGAACGCAGCCTGGCTAAGGCTGGCTTCTATTACCTCGGCATAGATGACAAGGTGAAATGCTTCAACTGTGGCCTGATGCTCGATAACTGGAAGAAGGGAGACAATGCAATCGAAAAGCACAAGAAGCTCTATCCAAGCTGTAGTTTTATCCAGAACGTCTCAGCCTTAAATCTTGGGGCGTCTTTATATTCTGCCTTTTCCCCTCCTAATCAGACACATTCTGAAGAAGAAACCGGCTACTTCAGTGGTTCTCACTTGAGTTTTCCTCATGATGCAGTTACATCAAGGGCAGTGGAAGACCTGTCTCACCAAAAGAGCAGTGACCACTCTTATATGTACACAGAGGCGGCCAGACTGGGCACATATACAAATTGGACTCTATCCTATCTCGCTCCGGCTGACCTCGCTAAAGCCGGATTTTACTATGTTGGGCCTGGAGATAAAGTTGCCTGTTTTGCTTGTGATGGGAAGTTAAATAATTGGGAACCTAATGATAATGCCATGTCCGAGCACCGTAGACACTTTCCAAATTGTCCATTTGTGAGCAACAGCGCAAGACCCTCTTTGAGGTGCAGCGTTTCCAATGTCAGCATGCAGACCACCTCGTCAAGACTTAAAACCTTTCTGAACTGGCCTGTTAATATCCCAGTAACACCCAAAAAATTGGCAGAAGCCGGCTTTTACTATGTTGGTACGTACTGCAGAGTCAGACTACACTTTAGCCTTTACAGACTACACTTAGCCTTACCCTAAGTTCACACCTGAGCGTTTTACAGCGCGTTCAAACGCGCTGTAAAACGCTCAACACATGAAAACCAATGCTTCCCTATGGGAATGGTTCTCACCTGGGCGTTTTACAGCGCGTACGATCGCGCTGTAAAACGCCCGACGCATAATCAAGTACTTGAGCTTCTTTGGGGCGTTTTGACGCGCGTTTGTGGCCATAGGACTCTGCAGTCAATGACACAAACGCGCGTTTACTATTACAAAAAACGCGCATAAAAACGCGCGACTAAAACGCGCGTTTGAGAAACGCTCAGGTGTGAAAGCAGGGTAAGTGTTGACCTAATACTTTTGGCCTTTATGCTGAAAGGGTTAATTATAATTTTTATTATATATATATCTTTTTTTTATATATATACACATAGGTCGGAATGATGATGTCAAGTGCTTTTGTTGTGATGGTGGTTTAAGGTGCTGGGAATCTGGAGATGATCCATGGGTTGAACATGCAAAGTGGTTTCCCAGGTATGCCTGCCTTTGCTTTATAACAAAAATATCTCAGTTTAAAGTTAAAGGGATTGTCCCATATCGCTGACCCCATGGGACCTGCACCATGGGGGCATATCCTAGCGATATGCCCCCATTGTCTGAGATGGGAATACACCATTAACTCATTGCGTTGAATGGATGGACAGCAAGCTATGCTTTTTCCATAACTCCGCCGCCGGGAGACGGCGCTTAGTCCCTTCTCTCTGATAAAGCGGTGAGATGGGACAACCCATTTTTAAAGAAATTGTGTTGAAATGAACATCTTAAGGGTTTTGAGCAGCAAATGTAAACCTAGCCGAGGGCTGATATTTGATGCTGTGGAAACTAAGCTTGGTTTTTTAGCTGCATGATATTATATTTTTGTTGTATTACAGTTGGCATTAACGTTTTTTTTTTTTCTCTTTCCCTCCAGATGTGAATATTTACTAAGTGTAAAAGGTCAGAGTTTTGTCACGGATATTCAGAATAGATATCCGCATCTTCTAGATCAGGTAAAGTCAAGATTGCTGTAAACCATTGCACATTTCAATTCTTCCAAAAATCAGTCTATTTATGTGGCCTGAAATGGAACTCGGACTGCATTGTGTGGTTACATGTTGGTTGCCTAAAGTTGTTCACCATTTAATATTTATTTTTTTCTGTTTTCCCCCTTTTCTAGCTGTTGTCCTCTTCTGAAACACAAAACGAAGCTCAATATCCACCCAGTAAGTACCGTATATTTACAGTTTCTTTCCAGAGAGCAGAACAAGAACTGTTTAGGGCTCAGTTACAAACCTTTATTATTTAACCATTTTAGCCCCTTATTTCAATATCCTCATGAACCAAATTTGAGAAGCCACTATAGTTATTTTCCTACTCATGCCTAGTTGAACTACATGTCCTATTATTCATTGCTTTGCAACTTTAGAAGAAAATACCTGTCATATTAATTTGTGAGAACAACTTCTCCTGATCCTGTTTTACAGATGAGGGGCAGACAAAGCAGGGAAGGGGAAATAGAAAAATGCTGTATTGATTTCCCAGTTTTGACAGCAATATAAAACCATATATGATCAAAGGAAAGGAGGAGATTTTGGGGCAGATTTCTCAAACTGGTGTAAAGTAGAACTGGCTTTCGATTCCACCTTTCATGTTTCACAGCTCCTTTGGAAAATGAAAGATGGATTCTGATTGGTTGCTATGGGCATCTAAGCTGGTCCTACTTCACATCGGTTTAATAAATCTCCCCCTTTTCTTTGTGTATTTTCTTTGAATGACCCTTTAAAGGTGTTGTCTCATTACAACAACTTATCCCCTGTCCACTTCTCTCACTCCAATGTCTGGTTGTCTGCGGTCCCTGCTGATCACACCATTCAAACAGGGAACACAGGTCCCTGCATCAGCCATTCAGAGGGTGGAGTTGTATTTGGACATCCCCTTAGAACGATTGATCCAAAAACCTATCATATTGGCAATATATGTTCTTTTTAATTGAACCTTTTACAACTGAATACACTTCTACTTCTCTTGGCTAAGTGTGTTGTCTACAGTGCAAGACTATATTCATAGCATTCAGGGGAACTTGTTTGGCGTATATGCCAGGAAAGCTACCAGCATGTCATTATAGAGCCGTAGATGCCTATCTACATTTATTGTGCCTTGTGCATCTTATAGAATGCAGTCAGTCCTCTTACATTTCTTTCGTATCAGATCATCATATGCATATTTTTTTGTAAACTGCCATAGGTTGTAATTAACGTAACTGCTTTGGTAACACACAGCAAAGTGGTCCATGCATCTGAATGCATGCTGTGCAGAAGAGGCCCCATTCAGATGTATGGCAATAATTACTGCAACCAATCTCTATCACATATATATATTGTGCCCTTATTTCTCTAATTATATTTTCTGTCTTTTCCAGTAATTCGGTTGGGCAATGAAAACAACAAGGAAGATGAAGTTTACCTGAACACTACTGTAGTTCAGAATGTACTACAGATGGGATTCAATCGAACACTAGTAAAAGAAACTGTCATGAGTAAAATATTAACATCAGGAGATAATTACAAGGAAACTGAAGATCTGGTAAATGACTTATTATGCGCCCAAAAAGAACAGACTGAAGAGGAGAGAGACCGACAGATGGAGCAGAGTTCATCAGGTAATGCGGCAGGTCTTCATGGTGGGGACTTCATTACTTCATTGTTACTGCTTTAGATCTCCAATTGGTTTACTAATGAGACGTCACTGATGATGGGCCTGGGATAACCTTTAAGATGTATAGTTAGGCCTGTGATGCGCTGTTTCCAGCTGCCATATTAAATGCTTACCACAGTGTTGGGGCTTAAAGAGGTATTTCCATCTAGGACATTTCTGGCATATCGCTTGTATATTCCATCAATGTAAGATAGTATCAGGAAGAACCTATCCCCAAAACGGGGCTGCCGACGTGAAGGAGTGCTCACCATCCATGTGCAGCTCGCTCTCCATTCACTGCTGTAGGACTTCTGAAAATAGCAGCAATTTTTCATTTATGACTGGAGTGTTCCTTTCAGTCTAGATCTCCCTGGTTGGGCATGTGGACGAGTCTATATACGAGTCGTTATAGATGAGTTTTACTTTCCACATTGTAATTGTATTTTAATATTGACTCTCTTTTAGATGAACTCTCGCTAATCAGAAAAAGCCGACTTGCCTTAGCTCAGCGCATGACAAATTGCCTTCCAATTATAGAAGACTTGTTCACCTCAGAGGTTCTTTCCTTAACTGAATATGACTCCATAAAGCAGAAAGTACCAGTTGTTTTACAAGTTCAAGAGTTGATTGAAATGGTTTTAATAAAAGGCCGAAATGCAACTGAGTCTTTTAAAAAGAGTCTCAATAAGCACGATCCGAGTCTGCACAGGGAGTTATTCCGTAAGTTCAGTTTTAATTTATACATGTTTATTCTGATGAGTCTTATACCCCCCACCCAATCCCCTCAAGTTTCTAAATCCTTTTATTTAATTTTTTTTAGTTGAACAGTCGCTGATATGTCAAACGTCTGATAGTTACTCAGGTATGTAGATTATTTGTTTGCCATCCTTTGTGTTTTTACGGTCGATTACTCTTTAGGGGTATTTACATGTACTAATAGTGTTCTGGCAGTAAGTGTGTGTCTTCTACGAGACACGTTTTCTTTTGCAGCTTGTTCTGCCACTGGTACATGTGAATTGAGCCTAACTAGAAGTAATTCAGTGCATCTGTCATCCTTTCTGTGTTGCCTGTTTCATAGAAATGTAATACAACTGCAGGTCCCAGGCCAACTGTGGACCTAATGACCTGAACTGATGGCATTATAGGGACCTACTGTATCTGACAATTGGCTGAAATTAGCCTGCATGTATGCAGTGTTAATGTTTAGTGTATTGGGACTAGACATGTACCTATGTAAGGGTTATGAATGGCTAGTTACCAGGGTGCAAAACCACCCTGTTTTCTGCAAAGAGTGGCATTTATGTGGCCTGTACAGATGAAGAATTTCTCCTGTAGAAGCTGTGTAGCCAAAACCTGTTCTGCTGTTTGGCACGTGAGAATGCACTTTATTATGCGGGACACTGTCTGTAATCTAAATTAAATGCTTCTACTTTATCACTTTTTTTTTTTTTTGGTAGATCTACCAATGGAAGAGCAGTTGAGAAGGTTACAGGAAGAACGGACTTGTAAAATTTGCATGGACCAAGAAGTTTCTATTGTGTTTATCCCATGTGGCCACTTAGTGGTTTGTAAGGACTGCGCACCATCTCTTCGGAAATGCCCAATTTGCAGAGGAATCATTAAAGGCACAGTTCGAACCTTCCTTTCATAAAACCAGATATTGAGGATTGTGTATAGTTGTCACAATCTCCTCTTGAACACATCCCAAGCCACCTAAAAGCTGCATAAATCTGATTCGTGTGGTCTAATAGTCTTTGGGTGGAGGGTTAAAGGGTAACTGTCATTTTTTTTATTTATTTTTTTGCTAGTGTTTTTTAGAGCTAGTCATGTATACCTGAGTTAGTCTGTCAATGATTGTCAAAAGATCTGTAATTACCTGATAATAACAGCTTTTATGAATGTCCTCTGTCCCTTTCCACTGCTCCCTTTTAAAGACTGGTGCTAGGGCTTGTCCATCTCTGGCTAAGGCTACTTTCACACTGGCTTTCCGGCTTTCCATTTGTGAGATCCATTCAGGGCTCTCACAAGCGGTCCAAAAGGGGTCAGGTTTTCCCTAATGCATTCTGACTGGATAAGGATCCACTCAGAATGCATCAGTTTGCCTCCGTTCCGTCTCCATTCCGCTTTGGAAGTGGACACCAAAACGCTGCTTACAACGAAACAGCCAAACGGATCTGTCCTGACACACAATGTAAGTCAATGGGGACGGATCAGTTTTCTATGACCCAATCTGGCACAATAGAAAACGGATCCGTCCTCTATTGACTTTCAATGGTGTTCAAGACGGATCAGTTTTGGCTATGTTAAAGATAATACAAACAGATCCGTTCTGAACTGATGCAGACTGTTGTATTATCTGAACGGATCTGTCTGTGCAGATCCGCAGAAAACGTGAGTGTGAAAGTAGCATTAGAAGACGGAGGGGCGGTCCTTCACACTGCATGTCTGCATTAGGCTTCAGAGAGGAGGCGTGTCTCTCAGTAATCCAATCTGATTGGCTGGCAAGGAGCTGCTGGCTACAGCAAGTGTGTATGGGAAGTGAGGGAAAGCAGTTTTGGCCTCAAAGAACTGGCAGAGGAGCCATCTTGAGAAGGTCCTCATATTGTAAATGTTTAAACAGCCTGAGAAACTCAAGGAAAACAGTGATATGTGAAGAAACTAAAGATTATTTTATGCATAATGCTGCTGCAGCAGTAACATATGCCAACTTATTTTTTTTTTTTATTTTTTATTAAAACATGGCAGCTACCCTTTAAAAGTTTGACTAATGATATGGTCATGTCATGTGAACCTTGAATTGTTTATCTGTAAGCATACCAAGTCATCGTGACTCTGCAGTTACTCAGTAAACTTGTTTGTACTGTAATCAGCATGTTTGGTATGTTTATAAAAAGTACAGTCGCACAAACATTTTTTTAAAGACATTCTTCTGAGAAACGGCATTGATTCGTGAAGGTGGCGATTGTCTGAACTCCGCTTTAGAACAAACAACTCAGATGTTCCTTCTCAAAACTGTGAAGTATTTTATTAGTCAACACAAATGACAAAGGATGTAAGAATTATCTATGTACATGTGTAGAATCATTATAATGCCAGGGATAATTGGCCTGAGCTATTCTAGTGCACTATTAGTACAACGCACTCATTTCACCCCAATTTAATAGGACATATGTTATATAAGCTAGACTTGCATTTTCAGAACAATACATATCATAAGCTATCTGCAGCTTTAGGCCTCATGCACACGACCGTTTTTTTTAAAGGGAACCTGTCACCTGGATTTTGTGTATAGAGCTGAGGACATGGGCTGCTAGATCGCCGCTAGCGCATCCACAATACCCAGTCCCCATGGCTTTGTGTGCTTTTATTGTGTAAAAACCCAGATTTGATACATATGCAAATTAACCTGAGATGAGTCCTTTCTCTGACTCATCTCATGTACAGGACTCATCCCAGGTTAATTTGCATATGTATCAAATCGTGTTTTTTTACACAATAAACGCACACAGAGCTATGGGGACTGGGTATTGCGGATGTGCTAGCGGCCATCTAGCAACCCATGTCCTCAGCTCTATACACAAAATCCCGGTGACCGGTTCCCTTTAAGGTCCGCAAAAACGGGGTCCGTGATCCGTGACCGGTTTTTCGTCCGTGGGTCTTCCTTGATTTTTGGAGGATCCACTGACATGAAAAATGAAAAAAAAAAGTTTGCCATTGAAATGATAAGAAAAAACTGACACGGATCACGGACGCGGATGACAATATTGTGTGCATCCGTGATTTTTCGCGGACCCATTGACTTGAATGGGTCCGTGAACCGTTGGCCGTGAAAAAAATATGACAGTCACTTTTGCCTTATGGCACGGTGCTCCATCGTGCTGGAAAATGCATTGTTCTTCACCAAACTGTTATTGGATTGTTGGAAGAAGTTGCCGTTGGAGGGTGTTTTGGTACCATTCTTTCTGTGTTTTTGGGCAAAATTGTGAGTGAGCATACTCCCTTGGATGAATGGTCTCAGGATGCTTTACTGTTGGCATGACACAGGACTGATGGTAGCGGTCACCTTTTCTTCTCCGGACAAGCCTTTTTCCTGATGCCCCAAACAATCGGAAAGAGGCTTCATCGGAGAATATGACTTTGCCCCAGTCCTCAGCAGTCCATTCACCATATTTTCTGCATAAGATCAATCTGTCCCTGATGGGCTTTTTTTTTTTTTTTTGGAGAGAAGTGGCTTCTTTGCTGCCCTTCTTGACACCAGGCCATCTTCCAAAAGTCTTCGCCTCTCTGTGCATGCAGATGCACTCACCCCTGCCTGCTGCCATTCCTGAGCAAGCTCTGCACTGGTGGCACTCCAATCCCGCAGCTAAATCCCTTTTTTAGGAGACTATCCTGGCGCTTGCTGGACTTTCTTGGATGCCCTGAAGCCTTCTTAACAAGAATTGAACCTCTTTCCTTGAAGTTCTTGATGATCCTATAAATTGTTGATTGAGGTGCAATCTTAGTAGCCACAATATCCTTGATGGCTGCACGCGTTTCTTTGCAGGTCACCATGGTTAACAGAGGAAGAACAATGATTTCAAGCATCACCCTCCTTTTAACAGGTCAAGTCTGCCATTTTAACCCAATTAGCCTGACATAATGATCTCCAGCCTTGTGCTCGTCAACATTCTCACCTGAGTTAACAAGACGATTACTGAAATGATCTCAGCAGGTCCTTTAATGACAGCAATGAAATGCAGTGGAAAGGTTTTTTTGGGATTAAGTTAAAAGGGATTCTGTCACCTCCCCTAACCCAAAATCGGATTTTAAAGCAGTCATGCAGCACAGCTTACCTTGAATAGGCTGTGCTCTTCTATCTTGTAATCCGTCCTGTAGTTTATGAGAAAATCGACTTTTATGATTATGCAAATTAGCCCCCTTAGTGTGCCCAGTAATGCCCCTCTTACAGTGCCCAGCCCGCCTTCCTTCCGACTGCCTAATCTCCCACAGCCTCTCATCCCTCTCCTCTCACGGCTGAACGAACTCTCGCGCAGGCACAGTACCCACTGAGGGCTGCGCCAGTGCGATCTGCAGGAGACTGAGGGCAGGAGCTTCATCCTCGTCACTGGGCATGCGCCGAACCCAGTGACGTCCGATGCTCGCTCTTCCCTCAGTCAGGCTGACTGAGGGAAGAGCGAGCATCGGACGTCACTGCTTAAAGACCCCATGGATAAGAAGTGCGAGTCGCTCCTTTAAAAAAAAACTTGGGAGTACTCCACTGCCATTTTAAGACCTGGAATCTCGGCGACCTATACAGCCAGGACCTTGTCATTGTGGTTGGAAGAACACATTGAGGCCGGTACTCCCAGGGAAGATATTCTGGCTTCCATCCCAATGTTAAAGCAGCCCTCAATTTCCTGGCAGGCGCTTCGGCTGATATAGTAAAGTTATCAGCAAAAACAGATGTCCTTTGCAACGCATCGCGCAGAGCGATTTGGCTAAGGTCCTGATCTGGCGATAGAGTGTCAAAAAATAAATTATGTTCCTTGCCGTGCGAGGGCGATCGGGTATTTGGCACTGCACTTGATGATATTCTTAAAAAAATGGGTCAGGCAGGAAAAAAGGTTTCCCGATGGAATATAAATTCTACCATCAAAGGCGCTCCTTTCGTCCCCAGGTTTCGTCTGACCAGAAGAAAAGAGAATCGGGTTCTTCATGGCAGACCTCTAAAGGGAAAGGGTTCCTCTTTAACCCCGACAAGTCTGCTCGCCCCTCTACCCAATGACGCCAGGGGAGCGGTGGGGGGGGAGACTGAAACACTTTTACTCAGCCTGGGAAAATATTCAGGCTTCTCCCTGGGTACTCGCTGTCATAAAATAAGGGTATCGTTTGGAGTTCTCACATCCCCCTCTAGACAGATACATGGATACTCCAGACTTAAAGGGGAAGATCAGAAGGCAATGGACCAACAGATTTCTCTCCTCCTAAAGAAGGAAACCATAGTTCCTGTACCGGTAAGAGCAGGGGACGGGTTTTTATTCTCCAATCTTCCTAGTGAGGAAGCCAAACGGAACCTTCAGGGCAATAATAAATCTGAGAATGGTAAAAAAAATATATTGTTTACAAAAAATTCAAGATGGAAACGATAAGATCAGTCATCAATCTACTGTCAAAGGACTGTTTGATGATAACGTTAGACCTTACAGATGTTATTATCATGTTTCTATTCAGAAGAACGACCAGAAGTTTCTGAGGACGGCAGTGTAGTTCCAGGGGTACATATGGAAACGGCCGTGAAGCAGGGCCTTTGGAAGATAGAGCTTCAACAAGCTTCCTCTAATATGCGGGAGCTAAGTGAGGTCTGGGAAGCCCTAAAAGCCTTTACTCCTTCAACTCATCTGAGGAATGTAAAAATTAATTTCCAGTTTCAGGTTCTGCCGTTTGGTCTCTGCTCAGCCTCAAGGGTCTTTACGAAAATCATGGCAGAAGTTGCAAAGTTTATTCATCTGGCAGAAATCCTGTTCATCCCATACTTGGACGATTTCCTGATTGCAGCTCCATTACAAATTCTTCTTCAGTATCAGCTTCAGAAAATACTGGTCACCCTTACGGACCTGGGCTGGATTATAAACCAACAAAAATCCTGTCTTCTGTCACAGACTCAAGGAATGTAAAAATTCTCTCAGACAACTCCACTACAGTGGCCTACCTGAACAAGCAGGGGGGAACGAGAAGTCGCTCACTATCCTTAGTGGCAGGAAAGATCCTTGGTTGGGCGGAGAAAAACCTGTTGTCCCTATCAGCAGCCCACGTAAAAGGGAAAGAAAATCTGGTAGAAGACTTCCTGAGCAGGGACCAACTAAAAGAGGGAGAATGGAGGCTAAATCCACAAGTCTTCAGTCGGATTTGTGCCAGATGGGGCACTCCCAAAGTCGACTTATTCGCCTCAAGGAAAAACAGACCAGTATCAAATTTTTACTCCCTATCCATTCTAGACCAACCCCTGAAAGTGGACGCCTTGTCAACATCTTGGCCCCAGGTACTTCTATATTCCTTCCCACCTTTCCCTCTGATGCCGAAGGTCATAGAGGAGAAAGCTCAAATAATCTTGATAACTCCTTTCTAGCTCAGGAGGGCATGGTTCCCAGTACTAAAGAGCCTGGCAGGGGAAGACTTTTGGATCCTCCCACTCCTTCCGGATCTTCTACTCCAGGGTCTCCTAACTCCGCTTAACGTCTTGGAAGCTGAATGGAGCATCCTGAGACATAAGGGGTTTTCAAATTCTGTAATCACTACTCTGTTACAGAGCAGAAAGCCAGTTATATCTAAAATCTACCTGAGATCTAGGGAATCTTTCCTATGGTTTGTAGGGGGTACGTGGGATCCTTCTATGGTTCCAGATATTGCCCTAATCCTGGACTTCCTACAAGCTGGACTTGACAAAGGTTTGACTGTAAGTACCTTAAAAGTCCAGGTAGCAGCTCTGAGCGCATTTTTGGGCACAAGATTGACAGATCTAAATGTTGTCAAATGATTTCTTAAGGGAGCTAGTAGGATTCGCCCCAGACTTAGATCTTCTGTCCCTCCTTGGGACTTAAATTTAGTAATATCTAAACTGATGCATCCTCCCTTTGAGCCAATTGATGAGATTCCTTTTAAAGGGAACCTGTCACCTCTACTATGCTACCCTCACTAAGCATTTCTAAATGTTCATTGTGTTACCCTAAACATATAAATTACACTTTTAATTTCATTTGCAGACTAATTCAATAAGTATTATGCATTTTTGTACTTCCCATCTTTTATGCAAATTAACATAATAATAAACGAGTCATATCTTACTTGTGTGACCAGAGAAAAGTCATATTTTCAAGCTCTGACTCATCTCAGGTTAATTTGCATATATATCAAATCGTTGTTATTTTTTACACAATAAAAGCACACAGAGCTATGGGGACTGGGTATTGCGGATGTGCTAGCGGCCATCTAGCAACCCATGTCCTCAGCTCTATACCCAAAATCCAGGTGACGGGTTCCCTTTAAGGATGCTGACACTTAAGATGGTATTCTTGTTGGCAATTACTACGGCAAGGAGAGTAGGGGAGATCCAAGCCTTTTCAATCTTATCTCCCTACCCTACAGTATTAGAAGATAGAATTGTATTAAAACATGCTCCGGAGTTCCTCCCTAAGGTAGTAACCAAATTTCACTGCCAACAAGAAATTACTCTTCCTTCCTTTTGTTCTCAGGTAGGATCAGAAAAAGAGAAATAATTCCATAACCTTGTGCGTACCTCAATATCTTGAAGCCACAAATGATCTAAGAAATTCTAACCAACTGTTAGTACAGTATCTGGGACTTCATCAAGGGAAGGCGGCTAGCAAAGCTTCCATTTCCAGATGGATTAAAGCTTGCATTGTTCTAGCTTATGAGACTGAGGGTGTTACTCCTCCGCCCAGGGCCGGCTCCAGGTTCATGTGGGCCCTTGGGCGATAAATCCCAGTGGGCCCCCATGAGGCATTTTTTTACATTGACATGTCCCCCTGTGGCTCCCACACGGTATAATGACCCCCAGTGGCCCCTATACAGTATAATGACTACTAGTGGCCCTTCACACAGTATAATGACTACTAGTGGCCCTTCACACAGTATAATGAACCCCCAATTCCCGCCCCCACTGTATAATGACCACCTGTGGCCCTGCATTCAGAATAATAACCCCCAGTCGCCCCCATTCAGAATATTGACCCCCAGTAGCCCCCACACTGGGGGAATACTGTATGGAGGGGGCTCTGGGGGTCATTATACTGAATGGAGGGTCATTGGTGATCATTATACTAAATGGGGGACACTGGGGGTCATTATACTATGTAAAGGGCCCTCACAGTATAATGACCCCACAGTGACCCTCCATTCAGAATAATGACCCCCCAGTCTCCCCCACACTGGGGGTTATACTGTATGGAGGGGGCACGAGGGGTTATTATATTTAATGGGGGCTCTGGTGGTCATTATTCTAAATCGAGGGTCAATGGGGATCATTATACTAAATGGGGGGCACTGGGAGTCATTATACTGTGTAAGGGGCCCTCACAGTGTGATGAATGACCCCCTAGTGGCCCCCTCACATAGCTATCATTGCAGGGGAGCTGGTGGTCCATCACTAACCGCAGCTCCCTGCGCTCCTTCTCTCCGGCGGCCCGCTGCAGCAGTGAGCCAGGCCTGGAGGAGAGAAGGAGATGTGCAGTGATGTAGCTAGAACTGACTGGGCCCCACAGCAAATTTTAGTACGGCCCCCCCCCCATGTGTGTTCACATCACGTTTTTCCTATTGGTTTGATGTATACAAATGTGCAGCACTCCACGTTTTTGTATCCTGCAGAGTCAAGTAAAAAATGCATACGTTAACGTATATGTTTTTTTACAATGGAACTGTATGGTGAACGGACGCCACTATACGGTATCAGTCTGAGGATTGTATGGTGAATGGACACCACTGTACGGCATCAGTCGGAGGCATCTGGTAACGCATACATTTTTGGTATACATTAAATGGATGGCAAAAATAGGATGTGAACCCAGCCCTAGTGTCAGAATAAGCACCAGTACACAGCGGAGCAGCGTGGTGGAGAGGGGATGCCGCCATGTACTGACAGAGCGCTACCTGGTCCTGGTGCTCAGGGATGAGGACTGTGCTTCCCAAGGATCATTTTCTACTGGGAAATACAGGGCACAGTATAATACACTAGAATCTATATACTATAAAGATATTAGCCCTACCTCCAAATAATAATACAATTAGGGGGTCATTTATTATGAAGAAATACGTCTATATTAGGCGTATTTCTGACACAGATTGTGGCGCAAAGGTCTTTAGCACCGCAATCTGTATCTTTTCCCACTCATGCCAGGTCTAAAAAAAGTGGTGTGGGCAGGGAAGGGGATACAGTTATGGCCATGCAGTTATTGGATACCACCGCCATATAGTGATAACACCGCCATACAATGATAAAACCACCATACAGTGACCGGATAAAAGGGTACAAGAGGGCACAGTACAGGGAATGACTATGGGCACTGCACAGGGTGTGGTAAGAGGGCACAATTCAGGGTATAAAGGGGCACAGTCACATGACCCTGTGACGTTAGAAGGTCCTTATGGTGAATGCGGTTTAGATGCCACCATAATGAGGGGCAGAGGAGTGAGACAGGGGCCCTGGGTGGACAGGAGGGGTGGACACAGCAAGTAGGTGGAAGGGGCTCTGAGGGGGATTCATACAAGAAGTAGGGGCAGGAGGTCTGTGCAGGGCAGCAATAGGAGATAAGAGGGTGAAACAGGAGCTCTGGATACATGAGGGAGGAAAGGAGACAGCAGGGGTCCCATGAGGATGAGATAGGACAGGATATGTGGCGGGGGGCAGGTATCATGGAGGCAAACTGCTTAATGAAACAGTAAAACAACTAAATAGAATGAAGCAGCGGCAGATCGAAGAGTCCCCCCCCCCTTCTGTCCCACAGACAAGAGACAGTCACAGTGCAGACTCACTCACAGACTGTCTAAACACTTCTCTGCTCCAGCCCTCCGGTCTCTCTCCTCAGGCAGCATGTGTCCTGTGTAGAGGGGCCGTGTCCGGTGTAGAGGGGGCGTGTCTGAATCTCTGCAGCTCAGAGGGCCCACCAAAGGGGTACTGCGTAAGTGAAATGACAGCAGTGAGAGCTCCCATCTGTATTGATAGAAGTGCTCATAGCAGCTCAGTGGGCCCCCCCAGGAGCATTGGGCCCCGGGGATGCCGGGTTATGACGCCGGCCCTGCCTCCGCCTATGCTGAAGGCTCACTCCACTAGAGCAATGGCAGCATCTTGGGCTGAAGGAGCTTCAGCCTCTCTGGAAGAAATCTGTCGGGCTGCTACCTTGTCTAGCACTTGTACCTTTTTCAAACATTATAGACTTGACATCTCTTCCAACAAGGACTTATCCTTCGTCCGCAAGATCTTATCTGCGGTTGTCTCACCGAATGTTTCCTCTGTTATTCCTCCAGGTGGTGCCGTTGTGGAGGCGTGGGGAAAATACTAAAATTACTCTTACCGGTAATTGGATTTTCCTTTAGCCTCCACAATGGCCCGAGGATTTCCCACCCCAAAAAAATAAAAAATAAATATATATATAGTTTAATGTGTATACAGTATATGTATATGTATAAATATATATATATAGTTACATTGTGAATTTTCACAAATACGTAATCTTGTTTACTAGTTCTTTTGTTTAAAAGCCTTATTTTCTGAGGCAAGTCTGCCTTATTCTTATATAATTTTTGTAAACTTTATTAAATGTTTGGCATCTACTTCTGAGTCCTAGGTTATTAACTGGAGAGGTAAGAGGGAGAGGGCCTTTTATTGGCTGATCTCACAGTTGTTTCCTGTCCCTGAGAAGGCGGGATATCCTCCCTTTAGCCATTGTGGAGGCTAAAGGAAAATCCAATTACCGGTAAAAGTAATTTTAGTCTTTTCCTTTAGAACCATGTTATAAGGGAAAATAATAACATCTGCACAACACCGAACCCACATTCAGTTTTTTTATCACGCGCGTGCAAAATGCATTGCACTCGCGTGGAAAAAACTGAACAAAGTCAAAACTGACTAAAAATTACGTGCGCACTCGCGCGGGTTTTCTGCAATGCACCCGAGACGCATCCGGAGCAAATCCAGGACCCCCGTCTGAAAGAGGCCTTATTCTGCAGGTCATTCTAATTAAGGCTCGTGCACACAAAAAAAAAAATTTTCCTGCTTCCGTTCAATTATTTTACAGGTCCGTATATGCGAAACCATTCACTTCAATGGGGCTTAAAAGAAAAAACTGAAATAGCTCCGTGTGCATTCCATGTTTGTAAGCCCGCATGTCCATTCCGCAAAAAAATAAAATACAACTTGTCCTATTCTTGTCCATCTTGCTGACAAGGACAGGCATTGATACAATGGGTCCGCAAAAAAAACAGATGCAACACAGAAGTCATAAGGACGGATCCGTGTTTTGCGGAGTGCAAAATACATACGGTCGTGTGCACGAGGCGTTACAGAGAAACCCAAATAGGTAATGTGTGCAGTGAGTTCATTTTTGGTGTATTTTCTTGGGGACTGGATATCACCTAAATCCATCTGGTGTCATGGTCTTACCTCCTTGCTGTTCCCTTCGTTTGACATGTGCTGGCGGCCATCTTGGTTTCTGGGTTTTCTTGTAGCCTCCCACCCTGCGGCTCCTCCTTCCCACTGGGAGGAGCTGGATGCCTAGCTCACATATATAGGAGGACTGTGGCTTCAGTTCCTTGCTTGGTCCTCCTGTGTTCACATGCTTCCAAGACTGCTGCTGCTTCTGGTTCCTGATCCTGGCCTCGTCTGACTACCCCGTTGGTTCCTGATTCCGGCTTCGTCTGACTACCCCGTTGGTTCCTGTTCCTGGCTTCATCTGACTACCCTTCTGGTTCCTGACCTCCGTCTCCGCAAGACCCTGCTTCGGTTTAGCCATCCGTTCGGACTTTGCTTACGGCTTGCTCTTCAATAAAACCTTCTTATTTTCCACTTATCTCTTGTTGTACGTCTGGTTCATGGTTCCGTGACATCTGGAAAATCCAACTCACACGAAGAGCCCAAGGCACCGCAAAATAAAGTAATAGTTTCTTCAATCGGAGAACTTAAGCCAATAAGTGTCACGGACGGTGTACAGGAAACAAGGCAAAGCAACATGTACAGTCATGTGAAAAAATTAGGACACCCTTTGAAAGCATGTGGTTTTTTGTAACATTTTTAATAAAAGGTTATTTCATCTCCGTTTCAACAATACAGAGAGATTAAAGTAATCCAACTAAACAAAGAAAACTGAAGAAAAGTCTTTTCAAGATCTTCTGTAAATGTCATTCTACAAAAATGCCTATTCTAACTGAGGAAAAAGATAGGACACCCTTGCCCCTAATAGCGAGTGTTACCTCCTTTGGCTGAAATAACTGCAGTGAGACGGTTCTTGTAGCCATCTACCAGTCTTCGACATCGGTCTGAGGAAATTTTACCCCACTCCTCAATGCAGAACTTTTTCAGCTGTGAGATGTTTGAGGGGTTTCTTGCACGTACAGCCCTTTTCAAGTCACCCCACAGCATCTCAATGGGATTCAAATCTGGACTTTGACTTGGCCATTCCAGGACTCTCCATTTCTTCTTTTTCAGCCAATCTTTGGTTGATTTACTAGTATGTTTTGGGTCATTGTCATGTTGCATGGTCCAGTTCCGCTTCAGCTTTAATTTTCTAACTGATGGTCTCACATGTTCTTCAAGCACCTTCTGATACACAGTAGAATTCATCGTGGATTCTATGATGGTGAGCTGACCAGGTCCTGCTGCAGCAAAGCAGCCCCAAACCATGACACTTCCACCTCCATGCTTCACAGTTGGTATGAGGTTCTTTTCTTGGAATGCTGTGTTTGGTTTACGCCAAACATGTCCTCTGCTGTTGTGTCCAAATAATTCAATTTTGGACTCATCTGTCCAAAGAACATTATTCCAGAAGTCCTGGTCTTTGTCAACTTTATCTCTGGCAAATGTCAGTCTGGCCTCGATGTTTCTCTTGGAAAGCAAAGGTTTCCTCCTTGCACACCTCCCATGCAAGTTAAACTTGTACAGTCTCTTTCTGATTGTAGAGGCATGTACTTCTACATCAACAGTAGCCAGAGCCTGCTGTAGTTCTCGAGATGACACTTTAGGGTTTTTGGAGACCTCTTTTAGCATCTTGCGGTCTGCTCTTGGGGTGAACTTGCTGGGGCGACCAGTCCTGGGCATGTTGGCAGTTGTTTTGAAAGCCCTCCACTTGTAGACTATCTTCCGGACAGTGGAATGGCTGATTTCAAAATCTTTTGAGATCTTTTTAAATCCCTTCCCAGACTCATAGGCTGCTACAATCTTTTTTCTGAAGTCCTCTGACAGCTCTTTTGCTCTCACCATGGTGCTCACTCTCACTTCAACAGTCAGGAGCACACCAAACTAAATGTCTGAGGTTTAAATAGGGCAAGCCTCATTCAACATGCAGAGTAACGATCTACTAATTATGTGCACCTGGTGTGATATACCTGTGTGAGATCTGAGCCAATTTAAGAGGGAATACATGTGAGGGTGTCCTATCTTTTTCCTCAGTTAGAATAGGCATTTTTGTAGAATGACATTTACAGAAGATCTTGAAAAGACTTTTCTTCAGTTTTCTTTGTTTAGTTGGATTACTTTGATCTCTCTGTATTGTTGAAAAGGAGATGAAATAACCTTTTATTAAAAATGTTACAAAAAACCACATGCTTTCAAAGGGTGTCCTAATTTTTTCACATGACTGTATAAATGACTCACTGGATCCAAAAGCTAAGGAACCAAGGGAGACCCCTGCAGGAGACCTGGCACTTTCCCTGGCTGCTCAGCCTATGCAAAGATCCTAATGGTGGAGGTTTGCATATCCACGAACCTTGACTATAAAGCCCTGAGCACCCTACAATAGTGAGGGGACACGACCACCGGCTCCCTACACAAGATACGGAGGGAGTCAGGGTCACCTGGGATCCAGCAAACAGAAAATAAACGATAAAGGTACAACACTTAGCTTTGTAGCAGACAGGAGAACAAGGTCAGCATGCATACACACTCCAGGAAGTAGTATAAGCCGCCCAGAAAAGCCTTCTGGGGAGGAATTTAACCACCTCCCGACCGCCTAACGCACCAATGCGTCCGGGAGGTGGTTGATTTATTCCTCCTGGACGCATAAGCGCGTCATCTCGCGAGACGCGAGATTACGTCACAGCCGGCCCGCGCATGCGCATCGCGGGCCGGCATTTCGCAGCAGAGTATTTAGTCAGCAGCCTGCCGGCCACGATCATTGGCTGGCAGGTTGCTGATTTTTAAAAAATCCAATCAGCAGCCATTTAACCCCACATATTAGTAAATATGATGGGGTTATATGGCTGCTGTGCTCCTCTGCTCCTTCTTTTGGTCGGTTGGTTCCAGCAGAGGAGCACACATCACTGTGAGTACCCACTACACCACACTTAGCCCCCAGATCACCCCAATTAACCCTTTGATCACCCCTGTCAATCACTAGTGAAAGGAAAAAAGTGATCAGTGCAAACTGTCACTTTTTTTTTTCACTGGTATTGACCGTTAGGTTTCAGTATAGTTTAGGCCCCTTGGTTAGGTAGTTTAGGGATCGGTTAGCGCCCAGCCCACCGCACCGCAGTCCGTTATTCGCTGATTAGCGTATCGCTAATCAGCATTTGTACTTTTATAGTATCTGGAAGTGATCAAAACTGATCACGGTCAGATCTATAATAGTACTAGTGTCACTTTAGTTCTCCCTCCACCCAAAACGCAGTGTTTGCCCGATCAGGCCTGATCGGTCGCCCACACGTGCGTTCGCCCACGCCCGCCCCACCGCAGTGACAAAAAAAAATTTTTTTTGATCGCTGCACATTCACTTTACACGCACTGCGGCGATAAAAAAATCAGTTTTGATATTTTTTATCAACCGCAGCGGCCTCCGGTACTTTGCTAGCCTCCCATTTGTAAGACAGGCTTGCTTTTTTTTTCTTGGGTAGTCTCAGGGAATACCCCTAAATTTAGTTGCCCACATGTCAAACAGGGGGTATTCCTCTGAAGAGGCCTACAGGCTGATGAATCCAGCGGGTCAGAATACGAACCTGTAGAAAGCAGTGGCTCTCTGACCCAAAGTTCGGACGAGGAGGCTGAGGTCCCTGATAGCAGCAGGCGTACCCGGCCCCGTGTCGCTAGACCGCAGGTTGCGCAGGATCCGCTTCAAGAGCAGCAGAGTGGGGCTGGTGCTGTCGGATTACGTGGTGAGGCATACACCAGCAGCCCAGCCCTTCCTGGACCTAGTACCAGCACTGCCGTAGAACATGGTGAAGTAGCGAGCACCAGAAGGGCAGTTGAAGCTGGTACGGTGGCACGTGCAGTAGTGACCCCGTCGCAGCCACCGCAAAGACGTGCCCGTAGAGCCCCTAGAATCCCAGAGGTGCTGGCAAACCCTGATTGGCAGTCCCCAACTTCAGCCGCACCTGTAGTTCCCCCTTTCACCGCCCAGTCTGGAGTTCGGGTTGAGACAGCTCAGATCGGTTCGGCCCTGGGATTTTTTGAGCTGTTCTTGACTGCGGAGCTCTTAGACTTAGTTGTGGCAGAGACAAACCGGTATGCCACACAATTTATCACCGCTAACCCGGGAAGCTTTTATGCCCAGCCTTTCCGGTGGAAACCAGTCCAAGTTTCCGAACTTAAAACTTTTCTGGGCCTCCTCCTCAACATGGGCCTGACAAAAAAGCATGAATTGCGGTCATATTGGTCCACGAACCCGATTCATCACATGCCCATGTTCTCTGCTGCTATGTCCAGGACACGATTTGAGACCATCCTGCGTTTCCTGCACTTTAGTGATAACAGCACCTCCCGTCCCAGAGGCCACCCTGCTTTTGACCGGCTCCACAAAATTCGGCCCCTCATAGACCATTTCAACCTGAAATTTGCAGATATGTATACCCCAGAGCAAAACATCTGCGTAGACGAGTCCCTTATACATTTTACCGGGCGCCTTGGCTTCAAACAATACATCCCAAGCAAGCGCGCCCGGTATGGGGTCAAATTGTATAAGCTCTGTGAAAGGGCCACAGGCTATACACACAAATTTCGTGTCTATGAGGGAAAAGATCAGACCCTGGAGCCGGTCGGTTGCCCTGACTACCTGGGGAGCAGTGGGAAGACAGTTTGGGACTTGGTGTCACCCTTATTCGGCAAGGGGTACCATCTTTATGTGGACAATTTCTACACAAGTGTGGCCCTCTTTAGGCATTTGTTTCTAGAACGGATTGGCGCCCGTTAGCACCCGTCTTGCAAGGGGGCAGAGGGCCGCACTGTATAACGAAGAACTGCTCGCGGTGAAATGGAGAGACAAGCGTGACGTTTACATGCTCTCCTCCATTCACGCAGACACGACAATACTAATTGAGCGAGCAACCCGTGTCATTGAAAAGCCCCTCTCAGTCCACGACTATAACCTTCACATGGGAGGGGTGGACTTCAATGACCAGATGTTGTCTCCATATTTAGTTTCCCGCAGAACCAGATGCTGGTATAAGAAGGTGTCTGTATATTTAATTCAATTGGCTCTGTACAATAGTTTTGTTCTCTACAGTAAGGCTGGGAGAACTGGATCCTTCCTCAAATTTCAGGAAGAGATCATCGAGAACCTCCTGTATCCAGGAGGTTCCGTGGCCCCATCCACCAGTGTAGTTAGCCGTCTACACGAGCGACATTTCCCCAATGTCGTTGCTGGTACCTCAACCCACCCATCACCCCGAAAAAGATGTCGTGTCTGTAGCAGGAGTGGAATAAGGCGTGACACCCGCTATTTCTGTCCTGACTGTCCTGACCACCCTGCCCTATGCTTAGGGGAGTGTTTCCGAAAGTACCACACACAGGTACACCTAGCATAGGGATCATCTCACCAGGATAGGCACACAGGGCTATTAGGGCCCATTCACTCACAGCTGCTGCAAACGTCTCCTTTCACATGGGACAAAGTGCATAACGCACTTCGCCACATCTTTGGGCGATTTGCGCTTTGCACATTGACCCATGGGGAAGGAGAGGTTTGTTCTATAAAGAAACAAAAACAAAAAAAAAAAACACCAGTAAGCAAACACGTTAATGTTTAGTTCAAAAAGTTAAAGTTTACATGTTGTGTTCCAAAGTTAATAAAATTATTGCGTTGTGGCCTGGTTTTTTCATTTTTTTTTTTTTTCTTTTTTTACCTTCCAGGTGGACCAACCGATCTACTAGCTGCAGCACCGATGTGCATTCTGACAGAAGCATTGCGCTGCTGTCAGATTACACGCAAGTCAGTGTATGCGGCGCTGCAAGACGGGATTTTCTCCTCTGCAGTGACAGATACGTTTGCCAAGGCATACGAGCTGAGGAGGAGGCGGCGTTCCTATGCTTTGGCAAACACTTTGTATATATATATATAAAAAAAAAAAATCCCGGCAATGATTTATTCATCCACATCGATTGATGCGAATGGAGAAATCTGGTTTGTCAGGGCATACGAGCTAAGTGGGTATGGATGTAGGGCGGAGCTCCTATGTCCTGGCAGACGCCTTTCCCCTCCTTTTTTTTTTTTTGGCAGAGATTTTCTCATCCACATTGATCGATGCGAATGAAGAAATCTGTGCCGTTCATTTTTTTCTTTCAGCCCAGAGGCTGAACGGAAAAAAAAAATCTCATTACCTGTATGCTCAATATAAGTAGAATAGCAGAAACTCCTAATGCTGGCCATACATGTAATGATTGCGGAGACCCTCAAATGCCAGGGCAGTACAAACACCCCACAACTGATCCCATTTTGGAAAGAGGACACCCCAAGGTATTCCGTGAGGGGCATATTGAGTCCATGAAAGATTTAAATTTTTGTCCTAAGTTAGCGGAAAGTGAGACTTTGTGAGAAAAAAAAAAAAAAAATCAATTTCCGCTAACTTATGCGAAATTTTTTTTTTCTATGAACTTGCCAGGCCCCTCATTGGATACCTTGGGGTGTCTTCTTTCCAAAGTGGGGTCACATGTGGGGTATTTATACTGCCCTGGCTTTTTAGGGGCCCTAAAGCGTGAGAAGAAGTCTGGGATCCAAATGTCTAAAAATGCCCTCCTAAAAGGAATTTGGGCACCTTTGCGCATCTAGGCTGCAAAAAAGTGCGACACATCTGGTATCGCCGTACTCAGGAGAAGCTGGGGAATGTGCTTTGGGGTGTCATTTTGCATATACCCATGCTGGGTGAGAGAAATATCTTGGTCAAATGCCAACTTTGTATAAAAAAATGGGAAAAGTTGTCTTTTGCCAAGATATTTCTCTCACCCAGCATGGGTATATGTAAAATGGCACCCCAAAACACATTCCCCAACTTCTCCTGAGTACGGTGATACCAGATGTGTGACACTTTTTTGATGCCAAGGTGGGCAAAGGGGCACATATTCCAAAGTGCACCTTTCGGATTTTGCAGGCCATTTTTTACACATTTTGATTGCAAAGTACTTCTCACACATATGGGCCCCTAAATTGCCAGGGCAGTATAACTACGCCATAAGTGACCCCATTTTGGAAAGAAGACACCCCAAGGTATTCCGTGAGGGGCATGGCGAGTTCCTAGAATTTTTTATTTTTTGTCGCAAGTTAGTGGAATATGAGACTTTGTAAGGAAAAAAGAGAAAAAAAAAATCATCATTTTCCGCTAACTTGTGACAAAAAAAAAAATATTCTAGGAACTCGCAGTGCCCCTCACGGAATACCTTGGGGTGTCTTCTTTCCAAAATGGGGTCACTTGTGGCGTAGTTATACTGCCCTGGCAATTTAGGGGCCCATATGTGTGAGAAGTACCTTGCAATCAAAATGTGTAAAAAATGGCCTGCGAAACCCGAAAGGTGCACTTTGGAATATGTGCCCCTTTGCCCACCTTGGCAGCAAAAAAGTGTGACACATCTGGTATCGCCGTACTCAGGAGAAGTTGGGGAATGTGTTTTGGGGGTGTCATTTTACATATACCCATGCTGGATGAGAGAAATATCTTGGTCAAATGCCAACTTTGTATAAAAAAATGGGAAAAGTTGTCTTTTGCCAAGATATTTCTCTCACCCAGCATGGGTATATGTAAAATGACACCCCAAAACACATTCCCCAACTTCTCCTGAGTACGGCGATACCAGATGTGTGACACTTTTTTGCTGCCAAGGTGGGCAAAGGGGCACATATTCCAAAGTGCACCTTTCGGATTTCACCGGTCATTTTTTACACATTTTGATTGCAAAGTTCTTCTCACACATTTGGGCCCCTAAATTGCCAGGGCAGTATAACTACCCCACAAGTGACCCCATTTTGGAAAGAAGACACCCCAAGGTATTCTGTGAGGGGCATGGTGAGTTCCTAGAATTTTTTATTTTTTGTCGCAAGTTAGTGGAATATGAGACTTTGTAAGAAAAAAAATAAATAAAAAAATCATCATCATTTTCCGCTAACTTGTGACAAAAAATAAAAAGTTCTATGAACTCACTATGCCCATCAGCGAATACCTTAGGGTGTCTACTTTCCGAAATGGGGTCATTTGTGGGGTTTTTCTACTGTTTGGGCATTGTAGAACCTCAGGAATCATGACAGGTGCTCAGAAAATCAGAGCTGTTTCAAAAAGCGGAAATTCACATTTTTGTACCATAGTTTGTAAACGCTATAACTTTTACCCAAACCATTTTTTTTTTGCCCAAACATTTTTTTTAATCAAAGACATGTAGAACAATAAATTTGGCGAAAAATTTATATATGGATGTCGTTTTTTTTGCAAAATTTTACAGCTGAAAGTGAAAAATTTCATTTATTTGCAAAAAAATCGTTACATTTTGATTAATAACAAAAAAAGTAAAAATGTCAGCAGCAATAAAATACCACCAAATGAAAGCTCCATTAGTGAGAAGAAAAGGAGGTAAAATTCATTTGGGTGGTAAGTTGCATGACCGAGCGATAAACGGTGAAAGGAGTGTAGTGCCGAAGTGTAAAAAGTGCTCTGGTCATGAAGGGGGTTTCAGCTAGCGGGGCTGAAATGGTTAAAGGGAAGCAATTAGTCCAACACATGACAGCTGAGAGAGGCTAACGAGAGGAGGAGCTGAATACCACAACACAGAAACTCAAGGAGGAGGTTCTGAAAGGCCTCTGTCAGAGCTTCTCAGCTGTCTGGTTGTGACAATAAGGCCCCTTTCAATGCGTGACGTAAACGCATTGCACCCGCACTGAATCCTGACCCATTAATTTCAATGGGTCTGTGTACATGAGTGTTGTTTTTCACGCATCACTTGTGCATTGCGGGAAAATCGCAGCATGTTCTATATTCTTCATTTTTCATGCAGCCCTGGCCCCATAGAAATGAATGGGGCTGTGTGAAAGCAAGTGCGGATGCGATGCGTTTTTCACTGATGGATGGTTGGAAAGAAGACACCCCAAGGTATTCCGTGAGGGGCATGGTGAGTTCATGTAAAATTTTATTTTTTGTCACAAGTTAGTGAAATATGAGACTTTGTAAGAAAAAAATTAATTAAAATAACACATTTTCCGCTAACTTGTGCCAAAAAAGCAAATCTTCTATGAACTCGCCATGCCCCTCACAGAATACCTTGGGGTGTCTTCTTTCCAAAATGGGGTCACTTGTGGGGTATTTATACTGACCTGGCATTTTAGGGACCATAAAGCGTGAGAAGTAGTTTGGAATTCAAATGCGTAAAAAATGCCCTGTGAAATCCTAAAGGTACTCATTGGAATTTGGGCCCCTTTGTGCACCTAGGCTGCAAAAAAGGGTCACACATGTGGTATCGCCGTACTCAGGAGAAGTAGGGCAATGTGTTTTGGGGTGTATTTTTACATATACCCATGCTGGGTGAGAGAAATATCTCTGTAAATGACAACTTTTTACATTTTTTATACAAAGTTGTTAATTTACAGAGATATTTCTCTCACCCAGCATGGGTATATGTAAAAATACACCCCAAAACACATTGCCCTACTTCTTCTGAGTACGGCGATACCACATGTGTGACACTTTTTTGCAGCCTAGGTGCGTAAAGGGGCTGAAAGTCCAACGAGTACCTTTAGGCATTACAGGGTTGCTCACAATTTAGCTCCGCCCAAAATGCCAAAACAGTAAACACACCCCACAAATGACCCCATTTCGGAAAGTAGACACCCCAAGGTATTCACTGAGGGGCATAGTGAGTCCGTGGGAGATTTTTATTTTTTTTTTTGCCAGAAGCTAGCAGAAATGGAAACATTATTATTTTTTATTTTTTTTGTAAACGCTATAACTTTTGCACAAACCAATAAATATACACTTATTGGATTTTTTTTAATCAAAGACATGTAGCACAATAAATTCTGACACAAACTTGTATAGAAATGTAATTATATTTGAACAATTTAACCAGAGAAAGTTAAAAATACACTTTTTTTTGAGAAAATTCTGGTCTATTTTGATTAATATCAGAAAAATGAAAAATGTCAGCAGCAATCAAATACCACCAAAAGAAAGCTGTATTTGTGAGAAAAAAAGGAGGTAAAATTCATTCTGGTGCCAAGTTGCATGACCGAGCAATAAACCGTTAAAGTTGTGGAGTGCCGATTTGTAAAAAAGGGCCTGGTCACTAGGGGGGTATAAACCTGTGGTCCTTAAGTGGTTAAGAGGGATGACAGGAGAGTTATATAATTAGAGAAATTGGTCAAAGACAATATAGCCAATGTCAGGAGCCCTGGTGGAACATTCCATACAAGACCTATACTCACCCTTTTCTATGAACCATGTTTCCAATATTCATACTTATGTTACTATGTGTTTTGTTGTGAATCGATTCAGATTTGAAACGATTCAAGTGGGGGAATATTGGTATATTCCATATTTTTATATATGTATTATATGCGATATTGACACATGTCCATTACATGGATCTAACATTGGAGGACATTTACTCAGCCGATAATCCTAGGTGAAGTCTAGAGATAAGATCCTTTTTGTTTAAATCTAATTAAAAAATGTAGAGCTCAGAGTTTTCTATGTCAGCAGAGACTTTTGGGCTGGGAGAACAATGGATAACGGTTTCTGCTTACGGTAAAGGTGACTATTGTCTGTCATCTAGGGTGTAAACAGAAGTAGCCGGACAAGAATTTTCCCTCTACATTTTAATTTATACAACCGCCACCACTAAAACAGGATTAGGCAATCAACCTATCAGAATATCAATTTAGCTTAAAACGGCAGATAGACTTTTTAGGCTACATTCACACGTCAGTATTTTCCTATATCCCGATTTTCGGTCCGTTTTTTGCGGCTCCGTTGTTCCTGAAAATGTTTCCGTATGTCATCCGTTTTTTGCGGATCCGCAAAAAATGGAAACATGTATAAAGTTCAATAATCAAATAAAGTTGTTTGGATTTCTTTGAAAAAAAAATATAAAATAAAAAATTTGTTATGTGTTTCCAGGAACGGATTCCGCATAAAACGGATGACATACGGAATGACATCCGAATGTCTTCCGTTTTTTGCGGATCCATTGACTTTGTATTGTACCAGGATCCGAATTTTGCGGACAAGAATAGGACATGTTTTATATTTAAACGGACATGCGGAACGGAACAACGGAAACGGACAGCACACATTGTGCTGTCCGATTTTTTCCAGGACCCATTGAAAGTTAATGGGTCCAGATCTGGTCCTGATCTGTTCCGCAAAAAACGGAACAGATCAGGAAAGAAAAAACGGACGTGTGAATGGACCCTTATGATTAAGGTTGGAATTTTGTAGTAGCCAATTAGATGTCCTCCACATGTTAGTCAATGGGTAAAAATGGTATAACAAGGAAGGCTAGGGTGGCCAGACGTCGGGTTTTTAAACTCCTAGTCCTCTGTCCGGCGCAAGGCCAGGATGGGCGGCCAGAAGTCCTCCTTTTTTGTTAACAGGGTGACGGGGACGGCTAGTCCGCTGACTCCGCTCAGGCATTGTCACTTTAAGTAATTGGCAGCATGTCTGGATCACACTGTGCGCTGACGTCACAACCTCATCAGTGCTGCAGCTGCACCGGCCAGTTCTGGGATATTGGGAACAGAGGAGCGCGGGACGGGACCTCACCAGTGCGGGCCATATGGCCGGGCAGCCTGTAGAGAGCTGGCATGTGCAGCCAGGAGCAGAGCAGGTTTGTTTGGGAGAATGTGGAGGAGGAGCTGCTGGGGGCTCCCTGTGAGACTGAGTGCGGCACCTGCACAGTGTAAACCTATCCTGGTGCCCATATTTACCCATACCCGGGGGCACCGCTCTGCCCCTGAGGCCATCGCCCCCTTCCCTCCATCCACACAGCGCCCCCAGTGTGCCAGACTCCCTGCTCACCTTCCTCTTTTTCATGGAGAAAACCCGGCCGGCGATGGGGTGGCTTCACTGGTGTGGGCATAGTTTATTTGTTTGGGGGCATGGCCGGTGAGGTCCGTCTTTCTGAGGGGAAGCCAGTGGCCACCCTAAGGAAGGCTGAAGGAAGATTAGGAAAATGGACTGAGAGGCATGAACTGTAATGGATGAAGTGAAGTAACATCCTTCTGGGTATAAGTAGGCTCATTCATCTTAAGAGCTATAACCTTGCTGTATCTGGGCCTGATAATCGGAATAAAGCTTCATCTCTGGAAAAGAACTGAGGATTGCTGCCTTCTTCATTCATCATTTTTCATCATCACATGTATTAACAACATGTATGTGTGAGATATATATATATATATATATATAAATAAAAACACAGCTCTGCTACATAAACATCAGCTGTGTGGCATACCTGTGTTTGTCATGGGGTACGAAGCTAAGTTGGACTGAATCCCGATCCATTCATTTCAATGGCTCTGTGTGTGTGAGCATTGCTAATCACTGATCATCTCTGCGTTCAGGAAAAATCGCAGCACGTTCTATATTGTGCATTTTTCATGGGTTAGTTTTGCTTTGGTCACTGTTGGAGTACTTTATGCCACATTTATCAAATGTGACAGGTTGTTTGATAAATTTGGCTTGTCCTTAAACCTAACACTTCTGTCTAGAGAAGCCACTGCAGTTTTCCTACTCCACCCTCCTCCTGGAGTGAGATTGCGACTTTTTTGCAACTTTATAGAAAAAAGTCGCAATGGTAAATCTGGAGTGAAACTCATTAACATGGCTAACCACACCGACTTCTCCACCCATATTACAAAACTGGAGTGAGTGGTGTAAAAATGCTAAAAGTCGCAACATTTTGTGCAAGTGCATGTAAAAAGTTTTTTCGCAAGCTCTTAAATTTTGGGCGAGCGAGTGCACGAAAGTCACAAAAGCCCTATTTTGCGACTTTTTGATGCCCCAATTCTGGAGTCTAGGTATGATAAATCAGGGCCAATGTGTTTTCCTCTAATAACTGCTAGGAGATGTAGATTGTTATTCTTCAGTTTTTCTTCATGCACATAAAACATATGCAAAACGTATCCAATCCTCATGGAAACAAAAAGGGAAACACTGAACGCAATCGCAGACAAAACAGATTGAACTTACATGCAAAAACATCAATTTATTTCGTTAAAGGGGTTGTCTCACTTCAACAAACAGCATTTATCATGTAGAGAAAGTTAATACAAGGCACTTACTAATGTATTGTGATTGTCCATATTGCCGCCTTTGCTGGCTTCATTCATTTTTCCATCACATTATACACTGATCGTTTCCATGGTTACGACCACCCTGCAATCCATCAGTGGTGGTCGTGCTTGCACACTATAGAAAAAATCACTAGCCTGTGTGAGCTCCCACAGTCCCGGCCACCAGAGAGGCCGATGCTTTTTCCTATAGTGTGCAAGCACACCATAACCCCTGGATACGAGAAGTGTATAATGTGATGGAGAAATGAATCCAGCCAGCAAAGGAAGAAATATGGACAATCACAATACATTAGTAAGTGGCTTGTATTAACTTTCTCTACATGATAAATGCCACTTGCTGAAGTGAGAGAATCTCTTTAACAGATCCTGACTAGTGTTGAGCGAACTTGTGTTTTTAAGTTCGGCGTACAAGGTTCGGGTTATCTAAGAATTCCGTTATCGATTCCGCTTACCATAACCTATGGTCCGTGGTAGCGGAATCCATAACTGAATTCTTAGATAACCCGAACCCTGTACGCCGAACTCAAAAACAGAAGTTCACTCATCCCTAATCATGACTCATTCTGTATCGCTCATGTGAAAGAGGCCTTATGATTAAACGATGATCCATCCTCCCGGATATGAGCAGATGATGAGGGTGATAGTAAAACTATAAGGCGTATGTCATGTGCTACGTTATCTGCCTGCAACAAGTCCTAAGGGCATGGAACCGACCATGAGACTATTTTACTGCCAGAGACACATCAACCGACCTCACTATTAAATGGGAATTATAAATTCCTTACCAAGATTTTGGCTAAGGGCGCCAGGACAAGTTCAGACTTTCTGATTGAAGCTAAATCCAGGAGTGGATTCAGAAAAGACACATCTGTTCTCTCCCTTTAGGATCCACAACTGGTGTTCAAAGCTGCATTAGAAAACCTGAATATGAACAGGCATCCTAAGGCCTCCCTCATAGGTCTGTAATGATGTCTGTGACAAGAGGGTCAGTGTTCCATTGTCTGTGAAGGGTCCATGTTTGACCCATACGTCCTTTTTTTGCCGTCCATGAGTCACCCGTATTCCACGTGCACTCCTAGTTTGAACAAGGGATTTCCAGAGCATCTCTGGTCATTGAAAACCACTGACAGAACAGGGATGCCATCAGTATTCTGTCATGGACCCATGGAATACAATAGGCGTGTTTGGTCCGCATCACTGATGTGTGAACAAACATTAGAATCAATGAATCTGACTGCTGTCGGAGGAGAACATGGACAGCAGACGATCGTGATTTACTGACGTGAAAAAGTCCTAAGGGTATAGTCAGTTGGATGATCAGTTTTTTAAACCAAAACCAGATCAAAGCCTGAACGTGTAACTATTCTCTAATTTCACACAGGCATGTTTGGTCCAGGAAACGCTCCATGTGATGGCCACATTTCCCACACTGCTCCTGTAACCCAAACTCACAACATCGTAATGACTTACGATGCTGAGACTTCCTGCCCAACCATGGGTCTTCTGTACTGTAGTCATGGCATTAAGTGAAGACTGTACTGTAGACCCACAGTCGGGGAGGAACTCACAGAATCATAATGATTTACAATGCTGTGAGTTCCTGCCCGACTGCAGGTCTACAGTACTGTTCAGTCACAGGCGCAGTGCTCAGTCTGGAAAACGTGGCCATCACAGGGAGCGTGTTTACCAGACCAAACAAGCTTGTGTGAAATTAGCCTTAGCTTAGTTTCAGTCTAGTGTTAAAAGCATCTGGCAGAAGAACAGCCTGTCAGATTTCATCATACCCAGCATAGGCGGATACTGCCTTTCCCTGCCAGAGCCTATTGTCTATAATGAGACCCGGGGGGGATCCAGACTGTTTCTGGCATGAGTGTCGGGAATCAGTTGGACAAAAACCAATGCAAGCATAATTTTTTGTCTGGATCCCCGTAGTCATGCCGGAATCAGGTCGGATCCCCATGGGGACCCTTTATAGCCAATGGGGCCTGGAGGTTCTCCGGCCATTTACAGCTATGTCAAATATGAAGAACTCAGCCAGGATGTTCCTCTGCCGGATGGCCGCAGGCTGGGTCCACACAGTGGATATTTTCAATCTCTAAATCTGCCACCGATTCTGGGTTTTTGCTTTGGTTTTGCAATCTGAAGGTGATGGATCTGACTGCATCTTTAGCCCAATTCAGTGGAGCTAATCAGTGACCAAACTCCTTCCTTGGTTTCAAGCAAAATGTGGCAATAAAAGTTACACAAATAAGGTCAAAAAGCACTATTGTGTGACTTTTTGAAGCCATAACTCTGGAGTGCAGAGCTTGATCATTTCCCCCAGTCTGTTACTGTCATTTCTCCCCCTCCACAACCTCCAGTGACCCCCAGGTGGATGCAAAAACTTTTCTTCGTTATCACCCTCTTACCAATTTTGGCATGGTACTGTCATCTCTTCCCTGTACAGCCTCAAGAGACCTCAGGAGGAATTCAGGACCAAATGGTGATCAAGGGTGAACATTCACTACAAGGCCTCATGCATGCAACTATTTTATCCCAGATCTGTAATAGGGTGTCTGCAGAACATATTCCATCACAAGGCATATTATGGGGACAGCCTCTCCTAGAAGCATCGATTATAAGGGAGTATATATTGCCTCACATGGAGTGTCTACAGGTCCATAATGTGGACCATTTAACGTGGCTGTGCATAAGACATATTCTACATTTTTCAAACCAGCACTTTCTATGTGAATACTTTTGTAATAGCATGTAATAAAAAATTTAGTATAGCCACTGAGCTATTAAATAAAATGGCTAGCGCCATCTGCTGTTTGTTCTATTCCTTATTTTTTTGTCCGTCTCACTTTGCTGGTCGCACGCGCTCATTTAAATCTTCAACTGTCACCAGCCATATGTTCTGTTAGAAGCTGGGGCAGTTACAGGGAGAGAGCTATAGCAAATGAATGAATGTGGAGATCTCTGGATCCATGTGAGGTACAGGGCTGGCTTTAGCTTTGTTAGAAGGAGATTGTCATATACTATATGATGTCTGATTTGAATTTTTTACATTAATCATGGGATAACCCCTTTAAGGACTCAAAAGCATGGGCCTTAGATGTAGTTCCCCCAATAACCTGCCCCCTAATCAGATTAACACGGGGACCCAAGAAAGTATTAGACCTCTTTGGTGAGGTCTTCCCTTTCTAAAACAGTCTTGCTGTCCCTGTGCCCACCGGGGACGTGGAGGGACCACAGCAGTGTGATTTTTATTACCTGAATACTTAAATAACTGGCTAAATTCTCTTTTTTGGACTGGAAGAAGATATTACTGATTATTGATATACTTGCGAGTTCAATGGTGGGATACCAGGCGTGAAGGGTGCATATGTTTGGAAACATAACTGTGTGGTAAGAGGATGCAAGTTTAATTAGTCAATTTGTTTCCAGTCAGCAACTAAAGGGGTTGTCCCACGACTTCCCCTTGGTTTTTGTTGTACATGGTCATATGTATTTCTGCTTGCGTTTATTCACACTGCATCAGCACCCAGTATTGCTTTAACCCCTTAAGGACGCAGGGCGTACCGGTACGCCCTATTTCCCGAGTCCTTAAGGACTCAGGGCGTACCGGTTTGTCCTAACTTTAAAACGTGATTCCGGCACCGCGGGGGTTAATCTGAACGGGATGCTGGCTGAAATCATTCAGCCGACATCCTGTCACAACGCCGGGGGGGGGGGGGGTCATATGACCCCCCCCCCCCCCGTATCGGCGATCGCAGCAAACCGCAGGTCAATTCAGACCTGCGGTTTGCTGCGCTTTTTGCTGATTCTGATCCCCGTGGTCCCTGGCCGCGGGGATCAAACTTCAAAATGCCCCATATACATTTTTTTCCACCCCCCCTGCACCCCTGAATGGTTTTATGGCAGCGGGTGGTGCAGGGGGGGTGTTGCGGGCGGTGCGGCAGGCGGAATCGCGATCCCCCGCCCGCCTCCCCTTGAATAATCGTTGGTGTACAGTGGTATACCAGAGTGTCAGCTCATTTGCTGACACTCTGGTATAAACGGCTGACATCTGTGATGCGATGTCAGCCGTTTAACCCTTTCCATACAGACCGCTGTATGGAAAGAGTTAACAGTAAGATGCGGCTCCCTCCCTCTCCCATCGGGGGGCTGCTGTGCCTTTGCAGCCCCCCGACAGGATGGTGTGACAGAGGGAGGGAGCCCCCGTCCTTACCCTTCCCTGTCTGCGAAGTTGTGGCCACAACTGAGCAGACGGAGAAGGTTCCCATGGCAACAGGACGCCTTCTCAGGCATCCTGCTGTCCATGGTGCTGAACAGATCTGTGCTAAAGGCATAGATCTGTTCAGACAAAGTGTAAGTAAAATACAGTACAGTACAATATATATTGTACTGTACTGTATTATACAGACATCAGACCCACTGGATCTTCAAGAACCAAGTGGGTCTGGGTAAAAAAAAAAGTGAAAAAAAAAAGTAAAAATCAAAAAACACATTTATCACTGATTAAAAATGAAAAAAATAAAATTCCCTACACATGTTTGGTATCGCCACGTCCGTAACAACCTGATCTTTAAAACGGTTAATGTTACTTTACCTGAACGGTAAACGCCATAAAAAAAAAAAAAAAGCTATGATGAAATTGAAATTTTGCCCACCTTACTTCCCAAAAAAGGTAATAAAAGTGATCAAAAAAGTCGCATGTACGCCAAAATTGTAACAATCAAACCATCATCTCATCCCGCAAAAATCATACCCTACCCAAGATAATCGCCCAAAAACTGAAAGAACTATGGCTCTTAGACTATGGAAATACTAAAACATTATTTTCTTTTTGTTTCAAAAATGAAATCATTGTGTAAAACTTACATAAATAAAAAAATATATACATATTAGGTATCGCCGCGTTTGTATCGACCGGCTCTATAAAAATATCACATGAGCTAACCCCTCAGATGAACACTGTAAAAAAATAAAAACGGTGTAAAAAAAGCTATTTTTTGTCATCTTACGTCACAAAAAGTGCAATAGCAAGCGATCAAAAAGTCATATGCACCCCAAAATAGTGCCAATCAAACAGTCATCTCATCTTGCAAAAAACGAGACCCTACTTAAGATAATCGCCCAAAAACTGAAAAAACTATGGCTCTTAGGCTATGGAGACACTAAAACATTTTTTTGTTTTAAAATTGTGTAAAACTTACATAAATAAAAAAAAAGTATACATATTAGGTATCGCCGCGTCCGTGACAACCTGCTCTATAAAATTACCACATGATCTAACCTTTCAGATGAATGTTGTAAATAACAAAAAAAAACGGTCCCAAAAAAGCTATTTCTTGTTACCTTGCCGCACAAAAAGTGTAATATAGAGAAACCAAAAATCATATGTAAACTAAACTAAACCTAAACTAGTACCAACAAAACTGCCACCCTATCCCGTAGTTTCTAAAATGGGGTCACTTTTTTGGAGTTTCTACTCTAGGGGTGCATCGGGGGGCTTCAAATGGGACATGGTGTCAAAAAACCAGTCAAGCAAAACCTGCCTTCCAAAAACCGTATGGCATTCCATTCCTTCTGCGCCCTGCCGTGTGCCCGTACAGCAGTTTACGACCACATATGGGGTGTTTCTGTAAACTACAGAATCAGGGCCATAAATAATGAGTTTTGTTTGGCTGTTAACCCTTGCTTTGTAACTGGAAAAAAAATATTAAAATGGAAAATCTGCCAAAATAGTGACATTTTGAAATTGTATCTCTATTTTCCATTAAATCTTGTGCAACACCTAAAGGGTTAACAAAGTTTGTAAAATCAGTTTTGAATACCTTGAGGGGTGTAGTTTATTAGATGGGGTCACTTTTATGGAGTTTCTACTCTAGGGGTGCATCAGGGGGCTTCAAATGAGACATGGTGTAAATAAACCAGTCCAGCAAAATCTGCCTTCCAAAAACTAAACGGCGCACCTTTCACTCTACGCCCCGCTGTGAGGCTGTACAGTAGTTTACGGCCACATATGGAGTGTTTCTGTAAACGGCAGAGTCAGGGCAATAAAGATACAGTCTTGTTTGGCTGTTAACCCTTGCTTTGTTAGTGGAAAAAATGGGTTAAAATGGAAAATTAGGCAAAAAAAATGAAATTCTCAAAATTTCATCCCCATTTGCCAAAAACTCTTGTGCAACACCTAAAGGGTTAACGAAGTTTGTAAAATCAGTTTTGAATACCTTGAGGGGTGTAGTTTATAGAATGGGGTCATTTTTGGGTGGTTTCTATTATGTAAGCCTCGCAAAGTGACTTCAGAGCTGTAGTGGTCCCTAAAAATTTGGTTTTTGTAAATTTCTGAATAATTTCAAGATTTGCTTCTAAACTTCTAAGCCTTGTAACATCCCCAAAAATTAAAATATCATTCCCAAAATAATTCAAACATGAAGTAGACATATGGGGAATGTAAAGTCATCACAATTTTGGGGGGTATTACTATGTATTACAGAAGTAGAGAAACTAAAACTTAGAAATTTGCTAATTTTTCCAAATTTTTTGTAAATTTGGTATTTTTTTATGGACATTTTTTTATACTTCATTTTACCAGTGTCATGAAGTACAATATGTGACGAAAAAACTATCTCAGAATGGCCTGGATAAGTCAAAGCGTTTTAAAGTTATCACCACTTAAGTGACACTGGTCAGATTTGCAAAAAAATGGGCAAGTCCTTAAAGTGAAATAGGGCTGAGTCCTTAAGGGGTTAAAGAGTATTAATACGTTTGCAAACAGTTATTGATACAATTCATCTAAAATAATAAATCAAGAACTCTGCTCATAGGCTTGCCAAAATCTCTAACCATTTCTGGTGTACAGCTCCTATGCAGACCCGTGTGTCTCCATGTTCACTCTGCATGGTCAGATCCCGTAGTCATATTCCCTTTCATTCAATCAATACTTCTTACTAATTGTGGGGTTTTGCTCTGGTAGACAGGCTAGCGGACGCAGTATAGAGGCAATCACAAAGTCTTTAACTTAAGCAGTTAGGTGTTTATTCACACAAAAGGAAACACAAAATGACCGTTCACACTCTTGGTGTTTGTTCACACCATGCAATGTCCATAGAACAAAATCTTCACCTGGTTAGTAGTCTTTCCCCCAGCCATCCACAGTGGGCTTTAGGTGCCTGTCTTCCAGCATGCGGCTTTCAAGCCTTTAGCACGGCACCAATTCACAGATCCCAAAACAGAGTCTCCAATGCTTCCCTGATCATCCACACCCAGCTGAGACTGCTGGCTGGGTTTTATATAGGCCAATGAAGACCCGGCCTGGAGCATGGGGAGCAGCCACCCACCCAGCACTTTGGCTACTCTCAGTAAGAGCCGGCCCAGATCGGCTTTACAGCCATACTAACAAACAGTGTCAATCAGCACTAGCTGCCGCTGACACTTAGAACTACCGGCTCTTACCTCACCGAGGACAGGAACTTCGGTGACACATACCTTCCATCAATGACGGCCCCTTGCGCCTTCCTACATACCTCCCTCCTTTGTTCAACCCTGAGGGGGTGAACACTCGCCAGACAGCGTACCCGGGACAGGGCATCTGCGTTTCCCTGTAACCTGCCTGCCCTATGTTCAATGGAAAATGTAAAGTTTTGTAATGACAAGAACCACCTGGTGACTCGAGCATTTCTCTCTTTGCCCTGGCTCATCCACTTGAGAGGGGAGTGGTCAGTCACTAAACGAAACTTTCTCTCCAAAAGATAATAGCGGAGAGACTCGAGTGCCCATTTGATGGCCAGGCACTCTCTCTCCACTATACTGTACCTAGTCTCGGCTGGGGTAAGCTTTCGGTTCAGGAAAACAACAAGATGTTCCTCCCCGTTGATGTCCTCAGAGAGTACAGCTCCGAGGCCTACTTCAGAGGCATCGGTCTGTACCACAAACTCCCTCCTGAAGTCAGATGTCACCAATACCGGGTACCCACACAGGGCAGACTTCAAAGTGGAGAAAGCCTTTTCCGCCTGCTCATTCCATTGAATCATCACTGACTTGCGTCCCTTCAAAAGGCCTGTCAATGGTGCAGCGACTGTAGCAAAGTGGGGGAAAAAATCATATTGTATCCGACCATTCCCAGGAACGACTTTACTTGCCGAGTAGTGACCGGTCGTGGCCAATTCCCAATTGCCTCGATTTTCTTCACCTGAATAATTCTGCGGATAATTCCGCGCCCAATTACATACCCCAGGTACTTGGTCTCTTCTAATCCATTTGCGCACTTTTTTGGATGAACGGTTAAGCCAGCCTTCCTAAGGGAGTCCACTATAGCCTGTACTTTAAGTAGGTGATAACGATATCGGTGCTGTGGATAACGATATCGTCCAGGTACGGCGAAGCGTACCGACAATGTGGACGGAGTACAATGTTCCTTAGCCTTTGAAACGTGGCGGGAGCGCCATGTAGACCAAAGGGTAATACCTTGTACTGATACAGCCCCTCTGGCGTGACGAAAGCCGTTTTTTCCTTGGCATCCTCCGTCAAGAGTACCTGCCAGTACCCTTTGGTGAGGTCCAACACAGAAAAATACCAGGTTTGGCCAAACTTCTCAATAAGCTCATCCACTCGGGGCATGGGATATGCATCAAATGTCCCATCAGGCTTGGGTATTAAGACTATCAGACTGGCCCATTCACTTTTTGACTCCTCGATGACACCTAGCTGGAGCATTAGCTGCACTTCCTCCGCGATGGCTTGTCGCCGAGCCTCGGGTACCCAGTATGGTTTTAAGCGGACTTTTGCCTGAGGCTCAGTGATAACGTCATGTCAGATTATGGAAGTGCGTCCAGGAAGGTCCGAGAACACATCTGTGTCCCGACTAATGAACTCCCTGGCTTCCTGAGCCTGTCTAGAGGAGAGTCTGTCAACAATTTTCACTGTGGCAGCCGCTTCCCTTGCTTCAGACAGAAGGCTCGAAACCCCTAGGAACCCTGGTCGAGGGCTGTCTTCCGTACAGGTTTCCCTATCTTTCCAGGGTTTGAGCAGATTCACATGGTACACCTGCTCCGGCTTTCACCTCCCTGGCTGGTGTACCTTGTAATCTAATTTTTTCAAGCACCTCGTAGGGCCCCTGCCACCTAGCTAGGAACTTACTGTCTACGGTTGGTACCAAAACTGATACCAGGTTAAAGGTCCGGACCGGAGCCTGCCGATTATAGACCCTACTCTGGGCTCATTGCGCTGCCTCCATATGCTCCCTAACCAGAAGTAACAATGTTTGTATCCGTCCTTGCATCTGGCTGACATACTCACCAACACTTTTGTGCGGTGTGGGTTGTTGTTCCCACGCCTCTTTGGCCACGTCCAACAGACCGCAAGGGTGTCTTCCGTATAGTAGTTCGAAGGGCGAAAACCCAGTAGAGGCCTGGGGCACCTCTCGCACTGTGAACATGAGATAGGGCAGAAGAAGGTCCCAGTTCCTCCCATCCTCAGAGACCACTCTTTTTAGCATTTTTTTTTATGTTTGATTAAACCTCTCTATCAGGCCATCCGTTTGCGGATGATACACGGACGTCTGTAGCTGTTTTATGTGGAGCAACTTACAGAGTTCCCTCATGACCTTCGAATCTAAACGGGGCCCCTTGGTCAGTCAGAACCTCCTAAGGCAGAGCCACGCGAGAAAACTTCTCCATTAACTCCTTAGCTATGAGTTTGGCTGATGTATGCCGCAGTGGCACGCCTCTGAGTGGCATAGTTGAGGATGACCAAGATGTGTTGGTGTCCTCTAGCAGACTTCGGTACCGGGCCTACGAGATCCATAGCGATTCGCTCGAACAGGACCTCGATAATTGGGAGTGGTACCAGGGGACTACGGAAATGTGGCTGGGGGCTCATTATCTGGCAGGTTAGGCAATACTTACAATATTCTTCTGCCTCTCTGAACACACTGGGCCAGTAAAACCACTGTAGAATCCGGTCCTGCGTCTTTTGCATTCCCAGATGAAGCCCGAGAACATGCTGGTGGGCTAACTCTAACACGAGTTTGCGATAAGCCTGGGGCACCACCAACTGTTCAATGGATTCACCTCGCAGCTGGTTTACCCGATACAACATCTCTTGATGAACCACAAAACGGGGAAACACCAACTCTGCCCCCGGTTGTTGTGGTTCCCCATCTATTACTAATACATTTTCCCAGGCTTGGGATAGGGTTGGGTCCTGGTGTTGTGCAGTACCAAAATTATCCCCGGAGACATTAAGGTCGGCTAGCTTTGGACCTGGCAGCAAGTCCTCCCACCATCACACTTAGCGGGGATGTCTCCCCCTCTTCCACTGAAGTGGCGGTCACCCCTACCGCTGGCCTTTCGGATTCAGGTTCCCAGAGTTCTGGTCTCCCCCCTGAGCCGGGCCATTCTGCTAGGGTTACATCTGTCTCACGGGTATCGTGCCTTTAGCACGGCACCAATTCACAGATCCCAAAACAGAGTCTCCACAGCTTCCCAGTCAGACGGAGGATCATCCACACCCAGCTGAGACTGCTGGCTGGGTTTTAAATAGGCCAATGAAGACCCATCCTGGAGCGTGGGGAGCAGCCACCCACCCAGCACTTTGGCTACTCTCAATAAGAGCCGGCCCGGATCGGCTTTACAGCCATACTAACAAACAGTGTCAATCAGCACTAGCTGCCGCTGACACTTAAAACTACCGGCTCTTACCTCACCGAGGACAGGAACTTAGGTGACACATACGTGACGGCCCCTTGCGCCTTCCTACATAATCTACAAGTTAGCAAGAAGATGGAAGGTAGGGAATTTTTTCTTCCAACCATTCCCATTGTTTGGGCAGTTTCACCCACTGCTCATTTTTGGTTTCTACTTTCCATGATGTTATTTTTTTCCTTTTCTCTGTTTGTTCTTACAGTATTGGCCCAGTTATTGTTTGTAGGGATTTCCACGGTCAGCTACATCCTATTGATACAGACACAAGGTAATGTGATAGTAACACCTGTTAGGGAGAAAACTGAGGCATTCACATGTCTATTAAATTTGTTTCTATGAATGTCAAGGTTCTGAATAACCCTTATAAGAGATCCTTATTGTAGAAAGAAGGAAGATCTCAAGGGGCAGATGTAACGTGCATTCAAAAGTCACACTTTAAAAGGGGTGACGCGCCTAAATTTGTTCATAAACGCTATGCTAATATATATCGCTCTACGGCGCCTGCAAAAAAAAATAAAGCAAGAATATGTATAGCAATCCGTGATTCAGTGACATTTTTGGAGCACGAGGTGATAATGGACAATAGGTTAATATTTCTCTTAGGGCTCATGCACAGGGCCGTTGCCCGGCCGTGGCCATATTGTGGCTGCATACAGCGGTTCTGCAATACACAGGCACCGGCCATGTGCACCCCGCATCACGGATGCGGACCCATTCACTTAATATGGATCCGCAATACGGGAGATGCGTTGCGGAACGGAGGCACGGATCGGAAGCTCACAGAAGCTCTACGGAGTGCTTCCGTGGGTTTTCTGTCTGTGCCTCCACATCGCAAAAAAGTAGTGCATGCACAACTTTTTTACGGTGCGGATCGTGGACCCCATTCACGTGAATGGGTCCACGATTCGCATGTGGTGGCCCCACAGTCGTTGTCGTGGATTGCGGACCACCATTTGCGGTCCGCAGCACGCTCCCAGCCAGCACACGGTCGTGTGCATGAGCCCTTATTTGTACTCTTAATAATGCCATTTATACCATAATTAATGCGTATTTGCCAAATTTCTCTCAAGTCTCATATTTGAACGCTGTAATCAAAAAATTGGAACCCAAGATCCAGGAAAAAGTTAATTTGCGTGGCGACTAAATGGCTGCTACCACATATTAAGTCCTGCAAGATACATAATATCACATGGTCATACCATGCCCCCATATCCCTAGTTTTGCGCACTTCGGCCCATCCAGCTAATATATATATATATATATCTATGGAGACTAAATCCATTTATCTTAACTCTGGCCTAAGGAGTAGCCGAAACTTTGCATGTACTTGGGCTGCTTGTTATTGGATTATCATTTATGGATTAAAAGCACTATTTTCCTTTCCTGGGATGCTGCCTCAAAGTTAGACATAAACTATCTGCAGATCTCTCAGAATTCTTTGCACTTAACACTTTACCTGAGATGTCCCCCTTTACTATTTGAAGCTCCCACAAAACCTCATCATTCAGCAAACTACCCGCTTTAACAAGATGAGAACTAAGGAGTTACACAACCTACTGGCAAAAATAGATAATTTAGAAAAACTAATCCCTACACCACAATTATTGACTCAACTACAAAAACTCGTATTGCCCATATAAAACATTTAACACTATCATTTGACAAACAAACTAAAACTCTCAAGAAGACATATTATACATCCTATGAGAAAACTAGTAGGCTCATGGCACAAAGGGGGAAAGACACTCGCTGCAAAGCACGTATAGTAGCCCTTCAGCCTAGAACACACCAAGGAGCTAATACTAACCATTTTGACATAGTGAAACAATTTTACAAATATTAACACGACTTGTATAACTTGCGGGAGGACCAATCGACACCTCAACCAACATCAGAAAGTATTAGTACTTTCCTACAATCAGTGCAGTTGCCCTCTTTGCAACCTGATAAACTTTCTCTTCTGAATACACGTATGTCACCCCAAGAAATTGTCAATGTAATAAACTCTCTAAAACCAGGTAAAGCTCCAGGCCCTGACGGCTTTACAGGGGAATATTACCAACACTTCTAAGAGACTTTAAAACCCCAACTATGTGACACTTTTAACTTAGCTACGTTTGAAGGGTAATTCCCCACTGAAATTCCCCAAACCAGGTAAGACCCCGAATATGCCTGCCAATTTTCGGCTCATTTTGCTCCTAAATTCCTGCCGGATCCGTGCTATCGCAAGTCCATCGTGCTGGCAGAAGTCCGCCGGAGTTCTGGCCGCAGCATGGCAAACATGCCGAGAGGCGGCCGGACAAAAACCGCAGTATGTTGTAGTTTTATTCCGGCCGCCTCTTGGCATGTTTGCCGTGCTGCGGTCGGACCTCATTATAGTGAATGGGGCCGGAGCGGACTTCCGCCAGCATCATGGACTTGCGGTAGCACGGATCCGAAAGGCTGTTCCCCCGCCGGAACAGTCTGCCGGAAAAGGTTATTGCTAATGTGAAAGTAGCTTTAGCTAATCGCTATTACCAATTTTACCTTCCATAATTAAGGAAGACCAAGTAGACTTCACTAGGGGTCATCAGTCACCTTCTCTGTTACTATCTTTAGACGCAGAGAAGGCATTTGACAGAGTGCACTAGGGGCACACCTTTACAACTCTGGGAAGATTTGGTTTTGACAGGCCTATCATATCAGTTATTCTTGTCCTTCAGAGCAGGTGATGGTCAACAGGAGCATGTCAGATCCCTTCCAAATCACAAATGGTACACGCCAAGGATGCCCACTATCTCTGCTGATTTTTTAAGTCATTATGGAACCTTTAGCAGAGAAAAATAGAACAAATAATTTTGGTGGGATACCAGGCGTGAAGGGTGAATATGTTTGGAAACATAGCTGTGTGGTAAGAGGATGCAAGTTTAATTAGTCAATTTGTTTCCAGTCAGCACCTAAAGGGGTTGTCCCACGACTTCCCCTTGTTTTTTTTTTGTACATGGTCATGTGTATTTCTGCTTGCGTTTATTCACACTGCATCAGCACCCAGTATTGCTTTAAAGAGTATTAATACGTTTGCAAACAGTTATTGATACAATTCATCTAAAATAATAAATCAAGAACTCTGCTCATAGGCTTGCCAACATCTCCAACCATTTCTGGTGTACAGCTCCTATGCAGACCCGTGTGTCTCCATGTTCACTCTGCACGGTCTGATCCCGTAGTCATATTCCCTTTCATCCAATCGATACTTCTTACTAATCTACAAGTTAGCAAGCAGATGGAAGGTAGGGAATTTTTTCTTCCAACTATGACCATGGTTTGGGCAGTCTCACCCACTGCTCATTTTTGGTTTCTGCTTTCCTTGATGTTATTTTTTTCCTTTTCTCTGTTCTTACAGTATTGGCCCAGTTGGCCTAATGTTTGTAGGGCTTTCCACATTCATCTACATCCTATTGATACAGACACAAGGTAATGTGATAGTAACACCTGTTAGGGAGAAAACTGAGGTATTCACATGTCTATTAAATGTATGTATAGCAATCTGTGATTCAGTGACATTTTTGGAGCAAGAGGTGATAATGGACAATAGGGAAAGATTTTTTTAGGGCTCATGCACACGGCCGTTGCCCGGCCATGGCCGTATTGTGGCCGCATACAGCGGGTCTGCAATACACAGGCCGGAAAAGGTTTCTTCTAGTGTGAAAGTAGCCTTAGCTAATCGGCTATTACCAATTTTACCTTCCATAATTAAGGAAGACCAAGTAGGCTTCACTAGAGGTCGTCAGGCACCTTCTCTGTTACTATCTTTAGATGCAGAGAAGGCATTTCACAGAGTGCACTGGGGGTAAACCTTTACAACTCTGGGAAGATTTTGTTTTGACGGGCCTATCATATCAGTTATTCTTGTCCTTCAGCGCAGGTGATGGTCAACAGGATCCTGTCAGATCCCTTCCAAATCACAAATGGTACACGCCAAGGATGCCCACTATCTCCGCTGATTTTTGCAGTCATTATGGAACCTTTAGCAGAGAAAATTAGAATGAATAATTTAGTGACAGGAGTCAGAATTAAGTCTGTCAACCACAAAATCAACCTATTCACAGATGATGTCATTTTATGCCTTACCGACCCGCGGTCATCTCTTTTAGCGACAAAAGATGTCCCAGATGAATTTAGCATGGCCTTATATTATAAGGTCAATGTAAACAAATCACAAATGCTAGGTCTAAATATCCCCTCTTTAGTAAAGCAAAATATCTCGTTCCCATGGGCAAACCATTCTAGTCCATATTTAGGCATCCAACTTACTTCCTCAATCAAACAATTAGTTCCAGCAAATATCATCCCCTTGTTATCATCCCTACAGAAAGAAATGGATCGTCTTGCACAATATGAGCTGAGCTGGATGGCCAGGATTGTCCTATATAAGATGCTAATACTACCACGTATAATGTATGCTCTTCACGCCCTACCAGTTCCTATACATTTGGGAAACTTTAAGTCCTTTAGGACACATATGTCCTCCTTTATAGGGCTTCATATGAAGCCCCGAGTGGTGCTCTCCACTTTGTACAAATACATCTCAGTAGAGGAGCCTAAGAGTACCTGACATACCTCAATACCACAATGCTTTTCTGATCGACCAGTCTTATCAATGGTCACACACTGAAACAAGCAAGCCGTGGCCCCACATGGAAGTCAACTAAACTTCATTCACAAAATTAGATGTGGTTCATTTCCTCCGTATTCTACCATTCTCAATAGCAGCTAGGGCACCCCCTACAGTAACGGCAACATTACAGGCCTGGCAGGTGGGCCTATCATCCATGAACAGCTCAAGTTCTAAAGTGACACTCCCTATTCCTATAGAAGGAATAGAAAACCATATACCAGACTTAAATTTGCAACCCTGGAGAAAATCAGGCATACAGAATATCTCTCAACTCACTTTTGATAACAAAGCCATGTCCTTTACTAAAATACAGCATCAATTTCACCTCCCTGACATAGAACAATACAAATATAATCAAGTTGCTGCCTTTCTCTCTAAACTACCTTCCCACAACCTGACACTACGTGAACCGCTGAATACAGTGGTCCAAAGCTCTTTACTGCAAAGAAAGAAAAGTGTTAGACCACTATACTTGCTGCTCACACAGAACATGATGTTCTGCAAAAGCCCACAGTTGCTGCAGTGGGAGCAAAACTTCTCTAAATCATTCACCCAGATAGACTGGATAGTAGCAATTAATTGGGCATGCTTTGCAGAGCCACAGGTTGCGCATCACATTGGGAACAATACACTAAATTGCTTCTCCGGTGGTATTATACACTGCTGCGCCTCTAGAATGTACCCTACTTCATCGCCTAACTGCTGGAGAGGGTTTGGAGGTGTAGGCTCCATATTCCACATCTTCTGGACATGTCCTAAACTAAGCCCTTTTTGGGATGCAGTATCGGCTTTAATTGGTGACCTCCATATCTCTCAGACCAATCTAACTTCAGAGCAAGCACTACTACTTATCTGTATTGCCGAATTCCCACTTACATGTAGGGTTATTATTGACTGACGAGCAAAAGGGTAACAATGTTTTAAACTTTTGACTTTCAGGCTCCATATCTCACCATCCACTACAGCATCGAACGTGAGACTGCCATCATTTTATAGAAAATAATCTTGGCTATCTCATACATAAATTGGACTTGCAACTATTTTGCATATGATTAGTTATGCAAATTCTTGTCATGTAACTGCATTATTACTGCTTTGCTCCTGGTGGTGGAACAATCTTTTACTTCTTGTATACTACAAATTACAACCTGTTTGCACAATCCCTAATAGCTCAGTGTGTTATTAAGTTGATTCCCAAGCTAAAGGTCACTGGTTTGGATCCACGAACAGCCATGAAGAAGTTTTCCCAAGAAAAGAGAAACAGCATCATCCAGCTTATTGATAGCGGTATCTCGGACAAGAAAATTGCCAAACTGCATCATCTGAGTGCCAGGATAGTTGGAAGAATATGGAATGAAGTCTGTCCATCCTTTCCGAAGCCAAGAGGTGGACGTCCAGGCAAAATATCGGAGTCAACAAGTTGGCTCATCACAAGGTCTATCAGTTCTGGCCTGACAAACAGGGCAGTGGAGGTGACTCGTATGCTTCGTAATAGTGAGATCACAGACGTCCATGCAAGCACCGTGCAACATGCATTACACAAGTCTGCAATAGTGGCCTGAAAAAAGGTGAAGAAGCCTCAACTTCAATATTGTCATAAGAAGCGTCGGCTTGAGTTTTAAAAAAAGTATGAACAATGGACAGTAGAAGATTGGAAACGGGTGATTTGGAGCGATGAGACGAAAGTCAGTGGACTGGGCTCTGATGGGTGCAAATGGGTCTGGAATAAACAAGGAAAAAGGGGGCTAACGGATCAAGAAATTGAAGGAACTTTCGGTGGAGGAAGCCTGATGATATGGGGTTCTTTCACAGCCAAAGGCGTTGGATACTTGACCAGGATCAATGGTGGTCTCAATGCTGAACTATATGTGAGTATCCTAAGAGACGAGTCACTTCGTACACTCGAGTACTATGGGTATGTAAAAGATGACATAGTGTTCCAGCAGCACAACGACCCGAAGCATACGTTGAGATTGGCGAAGAAATGGTTTAGTGACAATGAAGTAGAGTTGCTGGATTGGCCCCCACACCTCAACCCAATCGAACACTTGTGGGTAGAGTTGAAGAAAAAGCTGCATTCGCACCTAAGGGAGTTGAACAGTATGCGCCAACATTGGGAATGTGTAGAGGAGGCCTTGGGAACGTGTAGAAGAGATTTTGGTTGAGACATGCTTGAATCTAATCGAGAGCATGCGCAGAAAGATTCAGGCAGTGTTGAAAGCCAAAGGTGGATTTACAAAATACTAACAAAATAATAAAAATTAACGTTTAGATTTTAGGGGCAAAACAGTAACAAGAATCTGTATAACTAATCATATGCTAAATTGTTGCAAGTCCAATTTATGTATGAGATAGCCAAGATGATTGTCTATAAAATGATGGTAGTCTCACGTTCGAAGCTGTAGTGGATGGTGAGATATGGAGCCTGAAAGTTCAAATTATTATTACCCTTTTGCTCGTCAGTGTATGTCATGTTCACCATGCAGCTCGTCTTCTAATAGCAAGAACCTGGAAAGGTGCGGTAGTACCCACAATAGGGGAGATTCATTTGATACTATTGAACTTATGAATTTGAACGCACTTTAGCTTATCAAAAGTCGAGATCCTTCCATCATCACTGGTCTAAATGAGGATCTCTTCATCCGCCTCTGGTTATTGGACACACCATTATGCAGCTTACGTCTAGGAGACCCACTGACATGGGAGAAAGGTGGTTTGAATACTTATTCCTACTCCATACCTAGAGTAGACAAGTTTTATTGATTGCTTTAGGCTACTTTCACGCTAGTGTTTTTTTGCAGATCCTTCATGGATCTGCAAAAACGCTTCCGTTACAATAAAACAACAGCATGCATCCGTCATGAACGGATCAGGTTGTATTATGTCTTCTATAGCCATGAAAGTCAATGGGGGACGGATCCGTTTTCTATTGTGCCAGATTGTGTCAGAGAAAACGGATCCGTCCCCATTGACTTACATTGTGTGCCAGGACGGATCCGTTTGACTCCGCTTCGTCAGGCGGACAGCAAAACGCTGCAGGGTGCCCGCCTCCAGAGCGGAATGGTGACTGAACGGAGGCAAACTTATAAATTCTGAGCGGATCCTTTTCCATTCAGAATGCATTAGGGTAAAACTGATCCATTTTGGACCGCTGGTGAGAGCCCTGAACGGATCTCACAAACGGAAAGCCAAAACAGTAGTGTGAAAGTAGCCTAAGGTGTACTCCCTAAGACTTTGTACATTTCTTGTGTGACCTGAAACCATGTTTTCCTAATATTTTTTTTATTAAAGGCTCTGTATGAGTATAATACACTGCCTGTCCCAAAAAAAAGTCGCCACCTGGATTTAACTAAGCAAATAGTTATAAGCCTCCTATTGGATAATTACTGCATGGGCGATTATCTTTCAGCTGGCAACAAGTTATTTAACCCCAACTGGTGCAATGAGTTGCTTCTCATTTCTTAAACAGCCATGTCGAAAGACACATCTCGTGGTCGTGGAAAAGATGTTAGTCTGTTTGAGAAGGGTCAAATCATCGGCATGCATCAAGCAGAGAAAACATCTAAGGAGATTGCAGAAACTACTAAAATTGGGTTAAGAAACTGAACACATGATTAAAAACTGAAAGGATAGTATTTGAGGAAGAAATGTGGTGGGAAAAAATGTGGCGGTTACTTGCTGGTAGCCGCTGCATCCTCCTTTCAAAAAAACGCCCCCTCCTCCTGTTGATTGACAGGGCCAGCGAGCGCTCTCCTCCTCTGGCTGGCCCTGTCTGCGTTCTAAATCTAGCGCCTGCGCCGTACCAGTCTTCAGTCGGCGCAGGCGCACTGAGAGGAGGACCTCGCTCGGCCGCTCCTTCCTCAGTGCGCCTGCGTCGATGACGTCACATCTACACCCGGCGCAGGCGCACTGAGGAAGGAGTGGCCGAGCGAGCGTCCTCCTCCCAGTGCGCCTGCGCCGACTGAAGACCGGTGCGGCGGAGGCGCGAGATTTAGAATGCAGACAGGGCCAGTCAGAGGAGGAGAGCGCTCGCTGGCCCTGTCAATCAACAGGAGGAGGCGGCTACCAGCAAGTAACCGCCCTACTTGCTGGTAGCCAGGTAATTAACATATTATAAAAGTGCAGTTTTTAAAGAAACTAGACAACAGAAAAGGGTAAGAGCACTATATATTGCAAAATCGCACTATAAGGATTTTAATTAGCCCAAAAATGAAAAATGACTTTTGGGTGGTGACAGAAGCCCTTTAAAGTCTTGGTCTGGGTGTGGTTACTAGGTGCTATATAATCCTGTTAGCTGTGGACCTTGTGGCAGTCTCTCCAGCCTGGCTGGGTGCAGTATCTATGCACCTGACCTGGGGTTATCCCATCTGCCCTGTCTGTGTGGTCACCCAGTGAAACATCAAGGTCTAGTCATCTGCCTGTTCTGTCTTGTTTTAGCAGCATCTATCTGTTGTCTATTGCTTCCTTGTTTAGTTTGCCTGCTTGTCTGGTTCCAAGTCTTGGTTTCTGGTTTCCGTTGTGTCCTGTGTTCCGATATTTCTGGGTTCCTTATTATGTGCCTGGATTCCAGTCTGTTTCGTGTTTGTCTGGACCGCTGGTGCTTGCACTGTCAGTTTCTGTAGGTAAAAGGCCAAGTGCACCGGGACAATATTGGAGGTGCAACCTGGTGAGCCCTTGGCTAAGTTCATCTCCACCACCAGGGGCTTTGTGAAGAACAAGGCTCACTTAGTCTTTGCCCTCTGGGTTTGACCCCAAGTCAAACCGGTGCACTTGGTCCAGTGGTAATACCTGCCACTATACTCTTACAAACTAGTCCAGCTTTCTATCAAGTCTGTTTGTTTGGTTCCTTGCCTTGTCTGTCTGCTTTCCTTGTGTACCTGAGATGTTCTAGGGGTCCGTATGACCCTTTTAGAACTTGACAGCAGTATGTAATTATGTCTATTGCTTATTTGTACTCCTTTATGCCTGCAAAAAAAAGTGAATAAAAACGTAATGGAAAAAAAAGGAAGGGAAAGTGATGGCAGGGTCAGACTACGCACAGTTTGTTTGTAGTCTGTAACCATAGAGACACAAAGGTCTGCATAGGAACTTCAGACAAACAGATTTATTTATCAAGACTGTTTAAATAATTGCTGTTTTTTATTTTGCTGTCACTTTTTTTTGTACATGAGTGGAGTTTTATATATTTAGCTCTTAAATAAAAAGAAATGGGAGTTTGGACAATTTTGCCGACTTCTGGAATTCACAAATGTATTGTACAGTACAGAAATAACTTTTTGTAGATTTACAGGATAAATATATGATTGCGGGGAGCCCCAGTGATCACAAAAATAGGGGTTTCAGGTCCCCTATTTCACATCTGCATCACTGTTTCCATTAGTCCTATAGGGTTCGAAAGGAGCAGTAGTAAAAAGAGGTTGTCCGGTTTCCCATATTGATAACCTATCCTCAGACGGATGACTCCCGACACCCCCGCCGATCTGCTACTTTCTCGTGGTCAACATAATAGCTGTGAGCAGGTGTGATTACCGCTCCTCCATCCCACTGACTTGATTGGGATGACTTGTAACTACAATTGCTCCTTCCAATTCAAGTCAATGGGATGAAGGAACTTTAACTACGTGAAATAGAAAAGACGATTCCGGCACCTATTTTTCTTCCCATAAAATCTTCCTCTTTATTAAATGACATCATATGCAGGACAGTATCACAAACAAGCTGTTTACGCGTTTCGGAGACCTTCTCCTTAGTCGTAATGGTTACGACTAAGGAGAAGGTCTCCGAAACGCGTAAACAGCGGAACAGAGGAAGATTTTATGGGACGAAAAATAGGTGCCGGAATCGTCTTTTCTATTTCACTTTTTCTACGTCCAGAAACTTCATGGTCTGTTTCCCAATGCTCCGTCTGCTCTGGGTAAATCCCGGGTGAGGTTGCCTACGAGCCCACATTTTCCTGGAGCTGGTCCTGCTTCTTAGGACACAACAGTGCACAACTCTGGTCTTTGTTTCAGGATGTCAAAAGTGAACCCTTTCCTGACATCCACCATACATGTACAGCCTTGCAGGCAAGGAGTTGCATCAAAGGGCCATATGTGTACGGCAGGGTAATGGAGCGGGCATAGGGGATGTTCTGTAGATTGTATTATTTTCCCTTATAACATGGTTATAAGGGAAAATAATAGCATTCTGAATACAGAATGCATAGTACAATAGCTCTGGAGGGGTTAAAAAAAATTAAATAAAATAATTTAACTCACCTTAGTTCAGTTGATCGCGCAGCCCGGCTTCTCGTCTGTCTCCTTTGCTGAACAGGACCTGTGGTGAGCATTCATTGCAGGAACAGGACCTGTGGTGACGTCACTCTGGTCATCACATGATCCATCACCATGGTAAAAGATCATGTGATGACCGGAGTGACGTCACCACAGGTCCTGTTTAGCAAAGGAGACAGACGAGAAGCCGGGCTGTGCGATCAACTCGACTAAGGTGAGTTAAAAATAAAATTGAACCCCTCCAGCACTATTGTACTATGCATTCTGTATTCAGAATGCTATTATTTTCCCTTATAACCATGTTATAAGGGAAAATAATAATGATCGGGTCTCCATCCCAATCGTCTCCTAGCAACCGCGCGTGAATATCGCACCGCATTCGCACTTGCTTGCGGATGCTTGCGATTTTCACGCAACCCTATTCACTTCTATAGGGCCTGCGTTACGTGAAAAACGCAGAATTTAGAGCATGCTGCGATTTTCACGCAACGCACAAGTGATGCGTGAAAATCACTGCTCATGTGAACAGCCCCATAGAAATGAATGGGTCCGGATTCAGTGCGGGTGCAATGCGTTCAACTCACGCATCGCACCCGCGCGGAAAACTCGCCCGTGTGAAAGGGGCCTTAAAGTTTCTGCGCTGCAGAAAGACTCACAAGTGCCTCTTGGTCTATGCAGGTCACTTAGCATTTGAGCAAGGGCTCAAGCAAGGGGGGAACTAACTCTCCTTAGGGAGAGAGCACCTTAAAGGGGTTATCCCATCATAATGATCACTGTTAAATCTGTTAATGATTTGACAGTGATCATTTTTGTAAATATACTTTATTAACAAATTCCCACCAATTAGGATAAAATTCACCCCTACTTACCTTATTGTTGTGACTCGGTCTCCCCTGGTTACGACCACCGCTCTTCTCCAAAATCCCGAATGGTCGCGCTTGCCCAGAAGACTCTTTTTTTTCTCCCGGTCGGTCCGCTCGCTGTTCTGAACGCGCACACTGCCGCGCATGCGCGATGGTGACTTCTTCCCGGCCAGAATAGTACAGAGCTGCGTGCGCGTTCAGTCCAGCGTGCGGCACGGCCGGGAGAAGACTTCAATCAAGATGAAGCCCGCCCCCAGCCAGAATCCAGGAAGTGAACGCGCGGTGGCAGCAGGTAAGTTTAAAAACGCAAAGTGGGATAACCCCTTTAATCAGTGTGAGGAGACTTATAGGCCGTACATGCTCCTCTGGAATTCTGGGAGGGAAGGATGCAAATGAGCCCCTAACAAGCTCTGCCTCTAATGCCACCAGATATAAGGCAGCTATCCTATAAGTCAGTGTTCAGCTCTTAAAATAAGCCTTGAGACATGACTTGGATATTAAATAAGCCAGCACCTCATCTAAGGGCTCATGCACACGGCCATTGCCAGGGCCGCGGCCCACACTTGAATGTGTCCGCAATCCGGAAGGCCTGGTGCGGAACGGAGGTACGGAACCCCACAGAAGCACCCCGTAGTGCTTCCGTGGGGTTTCTGTCCGTGCTTCTTCACCACAAAAATATTGTGCATGCACTACTTTTTTGCAGTGCGGACAGACCACGGACCCATTCAAGTTGAATAGGACTGGATCCGTTTGCGGAATCCGCACGGATGTTGCTTGTGCATTGAGGACGGCAGATTGCGGCCCCCAGTGCATGGAATGGCCGATCAACAGCCGTCATAACAAGAACACTGTGGTTCACTCTCTAACTGCTCGCTGCAGGATTACATCAAATTTGCACTTGGTGCTGACACAAAACACTCGGCAGTGACAGGAAATATGAATCCGGTTCCTGAACTGAGCAGACGGCTGTTATTGATTCCTGTGAATTCGCTGACTCTGAGTAATGCCTCATTCACACGTCAGCTGGCCCTGTTCTATTATGGGCCAGCAGTTCCGTCCAGCAAAATACAGAATGCACACGGATGTCATCCGTATTTTTTGCGGACCGCAAAATACATACGGTCGTGTGCAAGAGGCCTTATACCTCATGTCTGTGGAGGCTCCAGTCCTGGTTTTGGCTCACAGTCACTGATGGAAATCACTGACCGAAACACTGACGTGTGAATGAGGCTTAATACAGAAAGGGCTCATGCACATGACCAAACTGGCTCAAAACCTGTGCTGCGGACTGCAAATAGCGGTCCACAATGCACAGGTACTGGCCATGTGCACTCCGTATTGCGGTGCAGACAGATTGACTTAAATGGGTCTGTGATCCGCAAGATACTGCCATAGATAGAACATGTTCTATCTTTTTGTGTTGAAGTCCTATTTTCGGTCGTATCTTGCGGATTGCGGACCCATTCAAGTTAATGGTTTCTCATCCGCACCACGGAGTGCACACGGTCAGTGCTGTATATTGCGGCCCTTACGCTCATGTGCATGAGCCCAAAGGCAGATTTCTCAGCAACAGCTTCTATTGATCATATTAGGATTGGGCATATTGATATCGAACATGCCCAATACTAATGGGGCTGCAAGACATGTATAGAGCGCTCACTATAATCAAGCAGATTAATCAATGTATTTGTCCAATCTTTGTGGTGTAAGTAAATTGAAAACTATGCCAGTTGGATTGAACGTTATAATAAAGTAGCACCTGAAATACTTCTGGACCGGATCAGGGCGGCATCCTGCGGGATTCATTCATATTTAAAAAAAATTCTGGCACTTATTACAGTGCATTGAAAAAGTATTCATACCCCACTCTTCCACGTTTTGTCACATTACACCCACAAACCTAACTGTATGAGGAGTTCACACTTCAGTGAATTGGTCAGTTATTTTGATCAATTATTGTCACCCAAAACCAGATGTGGGTTAAAAACACAGGATAGGTCCAAATCTTTACATTACACCTCATTTCTGAGTATGCTACTGGTTTGGGCTCACGTTAATGGATGGAAATAACTGACCAAGTAACTGAAATGTGAACCTGGCCTTATTGGGATTTTATATAGTCCCCCACAAAGTGGCAAATATGTGTGAAGTGAAAAGAAAATGATACATGAATTTCAACATTTTTTAATAAATGAAAATCTGGAAAGTGTGGCGTGCGTTTTGTATTCAGCCCCCGGTACTCTGATACCCCTAAATAAAATCCTGTGTGAGCCATTGCCTTCAGAAGACAACTAAGTAGTAAACTGAGTCCACCTGTGTGTAATTTCTTCTCAGTATACCTACAGTTGTTCTGTGAAGGTCTCAGAGGTTTGTTAGAGAACATTAATGACCAAACAGCATCATGAAAACCAAGGAACACACCAGACAGGTCAGGGGTAAAGTTTTGGAAAAGTGTAAAGCAGGGTTAGGTTATAAAAATATATCCCAAGCTCTGAACATCTCTCGGAGCACTGTTTAATCCATCATCTGAGTATGGCACAACTGCAAATCTACCAAGACACGGCCGTCCACCTAAACTGACAGTTCAGGCAAGGAGAGCACTAAATGAAGAAACAGCCAAGAGGCCCATGTTCACTCTGGAGGAACTGCGGGAGAATCTCTCCACAGGACAAATATTATTTGTGCACTCCACAAATCTGACCTTTATGGAAGAGTGGCAAGAAGAAAGCCATAAATCCCATTTGCAGTTTGCTACAAGCCATGTATGGGACACAGTAAACGTGGAAGAAGGTGCTCTGGTCAGATGAGACCAACTTTTTTGCCCTAAATTCCAAACACTATGTGTGGTGAAACATTGCACATTACCCTGAACACACCACCCCCACCGTGAAACAAGGTGGTGGCAGCATCATGTTGTGGGGATGCTTTTCTTCAGCAGGGACAGGAAAGCTGGCGAGAGTTAATGGGAAGATGGATGGAGCTAATAACAGGGCAATCCTGGAGGAAAACCTGATAGAGGCTGCAAAAGACTTGAGACTGGGGTGGAGGTTCACCTTCCAGCAGGACAACGACCCTAAACATCCAGCCAAAGCTACAATCAAATTGTTTAGATGAAAGCATATTCATGTGTTAGAATGGCCCCGTCACAGCCCAGACCTAAATCCCATTGAGAAGACATACGCTCTCCATCCAATCTGACTGCGCTTCAGCTATTTTACAAAAAATAATGGGAAAAGCTGGTAGAGACATACCCCAAAAGGCTTCCAGCTGTAATTGCAGTGAAAGGTGGTCCTACAAAGTATTGACTCAGGGGGGCTGAATACAAATGCACGCCGCACTTTCCAGATTTTTATTTAATAAAAATTTAGAAAACTATGTATCATTTTCTTTTTACTTTGTGTTGGTCTATCACTTAAAATCCCAATAAAACACATTTAAGTTTGCAGTTGTAACGTGAAATAATGTGGGAAAGTTCAAAGGGGTACGAATACTTTTTCAAGGCACTGTAAGAGAAGTGGAGAAAAACTGGCAGGCGCAATACACCACTGAGACTTAGGCTAGGTCTACACGACGACATTTGTCGCGCAACATTTTGTTGCACCAATGTCGCGCGACAATTTTTATAATGGCAGTCTATGGTGTCGCACTGCAACATGCGACATGCTGCGACTGCGACACGACAGTCGCAAAAAATCCATTCAAGATGGATTTTTCTGCGACTGTCGCAGTCGCAACATGTCGCAGTGCGACACCATAGACTGCCATTATAAAAATTGTCGCGCGACATTGGTGCAACAAAATGTCGCGCGACAAATGTCGTCGTGTAGACCTAGCCTTAAAAGGGTTGCGTCACTTCAGTAAGTGACATTTATCATGTAGAGAAAGTTAATACAAGGCACTTACTAATGTATTGTGATTGTCCATATTGCTTCCTTTGCTGGCTGGATTCATTTTTCATCACATTATACACTGCTCGTTTCCATAGTTACAACCACCCTGTAATCCAGCATTGGTGGCCGTGCTTGCCAATAGAGGATGCCTGCGCCGATGACATCACCGAAAGAGAAGACGTCATCGGCGCAGGCGCACTGAGGGAGTTCTGAGGAGACGAGCCTCCTCATCTCAGAGCGCCTGCGCCGAATGAACAGAGGCGTGCGATTTTTAAAATGCTGACAGGGCCGGCCGTAGGAGATAGCGGCTGGCCCTGTCAATCAACACGACGAGGGGGCGGTTTTTTGCGGCGGCTACCAGCAAGTAGACGCCCTACTTGCTGGTAGAGACCTGATTTGCATATTATAAAACTTTGTTTTTATAAGAAACGGCTGAATGAAAGTAACACCATTATATTCTCATATATCGCACTATAAGGAATGTAACTAGCCCAAAAAAATGACTTTAGTGGGGTGACAGAAGCCCTTTAAGTAAAGTTGAGACCCCTTAAAGGGGCTACTACCTGGTAATTATTATTGATATAGCAGATCAGCGGAGGACCGACACCCAGGACCCCTCCTAAATCAGCGGTTAGAAGAGGCCGGGCACGCTGTGGCCTCTTCCTCTGGCAAGTGACATCACCGTAAATCAGTCACATGTCCTAGTGGCAGGTCAGCCCCATTGAAGTGAATGGGCTGAGCTGCAATTCCAAGCACAGCCACTATACAATGTACGGCGCTGTGCTTGGCGAGATGGCGGGAGCCAGATGCGCTGACCAGAGCTCCAGTGAGCACAGTGGCTCCCTGAAACACCTCATTGGTGTTGGGGACTTGGACCCCAGTTGATGTGATAATGATGACCTAGCCATAGGATAGGTCATCATTATCCATTACTGGAAAACCCATTTAAGGATGCAATCTATTTTGGTACTTAATGCTCTGTGTTTTTTCTTTAGTCTCCTTAGGCCTGATTTACACAAGCGTCGTGCTCGGTCAGGGAAACACCCCGAGCCGACCCCAGCTTCCCTAACCCAAACTGACAGCATCATGGTGATTTATAATACAGTCAGTTCCTATCTGATCACGGATGGATGATGTGAGTACAGTGCAATAGTTTATAGGGATGTTTACTCAGGATGTAATAGCGGATAGGACACGGCATGCCTGGGGGCTTCAGATCGCCTCCCGGCTGCCATGCCAAGTACTCAGCTCAGCACCCCCAATCCCTTCCCTCCAACTGCTCAGATGCTGCAATCACTATAGACATGTCCCTCAAGTTGCACGTGACCTGGTGACATATCACTTTTTGGGGGCAGTCATTGGTTGCAGTGGCACATGTGACCCCATCTGTGCCTGATGTCTACTTGCAGAGCTAGGAAGTCCAGAGAAGACAGCGGTGGACTCCTGGAGCCAGAACAGAACGTCGGGGATCACATAAGTATTTGTCAATCAACAGGTCCAGCAGGGTGGGAGTGGGGATCTAAAAATTGATATGGGATTGGACAACCCCTTTAAGGGAACTGGCTTATTTTAGGACATTATTTTTTTATCTCAATATTTCAAGCGCCATCACTTGTCTAATGTTCCTGCTGAAGTAGCTGTATGATGGCCTGGTAATTGTGAGAGGAGTGTCTTCACATTTTGGGGTACATATCATTGAATTAACTTTTATTCATTTTTTTAGGGGGGGGGCAGTGGAAAAAAAAAAAGCAATTACTTTGTTTATTCTATATTTCTGTGTTTTAGTACCTCTGCAAAATAAAAGCTAAATCATTTTTGCATTCGAAAAGCCATAACTGTATTAAAGGGTCCGCCTTACTGTATGAGCGCTTTTCTTGGGGGGGGGGGGGGGGAAGTTTTTTTTAATTAGCACTATTTTGGGGTAAAATTTAGAAAATAATAAGAAAAGAAAAAAAAGGAGGGGCCTTAAAAATAGGGAAAAACAGCAACTTTGCCATTGTTTTTGGGGACTTTTGGGGATTTACATTCTATGGGTCATTATAATTGACACAATACTACGTATCTATTTTTTTTATTTTTCTATTGTTAAACAGTAGATTAATGTTACCAAAAAAAGGGGTTCAATTTATTATTTTTATATTGCTGCCACGGTCACTATAGAGAACAGATCAGCATTGTGCTACAGCCGGATGTTTTCCATGCACAATGCCTTTTATAACCTCACAGTTAAATCAATTCATCTTCTGTGCCAACTGGGAAAATCCCCCATACAAATTTGAGCATTTTTCAGTGTGCTCAGGTTTGCAGTTGACTAATGGAAACCTCAAATGGGGGAGGCCAGTGAATCACACCATTACTATGCAGCACTGGGAATCTGCACTGGATTAGTCTGGGATTACAGCTGCTTCTTCCCACACTTGAAAGCATCTCCACTATTCTCCATCCTCATCCAACAATTTGCCTGCTTTCAGGTTCTGATCTATGTAGAAACTACTTCCAGTCAGTCATGTGTGCTTTCAATGGGCAAATATCAGGGTCCCTTAGTCTCAGAAGGTATACAATCATGCATCTGTATCATAGTTCCTCTGACAACTCTCCCTGGCAGCCAGTCTCTGTAAGACAGCCCTCCCATCTCAAATATAACAAAAGTTGCATTTGAAGAAACAAATACAAAGCAATTTTAAATGTGTTGTCCCACAAAAATATTCTAGTTTTCAAACCAGAATCTGCCTCTGAATACTTTAGTAATTGCATGTAATAAAAAATGTTGTATGACCACTGAGTTATTCAATATAATGTATCTGTATAACGCCACCTGCTGTTTGTTCTTTTCCTTATTTCTTTGTCCTGCTCAATGAGAAGGTCGCACATGCTCAGTTTCATCCATCAACTGCCTCCTGAGCTGCGATAGGGAGAGAGCTGCAGCAGAATGGACACGCCCCCTGAGCTGTGATAGGGAGAGCTGCAGCAGAATGGACACGCCCCCTGAGCTGTGATAGGGAGAGAGCTGCAGCAGAATGGACACGCCCCCAGAGCGGTGATAGGGAGAGAGCTGCAGCAGAATGGACACGCCCCCTGAGCTGCAGCAGAAAGGACATACACCCACCCCCAAACTGTTAGCGTGATATAAATCTAGCAGAGCAATTAAAGGGGACTGAATAGGAAGATCGCTGGATCCATGTGAGGTACAGGGCTGGTTCTAGCTTTGTGAAAAGCATCACTTACTCTGGAAGACATTCTACATTACACATTCATTTAAATTGAGTTTGATATTGTTGATATTGATAAAATTATTTGGCTGACTACTGCAATCCTGGGTATTTCCCTTCATGCAATCCGTGACAACAGAATGAAAGCTCCTTGAACACTGACCCCAAGGTTGCCACATACAATATTACAAAAGCACGCAAAATCCAGTGTATGCTGGATGACTCCTGCTATGCGTCTTAGTGGGAACAGATCTAGGTTGGAAGAAACCAGTTCAAACAGCAATCCCAAAGTGGAGAGGTCACTGCCTCCTGCAACATCAGTACATTCCTCTCCTCCTGCTGTCATCATTCCATTGCTCTAACTGGATATATACTAGTACAGTCCTGATAAAAGGTTTAAGACCACTTGAAAAATGGCAAAAAATCATATTTAGCATGGCTGGATCTTAACAAGGTTCCAAGTAGAGCTTCAACATGCAACAAGAAGAAATGGGAGTGAGACAAAACATTTTTTGAGCATTCAATTAATTGAAAATAACGATTTAGGACCACATGCCTTTATAAGGCCAAATCTGTGCAAAGATGTGGATTCATTGTCATTTTCTGTCAGATAGTCACACGTCGTGATGGCAAAGGCAAAAAAAACACTCTCCCTTTTTGAACGTGGTCGGGTTGTTGAACTGCATAAGCAGGGTCTCCGACAGCGCGCCATCGCTGCTGAGGTGGGACGCAGTAAGACAGTCATTTGGAATTTCTTAAATAATCCTGAGGGTTATGGAACAAAAAAGTCAAGTGAAAGACCCCAAATAATTTCACCAGCACTGAGCCGGAGGATCCAATTGGCTGTCCGTCATCAAGACATTGGATGATTCTCGACCCAAATTAAGGCCCTTACTGGTGCTGACTGCAGCCCCATAACCATCAGACGGCATCTGAGACTGAAGGGCTTCAAAAACAAAAAACTTCTTCAAAGACCTCGTCTCCTTGAACGCCACATAACTGCTCGTTTGGACTTTGCAAGAGAGCACCAAACATGGGACATTCAAAAGGTGGAATAAAGTTTTATTCTCTGATGAGATATTTTTTTACCTCGATGGTCCTGATGGTTTCCAACATTACTGGCATGACAAGCAGATCCCATCTGAGATGTTTTCTACGCGCCACAGTGGAGGCGGCGCCATAATGGTCTGGGGTGCTTTTTCCTTCAGTGGAACAATGGAGCTTCAGGAAGTGCAGGGGCGTTAAACGGCCGCTGGCTATGTCCAGATGTTGCAGAGAGCATTCCTCATGACTGAGGGCCCTCGTCTGTGTGGTAACAACTGGGTTTTTCAACAGGACAACGCTACAGTACACAATTCCCGCAGGACAAGGGACTTCTTCCAGAAGAATAACATCACTCTTTTGGCCCATCCTGCGTGTTCCCCTGATCTAAATCCAATTGAGAACCTTTGGGGATGGATGGCAAGGGAAGTTTACAAAAATGAACAACAGTTCCAGACAGTAGATGGCCTTCGTGCGTCAGTCTTCACCACTTGGAGAAATGTTCCCACTCACCTCATGGAAACGCTTGCATCAAGCATGGCGAAACAAATTTTTGAAGTGATAAACAATAACGGCGGAGCTACTCATTACTGAGCTCATGTTTGGAAGTTGGATTTCAGTTTTTTTTTTTGGGGGGGGGTTATTTATTTTTTGAGTTGTGGTCCTAAACTTTTGATTAGCTGAAAAACAGCCTGTTTCAGTTTATTTGTTGTTTTCATTGAATTGAATGCTCAGAAAATGTTTTGTCTCAATCCCATTTCTTGTTGAAGCTCTACGTGGAACCTTGTTAAGATCCAGCCATGCTAAATATGATTTTTTGCCATTTTTTTAAGTGGTCTTAAACTTTTTATCAGGACTGTATATACCTCCCTCTTCACACGCTGTCCTTTTTCCCAATATAAGCACAAGTAGACCGGTCACTGCCTGCAGCAACATGAGCACACTCCTCCCCCGCTATTGTCGTCATTCTCATCATTATATTTTATCTAACTGCTGTTGTATTTTCACTCACTTCATATACACTACGTTTATCTTTAAAGGAGTCTTCTGAGATTTTTTCAACTGATGAAGTATCCTCCAGATAGGTCATCAGTATCTGATCGGTGGGAGTCCAACACCTGGAAACCCCGCTGATCAGCTGTTTGAGAAGGCACTGGCACTCGCGGCCTTCTCACAGCTTTGCCTAGGCCATCTGATGTCATAGTTACATAGTTAATATGGTTTAAAAGAAAAAAAAAAAAAAAAAAAGACATACTGTAAGTTCAACCATGGAATAGGTGGGGACACGAATCCCAGAAGGAAGTGAGACTCAGATTTCCACACGTTTTCATAAGTATTAATGTTGTTTACTTTTAAGAATTCATTAAAACCACTTTTAAAACTGTCCCCTGTTCCTGCTGTGACCACGTCCTGAGGACGTCTATTCCACAGCTTCACCGTTCTTGCAGTAAAGAAGCTTTGACGCTTCCGGAGACTGAACTTTTTCTTCTCCAGTCGGAGGCAGTGCCCCCCTATGGCCCATTTATATACTTGTACAGGTTAATCAGCTGATTGACCTTGTGTGCTGTCATTTAATCTACCATCTACAAGGACACCCAAATCCTTCTCTATAAGTGATTCTCCCAGTGTTACATCACCAAGGACATATGAAGCACAGAGATTATTACTACCAAGATGCAGAACTTTACATTTATCCACATTTGCCAAGTTGATGCCCAATCCCTCAGAATGTCCAAGTCAGCTTGTAGTGTGTGGACATCTTCCATAGACTGCACAGTACTACATAGCTTAGTGTCATCTGCAAAAATAGAAATGGTGCTATTAATCCCGTCCTCGATATCATTAATAAATAAATTAAACTCTAATGCGGAATATAAAAGTTACGTTCATCAGTCACATTGCCTAGGCGCAGCTCAGCCCAGCCCCACTGAAGTGAATGAGGCTTTGCTGCAATACCAAACACAGCCACTATACAATGGACGGCGCTGTGCTTGGTGAGCAGAGAAAAGGCTGTGGCGTTACTGCGAGTGACAATGCCTTCTCAAACAGCTGACTGGCGGGGGTCCAAGGTGTCCAACCCCCACCGATCACATACTGGTAACCTATCGTATGGATTAAAAAAAAAAAAAATCTTGGAAAACCCCTTTAATACAGTCACTGCCCCCAGTAAGTTTAACATACTCCTCTTCTGCTGCACACATCTGATTAACAGCAGTGTCTTCTACCCCTGTGCAGGTGATGGAACATCCCATACATATACAGTATTGTTTCTAGCAATGCATAAGTCCTAAGGACGTCATCACTGACGGATGTAACGCTCATGAAAACGTATAAAAAAACAAAAAACACAAAAGTCCTGAGAATAGTGCAAATCATTAATTTTATTTTCCGTACAGAACATTCAGATTAACAATATAATCAAAAGCTTTTCTTCAAGCCAGACGAAAAAGGCACATTAAAAATAGAAATCTTCTTTAAAGTAACATTCATGACTCTGTACATGACCAAAATTCTTTAGTTTAATGATGAACGTAACAAAAGAAAACAAAATCAAGTATTTAAAAGTAAAAATATACAGTCCAATAAAATAAAAGCCTTTCCCCGGAAGCTTTTACTGACATTTCTGCATCAGGTCAAAGGCTTTAAGAGAAAAAGGACATTTCAAAAAACTCCTCAGTGGTCAAATTCAGAACCTCGGATATCAAGCAAATGCGGAATATATGAGTGGAAGCCCATCCGAGGCTTCCGGGCTGCTGTAAAACTACACACGGGTGCCCTGCTGGGAGTTGTAGTTTCACAACAACCGAGGAAAACCGTTCACCAACCCACATTGCACATTGTCCCCTGTGCAGTCTACACACTATGTATTATGTACTCTATTCACAACTGGAGCTGCATTCAGAATTTTCTGATCTCCTGCTCGGTTTCATTCATGCAACTATATTATGGCTCTGTGTTGTACGGAGGAGTAATAGAGCACCCACAGATGTGCATAGGTCCTTACAGTACCATCTGGATTTCTTCAATTTCACAAATGCAGGCATGTGGAGCAGTTGTATGACGTATAGCCTCCAGGGGAGACTGTCTCCAACATATGGCATCCGAAGGACCACTGTACAGTAATATGGGCCCACAGCGGAATCCATGTGCCACTGTACAGTTGCTGGTGGGGTGCATGAGACTGTATGGTGTGATTTTTGACTGTAATGCCTGCTGGTTCAGTGGTTGTGAAGAACGAGCTAAACTGCAGTGAACTCAAGGAGGATAAACTACATTCCCCCACAATGCATCGCACCATTGCATGACACATGTCTAAAGGTTATGACATCTTTGTGGACATTTTATTCCATCATTGTGTTTTACTCATTTTGGGGGGGATGCTCTAAAATTCCAAAAAAAATTAAGTTTTTCTTCTACAGCTAGCAGTTTCAGAGAAGAGCATCTACATACAGACCATTGCATTCTGGTTCACACTGAACCTGTCAGGAAGCTGCTCTGATGGCTGGACCTGTAGTCCTCATCACTGATCTCCTGACTGCTCATAAACACTCATTATAGGAAAGTTCTTATTATTTAGCTATAATGAGTGTGTGTGAGTTGTCAGTAAAGTACAGCTAAGCGCTACAGACCCAGCCGTCAGTGCAGCTCCCTGACGGATTTGGTGTTAAGCAGAGAATAATGGTGGGTTTACACAGGTCGGGGAGCAGCTCTGCATTTACATGCAGCAATCACCTCCATACTTGCCTGCACAAATGACAATTTCACCACCATGAATGAACGTTTCGCTTGTTCATGGGGTGATCAGCTGAATCTTTAGACAGGAAGGTTTGTCCCGTAAAATCTGCACGTCTATCGGGCCGTATAAACCTGCCATAATAGTCTTGTAGATGCACCGAAACTGATAACTTGAATATAGACTACCTGAAAAACTTTCCTCAGAATAAGTAAAATTCAATGAAAACAAAAGTCCCCAAAGGTGTCCATAGTCTTAAAGGTTCAGTTCACACTAGAAGTAAGGGAGTCCTTCAGGATTTTGGAGTACTGTAACTGCTGTGAAAAATTCCAGAGCCCCCACAAAAAACCTGATGGGTCCCATTAAAGTCAACAGGGTCCCTCAGCTTTCACTATTACCCAGGCTCTGGTGTGAACAGAACCTAAGCTGTCTGTTCTGTTAGTGTGACTGACCCAAAGCGGACCACAGCAAAACCAGAGCGATATTCTGAATGCAGCATTACTACAACTGGAGTAAGATAAGATGCTACTCCGTGGAGCCCAAATTCAAGATCAGCACAAAATGAGTATCTTCTAAGAAGATCGAAAGTGGAGCAAGTTGTGGTCACACCACATTGAGTTCGTGCTCCTTTAATGTGTTCTGCCATATCTGTATCTGGTGCAGGAAATCTTTGAAGCATGTAGTAATGCAAACGAGTGCATCTCGTTACCAAAGCACAGAAGACAGTATAAAGTATAACACAAGAAACAGAAACCAAAGCTTAGCAACCCTGCTGCACTCTGTACCTAGATACACTGGCCAGAGTGCTGCTCCACGTGTGCGCGCTCTGTACATGTACAGACATGTCCGTGAATTGTTGCTGTGATGCACAAAAGTACAACAAAATAAATGTAATAGGCATCATAAAGCACATAGGATAATACCTCGGATGATGACTGAGCAACCTCCGTGTAGGTACGGACAATGGAAACTATGTATGGGTCTGCCAAAACCAGATTTCACAATACAAACGGTAGACATTTTTAAAGGGGTTTTCCGGGAGTAAAATACTGATGACCTATCCTCAAGACCAGTCATGCTCCACCTCCGGCCCTCCAGCTGTTGCAAAACTACAACTCCCAGTATGCCCGATCAGCCTACAGCAGGGCATGGTGGGAGTTGTAGTTTTACAACAGCTGGAGGGCCGCAGTTTGAGCATCCCTGCTCAAGACTACCAGCCCCCCCACCGCTCAGCTGATTGAAGAGGCTGTGGTGCCCCATTCAGCACAGGGGCCTCTGCCTAGTCCAGTGAAGTCACATCCATTGGTCCCGCGTCCTTTGAGCAGCTCAGTCCCATCCACACTAATGGCTTTGCAGCCAATACCAGGCCGCGACGGTGACCAGCCGCGATGCTATGGAGGCTGGTCACCCTCACGGCCTGCTATTGGCTCCTCCCCCCGCTGCCGGATATTTTGATCCGCACGACGGAGAAATGCAGCGGCGGCCATGCAGCAATCCGGAGGGACACGGGTGCCGAGTATCGTCTATAGGAGGGGCAGCTGTTCTACTGGATAACCCCTTTAATAATGTAATTGTGAAATCTAGTGATACAAAGATTTACCAGCAAAATAAAACGTAGAAAAACAAAACGCCCGTAAATATAAGGCATTTATATTGATGTCTGGGAAGGCTAGGCGGATGTCACCCAGCTTTCCTGGAGGCAAGAATGACAAGTCTGCCTAGAGAAGCAATTCCCTATACCTGTACTGCTGCGGGAGCTGTAATGGCAGCCATGTTATCCGTCACCCAGCTTTTCTAGAAACAGTATATAAGAATTGAGAGATACTGATACGCAGCTGTCTGAATGCGGCTGAGCTGCATTTTTTTGGGTACATAATGTCCATTGCTCTTCTGAGAAATGTGCACATTTCTCAGAAGCAGCTTCCTGGCCAATACCCAGTAACAATGATGTAACATACAGTCCGGGGTGAGTCAATATATTCTTGTCTAATCTTCTATACAAAATAAGTATATTCATAAGACTACGACAAATTCCTTAAAGGGAGCCTGTCAGCATGAAATGCAGTGTAATCTGCAGGCAGCATGTGATAGAGCAGAAGGAGCTGAGATTTAGCAAGACCGGCCTTAAAGGAATTATCCAATACTATAAACCCCCATATACTTACCCCGGGCCGCTCCTGGTCCCGGCATCGCGGGAGACACTGGATGTTTTCATTAGCGCACAGGGAACAGCAGCAGTGGCGGTGCAGGGACCAGGAGCGGAGTAAGTATATTCACAGTGAGGGGCCCAGCACATGGGGGGGCAGTTTATGGTACTGGATAACCCCTTTAATATCCCCTGCGCTGCCCAATTTATGACGAGACGCAGGTCGGCAGACCTGGGCACTGAAAACAGAAACCTGCGCTAGCTCTGAGCAAACCAAACTAGTGTAAATGTAGTTATTTATATTATGCACTTATATAGCGCTACTATATTCTGCAGCGCTTTGCAGACATTCGCATAAATCGGTCCCCAATGGGGATCACAATCTAAGTATCTGGTCTCGGGTATTGACCACACCCATTTCCCCACCATTGTCACGCCCCCTTTTGGAGTCACGTGGGCGGTCCTACACCATGACTTACAGCTGTGACCGCATGGCCAGGACCGCCCACTGGACTCAAACTGCTGCTCTATAACATGCTGCAGACTGCATGTCCAATATGACAGGTTCCCTTTAAAGAGAAACTGGGACCTTCTATTTTTCTTTAGCTTCTTAGGAATCAATTCAGATGGGGGGGGGGGGGGGTGTAACGGAATGGAGACAGTCCACAGCAAAAGGTTCACGTAAATAGAATTGTTTTTTGCAGCTTTTACAAAAGATCATACCCTGAAAACTGCAGTTTGGCATCCGCAGCTTCTTCTCTAGTGCTCTCCCAGTCAGTGCAGACAGAGTAAACACATAAAAGAGCCGAAATCTCATTTTAAAGCCTTGAAGGAATATGTTTAAAAAAAAAAAGCTGCTGTGTTGGCTTCAGTAACAGGTAGGCTTTAATGTTTGGCGCCACTTATGAAGACGCTGGTGCCTGAAGTTTAAAGCTGACGGTAGGTTGCAGGGCAAAAGACGCTGGTGCCAGAAGTAACACCCAATGACAACCAATGAAACATAGGCCGTCGGTGCAGTCCTGAAGAACAGAGGTCAGCGGGAGGGACAATGCAGGTCTGGATGGAGCAGAAGGTCTCGTTCCATGTAATGTTATCCTGTTACGTAATGTACAACGTGATCCGAGCGCAGAGTTTACCTGAAGCGTCTTCCAAAGAAGCAAGATGATTCCAGATCGATGAGGATTAGTAAGCGGAAGCGTTAAATGATGGCCTCGTGTTCATCTCTGTAACTGGGAGGTAAAACAAAAATACGTTAGTCTGGAGATACGGTGGCCGAGGTTCTGATTCTGGAGTCCCGCAATGGCCTACTCATGCAATGTCAGGAGCAATGAGGCTAAACACTGCAGGAATGCAAGCGGTCATCTGCTAATTAACCGTAATTCTGAAGATACGTAGGTCTGCAGAAAATAAAAATATGTTCAAAAAGATATTAGGGGTCATCTATCAAACACCTGCATTTTATGCCATCTTTGAAAGTCCCCTGCGCTGCTGGAGGATACGCTTAATTTTTAGGCACAGGCAGAGTCATAAATCAGGCGTATCCTCCACCAGTCCGTGCGCCTGCTCTGAAGTCTACTCCAGCCCCTGACCAGAGTAGACGTCAATTGTCATTTGCTGGGGCACATGGCCCCGAATCCAGCGCTTCCCAGTGTTGAGCGCAGCGAAAAAACAAACACTCAGAGGCGCATTTAAATTTAGGCGCAAAAGGGCTTAAAAAGTCGCAAAACTAGACTGGGCAAATTTTTGTATGCCACAAACTAGTACAGGGAGTCATAATAAATGGCCTCCATTATGTTTTTTATTTATTTTTTTTATGACACTGCAGCTGTAAACTTTATGGCGGTTGCGATAAATGGGAGTTCATTGACCGAAGTTAATGGACACATTGCATAAATAACACGCAGAAGCCGCCCTCCCCCATATGTGTTAGGCTACTTTCACACTAGCAGCAGGATGGATCCGACAGGGTGGACCCGACAGGCTGTTCACCCTGTTGGATCCGTCCTGCCGCTATTTCGTCGTGCCACCGGACGGCTGCTCCGTCCCCATTGACTATAATGGGGACGGGGTAGGAGCTCTGGCGCAGCACGGCAGTGCATGGCGAAAGGCCGCCGGACTAAAAAGTACTGTATGTCAAACTATAGTCCGGCTGACCTCTCACCGCGAACTGCGCCGGAGCACTGCCCCCGTCCCCATTATAGTTAATGGGGACGGAGCGGTGGTCTGGTGAAATAGCGGCCGGACGGATCCGACAGAGCAAACAGCCTGTCGGATCCGTCCTGCCGCTAGTGCGAAAGTACCCTTAGCCAATTTTACAGACAAAATGTATGCATGGGCATGCAGCAGTACAGAGCCACCACTACATTCCCTGCCTTCTGCTGATCACCGTCCCAGTCAACACAGCAAAGCTGAACAGCCAGCTGCAGAAAACTGAAAATATCAGCTCATCGTGTGGGCTCTACCGGCCAATTAGAAGTAAAAAATAAACTAATTTTTCATTTATAATTAAATATTGCTATCAATACAATGTGATTTTCTGATGATACATTCAGTTTAAAAGGCATCTGTCAGCAGTTTTGTACCTATGACACTGGCTGACCTGTTACATGTGCACTTGGCAGCTGAAGGCGTCGGTGTTGTTCCCATGTTCATTTGTGCCTCCACTTTAATTGACAGGGCCAGGCAGTGTAAACATCGTTATTTCACCAACGCTTGCATCACATTTCTAGACGTGTTGCATGAACTTCAGTTATAGAGCACAAGAGACGTGCAAAAAGTAGCTAGGAGGCGGTGCGGCCGGCGGAGCAGCTAAAACAGGTTCAACCGCCATAACGAGACTTATGTATGTGTATATATATATATATCTCCATGTGATGTGTACGTTTACATCTCTATAGCTGGGAGCAGGCGCCTCTGATCACCACAGTCCATCAACTCTCCATTGCCATAGAGATCAATTGCAAGGTTAGAGACTTGTCGTCATAGTTCTATAAGTTACCAAACATTTGTCAGACCCTGTAATGAATATTTACATGCAGAGCAGCACAATACAGCGAGCCACGGCCTCCAGGGGACACGAGGATCGTTCTGCTCTGGTCACATTCAATGGTCTACAAGCAGATCTGGGAGATCTCAAAATTTTAAGAACATGACTAAATTGCTGCCCCTGTAATATATGGACGGGATCAGTGGTGGCGTGCAACGTATCTAAAAAGGCTTGTGTGATAACAGGAAGCCACGACGCTGATGTGCACAGAACCCACGGCAAGTAACCAGAGCCGTGTGGTTGTTCTATCAGTCAATCTATATCTTTCTTTATCTGCATATTTGTAATGTTACTCAGAAGCTCGGATCAGATATCAGAAACTTTCCCATGAAGCTGCTTGCAACAAGCCCATGACCCTCCCTAAAGATTACGGATGCTTGACCTGTGGATCTTGGTGGTCATACTCTTAGGACTGTGACAAATGAAGTCTCATCCCCTCCTGATGCAGCAGATCTAAATCTCTGAATCTAATATATAAGTGTGTGTGTGTGTGTGTAGGTGTGTGTGTGTGTAGGTGTAGGTGTGTGTGTAGGTGTAGGTGTGTGTAGGTGTAGGTGTAGGTGTAGGTGTAGGTGTAGGTGTAGGTGTAGGTGTAGGTGTGTGTAGGTGTAGGTGTGTGTGTAGGTGTAGGTGTGTGTGTAGGTGTAGGTGTGTGTAGGTGTAGGTGTGTGTAGGTGTAGGTGTAGGTGTAGGTGTGTAGGTGTAGGTGTGTAGGTGTAGGTGTAGGTGTAGGTGTAGGTGTAGGTGTGTAGGTGTAGGTGTGTGTGTAGGTGTCCGGGGAGGTTTTAGACCAGGTCTTAGTTCTCTAGGAAGTATTGTTCCTGAGATATTCCCAAAAAATGCATTAGCCAGTAGAAGTCTGGTCACATGACCGTTATCAGCCAATAGAAGCTTGCAGGCAGACCGCACATCGCCAGCACTTAATAGAAAATGCCTATTCTTGTTCGCAATTGTGGACAAGAATAGGACATGTTCTATTTATTTTTTCGGGATCGAAAGTGCAGACCCGGAAATGTGGGTCCGCATTTCCGGATCCGGCCCGCACATAAAAATGAATGGGTCCGCAATTCCGTTCCGCAAAATGCAGACGTGTGAATGGAGCCTTAAGGGGCAGGCTGCAGTGGAGGTCACAGTTAAGGGGACGATCTGCTATGGAGGTCAGTGTTAAGGGGCAGATTGCTGTAGAGTAGAGGCCACTGTTAAGGGGACGCAGTGTTGTGGAAATAACTCTTAAGGAGATGGGGTACTGTGGAGGTCACTAATTAAGGGTTGGGACGCTGTGGAGGTCTCTTAATGGGGCAGGGAACAGTGGAAGCCACAGCTAAGGGGACGGTCTGCTATGGAGGTCACTGTCAAGGGGGTGGGGTGTTGTGGAGGTCACATTTTAAGGTAACGAGCTCTGAGGAGGTCACCGTTAAGGGGGAGGGTTATTGTGGAAATCACCGTTAAGGAGACTGGGTACTGTGGAGGTCACTAATAAAGGGCCGGCCGCTGTGGAGGTCACCTGAGGAGGGGACTGTGGAGGCCACTATTAAAAGGGCGGCGGGGTAATGTGAGGTCAATGTTAAGGGAGCAGGGTACAGTGGAGGTCACTTAAGGAAGCAGTCGCTGTGGAGGTCTCTTTTAAGGGGGCTGGGAATGGTGGAGGTCAGTGTTAAGGGGCGGGTGCTGTAGAGGTCACCGTTAAGGGAGTGGAGTGCTGTGGAACTCGCTACTAAAGGGGCAGGCTGCTGTGAAAGTCAAAGTTAAGGGGGTGGGCTGCTGTGGAGGTCCTTCTGCTAGTAAAGATAGCTACTGGAAATTTATGGGTAAGTTCATACAGAGTATTTTCTATGCTGAAATTTTTTTAAAAATAACCTGATGCAGAATTGTTTTTCACAATAAATGTGGTTTTTCATCCTGCCCATTTTCAATAAGAATTCTGGATGGAATCCACCTCAAGAATGGACAGGTCACTTTATCGTGGTGCAGTTATAAAACTACATGTAGAAAAACAAGCTGTAAAATTTAACAAGCAGATTCCCCATTGAAATCAAGGGGGAAATTCTGCATACATTTTTGGTGCAGATTTTAGGCATGGAATCCATGCCCAAATTCCTTTTTGGGAACATATCCTATATCTGCCCAAGTCATTATAAAAAATAAAATAAAAATTCAGGTACTTTGATATTAATCACCTATCCTCCGATCAGTGGTTTTGGCAGCTTTCGGCACGGGAAACTATACAGCACACAAAGGCTCCGTCCACTAGGGGAGATTTATCACCTCCTTTGCAGCTGAAAAGTGGCATTAAAAAAAGTCACATGTGGGACCTTTTAAAAACTTGTCATATGTCCCACTTTTCGTCATCCTCGCCAATTTTCTGAAAAGGGGTGCGGCAATGGCAGATAAGAGGATGTGATCAGTCGCCCCAACAAATTTATCTTCATTTAGGCTAGTTTTCTGGCGTAAACTAAGTCGGAGGTCTACGGCAGCTCTGAGCCGTCATAGATTTCTGATTAGGTACACCTAGTCATAAATTAGGCGCATCCTCTGGCAGCGCAGGGGATATCAAGAAAGCCGCAAAAAAAGCCGGTCATGGAAAATCTCCCCCCGTCTGTAGTTTCCAGCCCTGGCGTACTGAAGCTTAGCTCCTATTCAGTCGAATAGAAGTTGAGCTTCAATACCCCAGCACGGCCACTGCACAGTGGGTGGAACTTTTGCTTTTGGCTCTGTCCACTGTATAGGTTCCGTGCCACTGGCACGCTGCAGTATTTTTTCTGGACAAAAACCCGGAACAATAGCGCACTTGCCGGATCCAGCATTCATTTCCATAGAGATGTATTATTGCCGGATCCAGTACTAAGTGTTCGGGAAATTGCCGCATCGCCGGATCCGGTTTTCCGGTCTGCGCATGTGCCGGGATATAGGAGGAGCGATTTTCGCATTTGATCTTTGAAAACAAATTAAAATACCAGATCCGTTATATCACCGGATCAGTCTAACGGATCCGGAAAACAAGGATATCCGTTTGTATACAGTTTGCCGCATCCGGCAGGCAGTTCCGTTCTAACAACGCTAGTGTAAAAGAACCCTTACAACGCAGCATTAGCACATTTTCTATAGTGAGTATGGCACCATTGTATTTACTTTATTACTTGTGTTTGCAGAGTAATCTTGCATTGTGTTTGCTTTCAGCCGTGGCGTGACGTGAGCACTGGGATGTTCTGAGTAACCCCAATTTAAATTTTTTTTTTCTTCTCTCTCAATATATAAATAATCTCAATGCCACACAGCGAACATTGTAAATAAATTCCACAAAATAAATGTTAAAACTGCCGTTTTTTTTATCTTTTCCCAAAAATAAAATTATAAAAAAAGTTAATACATGTACCCTAAAATAGTTAAATTTTTTACAACTTATCCCTCAAAAATCAAGAAAAATATTTAGAAGAAAAAAAAAAAAAGTTAAAAAATAAAAATAAATTATGACTGCTGGAACAGAGAGGGGGGGGGGGGGAAATTAGTCATGTCACTAAGGGGTTACAAAAAATGCACGTACGTCCCCAGCAGTGTGCGCCAATAATATTTACTTTAGACAAATTCAAAAATCTACAATGAAAAAAAAAAAAAAAAAAAAGGTAACATTCTCGGGAGGGTTTTTCCAATTTTAATGTGACTATTAGGGCTCATTCAGACGGACGTATGCTGTCCGTAAAAATGTGATCTTTTTTTGGCAGACCGTTCGGCATGTCTTCAAAAAAACGGATTGCATTTTTTTTTGCTGATTCATAGACTTCAATAGGGCCATGTCCTGATTTTCACTGACAAGTATAGGACATGTTTATTTTTTTTGCTGAGCCGCGCAATGGAAGAAAGGGGCCCCATAGAAGTGAATGGGACAGCATCTAATCCGCAAAAAAAAAATGGATCCGCATTTTTGCAGACAGCATACGGCCATCTGAATAAGCCCTTAGGAGGTTAAACTCCATAGGCGTTATACAGGCACCTATTTAGGGCGACGTGTGGTGCAACATTTCATGTAATGTATCTCTATGGTGTCACAATGCCACATGCTACAATGCATTGCGACAGTGGCAAAAAATCCAGACATGCTGAATTTTGTGCTGCAAGTCGTCCGCGGCGTTCACTTTTCTGACTTCAGTACAAGTCACATGTGACTTAGTTGTCACAGCCAAAACACTGCTCTAAAATAGTCGCACCTGAGGTTTCCCCTTGGCTCAAAAAATTGCACGTGCGATTCCAGGTTCTGGTGTACGGATGGGTTTGGATGCCATCAAGACTTTCCGTCAGGCCCTACAGCTCCATAGTTTAAAGCAGCATGTTGTCCTTAATGACTTGGGCGACATCTGCTGGTGGAGGAGCATACTGCTCGTACCCAGGTGAATTTGCAGGCAAGTCTACCAGTGCAATACCATATAGGATATGTCCACACCTCTAGGAAATGCTGTGGATTTTTTGTGCATTTTCCAGCAGCAGCAAAGTGGATGACCCAACAAAAGCACCCAAAAGCGGTGTAAAAATCTGTGTAAAATTTAAGTCTGCAGCATGTCAATTACGGAATTCTGCTGAGGGTGAAATCAGGGACAAATGCATAGCAAAAACAGCATAATAAAATCCACATGCAGCAGTTTATGCCACAAACAGGGGCTCTAATGGTTCTCGTTTTACTTCACACCTTGTTTTTGCACCCGGGTGTGAGGAGGGAGCAGATGCCATACAGGTCAGAATACGCCCAAGTTCCTTCATGGCAGACAGAGAATCGCCAGGGTTTACGCGGTGATTAAAGGGAGTCTTTCACGCAGATTCACTTTATTAACAGTGTTATGTCCACTGCGTCCCCCCTATTAAAACGGTGCTTACTGTTTGTTCCTTGCTAGCATCATTGTGGAGAAAAACAAACACTTAATCCGCATGCGAGTCTGAAGGTGCCCAGGGGCGGCGTTACAACGGCCGGTGCCCAGGCCCCTGGGTCATTTTCATACGAAGGCACTCCCCCTCTGCTGCGTCTGCCTGCCCTTAATCTCTGTTCTAACCTCCCTCCTTTGTCCGTAATCCCGCACATGCGCCGATGAACGCGATATCGGCGCATGCGCATTAAATGAGCACTGTCGGGCCGGGGCATCGCAGTTTAGCGTGCGCATGATTACGGGCGGGAGGTTAGAACAGAGACTAAGGGCAGGCAGACGCGGCGGAGGGGGGGTGCCTTCGTACGAAAATGACCCAGGGGCCTGGGCATCGGCCGTTGTAACGCCGCCCCTGGGCACCTTCACAGACTCATTTGCATGCGGATTAAGTGTTTTTCTCCATAACGATGCTAGCAAGGAACAAACGGTAAGCACTGTTTTAATAGGGGGGATGCCGTGGACAAAACACTGTTATTAGGATAATAGGGTGAATCTGCGTGAAAGACTCCCTTTAACCAGTCACCAATATGATGCTGCAGAATTACAGTGCATTCAGAAAGTCTTCAGACTCTTCATTATTTTTATTTTTTTTTACATTTTGTTATGTTCCGGCCATGGGCTAAAATATAGAAATATAAAGTTTTGCCCATCATTCTGTGTTTAACCCATAATGGCAGAGTGAAAACAGAATTTTAGAAATTTGCAAAGGAATAACTAAAATTTCACAAGGGCATTAGTATTCAGACCCTTTTCTGTGAGACTTGAAATTTAGCTCTGGGGCCTCCCATATCTCTTGATTATCTTTGAGATGTTTCTACAACTCCCTTGGAGTCCACCTGTGGTAAATTCAGGTGATTGGACATGATTTGGAAAGACACAGCCCTGTGTCTATAAGGTCTCACATCTGACGAAGCATATCAGAGCAAAAACCAAGCCATGAGGAGGAAAGAGCTGCCTGTAGAGCTCAGAGACAGGGTTGTGTGGAGGCAGTGACCTGGAGAAGGGGGACAAAAGAATTTCTGCTTCACTGAAACTTCCCAGGAGTATAGTGGTCTCCACAATTCTTAAATGGAAAAAGTTTGTAACAACCAGGACTCTTCCTAGAGCTGTCCGCCCCACCAAACTAAGTCATTGGGTCACACTGGCTGAGCTCCAAAGATCCTGTGTGCAGATAGAGGAAACTTCCAGGCAGACAACCGCCACTGCAGCACTCCACCCGACTGTAAGAAACAAGATTCTCTGGTCTCCAACGTCATGTTTGGAATAAACTCGGCACTGCTCATCACCTGCCCAATACCATCCCTACAGTGAAGAATGGTGGTGGCAGCATCATGCTGTGGGGACAGGGAGACTGATCAGAGGGAAAGCCGAATGGAGCAAAGTACAGAGACATTCTTTATGAAAACCTGACCCAGAGTGCTATGGGCTAAAGCCACAAGACAAAGGCCCTAATCACACAGCCAAAACAAAACTGTGGTTTAGGGAGAACTCTGTGAATGTCCTTGAGTAGCCCAGTCAGAGCCCTGACTTGAACCCAATAGAACATATCTAGAGACCTGAAAATGTATGTCCACCATGGTGCTCATCCATCCTGACAGAGCATGAGAGGATCTGCAGAGAAGAATGGCAGAAAATCCCCAAATCCAGGTGTGTAAACCTTGTGGCTTCATCCCCAAGAAGCCTGGAGGCTGTAATCACTGCCAAAAGGTGCTTCATCTAAGGGTGCTTTCACACTAGCATTGCTGGAGACCGGCAGGCAGTTTCGTCGTCGGAACTGCCTGCCGGATCCAGCAATCTGTATGCAAACAGATACCATTTGTAGACTGATCTGGATGCGGATCTGTCTCACAAATGTATTGCAATACAGGATCCGTCTCTCTCCGGTTGTCATCCGGAAAAACGGATCCGGTATTTATCTTTTTCACATTTTTAAAAGGTCTGCGCGTTCAAAACAGGATCCGTTTTTCCGAGACACTTTGGGCCGGATCCGGCATTAATGCATTTCAATGTAAAATAATACCGGATCCGGCATGTGTTGCGGAATTTTGGATGGAGAAAATACCGCAACATGCTGCTGTATTTTCTCCGTCCAAGAACCGTACAGTGACTGAACTGCAGACATCCTGATGCATCCTGAACACATTGCTCTCCATTCAGAATGCATTAGGATAAAACGGATCAGTTTTCCCCAGTATTGAGCCCCTAGGACAGAACTCAATAACGGAAAAGAAAAAAGGTATGTGGCCAAATGCAGCACCTCTAAATTTTTAGAACCTCAGTTGAGCCAGCTACCAATCAAATGGACTTAGACGAGCAACTTCATAACCCAATTCCCGGTGCCAGATGTCCAACCAATCAATTGGCCAGCCGCACTAAGCTCAACCAGGAGGCAATGAACTGCGGGAGGTAGACCTCGCTTCTCTCGGCCATGCACAGTCCCTGCGACAGTCCAGACACAAGCCTCTACTACTCCAGCCGCTCCGGCCTTTCCCTCTGCTGCAGGCAGCAGTAAGAAATCAGTGAGCAGGCTTGTCTTCTCCGCCGCCTGCTTTCATGTGGTTGTAGACCATATCTGCTCCAGCCTCACATCCGCTTACAGAAAAAGTAGGTCGTTATGTTCTACATAAAGAGAACCCGAATGAACGTTCCCTCCCCAAAAAAACAGAAGCCAGCGTTAAATGGTTTATCCACGATAAGTCTGCTTTATTCTTCCCCAGTAACAGCGCCACTCTCCTCTGTGGCCGAGACCAAACTGCAATACCAGGAATAAAGCAGTCTCTCTCTCCAAACCCATACAGTCCTTTTAATATCTTAAAGAGGACCTCTCACCTCTCCTGACATGTCTGTTTTAGTAACAACTTGCATCCCCCCTGGAGCTTCCCTTCTTATAACTGTGTTGTGCCATTGCTCTATTATTCCGGATAGAAGCTATGCATGAATTACTAGCAGTTTACACTGGAGGTCCGGCTGGGCGCTATCAGTTGAGGGGGAGGGGGTTTCCCTGCACAGTCACTGATTGGATGGTAGTAGACTGTGCAGGGACCCCCCCTCGTAACACTCATCTGGACCTTTATGGCAAACCGCTAGCAACTTCTAGTAGCAATAATAGAGGAATGGCACAACAGAGACAAAAGAATAGATATTACATGGGGGATGTAAGCAGTTACTAAAGCAGACATGTCAGGGGAGGGGACAGCTCTTCTGTAACCTGCATTGCTAAGCAAAAATTACTCTAGGCTCATGCAGTATTGTTTTATTACTTACATGGTGCGGTAGCGGACGCCTCTTTTGGAATTATAAAATCTGCACCCGAAATAGGCCGCTGCCAAGAGGCCAACTGTCAGCACGATACCTCCTATGAAGCTGCCCAGATCAAATCCAGAAGTCTTCTGTAAAGAGGAGGACATAGAACCTGGAGAAATACAATAAAGAAATTTAATAAATTAAAAGAAAACCAGGCACCAGTGACCTGAGGCACTTACTCCGGGGGTTCAGAGCGGGTCCGAATCACCATCCACATCAGAGCGCACATCTGAGGCTGAATACCGCCAGCTGTGTGAATACGTGGGGATATGAGATGAGCCCATTATAACTACGTGCAATTACTTTCACCTGTCCAGGGGCCATAAGCCCATAGAGTTTGGAAGGATAAGTGGAGGTCCAACTACTGGACCCCACCGACCGAACCGTGGTTTACCTGCAGGAACGGTCTTTTCTTTATGACTTGACAATTATGAGTTTTCTTGCATTGCTTATTATAAAACGGATTCTCCTTTCCTCTCAGTTTCTGTATGTTGTGAGCACGTTCGCCATCATGTGTGTTGGAGATTTTTAAGATGTTGTCCAAATTAGGCCCCCATGCACACAGCCGGATGCTGAACTATTCATTTTAAATAGGGCAGCAAAAACTGCGCATGTCTGCATCGCTGCTGTGATCTTCTAGCAGTAACATATGCTTTAAAGCTTATGGACACTTGGGGGCAATATCTTTATTTTTTATTATGGCATTCTACTTACCAGTATTTTGGGCTAAAAATCCTTTTATCACTTGGCTTTCATTACAAATTTTCAGCCATGTTTCCAGTATACCGGTCTCTGCAGGTTCTGTGTTTACATTGAATCCTGTCATCTGAAGGCTCATGTGAAACCTTTATCTGCGATTTCCTGAAGCTCACTTATTTAAGTCACATTCTTATCAGTGTGACAGAACTGAGTATTTATGAGCTGCCAAGCTCAGATAATCAATTAACCTCTATAGTACAAAACTGCTGGGAAATTTTAATACAGACCAAAAAAAGATTTAGCCCAAAATGAGTAGAATACAATAAAAAAAATTGCCCCGAAGAATGCAATAAGAAAATTTACCCCAAAGGTGTCCACAGCCTTAAAGGGATTCTGTCACCAGGATTAACGATCTGTAGATATTTATATGTGCCCATTAGTCTTCATGCAGTGTTTACAATGATCCCTCTGTTTATGCTCTGTGTGCCTTATATTCTTATAAAAAGCGATCTTATTCATATGTAAATCACCTCTGCCCGGAGCCCAGCGCCGCCCATCGATCCGGAGCCCAGCGCCGCCCACTAAATTTTTTTCACTGCACTATCCTGACGTCATGTAATCTCTGCTCCGTAGTCTCGCGCAGGCGCTGGCTCCTTGCGCACCCCGATCAGACCGGAAAAGACTCTGTGCAATGCAGTCTTAGGCGGAGGAATCTTCTGGCAGCACGCGCGAGACTACGGAGCAGAGATTACATGACGTCAGGATAGTGCAGTGAATATAAAGTGGTAGGCGGTGCTGGGCTCCAGGAGATCGTGGGACAACCCCTTGGGCTCCTGGCAGAGGTGATTTACATATGAATAAGATCGCTTTTTATAAGAATATAAGGCACACAGACCATAAACAGGGGGATCCTTGTAAACACTGCATGGAGACTAATGGGCACATATAAATATCTACATATCGTTAATCCTGGTGACAGAATCCCTTTAAATCCTGTAAAATAAGCAGTAAAATATGTTCTTTACATGCACTAAAGGGCCTTTCATTATATATTATGTACCGTGTTTGCTGAGGCTTTGCAGCAGACACTGCAGTAGATGATCTGTGGAGACTGGCAAATCCGATCCACAGTCAGACGTGCTGTTAAAGCAGCATTCTGGTTATACTAAGGTATGCCCTATCCACAGGTTAGGGGGGAGCTCTACCACTGGGACCTCCACCGATCATAAGTCAGTCATTTTGATCAGTTCCGGTTTGGGTGCCAAGACCCCAAAGATTCCTGAAATAAAAGGGACAAAACCTCAGCTGAGCTTTTTTTCCCTTCATTTTTCTCCTCAGAGAGACAACTGAACAGTCTACAACTCAAATGAGGGGCAGAGGACCCCTTCATTTATGTAATAAGTGGGGGTCTCACCACTGGGCCCCACACAAGGATGAAAATGTCACTGTAAGTCAGGGAAAGTAGTAGCGATCATACAGGTTAATATAAAGTCTGTCTTAGGGGTGGGCGATATAGACGATATGCGATATAAATAATATAAATTTGGCCAACAACGGCACGCACCATGTTCTCCTGAGCCGGCACAATGGAGAAGGAGGGAGCCCCTCCCTCCCCACTGTGTGCGGCTGCCGCTGACCACCAATGAGAACAGAGAGGAGGAGGAGGGAGGGGCTGTGGCCACTGCGCCACCAATGAGAACAGAGAGGAGGGGGAGGGGCTGTGGCCACTGCGCCACCAATGAATATAGTTAAAGGGGGTCTGCACTTTCATTTAACTGATGATCTATCCTCTGGATAGATCAGCTTCTAATCGGTCGGGGTCCGACACCCGGGACCCCCGCCGATCAGCTGTTTGAGAAGGCAGTGGCGCTCCAGCAGCGCCGTGGCCTTCTCACTGTTTACCGCCGGGCCGCCCGCCCACTGACGTCACGACTTGTATCAACTAGAGTGGGCGCGGCTAAGCTCCATTCAAGTGAACAGAGCTTAGCCGCGCCCACTCTAGTTGATACAAGTTGTGACGTCAGTGGGCGGGCGGCCTGGCGGTAAACAGTGAGAAGGCCGCGGCGCTGCTGGAGCGCCGCTGCCTTCTCAAACAGCTGATCGGCGGGGGTCCCAGGTGTCCGACCACCGCCGATTAGAAGCTGATGATCTATCCAGAGGATAGATCATCAGTTAAATGAAAGTGCAGAACCCCTTTAATATGCCTGAATACAAACATAGCCTGCATGTGCCGGCCATATCCCATACCAGGCCTCTGACTGCACGCTGTGATCCACCGCAATTAACCCCTCAGGTCCTGATGGGTTAATTGCAGCGGATCATGGCGCGCAGTAAGAGGCCAGGTATGGGATATGGCTGGCACATGCAGGCTACGTTTGTATTCAGGCATATTAACTATAGTCATTGGTGGCGTAATTATTAAGTAAAAAAAAATAAATAGAAATTTAACCCCCTCGAAATATAGAATATATCACGATATATAACGCACATGCTTAAAATTATATTGCAATATAGATTTTAGGCCATATCGCCCACCCCTATGTCTTATATTTTATTTGAGAAATACGTACTGGTCACAGGACTGGTGGAGGCGGTGGTCACAGCTGTGGTTTTCACCGCTGCTTTACTGGTCACGACTGTGGTGGAAGCATTGATCACAGCAGGTCCTAAGTGTAAAGAAAGAAAAAAAAGAAAAATCAATTGATCCTATAAAATACAATAGGGAATTAGTGCTACAAACTTGTACCCCATCCTGGTACTAGGATGCAGGGCACTATTATAAATTACGACCGTATCCCATTTCTGGTGTGAAGGGACCAGTGATCCCTTATATCACACCCCAAACATGACAAGTAAGCTCCAAGAGTTGTTGTCCATAGCAGAGAGGGTCTCCACTGTAAAAATCTAAATGAGGCCCAATATTACTGTGTAAGCTCTGGTTACCCAGGACTAAAGAAGCTGGTGCTAGTTATCCCTCAATACTCTTTTTAATGATCACAGGGCCAGTGCCCACCAGAGCGTCTGCTACCAATGCGGTTCCTGGAAAGAAGGGGCGTCCTGCACATCCAAGAACAAAGAGGATGGGACCAACCAGGACTGGTCCCGCTCGAGCCAAAGGTCGCAGAATCTGCTTGTATGGTATTTACACTCTTGGCTGAACCATGCCCTGAAATCACACAGATAATATGTAGATCTGAATGGAAAAATCTACAGCCGTGTGAGACCATGGGTCATGGGAAGCCTTAACGTTTATACAGTACTCCAGTCCTCGATCAGATGAATAATGACAGTCACAAGACCAAAAGCAGACAACATAACAAATGAGGAGACTTCTGACCAAGGCAATGAAGACAGCAGCAGATTTCATGATGGCTTCCTATTTGCGCGTGTCCTCTAGGAGTTCTTATATACTTTTACATAACGGCGATAAGCCGCAGCCTAGGCCTGTGATGGCTAACCTCCGGCACTCCAGCTGTGGTAACCATCGGGTGTTTCTACTGAAAATGTATAAATAAAGATAAACGGGATTTTATCCAGCCCAGTGGCGTCGGAAAAGGCTTTTGTGATCTCACAGGACAGGATTTATGCCTTTATTTGCCTCTACATAAGTGGCTTCTGCGTGGAGCCATGACACAGCCATGTGCATGAAGCTCAGATGCTCCTCAAACTTCTACCAGAATGCTCCACTCATTTATGTGGAGTCCTGAGAGCAGCCAAGCAAGTGTACATCTTGGGAGTCGTAGTTTTACCATAACTGGAGTGCTGGAGGTTAGCCATCACATACGCAAACGCATGAAATGTTCAGACCCTTTGGTCACCGTCTAATACCTAAACGGCCAGGATTGGCCTTGTGAGGAGATACTTTGGTTGGCTACTTTAGGGTTTTTACATTTTACACCTGCAGATTTCTGCCCGTAACGAACATCGATCAATGATCTAAAGACCTTTCACCCAGGCAGATAACTGCCACACTAAACGATTGCTGGCTACTTCATATTTTCGGCAGAACACACGAGGCGACAAAAGATTATTTTTACACCCACATAAAACATCTGATCAATCGACGAATGATCTGGTTTGTCAACTGATCAGCAGGCATTTTACACGGGGCAATGATCAAAGGAACTCTTACCTATGATTGTTCGTTCTGATGATACCGGGTTGTATAAAATGCCCTCAGCTCTGCTGCATCCACATAGGCATGGTCCCGGATTTGTCGGTCATGTAGCTTGGGGCCACTAAACCACCAGCTGAGGTTTATGGTCCCAAATGTACTCCTAGCAAAATTATCCATCCCTGCAAAGGATAGTAAATGAAAACTGAATTTACTGGGATAAGCGTCCAGGACTCTTCTGCAGCGGCATCAGGCACATGCGCACTGTGCTGATAAACACACTGACGGTACACCGCGCTCAACCACTGCAGCGTGCCTGCACCCGATGCCGCTGGAGGAGAGTCCTGGACTCTTCTAGCAAGACGATCTTCATTTACCATTCTTTTGCTGAGATGGATGGGTTTGCTAGTGGGCAGATTTAGGACCCTAAATTCCGGCTGCATAATGGCATGCTGGTGGTTTAGGGGCCTCAAACCAGGGGACCGGTTCCTGTTAAAATAAAAACCCTGTGCATCAAATCTTGGTTGTTCATGGAATGGATATGAATGGGAGAGGTTTGCTGTGCCTGTACTTACCTCTGTAATGACTGGGTGGTCAGGTCCTTCATGAAGCATGTGTAGAACACAGAACATGTAATCACATGTAAAGAAAAACACCACATAATGCAAAATAAACACACACCTTGAAACCCGACATCATGCAATCCTCAGGAATGTAGCTTATGGAGATAAAACTATTTGGTTCAAAGACTTCTGGCTATATAGGTGTAATGTGTGCATCCAGTCCACTGAAGGCTCCCTATAGGGGCAATTTTCCTGTTTGAAGTCCGCTACGGCATAAACTTAAAAATAGGTGACGAGCGCTGAATATTCTCTAAGTCTGTAACCTACTACGTGCTGAAATCTCAATGTGGATCACATAGGCCAGTGATCGTCAATCTGCGACTCTCCAGCTGTTTCAAAACTACAACTCTCATCATGCCCTTATAGCTGCAGGCCTCTAAAGCCGCTCAAAGGAGCTGCACAAGATTAGGCCGATTTCACATCAAAGTTGGGTTTATCTTCTTTCTGTTCCATTAGAGCAGGGATCAGCAACTTCCCGCACTCCAGCTGTTCTGAGACTACAACTCCCAGAATCCTCCTTTCACTTCTATGGGACTTACAAGAATAGCAGAGTAAGTATGCATGCTGGGAGTTATAGTTTTACAGCAGCTGGAGTGCCGAAGGTTGCGGATCCCTGCATTAGAGAATCCGTGTATGGCACACTAACAAAGAGCATTGCTTGGCTTCACATCTATGTATCACAGTACAGCGCAGTCTTCAGTCCTCCTCTCTCCTCTCCTGACGGATCTTCTAAGGCATGGCTGTTCCGGCAGACAAGCGGAGAATCAGCCGGACACAAACTGCAACATGCAGGGGTTTGTGTTCGGCCGATTTTCCGCTTGTCTGCCGGAATGCGTACAGATCTCCGCCAGACCCCATTACACTTTAATAGGGCAGGCGTTTAATTCCAGCAGGCTGTTCTCTGCCGGAATTCACACCAGCTGATCTGGTCATTGTTTAGGAGAAGAGAGACCAGATACTCAGGCTAGTTTCACACCTGCGGCGTGTGTATTATTAGTTACACATTCTTCGAATTCGGCATTGCCGGATACAAACGTATTGCACGCCAGCCTCAAATATAATGGGGTCTGGCGGAGCTCCAGCCGCATTCCGGCAAAAATGTGGAGAATCGGCCGGACACAAACCGCTGCAGTTTTTTGTCCAGCTGATTGCCAGCATTGTCTGCAGCATCAGGCGGCCGGATCTACGTGCCGCAGAAATAAAAACTAGCCTCAGCCGTCAGATTTCACTGTGAACAGCATTCTGCAGTCTGCTAAACACTGTGACACATAGAAGCTGCAGAAGCCAGAGCTAATTTTGAATAAAACACAATTTAAAAAAAATGCTTTGCAAGCAAAAATACATAGACTTAAGGCTACGTCTACACGACGACATATGTCGCGCGACAATTTTTATAATGGCAGTCTATGGTGTCGCACTGCAACATGCTGCGACTGCGATGCAACAGTCGCAGAAGATCCATTCGAGATGGACTTTTCTGCGACTGTAGCGTCGCAGTGCGACACCATAGACTGCCATTATAACAAAATGTTGCGCTACAAATGTTGCAGTGTAGTTGTGCCCTATCTGTCGTGCGACAAATGTCATTGTGTAGACGTAGCCTAAAGGTGTTATCCAACGTCTCCAACGGCCCCCCATGTGCCGGGCCCATCACAGGTAATATACTTATATCGCTCCGCCGCTTCTCCCTATACACGGATGAAAACAGCCGGTGTTGGGGGGGGGGGGGTAGGCGGAGATGAGCCTCACTAGCGTCACCCGCGATGCTAAGGAGGCTTGTCCCCGTCTGCCATTGGCTGCTCCTCCCCCCCGACACCAAATGTTTTCATCAGTGTACAGGGACAAGCAGCAGCTGCAGTGCGGGGACCAAGAGCACGCCAAGTATATTACCTGTGAGGGGACCGGCACATGGGGGGGCTGTTGGAGATGTTGCATAACCCCTTTAAGTAAACTGCTTCCAAGCTGTCCACAGCCTTCAAGGTTAACCCTATAATCCATAAGACTCGTTTGGTGCTGCATTTATTTAGACTAATTTGAATACTGACCATAGGGTGCAACTTGGCCAACACTACTTTGACTTGCAAATTCCTCTATGAGGCTAGGATTTATGGAAAATTGACTCAGATTTCTACGAAATGAGTTATTCCCCCGTGCTGCTGTCACGGAAGAAGATTTAAGAAATAAAAGTAACATGAAGCTGTTCCATAAAGCAAAGACGTCACTGCCTGAACGAGCAGGAATCTTTACAGGAGGTCACCGTATCATAAACAGTCCAGGAGGAACCAGCTACAACTGAACGCTGCCGGCCCCAGCCCCCGCAGGGCCCCGTACAAGTATAAAGCACCATGTTGTAGGTACAAACAGGAAATGTATCTGCTGGTGTAATGCACAAAACACACACACATAGCCGAAACATCACAAAGACAAGAGACATGAGGGCTCAGGATACACAGCGCAGACAGAAGAACAACGTACAAAGGGGAAAACAACAGAGCAGATAGGAAACACGTGGGGGTGCCATGAGATGGAGGCATCTTCCATGACCTTACCAGGCTGGTCCAGCAGGAGCCACCTATGTTCCCACAAATAAAATTCCACCACAGATTTAATTGCGTAATACAGACGTTTTCCACCGTAGATAGCTTTTCATGGACCTCAATGGAAAAAACATTGCCATGTGCACATTGTGGTGCTTCTTCCCCTCTTCTGAAGTTCTATGTTACTTCTTAGGAACGGATTGTTAGTTGATGTTGCATCAATGGGGAAAAAAAACTAGAGGTTTTAGAAGCGTTTTTAGTGGCATTTCAACCACCAAAAACACTTCAGAAATATATCCCAACTAAGGTCTGGCAAAACCTCTTCTAAAACACTCGTGATACTCCTCTATAGCCACCATCAAATTAGAAATCTGCCACCAAAACAGACCTGCTTTCAGCTAGCGATCTACGACTAATTTTCCTGCTGTGGATCATGCCGTGTGAACTTAGACTAATTCTCCTTAGTTTGGGGCAATCACCCAACGGTAGACATCAGGAGATGTTCTGCAGTCACTAAAGAGATGAGATTATGACGGGATATGCTAAAAAAAAAATAATAATAATCATGTCTATGGCCGACGCACCAACTGCTCACATCGGGAAAGCTGTAATTAAGAATTTAGCATAGCCACTGAGCTATTCAAAAAAAATTATCTGTATAGCGCCACCTGCTGTTTGTTCTTTTTCTTATTTCTTTGTCCGGCTCACTGAGGTCACACATGCTCAGTTTCATCTTCAACTGCCTCCTGAGCTGTTATAGGGAGAGAGCTGCAGCAGAAAAGACACGCCCCCTGAGCTGCAGCAGAAAGGACACTCCCCTTGAGCTGCCAGCTTGATATAAATCTAGAAGAGCAATACGGTTTGACAGACGTATACCGACTGTGGGCTCAGGAGTAGTACAATTTTACCAGATTGATTGTAGCGGCTGAGGCAGCCTTATGATCTTTATATTTAGTGCCAAGGATGAGATTGAGCCCTGTCCTGGGAGTTCAGGAAAGCCTCTGACCAGGATCAGACAGGATGGGGACTGAGCTCCCCTTTGGCACTACATATGCAGCTCAGCCTAGGTCCTTCAGTGGTCATAGATGGAAATCAGACTCACGATACAAGAGATGGGACCTTTCTGCACCTTTTTCTTCGCCGATCTCTATAAAGTATCAACATGAATACACAATGCAGAACCGAGACCAGGATAATATCTTCCAGCGTTCCGTCGAGGAGAATTACCTTGTGTTTTTGCAGTTGAGGAGGTAGAAGCCACCGTTGTGGAAGTAGAAGCCACCGTTGTGGAAGTAGAAGCCACCGTTGTGGAAGTAGAAGCCGCTGCTGGCGTAGGACTAGTGGAGGAGTTGGAGCCCACGGGCACTGAAGTTGTGGTGGCGTTTTCTTGCACTGTAGGTGAAGTTGATGTGGTATTGACGAGTGATTGAGCCCCCTTAGTTGTACTCGGAACAGTGGACACCACAGATGCTGTAAATGAGAGCAAAGATAATGAGTATTCAAAAACATTTCTTGTATTGCAAAACCTTGATATTCATGTTTTATCCCCCCCCCCCCCCCCTCCCCGTGAATGAGGAGAACTACAGGGAAACTGGGGGCTGTACAGAAAGTTAATCCCCACCTTAATTGCTGATTTTGTAAACGAGCAGTCCAAAGGACAGGGGATAAAGTACTTCATTGGAGGGGGGGCTGATCATTGGGGCCTTTACTGATCACAAGAACAGGGCAACCCAAAGTCCCCAAAATGAATGGAGCGGCGCCAATTAAAAAAAAAAAAAAAAAAAATCTTTAACAAATCCTTTAATTATATAAGACTTTCCAGCTTCTGGCTGGAGAGTAACTAAAGGCACCTTTACAGGGGAATTATCAGGCAGGCACATTCCCGATAATTGCCGTGTGTCGCCAATCACCTGATGAACAAGCAAACGCTCGTTCATTGGGTCACCTAAGGCCTCGTTCACATCTCTCTTGAGATCCAGCAGCCTGCCAGATCTCTACTTCACCTCCGGATCCGCATTGATTCCAAATGGGACCGGCTGTGATCCGCCAGATTTCTGTCATAAATACGGGTTATTCGGCCGGATCTGGCAGATGAATCACAGAAACTGACAGGTGAATAAAGCCTAAGTCATAGTTTCTGGCCAGCAAATTGTCCTGACTAAACAGTGACCTGCTCTCCAGAACCAGTGGTTCTCTACGGAGATGACAGATCGCAGCAATGATCGCTCGCCCCATTAGGAGGAGAGGATTGCTGTATGTAAATGAAATGCTCAACTCTGCCGACATCAGGCACATTGAGTCCACCAGGACTGAAAGGCAGAGGCATGCTATAAGATTGCCAGAAGTTGCCCAGATGTGAAGCTTTATAGTTTTTCAGGCTGGAAAGCACCTTCAAACCAGAGGAGAGGAAAGACATGCAAACGCTGGACGGATGGGTCTATGGGTGGGTTGCTTTAGCACAACCGGTTCAGTACATCCTTCAAAACAATCTCTCTACTTCCTATCTTGTGTCATAAAAACAAATCAAAATCACACGGCGCCATATGATTGCAAATGCAATAAAGAAAAAATGGATTGTGTAGCAAGAAAATTTTTTTAAATTATGGCAAGCCTCGTGCAAACAAAGCTGTCACAAGATGCTGAAAAATATCATTTTTTACCAGGGGGAAAGTATGTTGACAGCCATACAAAGGTGCTTTACTGCTGACCCCATAAATGTCCCATAAATCCTCAACATACAATATGCAGACAGGTCGCCTGGGAATAACCCTTTATATATCATAAGGAAGGGCAAAAAAGAAAAAGAAAAAAATTCCAGAATCTGACGATTTGAAATGGTCACAAATAATTGGAGCACCTAAAACTGGTCTTACTGGACTCCTCCACTGACGAGTATGTGTATGTAATATATACCACGTGTTAAAGGAGTATTCTAACGACATAGGATTTCTAATAACCGTCACATAGGTATCACCAGTGGGCCTCCATCGATTTAGACAATGGACAGCTTACCATCCATGTACGTGGCGCTTTCCATTACAGTTATCCAAGACTACTAAACTGTTAGCCTATCCTGTTCGCTGTCGGAACCCCACATATCTATCAGTTAATTGCAGGGGCTGCAGAGATCACTGGCCCATTCTTTGGCAAGTACAGCTTCTGACACGCCCCAGAAAACCCCTTTAAAGGGTTACCTAAATCATGTTCTCAACAAAAGTTCAGGTACCCCCTAACCCATTCCTGGCCAAGGACATATCTCATACATTATGGTGGGATGGCACTTCATGTACCTGCATCTCTCACTTCCAAACCGATATCTAAAGGATGTATCTCTGGCTGTATGTCAGCCTGATACCAGGTCAAAGCAGGCCCCCTCCTTTAGCCAGCTGCCATCTCAGCCAGCATGGAGGAGCAGAGGGAGTTCATGTTATCAATCCCCCTCAGACGGCATACTTGCATTCTGATTGTCACATATAGGGGGAGTGAGAAGATTATTATTTGGTCATTTAATCCCCCACCCCTGCTCCTTATCAGACAATTTATTGACGCTATGATCCAGACGTTTACCAGCGTCCTGATCACAGCATCAAACATTTTACACTGTCCCTCTCCTGTGCATACTGGATCTGTAGCGTATAACAGGGATGCCCAACCCGTGGCCCTCCAGCTGTTGCAAAACTACAATTCCCAGCATGCCTGCACAGCTATTAGGACATGCTGGGAGTTATAGTTTTGCAACAGCTGGAGGGCTGCCGATTGAGCTTTCCTGGCGTATAACATATGGACTGCTTCTCTGGGGATACCTGCTGCACACTAGTCACAGTGATTACCATTATCACTAGAGAGGAATCTGATATTTCTGATAGATGGAACAGATTTTCATTAGTTAGAAAAGAAATTTCAGTTTATTGACTGTCGCCATGGAGGCTGTGCTGCAGTACCCAGACATGGCCACTACACGGTGTACGGAGTCTTCCGCTTCCGATCTGTATACTGTACAGTTTCCAGCGCAGCAACTAATCAAAACAATGGTTAGATCGCAATAACGGCTGTACAGGCAGTTTTACTCCCTAAAAAACGTCTGATGCGTATAAATACGCACAATTATTTCACTGCCATTCATGAGAGGCACAGACATCCAATCACAAAGCTTTGCAATTAGAGAGGAGGCTGCTGATTTGTCAGTATCAACGGGCTGCCGTGCCATTGGCCGATCCTCTCACACGCCCCTTCTCCCGCGCGCTGAACACACAGCAGCAGCATCCATTTCATTAATTATCAATAAGGGCAGTGTGCGCGCCGCCGCCCGAACCATTGCCGGCTGCTGATTAAAGGAAAGCATGGCGGGAATGGAGCCTCTGCTGAGCAAAGAGATCGAGAGAAGTGTCAGGCTTGTGCCCAGGTGATGTCACACCAGAAGTGCCCTGCAGGCTTCTATCTGCTGCTGGGAGCTCCGCGTGGAGGTTTATCAATGGAAAACTAATAGCTAAACAAAACCCTGCTTCTTAGGTTACTCAGAACTTTCATTTGATTGCTCTGATACCTAAACACCAAAAGGAAAAAAAGAATTTTAGAAACCTGCTGTGTCTCTAGATGACCTTATGTTGATAGTAGTGTTAATAGAGTCTCAAGGGTCTATAAAAGCAGGTACCCTACTGTTATAAAACCTTTGAGACTCTATTAACACCACTATCAACATAAGTTCATCCAGAGAAACAGCAGGCTTTTAAAGTAGTAGTGTTATGTTAATAGTAGTGTTAATAGAGTCTCAAAGGTTTATAAAAGTAGGGTACCTGCTTTTATAGATCCTTGAGACTCTATTAACACTACTATCAACATAAGGTTATCTAGAGAAACAGCAGGTTTCTAAAATTCTTGTCTTGCTTTTGGCGTTTAGGTATCAGAGCAATCAAATGAAAGTTCTGATTTAACATAAGGGTCAGAAGCAGGGTTTTCTTTAGCCTCTTGGCTATTAGTCTCTCTATGTAAGTACCCTGGACCAGAGGTCTATTTCCCCGTATGGAGCACACTATTCAGAGATCACAGAGAGGACTATAGGGTACATTATACTGGCTACAGTCCGATATATTGCGTATAAGACTGTCCCAGACCCCACCCAGTGCCACCAGACCACCACTGCTCCCAGCCACAACCACCAGACATCCCTGTTCAATTCTTTTTGCATTGAGTTTTGCAGAGTCTACAGCTCCGATCCCTACGTGACAGATTTGGTGCTTCAAGAAAGGTAGGGATTCAGTCTTCTGAGAGATACATTTAAAATAGTCAAAATTTGCCATTTTTGCATGGAGGACATTATAGAGGAGACTGGAAATTGTTTCCCTGCATAAATAGCAACCCCTTAAAAGGGGTTGTCTGGGTTCAGAGCTGAACCTGGACGTACCCTTATTTTCAACCAGGCAGCCCCCCTGAGGCTAGCATCGGAGCATCTCATGCTCCGATGTGCTCCCTTTCCCTGCGCTAAAGTGCGCAGGCTCTTGTTTTCAATAACACGCGGCCAGGCAGAAACTTCTGCCCGGCAGTGTGTTCGGTGACGTCACCGGCTCTGATGGTCGGGCTTTAGCGCTGCCCTAGCCGTCTTACTGGCGAGGGCAGCGCTAAATCCTGCCCATCAGTGCCAGTGACGTCACCGGAATTCCTGGCAGCCCCATGGAGAGCCCCGGTAAGTCGCCGGAACTCCTGAAAATGCCTTTGCCCTGCGCGATTTAGCGCAGGGCAAAGGAGAGCATCGGAGCATGAACTGCTCCGATGCTCATGTCAGGGGGGCTGCATGGGTGAAAATGGAGTTATGTCCGGGTTGAACCCGGACAACCCCTTTAATGTTATATAAGCCTACGTATTATATATATGAACTACAATTTTTACTCCTCCTCGGCTAAAAATACTCCTCCAAAATATTCAGAGGAGTATTTTTACTCTTCCATACTCTGTATGGAGAGTAATCCATTCAGGATGCATCACGATCTGGCAGCATTTTCTTTTGTGATTGCGATTGTGTGTCTGGTCATAAAAACCTAAAAAAAAATAAAAATAAATAAATAAACCTGATCCGCCACTGAAAATAATGTAAGTCAATGGTGATGGATGCATTTTTTAAAGAGCCTAAAAAAAATAATTAAAAAAAATTAAAAAAAACACGATCCGTCACCATTGACTTTCAATGTACTTAGTGCCGGATCCATTTTTTTCTATTCTGATTTCATACAGCCACATAGTTGATACGGTTGAAAAAAGACATAAGTCCATCAAGTTCAACCATGGAATAGGTGGGGACGCGAATCCCAGAAGGAAGTGAGACTCAGATTTCTACACGTTTTCATAAGCATTAATGTTGTTTACTTTTAAGAATTCATCTAAACCCTTTTTAAATCTGTCCACTGTTCCTGCTGTGACCACGTCCTGAGGAAGTCTATTCCACAGCTTCACAGTTCTTACAGTAAAGAAGCTTTGACGCTTCTGGAGACTGAACTTTTTCTTCTCCAGTCGGAGGCAGTGGCCCATCGTCTTTTGAGCGCATTTTACATGAAACAGCTTTTCATCGTATTTATTGTATGGCCCATTTAAATATTTGTACAGGTGAATCAAGTCCCCCCCCCCCCCTTAGACATCTCTTCTCAAGACTTAATAGATTCAATTCTTTTAAATATTTCCTCATAACCTTAAACCCTCCAGGCGCCTTATCAGTTTAGTCTCTCCTCTGTACTTTTTCCAGCTGCAGTGCGTCCTTTCTATGGACTGGTGCCCAGAACTGAACGGCGTATTCCAGATAAGGCCGCACCAGCGCTTTGTAAAGTGGTAATATCACATCCCTGCCCCGCAAGTCCATGCCTCGTTTAATGCATGACAATATCCTGGTGGCCATAGAAGCAGCTGATTGACATTGTATGCTGTGTATCTACCATCTACAAGGACACCCAAATCCTTCTCTATAAGTGACTCTCCCAGTGCTACATCACCTAGGACATATGAAGCACAGAGATTATTACTACCAAGATGCAGAACTTTACATTTGTCCACATTGAACCTCATTTGCCAAGTTGATGCCCAATCACTCAGTGTTCAAGTCACCCTGTAGTACATGGACATCTTCTATAGACTGCACAGTTCTACACAGCTTAGTGTCATCTGCAAAAATAGATAGGGCCCAGCACTGAACCTTGGGGTCACCACTTATAACCTGGGACCATTCTGAATAGGAATCATTGACCACAACTCTCTGGACACGGTTCTTCAGCCCGTTTTCTATCCAATTACAGACTATACTTTCCAAGCCTATAGACCTTACTTTACCTATTAAGCGTCTATGAGGGACAGTATCAAAAGCCTTCGCAAAATCCAGAAACACTACATCCTAACAGAATGGATGCATCCTGATGTTCATAATCTAAACGGATCCTTTTAATTCCGGTACAGAGATCCTCTGTTGGATCTCAATACAGGAATTAACAACGCAAGTGAGAAAGTAGCCCAAGAGCGGAAAAAAACACTTTTGATGGTGCAATGGTGACCTTGTTGGTGATCATAGAGATGAAAATTTTATATAGAGCTGCGCAAAACTTGAAATCACATGCAGGTGCTGGACATAGGTGAACCCGATTCCCCCTGAAATGAAGTTTCCAGTTAATACTTAACCAGGAATGTAAGGACAGTCACGAGGACGACCATATCTCTATAAATCACCTGCGTACGTGACATCTTGTGCAATCAGTGTTGGCTGTAGAGCTTTACCTCGCTGCATTAATCTCCACCTTACAGCCTAGATGGATAAATATGTACAAACCGATCCAATATCTGTGGGAACGAGAGCGCCCTGTGTGACCGTTATTTACCAAGCCTTGCGTAATGTCTACAAGATAACTCCATTCGCCGTGTTTAGCCGATTTTAGATTATCACAAATAAAAGCCATGGGAGAAGGAATCAGTGGTGCAGACACACGAGGCCTCAGCACTGAAGTGGAGAAAACTGCGCCACCCACAAAAAGGGTCAGCCGTAAAACGTCAGCTCAATAGAAACGAACAGAACCCAAACAGGACAACAAAAATACCCATAAAGGTCATGTTCAAATTTCCAATAGGTGGAGTAGAGTATGACTGCAGGATCCGACCACGCGGGCTGTGTTTGCTGTCTGTATCCAGAGGGGTACATAGCTCTGTCTAGGAGCTGCTGGCCAAAAAACATTAGGCTATTTACAAAGAAGAGTCTTTGACTTTTGATGCTTAACAGAAATCCAGAAAAATAAAAATAAAATTATAGTATACACTACTCCAAAAAGTTGGGATATTTGGCTTCCGGGTGAAATCTATGGAAAACTTAAAAAGTTCCCGCTCCAGTGATATATTATATCTTGAAAGTCAGGCATTTAAGTAGAAGCATGCAATGGTGATTTTCTCATTTTAAACAATTTATGGACGCAAAAGCCAATACCAGTAGTGTGACTCTTCCAGTCTCTGTACCTCTGATACAACCTGGTGATGACACCTAAGCTAAGCGGCCACTTCTGTCTGAGAACATCCTGCTTGAAGCCTCCAAATTGCGAGGTACTGTTAATCAATTGTTAGATGTCATCTTGGTCTCATGATGTCAAGATGTGAACAGCATGATGAGGAGGACTGTTTAAATACCAATTCTAATCGAACCAGGAAATTTATTGGGCGATTCTTGGATCAAACACCTCACTACTGTCAGCCGAACCCACTTTTTCCAACATTTGTGACGGGAAGAGAAGGATCGGACGCATTGAATTTCAACGCCCAATCCTTCAGAGGTGTCCGGCAGCACTGTGCTCTTTTCTCCCCATTGAAACCATGGGTGAACTGAATGTGTATGTGCGAGTTGGTAGGGGTGGCTGTCAGGTTACCTTAAAGGGGTTGTCCGGCTTACAGATATTGATGACCTATCCTCAAGATAGGTCATCAATATATTGGTGGGGGGTCCAACACCTGACACCCCCAGAGATCAGCTGCTTCTGCGGCGCTGGACACCATACTGCTTCAGTACATGATGTAGTGACTGTGTCTGGGTACTGCAACTCAACTCCTGTTCAACAGAATAGCAGAGGTGCTGCGATACACCTGCGCCAGAAACTAAGCGGAGCCCTCTGCTTCCACTCACGTGAATCGGGCCTAATATTCAGTACACAAGTCACCTCTGCGGCACCGAAAGTGTGTGTGTGTGAGGTTTAATCCTCCCGTCACGGATTTGCATGAGAAACACAAGCAGTGATCACGACGTCTTTACTTCCTGCATACCACAAGCCACAATGCTGCCAGACTATGCACTTTCCCAAAATAGAGACATAGGGGCACATTTATTTTTTAACCCCTGCATCCTGTCTGTCCAGATGAAAACTAGTTCCTGGTCTTGGAGGACCCCCTTTAACTGTTAGATCAGTGGGGGAACAACTGCTGGGACCCCCACAGATCCAACAGCTGTCTCATGGATCGTGATGTCTTGTTGTTACTGGAGCACCCCTTTAAGGCATCACTGTGGATGTGAGAGCGTGTGATTTTACAGGGTTCCAGTCAAACACGCAGCCCCAGGTAAAAAGACTAAGATGAGAAGCCCCGTTCCCTCTCCTGACATGTCAGTTTTAGTAATTACTTGGATTCCCCATGTAATAATTCTGGAGAAACGCTTTGCTGTCCGCTTGACGAAACGGAGCCAAACGGATTTGTCCTGACAATAGAAAACGGATCCGTCCCCCATTGACTTTCAATGGTGTTCAAGAAGGATCCGTCATGACTATAGAAGACATAATACAACCGGATCCGCTCATGACGGATGCAGGCGGTTGTATTATTGTAATGGAAGCGTTTTTGCAGATCCATGACGGATCCGCCCAAAACGCGAGTGTGAAAATAGCCTTACAAGACCAGATGTTCCAGAATTGTTATTACACGGAGAATGCAAGTAGTTACTAACACAGACCTGTCAGGAGAGGCGAGAGGTCCTCCTTAATATCACACCACCTTACAAAGAAGGGGAATTTACTGCAGGTTTCGCAGTTCCTTACAGAGCGAGGGGGGGGGGGGGGGCACTTCCTTTCCACATTTTCACCTCGGGCCTCTCTCATCTGAAAACTCAGAGGCGGCTCAGGAAGTGACAAGAGATACAGAAATTCCAAATTCCTTGTGGGGCTGCAGACGCCTCTGGATCTGCGAGGGTACAAGACGTCCTCCCTGATAATTAGCAGTGGACCCCACCGTCCGGAGGGTCAGTGACCCGCGTGCCACATTATACACACAGGAAATCTGGAGCGGCTGCGCAGTGATCAGAGTGCAGGGCTCAGTCTCCAGAATGACAGCGACAATTGATTTTTTTTTACCTGTGTTCGGTGCTCCGCCTGCCCTGGTGACACTCCTGTTAGGGGGGGTGGCAGCAGGAGGGTAGATAGATGTTGGGGGGTCGTGGCTACGCCTGATCCGGTAACAGGGGAGGGCTATGCCTGGGAGGGCTCGGGGGGTGGCTACACTCTAGGGGGTGGGTCATGTGTTACGCCTGCCCTGGTGACACTCCAGGGGGCTACACCTGGGGGGGGGGGGGGGTCAGCAGGAGGGTAGATAGATGTTGGGGGGTCGGCCTGGTCCGGTAACAGGGGAGGGCTATGCCTGGGAGGGCTCGGGGGGGGGGGGGGGGGGGGCTACACCGGCCCCAGTGACACTCTGGGGGTGGGTCGTGTGTTACGCCTGCCCTGGTGACACTCCAGGGGGCTACACCTGGGGGGGGGGGTCAGCAGGAGGGTAGATAGATGTTGGGGGTCGGCCTGGTCCGGTAACAGGGGAGGGCTATACCGGCCCCAGTGACGCTCTAGGGGGTGGGTCGTGTGTTACCATGCGCCAGTGACGCTCCAGGGTGCTACTACACCTGCCCCAGTAACGGGGTCAGGCTATGCCTGTGGGGGCTGGATTTGCTACACCTGCCCCGGTGACTCTCCAGGGGGGGCTACGCCTGTGCCACTGCAGCTGTCTTTCCAGGAGGCCTCATCTCCCACCACTTTAGGGCACCTGTGCAGCCAACCACTGCTTCACTCAACTACTCCTAGTCGCCACTGCTACCTCTGACTACTCCGCCCACACTACCTTGAGGGACATCAGAACTGCTTCACCTGCAGCATCTCCTCCCAGTAACACAGCACATGAAGGAGCGCGCACTCCTAAACTCCACTGACATGTGCGCAGCTCCCACCAGCCCAGTGTCCCCCCCGTACTTACAATCTTCTGCAGCTTTAACCGTGCAGCAAGCGGCCAGGAGCAGCAATCCTGTCCACACCCAGCCCCGGGAATCCACCGATAACTTCATCTTGTACCGGCAGCCGCGTCACCCAGGAGAACACAAGCACCACCGCCGCCGCCGCTGCGCATCTAACACCGCCCTCTGCCTGCCGGGGCCGCGCGCTGTGCACGGGTGGGCGTGTCTAAAGCGCGCAAGCCGAGGAACGCAAACGACTGGGCGTGGAACGTGTGCGTTCCAGAGAAGGCGTCGTGACGTCATTAGTGGCTTGTTTGTACGATTTTCTAAGGGAGATGGTGACAGTACCTTGGCTGTACATTATAAAAGATGGGCGACACATCCGTTACAGCCTATTAATATATAAACGCTAGCATTTGAGCAAAGGAACGTCAATTTAACACTGTAGAAAGAGAGAGCAACCAATCACAGAGCAGCTTTCATATTTCAAGAGCAGACACCAAATGAAAGCAGTGCTGTGATTGGTTGCGTTGGTTGCTTTCTTTTACACCTTTTCATAAACCTGTCCTATTATTATTATTACTGTTTGTCGCAGTAGTCAGGCTGCATAAACACCTGCGTGGGCGGCAGTCATTTTATAGTTTTTCTTTTTTCGTTTTTTACTCCCCACCTTCCTGGAGCCATAACATTTTTGTTTTTCCTGTTCACATAGCTGTATGAGGGCTTGTTTTTTGCGGAACAAGACCACTTAACGCCTGTAGCTGTACGTCATGGGTCCAATCCCTAAACATGGCGCCTGCAGCAGGCGCCTTAGCCGCGGGGTCTCTGCTATTTTAAATAGCAGAGACCCGTGGCACATGTATGCGATCAGCCATAAGGCTGATCACATGCATCTTACCTTTCATATGCCGTGGTCAAATGTGACTAAGGCATCTGCGCAGACCGGAACTGGAAGTTGCAGTATTCCGTTCCGGTAACAGCGTTCCCCGGCTGAGATCAGGGAATCCGTTACCTTGATCTAATTGACCGAAGCCTCAAAGTCAAGTAGATGTATGTATCAATACAGGCCACTAGGTGGCAGCCTTGTATTGATATAGTGCAATTGAAGTCTTCAATGATGGCTATTTAGCCATCACTGAATACTATGGACAATCGAATGATTGCCAGTTATTGTCACCCAAGGTGACTTAACCCCTTAAGGACACAGCCCTATTTCACCTTAAGGACCAGGCCATTTTTTGCAAATCTGACCACTGTCACTTTAAGTGCTGATAACTTTAAAACGCTTTGACTTACCCAGGCCGTTCTGAGATTGTTTTTTCGTCGCATATTGTACTTCACGACACTGCTAAAATTGGGTCAAAAAAGTTAATTTTTTTGCATAAAAAAATACCATATTTACCAAAACTTTTGAAAAATTAGCAAATTTCAAAGTTTCAGTTTCTCTACTTCTGTAATACATAGTAATACCCCCCAAAATTGTGATGACTTTACATTCCCCATATGTCTACTTCATGTTTGTAGCATTTTGGGAATGATATTTTATTTTTTGGGGATGTTACAAGGCTTAGAAGTTTAGAAGCAAATTTTGAAATTTTCAGAAATCTTCAAAATCCCACTTTTTATGGACCAGTTCAGGTTTGAAGTCACTTTGTGAGGCTTACATAATAGAAACCACCCAAAAATGACCCCATTCTAGAAACTACACCCCTCAAGGTATTCAAAACTGTTTTTACAAACTTTGTTAACCCTTTAGGTCTTCCACAACACTTCATGGCAAATGGACATACATTTTTAGAATTTAGATTTTTTGGAAAATTTTCCAATATAATAAATTTTTTCCAGGAAAAAAACAAGGGTTAACTGCCAAACAAAACTCAAAATGGGTTGCCCTGATTCTGTAGTTTGCAGAAACACCCCATATGTGGTCGTAAACTACTGTTTGGCCAAACGGGAGCACGTAGAAAGAGGGGAACGCCATATGGGTTTTGGAAGGCAGATTTTGCAGGACTGGTTTTGTTTATACCATGTCCCATTTGAAGCCCCCTGTTGCACCCCTAGAATAGAAATTTCAAAAAAGTGACTCCATCTAAGAAAGTACACCCCTCAAGGTATTCAAAACTGGGTTTACAAACTTTGTTAACCCTTTAGGTGTTCCACAAGAGTTATTGGCAGATGGAGAAACAATTTAGAAATTTCTATTTTTTGGAAAATTTTCCATTTTAACCCATTTTTTCCAGCAATAAAATAAGGGTTAACAGCCAAACAAAACTCAATATGGGTTGCCCTGATTCTGTAGTTTGCAAAAACACCCCATATGTGGTCGTAAACTACTGTTTGGCCAAACGGGAGCACGTAGAAAGAGGGGAACGCCATATGGGTTTTGGAAGGCAGATTTTGCAGGACTGGTTTTGTTTATACCATGTCCCATTTGAAGCCCCCTGTTGCACCCCTAGAATAGAAATTTCAAAAAAGTGACTCCATCTAAGAAAGTACACCCCTCAAGGTATTCAAAACTGGGTTTACAAACTTTGTTAACCCTTTAGGTGTTCCACAAGAGTTATTGGCAGATGGAGAAACAATTTAGAAATTTCTATTTTTTGGAAAATTTTCCAATATAATAAATTTTTTCCAGGAGTAAAACAAGGGTTAACTGCCAAACAAAACTCAAAATGGGTTGCCCTGATTCTGTAGTTTGCAGAAACACCCCAAATGTGGTCGTAAACTACTATTTGGCTAAACGGCAGGACATAGAAGAAGGGGAACGCCATACGGTTTTTGGAAGGCAGATTTTGCTGGACTGGTTTATTTACACCATGTACCCTTTTCAAGCCCCCTGATGCACCCCTAGAGTAGAAACTCCATAAAAGTGACCCCATCTAGGAAACTATGGGATAAGGTGGTTGTTGTTTTGGTACTATTTTAGGGGTAAATATGATTTTTGGTTGCTCTATATTACACTTTTTTGAGGCAAGGTAACAAAAAATAAAATTCTAAAATTTTTCTACATTTGCTATTTAGTTTTGTGGAACACCTAAAGGGTTAACAAAGTTTATAAAGTAACTTTTGAATACCTTGAGGGGTGTAGTTTCTTAGATGGGGTCACTTTTTTGGAGTTTCTAGTCTAGGCTACATCAGGGGGGGCTTCTAATGGGACATGGTGTCAAAAAAAAAAACTGTCCATCAAAATCTGCCTTCCAGAAACCATATGGAGTTCCCTTCGTTCTATGCCCTGCCGTGCGGCTATATAGCCATTTACGACCACATATGGGGTGTTTCTGCAAACTACAGAATCAGGGCCATAAATAGAGTTTTTTTTGGCTGTTAACCCTTGCTTTATTACTGGAAAAAAAGGATTCAAATGGAAATTTTGCCCAAAAATGGGTGTTTTGGCACCGTTTTTATTTTATATTTTTAACACCGTTCATCCGAGGGGTTTGGTCAAATGTTATTTTTATAGCGACGACTTTTACGCACGCGACGATGCCCAATATGTATGGCTCTCAGACTTTGGAGACACTAAGCAGGCATCCTAAAACTGCGGCCCTCCAGATGTTGTAAAACTACAATTCCCACCATGCCCTGCTGATGGCTGTAGGTTGTCTGGGCATGCTGGGAGTTATAGTTTTACAACATCTGGAGGGCCGCAGTTTGAGGAAGCCTGCACTAAAACTAATATTTTTTTGGGGAAAAAAAATTGTTTCTGTGTCTCCAAAGTCTGAGAGACATAGTGTTTTATGTTCTCTAGGGGACTGTTGGAGATTATAAAAATTTAGTACTCCATGGAAGTGTGATACTCCCTGAAGCAATCGATAACGCAGAGGCCCGGATGATCGGGGCAAGTGTCACACTGAGTAGTGGTGTCCTTCCGTATCCCCCTCTTGTGACACACTCTGCATCTTTTTTGGGTTCGTCCCTTCTTTCCAGTATGGGGGACCACACCTGGAAAGTGTTGGCCAGGGACGATCCGGGCGCCTCCAGTTCCCGAGGTACTCCGGCCTGCTCTTTCCCGGTCCGAAAAGATCAGGTCTTTGAGGACTGCCTCATAGAATTGGAGGAATGTCCCTGTGCTGCCAGCGCTTCGGGATAGTACAAAAGAGTTGTACATGGCAACCTGCACCATGTAGACCGCAACTTTTTTGTACCATGCCCGGGTTTTGCGCATGGCATTATATGGCTTGAGGACTTGATCAGAGAGATCAACTCCTCCCATATACCGATTGTAGTCGACGATACAATCGGGCTTGAGGACCGTTGCCGTGGTACCTCGCACAGAGACTGGGGTGGTGCTGTTACCGTGGATTGTGGACAGCATAAGGACATCCCTCTTGTCCTTATACCTGACCAGCAACAGGCTTCCACTGGTAAGGGCACGGGTCTCACCCCTGGGGATAGGTACCTGGAGGGGGTGGGCAGGGAGGCCGCGTTGATTTTTCCGCACGGTCCCACAAGCGAACGTGGATCTGGCGGCAAGGGACCTGAACAAGGGAATGCTGGTATAAAAGTTGTCCACGTACAAGTGGTAACCCTTATCCAGCAGTGGGTACATAAGGTCCCACACGAGTTTCCCGGTAACACCCAGAGTGGGGGGACATTCTGGTGGTTGAATCCGGGAATCTCGCCCCTCGTACACACGAAATTTGTAAGTGTACCCTGAGGTACTCTCACAAATTTTGTATAGCTTCACGCCATACCTCGCCCGCTTTGTGGGAATGTATTGGCGGAAACTGAGTCTCCCCTTGAACGCAACGAGAGACTCATCAACCGCGACCTCCCTTCCAGGTACGTAGGCCTGCTGAAATGTGGCCCCAAAGTGATCGATGACCGGCCGTATCTTGTACAGCCGGTCATAGGCAGGATCACTTCGGGGGGGACATGCTGCATTATCGGAATAATGCAGACATTTCCGGATGGCCTCAAACCGGGAGCGTGTCATGACCATACTGTACAGTGGGGATGCGGGGGGGGGGGGGGCAAGTGGCAGGGGGGGTCTGGGGTCTGGTAGCTGAAACAAAAAAGTTTGGAATAAATGTGCTTTTTTTTTTTTTTTTTTTTTTTTTCTAACTTTTCCCTTCTATCCCTGCCTAAAGGTGCCTCTCCCTCACTGACCCTAACCTACCTGGGTGGCGATGGGTGCAGGAGGGTGATGGATGCCGATTAGGGGGACACAGGAGCTGGTGCTGGACGATGCTGCACGGTCAGGGTGCTGGACAGGAAGAGGAGGGGAGAGAGGAGCGCAGGAAGTTTGAATCTCGCGCCTCTCTCCCCTGCACCAATCAGCACCCTGGACAGCGGCGTTCAGCACCAGGGCCAGCTCCGCTTCTGCAAATCCTCGGACTGCGATTGGTGGTGTAAAATTACGCCACCGATCGCAGTCTTTTTCCGGTTCATCGGGTCACAGGACACCCGAATGGACCGGAAACGCAGAAAACCGCAGGTCTGAATTGACCTGCGGTTTTCTGCGATCGTCGATGCGGGGGGGTCAAATGACCCCCCCCTGCATTGTTACAGGATGCCGGCTGAATGATTTCAGCCGGCATCCCGTTCCGATTAACCCCCGCGGCGCCGGCATCGCTATTTAAAGCCATGACGTACCGGTACGTCATGTGTCCTTAAGGACTCGGGAAACATGCCGTACCGGTACGTCATGTGTCCTTAAGGGGTTAAAAAAAAGTAAAAAAAAAAAAAGTTTTTACAAATAGAAAAAATAAATAGAAAAAACCTAAAAGTTCAAATCACCATCCTTTCCTTAAAATAAAAATATTTAACCAATATAAAAATAAACATCATGGGCATCGCCGCGTGCGAAAATGCCCATACTATTAAAATATAACAATATTAATGGCATACGACAAATGGCGTAGCAGGAAAAAAAATGAAAACAGCCAATTTGCCATTTTTTGTCACTTCAACTACCCAATAATTTTTTAATAAAAAGTGATCAAAAAGTCTCACACACTTAAAATTGGTATCACTAAAAAGAACACAGCCCCGTACACATACAGACGTGGACAAAATTGTTGGTACCCTTTGGTCAATGAAAGAAAAAGTCACAATGGTCACAGAAATAACTTTAATCTGACAAAAGTAATAATAAATTAAAATTCTATAAATGTTAACCAATGAAAGTCAGACATTGTTTTTCAACCATGCTTCAACAGAATTATGTAAAAAAATAAACTCATGAAACAGGCATGGACAAAAATGATGGTACCCCTAGAAAACACAGAACATAATGTGACCAAAGGGACATGTTAATTCAAGGTGTGTCCACTAATTAGCATCACAGGTGTCTACAACCTTGTAATCAGCCATTGGGCCTATATATATGGCTCCAGGTAATCACTGTGTTGTTTGGTGATATGGTGTGTACCACACTCGACATGGACCAGAGGAAGCAAAGGAAAGAGCTGTCTCAAGAGATCAGAAAGAAAATTATAGACAAGCATGTTAAAGGTAAAGGCTATAAGACCATCTCCAAGCAACTAGATGTTCCTGTGAGTACAGTTGCACATATTATTCATAAGTTTAAGATCCATGGGACTGTAGCCAACCTCCCTGGACGTGGCCGCAGGAGGAAAATTGATGACAAATCTAAGAGACGGATAATCCGAATGGTAACAAAAGAGCCTAGAAAGACTTCTAAAGAGATTCAAGGTGAACTTCATGCTCAAGGAACATCAGTGTCAGATCGCACCATCCGTCGTTGTTTGAGCCAAAGTGGACTACATGGGAGACGACCAAGGAGGACACCATTGTTGAAAACGAATCATAAAAAAGCAAGACTGGAATATGCCAAACTACATGTTGACAAGCCACAAAGCTTCTGGGAGAATGTCCTGTGGACAGATGAGACAAAAATCGAAGTTTTTGCCAAGGCACATCAGCTGTATGTTCACAGACGAAAAAATGAAGCATATCAAGAAAAGAACACTGTCCCTACTGTGAAACATGGAGGAGGCTCTGTTATGTTCTGGGGCTGCTTTGCTGCGTCTGGCACAGGGTGTCTTGAATCTGTGCAGGGTACAATGAAATCTCAAGACTATCAAGGAATTCTAGAGAGAAATGTACTAGCCAGTGTCAGAAAGCTTGGTCTCAGTCGCAGGTCATGGGTCTTGCAACAGGACAATGACCCAAAACACACCGCTAAAAACACCCAAGAATGGCTAAGAGGAAAAAATTTGACTATTCTAAAGTGGCCTTCTATGAGCCCTGACCTCAATCCTATTGAGCATCTTTGGAAGGAGCTGAAACATGCAGTCTGGAAAAGGCACCCTTCAAACCGGACACAACTGGAGCAGTTTGCTCATGAGGAGTGGGCCAAAATACCTGCTGAGAGGTGCAGATGTCTCATTGACAGTTACAGGAAGCGTTTGATTGCAGTGATTGCCTCAAAAGGTTGCGCAACAAAATATTAAGTTAGGGGTACCATCATTTTTGTCCATGCCTGTTTCATGAGTTTATTTTTTTACATAATTCTGTTGAAGCATGGTTGAAAAACAATGTCTGACTTTCATTGGTTAACATTTATAGAATTTTAATTTATTATTACTTTTGTCAGATTAAAGTTATTTCTGTGACCATTGTGACTTTTTCTTTCATTGACCAAAGGGTACCAACAATTTTGTCCACGTCTGTAGCTACAAAAAAGCTATAGGGGTCAAAATATGGTTATGAAAAAATAAATTTTTTCCCTCAAAAGGTTTCAATTTTTTTTCAGTATTAAAACGCAAAAACGGATCCGCAAAATATACAGATGACATCCGTGTGCATTCTGTATTTTGCGGAACGGAACAGCAGGCCCTTAATAGAACAGTCCTTTCCTTGTCTGTAACGCGGACAATAATAGGACACGTTCTATTTTTTTGCGAAACGGAAATACGGACATACGGAAACGGAATGCACATGAAGTACCTTTCGTTTTTTGCAGACCCATTGAAATGAATGGTTCCGTATACGGAACAGACACGGAAAGAAAATACGTTCGTGTGAAAGAGGCCTAAGAATGACAGATAGGCCTTATGCACACGTTATGTTTTGATCCGTATCCGAACCGCTGTTTTTTGCGGCTCGGGTGCGGACCCATTCATTTCAATGGGGCCGCAAGAGATGCTGACAGCACTCCGTGTGCTGTCCGCATCCGCTGCTCCGTTCCGTAGCCCTGCAAAAAAAATATAACATGTCCTATTCTTGTCTGTTTTGCGGACAAGAATAGGCATTTCTACAATGGGCCACCCGTTCTGCAAATTGCGGAAGGCAAACGGGCGGCTTCCGTTTTTTGCGGATCCACATTTTGCGGAACACAAAAAATTGAACGCTCGTGTGCATGAGGCCATAAGCAGATATGCAGTAAAGTGATCTGTACAGACCAAGAAGTGGCGCCTATTGGGCTTAGTGGTCAGTGCGAAAACTGCCGGATTTCTAGTTTTAGTTTAAATATAAAACGTGGCATGGAAAATAAAAAATAACATCATCAAAAATTATTTAAAAAAGTGTTAAACATAAGAATTATTTAAACAGCAGGTCATTTTCTGATGACAGCTCCCCTGTAATATTCCAAACGAGGAGGAATTTGGAAAACAAAATGCAATTCCACCATAGCTTTATGGGTTTTGTTTTTACAGTGTTTCCTGTTTGGGTAAACTGACCCCGTGCCCAATATTCTCCGGGTCAGAATAATTACAGCGATGACACATTTGTATAGTTTTTCTTGTGTTTTAACCCCTTCAACCCCGGTTCTGTTTTCACCTGTGTGACTTTATGTGGTAATAACTTTAAAACGCTTTTACTTATACAGGCCGTTCTGAGATTGTTTTCTTGTCACATATCATACTTCATGACACTGGTGAAATAGAGTAAAAAAAAATTTATTATTTATAAAAAAAATACCAAATTTACCAAAAATTTTGAAAAATTAGCAAATTTCTATTTCTCTACTTTTATAATAGATAGTAATACCTCCAAAAATAGTAATTACTTTACATTCCCCATATGTCTACTTCATGTTTGGATCATTTTGAAAATGACATTTTATATTTTTGGGACGTTAGAAGGCTTAGAAGTTTAGAAGCAAATCTTAACATTTTTAACAATATTTCCAAAACCAAAATTTTTCAGGATCAGTTCAGTTATGAAGTCACTTTCTGGGGCTTACATATTAGAAACCACCCATAAATCACCCCATTTTAGAAACTACACCCCTCAAGGTATTCAAAACTGATTTGACAAACTTTGTTAACCCTTTAGGGGTTCCACAAGAGTGAATGGCAAATGGAGACTAAATTTCAGAATTTCACTTTTTTGGCAGATTTTTTCATTTTAATCCATTTGTTCCAGTAGCAAAGCAAGGGTTAACAGCCAAACAAAACTCTAAATCTATTACCCTGAATCTGGGGTTTACAGAAACACCCCATGTGTGCTCGAAAACTGATGTATGGGCGCACAGCAGGCTTCATAGTGGAAGGAGCATCATATGGCTTTTGGAGAGCGGATTAAGCTGGAATGGTAATTGGGAGCTATGTCGCATGTGAAGACACTCTGAGGTGGCCCTACAGTGGAAACCCCCAAAAAGTCACCCCATTCTGGAAACTACACCCCTCAAGGAGTATTTCAAGGTGTGTAGTGAGCACTTTGACCCATCGACCGTTTCACAGAATTAGGAAACGCTTGGCTGTGAAAATGAAAAATTACAATTTCTTCCTAAAAAAGTTGCTTTACACCCACATTTTTCAATTTCACAAGGGGTAACATGACAAAATGCACCCCACATTTTGTTCCCCATTTCCCCCCGAATATGCCAACACCCAATATGTGCTCATAAAATGATGTATGGGTGCATGGCAGGGTCCAAAAGGGAAGTAGCGCCATAGGGCTTTTGTAGGACAGATTTAGCAGGATTGACTTTTGGGAACTATGTCGCATATAAAGACACCCTGAGGTACCCCTAGAGTGTAAATCCCCAAAAAGTGACCCCATTGCCGAAACGACACCCCTCAAGGAATATTTCAAGGTGTGTAGTGAGCACTTTGACCCATCGGGCGTTTCACAGAATTAGGAAACGCTTGGCTGTGAAAATAAAAAATGACAATTTTTTCCATAAAAAGTTGCTTTACACCCACTTTTTTCACTTTCACAAGGGGTAGCAGGACAAAATGCACCCCACATTTTGTTCCTTATTTCCCCCTGAATACGCCAACACCCAATATGTGCTCAAAATATGATGTATGGACGCATGGCAGGGTTCTAGAGTCAAACAGCTAAATATGGATTTTGCAGACCTGAATTGGCAGACATGGATTTTAGCTGCCATGTCACATTTAAAAAATTTCCAGAGGTCCCCAGAAATGAAAAATCCCAAAAAGTGACCCCATTTCGGAAAGAGCACCCCTGTTCGAACATTTTAAGTGGTGGAAAGGGTACTTTTTGCCAAACAGGTATCTCACAGAAGGCAGAATTACTTGAGACAAGAATTTCATAGCACACATTTGTAAAAATTACTAGCAGACCCTAATTTTTAACTTTAACAGTATATGTTCCCCATTTTCTCCCCATTTTGCAAACACCCCATATGTGCTCGTAGCCTGCTGTATTGGCGCACAGCAGGCCGCTACAGGCAAAGTACAATTTGCAGGCCTGAATTGGCAGACATGGATTTTAGCTGCCATGTCGCATTTAAAAAATGTCCAGAAGTCCCCAGAAATGAAAAACCCCAAGAAGTGACCCCATTTTGGAAAGAGCACCCCCATATGGACATTTTAAGTGGTGGAAAGGGTACTTTTTGCAAAACAGGTGTCTCGCAGAAAAAATTATGTAGTGGTTGTTGGAAAGTGGCTATGCAAGTGAGGTGGACTAAATCAGAGATATGGAAATATTACAGGGAGCATAAAGGATAAAATAAAAAATCCATGGATGAGTGGTAGGTTCGGAGGCATTCTTTCATGCAGAGGCCAGGTTTATCAGGGCAGGTGTCGCTCTGATAAATGGTGTCCTTTCATATTCCCCTTTTGTAACAAACCCGACATCTTTTTTGGGTCTTTCCCCTCTTTGCTGTTTGTGGGACTTCACCAGGAAAATGTTGTCCTGGTACAACACGGGCACCATGACCTCCTGAAGTACTCGGGCCCTCCCCTTCCTGACTTTGGAAAATTAGGGCCTTGATTACCGCCTCTTGGAACTGAAGGAAAGTTCCTGTCTGGCCTGCAGTTCTATGTAAAATGTATGCATTGTACATTGCCATCTGTACAATGTATACGGCAAGCTTTTTGTACCACACCTTAGTTTCACGCATGGCACTGTAGGGCTTCAGAACTTGATCGGACAGATCAACCCCTCCCATGTGCCTGTTGTAATCAAGGATGCAGTCAGGCTTGTTGACAGGGGTAGTGGTACCTCGCACTGGGGCAGGAGAACTGGTGTTTGTGTGAATGGTGGTTTGTACAAGGACATCCCTCTTTTTTTTTTTTTTAAATATCTTTTTATTAAGTTTTAGAGATTCCATTCAATAGCAAGCAAAGTACATATGTCATACAATTTTCGAAGGCATAACATCGTCCTCCTTTCATCGTTACAATGCGCCAATCAATGTACAGTAAAATCAAGTCAAACAGTACACTCAGAATCTCATTTTTAATTTTCTCCCCCTCCCTCCCCCCCCCCCCAGTAAACCGGTATAACCCCCTTCCTCCCCCCCCCCCCCCCAACCTTCCCGATGAAGATCCGTTGTTCTGTAAATATCCCAATAGAGCCCTCTCCTCACTATCCTTTTAGAGCACCCAAATATCTGGCCTCCACTGAGACTCACAATGGCTCCTGAGCCTTAACTGACTACTCGCAATGGACCTAGGCCTCCCTTTAGATCTTCCTTCAGATACCATTCTGTCAATTTGAATGGGCTCATAATTTTCATGAACTCTGTGTCTGGGACATACGATAGGATAAACAGTTTCCAGGTCCGGAACCAACTCTTTCCAAGCGCTTCCTTGCAATTTAACGCCTCTAACCACTCCAAATGAAACAGTTTGCCCATTTGTACCCCAACCATTGCAATAGTGGGAATCTCAATTGATATCCATAGCTGAAGCAAACACCTTTTCGCCACCATAAACAGTTTGTGACCCACCAATGGTATTTTAGAAAGATCATCTCCTTTGTCGCCCAATATTTGGGCATCTGGCTGAGCATTAGGTTCACAATGCAATATTGCCGCCGATGGTGTAACAACTGCCCGTAACTTGCTAATTTTCCCCAACATCTGGCCGATTTCCTCCCAATATCCACCTAACTTCGAACACTTCCACAACCCGTGATACAGATCTGACTTGGGGGTGCCGCACTTAGGGCAAGCTATAAGTCTCCCTGGACTAGTCGGGGAACTAGGGATATCAAATCCGTATATAGCATGGTGCAAAATTTTTACATGCGTTTCCCTCCATTTTTCATTCGTTACGGCCTTGCGCAGTGCTGATATCCCTGACCAAATTGTTTCATGAATCTCCGCCACCCCTAACTCTTTAGCCCATTTTTTAAAAATTCCTTTGGGATCTTTGGTTCTCCACCTATCCCTCAGCACATGGTGCAACATTGACAATGACCTCTTCGTCCTGACACTAATAAACGCATCAAAATCATTGGGTTTCCATTCCAGTGACAGATCCCTCGATAAAGTCCTGCAATAATTTGTAACCTGAGAATACTGCATGAACGAGGAGCTCCCCAATGCCAGTTTGCTTTTTAGTTCCTGCAAGGTTGCCCATCTTCCCTCCGACTCGTGGAACAAATCCCCTATTTTGCGCAACCCCTTAAGAGCCCATTCTTTGAAGAATACATTTTCGTTACCTGGTCGGAATAATGGGTTCCCCCGTAAAGGAATATGCTTGGATACCTGATATGGGAGTCGAAAATGGGTTCTAAGGGCTTTCCAAGCTATTGTCGTGTCCCTTACAATAAGAGAGGGCTTAATGTAATCCGGTAAATTAGGCCTTTTTGCATGCAGCAAAGCCACCAGGTCCCAGGGTCGCACCAGCTCCCGCTCTAAGGCCAAATTTGAATAATAACTCGTCCCGTTGACCCAGTCTAAGATGTGCCTACATAAGCACGTTAAGTTATAGCCCCTGATATCGGGAAAATTCAGCCCCCCTTCCTCCTTTCTTAGCTTTAGTTTGGCCAGTGAGATTCTAGGTCTTTTTCCCTGCCATAAGAAACGGATGAATCTGCTTTCCAGTAATTGGATATCCGCATGGCGAATGAGGAGTGGGATGGTCTGGAGTGGATATAAAAGCTTAGACATACTCATCATTTTGATGAGATGGCATCGGCCCACCAGATTTAGCGGTAACCCCTGCCACCTATCCAATTCTCGCACTATCTTTGCTATGAGAGGGGGAAAATTCAGGGTATACAATGAATGCGGGTCTCTGCCAATATGAATGCCCAGATACTTAATGCTCCCTTGCGCTTTCGCTATACTCAAATGCTTTGGTATCTGATAGCTCCCCACATCCTTCTGAGATAGGGCCAACAGCTCACATTTTGACGCATTCAGTCTATACCCCGAGTAGGAACCAAAATGAGTCAGAGCCTGAAAAATGTTGTCCATGTGTTTTCTAGGGTTAGCTATAAATAACATTACGTCATCTGCAAATAATGCGACCTTAATTTGCCTTTCTCCAATCCTTATTCCTTCGTATAGATCTGAATGGGTTAAGAACCTAGCTAATGGTTCAATGGAAAGGTTGAACAGGAGGGGTGATAGGGGGCACCCCTGGCGTGTCCCTTTCTGGAGACAGAAGGGCTTGGATAAAAAAGCCCGGAGTGTATACCCGTGCTCTCGGTAATCTGTATAGTTGCGTGAGAAAGACCCTGAACGTCCCCGAGAACCCCATTTTATCTAGCACTGCCTCCAGCCATGCCCATCTCACATTGTCAAAAGCCTTTTCAGCATCCAAGGTGAGCATGGCTGGAGCTTCCCCAGGCCGCGGTTGATGGCAAACTCTATCTAGAACCGTTAATACCGTACGAAGATTCGTTACCGCCGAACGACCCTGTACAAATCCCACCTGTTCTTTACCGATAAGCGAAGGTAATAAGGCCGCCAGACGATCCGCAATAATCTTTGATAGGATTTTGGTATCCACATTGATTAATGAGATCGGCCTGTAGGACCCTGGTGATAAAGGGTCTTTACCCGGTTTAGGAAGCAACTTGATATAGGAGATGTTTTCCTGGTCCGGAGATGCTTCACCCTGCAGTACTTTATTATACCATTTCAGTAGAATCGGCGATACCTGACCTAACAATGCTTTATAGTATTCCCCGGGGTAACCATCCGGGCCAGGTGCCTTAGCATTGCCTAACTTACGAATAACAGATTGAAGTTCTTCAAGACTAATCTCTCTGTTAAGGGATTGTAATTGTTCCGCACTAAGGCATGGTAGTTTGACCTTTTCCAATAGAGAACCTTTCAGATCAGGTTTAGTGCCGTCCTGGTATAGTTTCTCATAATATTCGCCTAGCATTGAATTTATCTTAGAGGGGTCAGTGACCACTCGTCCCTTTTGCTCCTTGAGGCCAGCTATGAATTGATGGGCTCGTCTGCCCTTAGCAAGATTAGCCATAAGTCGCCCGGATTTATTTCCAAATTTGTGTAAAGTTGCCTCCAATTTGGAATTATTTAGTATTTCCCTGCTTTTTTCATTAATTTCAAAAGCTCCCCTAGCATCCATCCACTTTTGTCTATTGAGGACTGTGGGGTTCCTACTGTATTCCTGGTAAGTATCCCTCACTAACCTGCTGGTTTGCTCAAATTTGGCCTGGGATTGTCTACGAAGCCCAAAGACATAGCTCATTATTTTCCCCCGCATAACTGCTTTAGAGGCGTTCCACAGCAACTCAGGTGAATCTGTATGCACCTGGTTGTCTCCCATGTATTCCTCCCACCATGCAATCAACTTATTAGTAAAATCCTCATTAGTTATCAGATTTGAAGGAAATCTCCACAAGTAGTCAAGTCCCCTAGTCAAGTATCTCTCACTTGTATCCAAATCGGGGAATGGTCTGATATCACCAGGTCGCCAATTGCCGCCTTTTCCACCCTTCTCATCAGATCAAAGCTGGTCAGTATATAGTCAATACGCGACCAGGATTCCTGAGAGTGAGAATAAAATGAATAGGATCTTTCATCAGGATGCAATTGACGCCATGGATCAACCAGCACCACCCCCTCCATCAATCTGCCCAATGCTCTGTCATGGTGACTGATAACTGACTTTGATGGAGTACTGCGTTGCCTATCTTCCACCTCTCTCGCCACTGAATTGAAATCCCCCCCGACTATTTTATTCTCGCAGGGATCCGTCAATAGCTTGGATTCTAGATCCTTGAAAAATTTCCCATTATTCTTGTTGGGGCCATACACATTATAGATGCTATAAAGTATTCCTTGAACTTCAACCTGAATTTGGACAAGACGTCCCTCCTCATCCGAAAAGGAATCACGGACCTGGCAGTTTAGATTCCTGTTAACTAGGATTAGTACCCCAGCTCTTTTCCCCACCGAGGCCGATCCATATACTTTCCCTACCCACAATTTATTTATCCTCATGAAATCTGCTGCTGCGAGGTGCGTTTCCTGAAGAAGTACTATGTCTGGGTCAGCCTTTTTCAGGTAACGCAACACCATCCATCTCTTGTGGGGTGATCTTAGGCCCTTCACGTTCCAGGATATGACTTTCATATTCCTAAACTCCTGGGTGCTAAACCGGCTTGAGATCCTTGTCTCCTATTTAATCAGATTACTCTTCCCTGAGAGATAGAACAACGAATCTTCAACAAATAAAGTCGGATCTCCCCTCCCCTTTCAAGAAAAATTGTTGAACTATAACCGTCAATACCAACAGCTAAACCTAACCCTCCTCCCACCGTATAAACTTTCTGTTATTAGGACTTCCTTTTTTCTGAGCTGCCGAGGCACAACCACCCCTCACCAACTGTGCATCTGCCTATTCTTATAATTGAAAACATTTTCTATCATGCAGCATTGGCGCCCTACACATTCCTACGAGATAATATCACCTTGGGGCTATCGGAGCACTTTTAAACCCACTGAACTAAACATCTCATCATCCGACCCCATGATAAATTAACGTCCATGTCACATTAGCCCCAATGTTAACACTACTTTGCAATTAGCTACATCAGGTGCATCTAGCGTCCTTAACTGACACGCTGCGCGCGGCTCCTTCCAGGAGGTTGCTCTCCACTTCTACGACCCCGGTCCCTTTGGGGAAGACGTTTCTCCTCCGGACTGCTCGATCTCTCCCAGCTCTTGTATTTACCCCTATCCCGATCAGCCAAGTCCCTTGCATCTTCAGCTGTCAGTAGATCTTGCAGAGATTCCGTTGCCACACAGGGGTCACTAAATACAGCAGAAGTTCCATCTGGCATGGCTACTCTCAGCGTCGCCGGGTATTGCAGCTGAAACTTGATCTGGCATCGGAACAAAGCTGAGCATAAACCACTAAACTCCCTCCGTTGTTTCGCAACTTGCGCAGAATAGTCTGCAAATAGCAGTATTACCTGCCCTCTAATCCTCAAGGGGCCTCTCCTGGCTCTATATGCCCTGAGGATCGCCTCCTTATCGCAATAGTCCAGGTACCTCATTATCACTGGACGGGGTCTCTGCACCGAGTTAGTATTGCTCCGGCCAGGTGAACTGATCTGGTCCGGTGGCGTTCCGATCCTGTGTGCACGTTCAACTTTGTGCTTTCCATCCAGCCCCAGGGCCCGCGGGAGGTCAAGTTCACAAATTTCTTTAAGGGCTTGAGTTTTCACCCCCTCATGTAGGCCTAGGAGCCGCAAATTGTTCCGTCTGGAACGGTTCTCTAAGTCCTCAAGACGGTCTCGCAATATGATATTGTGTTTTTGTAGCTCCTGGATAGCCATATTGGATTTAGAGTTTTCCTCCTCCATTGTTGTACAGCGCTGACCTAGATCCACTAGGCACACCTCGTGCTGCCCCACAGTCTCATGCAGCTGCTGTAGAGATGCCGCCAGCGTTTTGGAAAGCGTCTCCTTTATATCGGGTGCCAGGTGCCTGGCTACTTCTATTGCCAGCGATTTGTAGTTAATTCTGGCCCCCTCCGATGTGTCACCAAGTGGCGAGTCAGGTAAGGCATCAATTACACTTTCAACCGCACTCGACGGAGACGCGGGAACTTGATCCTCCATCTTGCCTGTCATCTTGTTGTCGGTCTGTGCAGCGCCGCTCCGTACAAGCTTTTTACCGCTCCGGAGCAGGTATCTGTCCATGAGTCGCTTGCTGGGCAGCTTGAGAGATCGGGGACACAATCCCGACTCACACAGTGCCGTTGTATAGCGTCCGGAGCTTGCTATGGGTGAGGGACGGACGGAGCTCACTCACTCCTCGCCTGCCATCTCAGCGCCGGAACCGGAAGTCGTCAGGACATCCCTCTTGTCCTTGTACTGAACCGACAGCATGTTCTCATGGAGGAGCTGTCACCTTTTCGGAGTAGTTGCCCTACCAGGAATCTAGGGAGGCCTCTCTGATTTTTTCGCACTGTGCCGCAGGCCACAGTACCTCAGGCTTTTAGGGACATGAATAGGGGTATGCTGGATGTAATAGTTATCTACATAGAGGTGATAACCATTATCCAGCAGTGGGTGCAGTAAGTCCCACACAATCTTGCCAGTAACTCCTAGGACGGGGGGGGGGGGCATTCAGGGGTTTGTATCTTTCCCCTCATAAACCCGGAACCTGTAGGTGTACTCAGAGGTACTCTCGCACAGCTTGTACATTTTTATTCCGTACCGTGCCTGCTTGCTGGGCAGCTACTGGCAAAATATATCCCTTTCTGGGGGACTCGTCTATGCTAATTTCTTTTGCTGGGGTGGACACCTCTGTAAATTTTGAGTTGAGGTGCTCCAGAAGGGGTCTTATTTTGAATAGATGGTCAAAATTTGGGTCATTTTGGGGGTGGGCACTGTGCATTATCATTGTAATGTAGGGATTTCAAAATGGATTCAAATCTTGAGCAGGACATGGTCATATTGTAAATCAGAGTGTTGTACAAGACATCTGAACTCCAATATTGTCTCATTTCAGTTTTTTTTTACAATGCCCATATGCAGCAACAGCCCCCAAAACTTCATAATGTCTGCTGCTGCTGCATTTACAGGGGTCCAACCTAGGGGTCTAGCATATGAGGATGTTGGGTTTTGAGAAATAAACTGCTGGGTGTACAAATTTGTTTGGGTCACGATCAAATTTATGAGATCGTCAGATAAATAGATTTTGAAAAAATCTATTTCTGTGAAGCCCGTGCAGTCAATCTGGGGGGGGCTACTTCATCTCTCCTGGGGCGTCTCCTTCAGGGTCCCTCAACACCGGATGACGATGATGATGAAGGAGTTGAGGAGTAGAGGAATGTGGCATCCTCTTCTCCCTCACTTGCAGACTCTGTTTCAGAGGCAAGGATGGTGTATGCCTCTTCAGCGGAGTACATTCTCTGGGATGAATTGGACATTTTTATTTTTATTGGTGTATGTAAAGTGTCAGGGGGACAGGGACAGGGAATGGGGATCTGAAACAGCTGCAGATGAGCCAAAGATCACTACAGCTGTTCCAGATGTTCTTTTTCTTCTTCTTTAAACATTTGCATCATTTCATGTACAGAACATGCCCACAACTTTGAAGATGTTTTAGTTTTTTTTATTGTGAAGCAAACAACAAATAGGACAAAATAACAGAAAAAGTCAATGTGCATAACTATTCACCCCCCTAAAGTCAATACTTTGTAGAGCCACCTTTTGCGGCAATCACAGCTCCAAGTCGCTTTGGATAAGTGTCTATGAGCTTGCCACATGTTACCACTGGGATTTTTGCCCATTCCTCTTTGCAAAACTGCTCCAGCTCCTTCAAGTTGGATGGTTTGCGCTTGTGACCAGCAATCTTCAAGTCTGACCACAGATTTTCTATTGGATTGAGATCTTTGCTTTGACTAGGCCATTCCAACACATTTACATGTTTCCCCTTAAACCAGTCAAGTGTTGCTTTAGCAGTGTGTTCAGGGTCATTGTCCTGCTGGAAGGTGAACCTCTGTCCTAGCCTCGAATCACGCACAGAGTCGGCCAGGTTTTGCTCAAGAATATCCCTGTATTTAGCACCATCCATCTTTCTCTCAACTCTGACCAGTTTCCCAGTCCCATCCCCCCAGCATGATGCTGCCACCACCATGTCTCACTGTGGGGATGGTGTTCTTTGGGTGTTGTGATGTGTTGAGTTTGCGCCAGACATAGCGTTTTCTTTGATGGCCGAAAAGTTCAATTTTAGTCTCATCAGACCATACATTTTGGGAGTCTCCCACATGCCTTTTCGCAAACTCACAATGTGTCTTTTTGTTTTTATCTGAAAGTAATGTCTTTCTTCTGGCCACTCTGACATAAAGCCCAACTCTATGGAGCGTACGGCTTATTGTCGTCCTATGTACAGATACTCCAGTCTCTGCTGTGGAACTCTGCAGCTCCTCCAGGGTTACCGTAGGTCTCTGTGCTGCCTCTCTGGTTAATGCCCTCCTTGCGTGGGTTTTGGAGGGCGGCCGTCTGTTGGCAGGTTTGCTGTTGTGCCATGTTCTCTCCATTTGGTTATGATAGATTTGATGGTGCTCCTGGGGATCATCAAAGATTTGGATATATTTTTTATAACCTAACCCTGACTTGTACTTCTTAACAACATTGTCCCTTACTTGTTTGGAGAGTTCCTTAGTCTTCATGGCAGTGTTTGGTTAGTCATGCCTCTTGCTTAGGTGTTGCAGCCTCTGGGGCCTTTAAAAAAAAGTGTGTATATGTAATGACAGATCATGTGACACTTAGATTGCACACAGGTGGACATTATTTCACAAATTATGGGACTTCTAAAGGTAATTGGTTGCACCAGAGCTTTTTATGGGCTTATTAACCCTTTCAGTACCGAGCCACTTTTCACCTTAAATCCCAGGCCGATTTTTGCAAATCTGACATGTGTCACTTTATGTGCTAATAACTTTGGTACACATTTACTTATCCAAGCCGTTCTGAGATTGTTTTTTTGTGACACATTGTACTTCATGACAGTCATAAATTTGAGTCAATATTTTACAGAAATTTACATTATTCTAAATTTGAAATTCTCTACTTTTAAGACAGATAGTAATACCTTATAAAATAGTTATCAATCAACATTCCCCATATGTCTACTTTATGTTGGCATCATTTTGTAAATGTCATTTTATTTTTTAGGACGTTAGAAGGCTTCAAATTTTAGAAGCAATTTTTCCAATTTTCACCAAAATTTCCAAAACTATTTTTTTAAGCACCAATTCAGTTATAAAGTGATTTTGAGGGGCTTATGTAATGGAAACCTCCCATAATTGATCCCATTTTAGAAACTACACCCCTCAAATTATTCAAAACTGATGTTACAAACTTTGTTAACCCATGGTGTGTTCCACAAGAATGAAGTGAAAATGGAGGTTAAATATAAAAATTTCAAGTTTTTGGTAATTTTTTTATGTTAATCAATTTTTTCTTGCAAAACAGCAAGGGTTAACAGCAAAATAAACCTCAATATGCATTACACTGATTCTGCAGTTTACAGAAATACCCCATATGTGGCGGTAAAATTCTCTATGGGCATGTGCCAGTGGTCATAAGGAAAGCAACGCCATATGGATTTTGGAGGCAGATTTTGCTAGAATGGTTTTTAGGCACCATTTTGTATTTGAATACACCCTGAGGTACCGCTACAGTATAAACCCCCAAAAAGTGACCCCATTCCGGAAACTAGACCCCTCAAGGAGTATTTCAAGGTGTGTAGTGAGCACTTTGACCCATCAGGCGTGTCACACAATTAGGAAATACTTGGCTGTGAATTTTTTTTTAATTTTCCAGAAAAAGTTTCTTTACACCCACATTTTTCACTTTCACAAGGGGTAACAGGACAAAATGCACCCCACATTTTGTTATCCATTTCCCCTGAATACGGCAACACCCCACATGTGCTCAAAAACTGATTTTTGAGCGCATGGCAGGGTTCAAAAGGGAAGGAGCACCAGAGGGCTTTTGGAGGACAGATTTTGCAGCATTGGCTTTTTGGAGCTATGTCGTATATGAAGACTCCCTGAGGTGGCCCTACAGTGGAAACCCCCCAGAAAGTGACCTCATTCTAGAAACTAGACCCCTCAAGGATTATTTCAAGGTGTGTAGTAAGCACTTTGACCCATCAGGCATTTCACAGATTTAGGAAACGCTTGGCTGTGAAAATGAAAAAATAAACATTTTTCGAGAAAAAGTCGCTTTACATTTTTCACTTTCACAAGGGGTAGCATGACAAAATGCACCCCACATTTTCTTACCCATTTCCCCCTGAATACGGCAACACCCCATATGTGCTTGTAGCCTGACGTATGGGCGCATAGCAGGGCTCTAGAAGCAAAGTGCAAAATATGGATTTTGCAGGCTTGAATAAACAGACATGGATTTTAGGTGCCACGCCGCATGTTAAAAAATTCCGGAGATCCCCAGAAATTAAAAACCCCAAGAAGTGACCCCATTTCGGAAAGAGTACCCCCGTGTGAACATTTTAAGTGGTGGAAAGGGTAGTTTTCAGTAAACAGGTGTCTCACAGAAGTCAGTAACACTTGTTAAAAGATTTCAAAGCACAAATTTGTGAAAATGAAAAATTACCAGCAGACCCCAAGGGTTTAAAGGGGAAAATGCACCCCAGGGCAGGTTTCGCAATGGTGAATGGTGTATTTCCTTACCCCCCTTTTCGAACACACCCTGCATCTTTTTTGGGTCCTTCCTGTTCTCACTGTTTAGGGGACTTCACCAGGGAAATGTTGCCCTGGTACAACTCGGGATGGTAACTTACAGAAGTATTGGCACCCTTTATTGCTTGGTTGTAAAAGATTAGCGCCTTTATCACCACCTGTTGAAATTGTAGGAATGTTCTTGGATGGCCTCTAGATCTAAATAGCACGAATGCATTGTACAGCGTCATCTGTACAATGTGTATGGCCACCTTTTTGTACCACATTTTTGTTTTTCGTGTGGCACTGTAGGGCTTCAGAACTTGATTTGAAAGATCAAACCCCCTATGTGTTTATTGTAGTCCAAGATGCAGTCTGGCTTGGGGACAGTGGTTGTGGTACCTCGTACAGCGGCAGGGAAGCTGGTGTTACTGTGAATGGTGGTCAGTAATATAAACTGTGAATGGTGGTCAGTAATATAAACTGTGAATGGTGGTCAGTAAAAGGACATCCCTCTTGTCCTTGTACTTAACCGCCAACGTGTTCTGATTGAGGAGAGCACGGCTTTCTCCTTTTCTTAATGGTTGCCCTACCAGGGATCTAGGGAGGCCTCTCAAATTTTTTGCGTACTGTGCCGCACGCCACAGTACCTCTGAAAGCTAGGGACTGGAACAGTGGTAGACTGGTGTAGTAATTATCCATGTAGAGATGGTAACCCTTAACCAGCAGTGGGTGCAGTAAGTCCCACACTATCTTCCCACTAACTCCTAGAACAGGGTGGCATTCTGAGGGTACAATCCAGGTGTCCCTCCCTTCATAAACCCGGAACTTGTGAGTGTACCCAGAGCTACTCTCAGACTTTATACATTTTTCTATGCCATACATTGCCCGCTTGCTGGGCACGTACTGGCGGAATCTTACCCTCCCTTTGAAAAGTGACAGGGGTTCGTCTATGCAGACATTTTGTTCTGAGGTGTACACTTCTGAGAACTTTACGTTAAAGTGGTCAAGGATGGGCCTAATTTTGAACAGACGTTTTAAATGCGGGGTCATTATAGGGTGGGCACTGTGCATTATCGTTGTAATGCAAAAATTTTAGAATTGCTTGGAATCGATTACGGGCCATGGCATTACTGTAAATTGTAAAAACTGACATACTGATGCGGACAGCACACGGTGTGATGTCCGCATTTTTTGCGGACCCTTTGAAATGAATGGGTCCGCATCCTATCTGCCAAAAAAAAAACGGAATGGACACGGAAACAAACAACGTTCATGTGCATGTAGCCTAACTGAAATTGATTTTTATATATATATATATATATATATATATATATATATATATATAAAACTAACTACCTACCACTAACTGCAGGTCTTTTTTCACAGAAAAAAATGTAAAAAATAAAACCACTAAAATGTGCTGATATAAATGAGCACACCAGTTATCGGTGCTCTGCAGCACGCACGCACACAGATCTTTTTGTAAGCGTTTTGAGACTCTCTCCAATAGATATGCTTTTGACTTTATTTTGTTGAACATAGAATACCTACAACATGAACTCTCTATGGTAACAATTGAATTGGCTGATATAAAACTACAACTACAACTGTCTGGAGAGGAGTTTGATAAATTCATGGATGGCCTAGATTCCCACTTACTAAAGTTTAAGGCTGAATCAGAAGAGGGGAAACAATTTAAATGGAATAGAGACCAGGAGGATTACAAGAGGGGACATATCTATACCTGGCATGCAGAAGGTGTGAATGGTCAGAGCTTTAGAGATATAAAAAAGAAAAGAAGAAACACACAGATGGTACACAACCACAGATGAAAAAATATGCCGAACCAGACGTGGTGGCCGCAGACACCGACGATCTAGGAAGATTACGGAACAACAAAGCACGTGGCCCAACCAACAAACAACAGACAAACATGAGGAAATGATTGTGGTCAATCTCTCTTCAAAGGAACTTCCTACAGTGCAAGTGAGTGTCTTGAGTAAGGGACTTTCATTTTGCCCCAATACACATGTCAATTGGTATAATCTCAATGTTGATTTACTAGCCTTTTCTCGCAGCATTAAATTAAAAACCTGGTTTAAAAATAAAAATAAGACATGTAAGGATACATCTCAATTGAGTGAACTCTTAATGGAGATGATAGGTGTAACCACCAAGAGTAATTTCAATCCCATAGTGAATGAGCCAGCAATAGAAGCCTATACATCAGCTGTGAAATCTGACATTGAGTTGCTCAGAGCCACATATTCCAACAGTGGTTTCAAACATCCTAATCTTACCAAGGTTGAGATTGAGGCCTTGGTACAGATTAAGAAGGATACCACTCTTACGATTAAGCCGGCTGACAAAGGTGGCACTGTAGTGGTCATGGATACACATAAGTATACAGCAGAGATACTTAGACAACTCAGCGACACCGATGTCTATGGCGTTCTGGATAGTGATCCCAAATTTGAGATAGGTAAGGTGATAAAGCGGAGTCTGACTGGAGCATTGATGGCTGGTGTGATTGATGATGGTCTTATGGAGTATCGTACTGTGACATACCCAGTCACTCCTGTTTTATATACACTCACCTAAAGAATTATTAGGAACACCATACTAATACGGTGTTGGACCCCCTTTTGCCTTCAGAACTGCCTTAATTCTACGTGGCATTGATTCAACAAGGTGCTGATAGCATTCTTTAGAAATGTTGGCCCATATTGATAGGATAGCATCTTGCAGTTGATGGAGATTTGAAGGATGCACATCCAGGGCACAAAGCTCCCGTTCCACCATGTCCTAAAGATGCTCTATTGGGTTGAGATCTGGTGACTGTGGGGGCCATTTTAGTACAGTGAACTCCTTGTCATGTTCAAGAAACCAATTTGAAATTATTCGAGTTTTGTGACATGGTGCATTATCCTGCTGGAAGTAGACATCAGAGGATGGGTACATGGTGGTCATGAAGGGATGGACATGGTCAGAAACAATGCTCAGGTAGCCCGTGGCATTTAAACGATGGCCAATTGGCACTAAGGGGCCTAAAGTGTGCCCAGAAAACATCCCCCACACCATTACACCACCACCACCAGCCTGCACAGTGGTAACAAGGCATGATGGATACATGTTCTCATTCTGTTTACGCCAAATTCGGACTCTACCATTTGAATGTCTCAACAGAAATCGAGACTCATCAGACCAGGCAACATTTTTCCAGTCTTCAACAGTCCAATTTTGGTGAGCTAGTGCAAATTGTAGCCTCTTTTTCGTATTTGTAGTGGAGATGAGTGGTACCCGGTGGGGTCTTCTGCTGTTGTAGCCCACCTTTCTTTCCCATTCTGACATTCAGCTTGGAGTTCAGGAGATTGTCTTGACCAGGACCACAACCCTACATGCATTGAAGCAACTGCCATGTGATTGGTTGACTAGATAATCGCATTAATGAGAAATAGAACAGGTGTTCCTAATAATTCTTTAGGTGAGTGTATATTTTACCAAAAATTCACAAGACCCTCAATGATCCTCCTGGGCGCCCCATCATTTCAGGCTCAGATTCTGTCTTTAGTCATCCGGCACTTTTTGGATAGGATATTATGCAGTTTTGCTATAGGTGGAAGCTCATACATACGAGATACCTCAGGTTTTTTTTTAATTAAAATTGGGGGAAGTTGATAATTTATTTATTGAAAGGCCATTTTTGTCATCATTTGATGTAACCTCGCTGTATACATCCATTGATCATGCCAAAGGTATTGATGCCGTGACTTGAATGCTAAAATTGTCTTCGTTTTCTGATGCAGCATGCAGTTTTGTTGTGGAGTCGTTGGATAAAATTTTGAGGTACAACTACTTTCTAGGGACAGCAACGGACGGTGGTTTAGGGATCTGGAACTGATGTGAATGGGAAAAAAAATCACTGCAGCAGTTCCAGATGTTCTTTTTATTTTCTTCTTTTTTCTTTATTCTTCTTTCAGCAGGTAGAATCGCAGGAAAAGTCCCCAGCAGGTCAGATACAGCACAGAGGGGCACAGGTCCACTCTGCATGCAGTCCCCAGCTAGAATGGCTGCATGCAGGGAGGATCTGCCCTTTCCTGTGCAGCTGTAGCGCTGCCATTGGCTGGAGCGTTGTTCCAGCCAATAGCAGCGCTGGCAGGGGACGCCAAACACTGCGCTCTACAGCGCTGGTATTTTAAACCCGGTTCCCAGCGCCATACAGCTTCGGCGCTGGTATCCTACAGGTTAACAAAGGGGGTGAATACATATGCACATGCCAATTTTCTGTTTTCTATTTCTAAACAATAGTTTTATTTATATATTTTTCTCATTTCACTTCACCAACTTAGACTATTGTGTTCTGATCCATCACATAAAATTCAGATTAACAAAATACGAAAAAAGTCAAGAGGGGTGAATACTTTTGCAAGGCACTGTATATGATGTCTGATATGATGTTGCAAGGATTTTTGCCACTCTAAGCAAAAGCAATTAGCCGTCTCCTTGACGCCACCCATTGACCATGTCTTTTGACCTGCCCCCTTTTTTGTCGGCCACCTATTTAATGGTTGTGGCATGCAACATTTTACTTGACCAGCTAATTTTAGATATTCTACAGCAGTTCTGTTACAATCCCGCCTCCCCCGTCAGCCTTTCGACCAAATAATAAAAATAGTAAAGTAGAACATTTAATTAAAACATTTTAATTGTAAACATTTTCTCATATGCAAAACATAAAATAGCAGCATTGCACATATACAGCAGCACATACCTGTCACATCCAGGGCCTCCAGGTGACGTCTCCTCTGATGTAGATCTTCTCTCTCATCATCTTCTCCATTTGATCCGGACAACTTCTCTCAACCGCCTCGTCTCTGCAGAGTGTGACACACGGACAGCTTAGTGTCCTCACTTTTCTATCATCATCCCCCAACCTGCAGTCCCCACAGTGTTATCCTGCTGCTTACTGTGCCCCCCAATACCCCCAAATACTATTCTGAAGAAATAATAGTGCCCCCCATATAAATAGTGCTCCTCATAGTCCCACCAATAGTAATTTCCTTCTAGAATGCCCTCATTAGTAATACTGCCCCCTACAGTGCCCCACATTATGTAATATGCCCCCCCCACACTGCCTCACATTATGTAATATGCCCCCCCACACTGCCTCACATTATGTAATATGCCCCCCCACACTGCCTCACATTATGTAATTTGCCCCCCCACTGCCCCACATTATGTAATTTGCCCCCCCACTGCCCCACATTATGTAATTTGCCCCCCACTGCCCCACATTAAGTAATTTGCCCCCCACACTGCCTCACATTAATTTGCCCCCCACACTGCCCTCCATTATGTAATTTCCCCCACACTAAGTAATTTTGCCCCAACACTGCCCTCCATTATGTAATTTTGCCCCCACACATTAATTTTGCCCCCACACTGCCCTCCATTATGTAGTTTGTCCAACCTCTCCCCCCCCCCCACCGTACTTGTGCGCTGTTCCTGTGCAGTCTGTATATGCTGGCTGCGCGAGCATGAGTTCAATTAAATTCAGTGTCTTCGGTGCGCAATACTGTCCTGCGGCGCGTGATCCCGCGAGACCCACCTCGGGGAGATTGCGGGATTGCGTGCCGAAGTGACTGAACTCATGCCCGCGCAGCTGGCAAGTACAGGATCAGATCAGCGACACAAGTACAAGGGGGCGGGTGCTAGTGGTGTTGGGAACTTGGTTCCAGCGGGTGACACCCCATCAGACTGGTGTCACCTGGTGCGGCCCGCACCCGCCGCACCCACCTCGCAACGCCACTGGCAGACAGACTCCAGAGTGCCGGCGCCCCCAGCAAGAGTGGTGCTCTACGCGGTGGCCTACTCTGCTTATGGGTGGCGCCGGCCCTGCATGAGATAACCCCTTTAATGCTAATGGACCCTCTAAACTGCAATCTGATTTGTGCTGGCTGAACCAGGGAGTCTAAGGCTGGGTTCACACCTGAGCGTATTCGATAAGCGCTCTTTACAGGCGTTTTGAGGTGTATTTTGGGGCGTTTTTGTATTTTGGAAACGCGTGTCGTACGCGCGTTCTTGCTATTGACCACAGAGGCGTACAATGAAAAACAGAAGTGTTACGCGTGACAATACGCCCCAAAAAAGCTCCTGTACTTCTTGGGGCGTAGAGCGTTTTACAGCGCGTTCGTACGCGCTGTAAAACGCTCAGGTGAGAACCATGCCCATAGGGAAACCTTGGTTTTTGCCTGTTGAGCGTTTTACAGAGCGTGGGAACGCGCTGTAAAACGCTCAGGTGTGAACCAGGCCTAAGTGTCAGTATACATGACTGCTAACAATTGTGTGGAACAACAAGTACCAGGCAGAAGTCCATGGGTTGGATGTCAGAAGGCAGCTCAAGGTCGTATACAGAATAGAGAAACAGCTGGGTGATGCCTATAAAGCTACATTCAGATGACCGTATGTGTTTTGTGGTCCGCAAATTGAGGATCCGCAAAACACAGATACCAGTGATGTGCGTCCCGTATTTGACCATCCCTCTGATAGAAATGTCTATAGGACATGTTCTATCTTTTTTGCAGGGCTGTGGAACGGAAGTACAGATTCTGTGCTGTCCGCATCTTTTGCGTCCCCATTGAAATAAATGGGTCTGCACCCGTTCTGCAAAATTGGGTCCGCATGCGTTTCGCATTCATACCTAAGATGGATCCTGGTCTAAATAGGCCGTCTTGTGACGTTGTCTTTGGTCGCCATTTGTCTTGGCAACGTGACACCGCTGAGGAGATTCAGGACGGGGCATACAGTAATCACAATGAAGAAGAAAGAAGGAGAAAATCCCTTTATTGTCCCTCAGTGGGGAAATTTTGGCATAACAGCAGTAATCACATTCATAACAGGAGCAAAAATAAGAGTATTTAGAAATTAAAGAGTAAAATACAAGAAAAACATAACACAGAATTTACTTTAAAAATTCACTACAGTTTTTTTGGGAACAGTGGTGGTTATAAATCCTAGGAGGAAGGACCTCCGATAACTGACTTAATAGGATGTAAGATTACTTCAGTCAGCTGCCCAACCAACCCAACTACCCTCTCCTCCCAAGAAACACTCAAAAGCCAACGTCTTGGTATAAATGGCTGTAGCAGCCCCTTTATTAGACAAATAAATAACTTCTTCAACTTTTCTTTTAGTGATCACAGTCATAAACACATAAATCAAATTACAATAAATTCAAACACATTGAGAAAGGATCCTAGAAGGCAACCCAAGCAAGCTGCGCTCTTCACTCCACATCTCCACTTGATTTCCACCTTACCCTTGGCCGCAGTCACCGACCCAAAGGTACCAAATCCTCCAAATTTTATCTTCATCCACCCCTGTAGGCATTTTTGCCCAAACAGGAGCCCCAGCCATCAGCTTACCGAACCTCATGAGATGCACGCTCCAACGTGTCATGCACCTCTTAAACATTGTATTGCCTTCCAGGACCCTCTATTAACCGGCCCCACTACACCACCCTGTCCACCGCTGGAAACCTAATGACCAAACCAAGGGCGGGAGGGTGGGTAACTCACCGCAATGCCCTGGACACTGGTATAGATCCCACCCCCACTCCAGATAATATACAGCCCGCAAATTTCAAACTCCACCTACTAATTTTAACCCTGCGGACACCTCAACCTGTAATTCACCACTAACCCTTTACTGCCTGAATACTTCCCCCTAAGTCAAGCTTCACTTCGCTACTGTCTGCGCCCCGCTCCATTGCTCTACTGACTTAATAGGATGTAAGATTACTTCAGTCAGCTGCCCAACCAACCCAACTAGCCTCTCCTCCCAAGAAACACTCAAAAGCCAACGTCTTGGTATAAATGGCTGTAGCAGCCCGTTTATTAGACAAATAAATAACTTCTTCAACTTTTCTTTTAGTGATCACAATCATAAACACATAAACACATAAATCAAATTACAATAAATTCAAACACATTGAGAAAGGATCCTAGAAGGCAACCCAAGCAAGCTGCGCTCTTCACTCCACATCTCCACTTGATTTTCACCTTACCCTTGGCCGCAGTCACCGACCCAAAGGTACCAAATCCTCCAAATTATATCTCCATCCACCCCTGTAGGCATTTTAGCCCAAACAGGAGCCCCAGCCATCAGCTTACCGAACCTCATGAGATGCACGCTCCAACGTGTCATGCACCTCTTAAACATTGTATTGCCTTCCAGGACCCTCTATTAACCGGCCACAGACGAACACATGTGACACCTCACCTGTGGACGTCCCGCCACACTCTCAAAGCTGTCTCAAGACCATCCTGTAGCCCAGAAGCCCACAAATCCATACCCACATCATTTAGGTGCACACCATCAGCCTTCAAGAATTGAGATGAAGCAGCCTCCAACTCCCGATGTCGCACCACAAATCCACGCTGGCGCCGAACGAAACGACCCACCTCCTTATTGAGCTTCGCCCGCGCCTTATTAATCTGTTCCACAGACCTCACAAACCGCCACGATCTTCTAGCAACCACTTCGGACCAAACCACCAACAAATCCGGAAACTCTCCCAACATCCGCAACAGATCCAACTTGATGTCCCGTATCACATCCCGTGAGCGACGAACACCTAAGTCATTTCCCCCGACATGCAAAACTAAAATATCGGAAGGCCTATCCAACAACGCGAAGGCATGGAATTCAGGCAACACCCGACCCCACAACATCCCCCTTACACCAATCCACTGCACTTGCAACTCCTCCGGCCGAAAACCCAACTGCCTTCCATTTCTCCGCACATCAGCTCTCAATGCTCCCCAGTGGACGTACGAATGGCCTAGAATCCACGCCAAGCACGAAGAGGACCCTAAAAAACAAAACACACACAATGAGCCTCGCCCCCCAACATGCAATCACAAACCACACTTTCCACTACATCATATGAGGGCGAATATATCCCCTAAAGCAATCCGATTCCCACCGGCCAATCCGCTTAATAACCACGTCACTTAGACCCCACCTAGCCGCCTCAGTCGCCGCTCCTATCCTGAACGAATGAGAAGCAAATTCCTTGGCCGGATGGCCAGCAGCCGTCAGACACCGCATGAATATCGCTACGAACTGAAAACGGGACAACGCCAGGCCATTCAGGTGCACCAAAAAGGAACCCGCTACACCCGGTCGTAATGCCAAAAACTCCGCCACACACCGCACAGGGCACAGCACGGACCCAACCAATGGGCGCAACACCACGCAAACCCTTCCGATCTGATCAGTTTTCGACCTTCGCAAAACACAACGCACACCTCCATCATCCAAACAAACGTCATCCCACAACAGTCCACCTCCACGCACACCACTACTCGCCACCAGCTCAGAAACTCTAAAGGCCCCGAAGAAAGCCAGAGAAAAAGCGGCCCGAAACAAACACACCTCATACGAAGACTCACAAACCATACCCACCTGCTCCCACAACTGCTGCAACACCGAAAAAGACACCGGACGTCGAGTATCCTTCCTAACAGCGCTGTGCCGATAGCCCTTCAGCGCCTGCCGCACTAAGAAACTCCTGGACACATCCGCCAGACCACGCAAACGCAACCAAAAAGCAACAGCCGCCACCCTTTTGGACGCTACCGAGAAAGACGCTCCAGAGCTATAAGATAAACCCACAAAATACACCAACAACACCTGAAAATCCTCCGCAACCACGCAACCGCCAACCTGATCCACCAACCGTTCCCAATGCGACCACACAGAAGAATAAGCTGACCACGTACTCCTACTCACGGACCGCCTAATCAGATCTGCTGAGACCCCAAGGCCACGCTCCAGAGCCACTGAGGACAGGACAGACCCTCCGCGTCCGCGCCCGGCACCAAACTGCGAAAACGGTCCCACTGGAAACGAGAAAGAGAATCAGCAATGGAATTACTAACACCAGGAACATGCACTGCCACAAAACACGCATTCAATCTTAACCCTCTGAGAACCAAATGCCGAAGCAACCGCACAACAGGAGGTGAATTAGCCGACTGACTGTTGTCCGCCTGCACCACACCCAAATTATCACAACAGAAGCGCACTCGCTTATTTCGTAACAGCTCTCCCCACAATTCGGTTGCCAACACAATGGGGAACAATTCCAACAGTGCCAGATTACCCAACATTCCGGCCCCCTTCCACTCCTCAGGCCACGGACCTGCACACCATTGCCCTTGACAAAAAGCACCGTACCCGCACGAACCCGACGCATCCGTAAACAATTCCAGATCAGCGCTAGCCACCGGCGTCTCCATCCACATCGAACGACCATTGAACTCCACCCAAAAACGCTCCCAAACTTCCAAGGCACCCTCACACCCGCTATCGCCATCGCCAAGCGCCGACAGAACACACGACCCATGGGCAAAATTCTGCAAGCAAAATTCAATTTCCCCAAAACCGACTGCACACGACGCAGCTGTACTTTCTTCGCCCTACGCAGGAAAGCCACCTCACTGCGCAAATCAATCACCTTATCCTCTGGCAACCTGCACTCCATTGCCACGCTGTCAATCACAATACCCAAAAACTTGACCGACGTGGCAGGCCCCTCCGTCTTCTCCGCCGCCAACGGCACACCAAAGCGAGCCGCCACCCGCTCCATTGTGCGTAGCAAAACTGAACAAACCTGCGACCCAGCCGGACCCAAAAATAAAAAATCGTCCAGATAGTGCAACACAGAATTCCAACCTGCTTCCTGCTTCACAACCCATTCTAAAAATGAACTGAACGTCTCAAACAACGAACAAGAAATCCCGCAACCCATCGGTAAACAACAATCAACATAAAACTGCCCCTCCCATTTAAAACCGAGTAAATGAAAACTGTCCGGATGAATAGGCAACAAACGGAAAGCCGCCTCAATGTCAGTTTTCGCTAACAACGCCCCATACCCAAAACGTTGCACCCACCGCACAGCTTCATCAAATGACGTATACGACACAGAACACAACTCGTCATCAATACCATCGTTAACCGAACCCCCTGCAGGAAATGACAGATCGTGAATAAGCCGAAACTTGTTAGGCTCCTTTTTAGGCACCAACCCCAACGGAGACACCCACAAGCCCAGCAACGGACAACCTACAAACGGGCCCGCTATTCTACCAGCTAACACTTCCTTGGCAATCTTCTCAGAAACTACCGCCGGGTTAGACAATGCTGAAGCCAAGTTGCGATCCGCAACCGCAACTCCCTCCGAAACACACGGGATCCTAAAACCGTCCCTAAAACCAGCCAACAACAACTCTGCCGCCCCCCTATTTGGATACTTCTCTAGAAAAGGCCCTAGCGCTGAACAGTGTTTAGGCGCCTTCTTCCCTACCACACTCGCCAAGATAGCAAAAGCCTGCAGCCAATTCAGAAAAGTGCGCGGAATAAGCCTGTACCGCCGCTTCTCCTCTTCCTCCCTTTTGCTCTCATCCAACCGCACCCTATCCAACTGAAACTTCTCCAACGGAAGCAACGAAAATATTTCAACATACTCGTCCTTCCAAATCTTCTCCCTAACCTCCGGCTTCAAGTGCGCTCCCAACCTCAGGCCCAGGCGCCCACACCGCCGTAGGGGAAGCAGCAGCCTCAGTACCCAAACGCGAAAAAAAAGACAACATACCCGCCATCAATTCCTGCGCCAAACTCTCCGACCCTACCGTACCTAACTGCCCCCCCCGTAACCCCCAACCCACCACCACCTGGAGCCTGACACGAAGATCTCTCACCTGGCTGACCATGGGGTAACCTCCCAGTCACCGCAGACCGCTCCAGAACATCACTTGGCGCCACAACGATCGGAGATAAAGAAGACGATGGACTGACACCCGACGCGACCACCGACCTGTCGTCCGCTCCACAGTCCTCCACGGAGAGCTCCCCTCCAACATCGAAGCAGAATGGAGACCCCTACCACCGTCCACGTGGCCGGGTCGCAAATCCAATGACGCGTCGCTCCCAAGCCCACCTGACGGCGGCCGCCATCTCATCTCCGCACTGGTCACCGCGTCCACTCCGCCACCCCTTGACCCACTAGCCCGATGGCCAATGGCCGCATCACGTCCCATTGCAGCTGTGACACCTGCCTGCTGCACTGGGGGCGGGGCCAGACCAGAACCAGCGATCCTTCACTCATCCATCTGCCTGCAATACCCAGGCCCGCCACTGGTGTCGCTGTGGCCGCCGAACGCTCCTCAGGCTGCGACATCGCAGAATGCTGCCGGCCTCCAGGACCAGGCCGCAGCGCTCCCACCTCCATAGATGCCTCCACAGCCGGCAAGCCCTCATCACAGAAGTGTGAGGCCGCAGCACCCGACGTCCTCCCCTCCGACCGTCTGCCCACCGCTGATGCAGGTAAGCCGCCAGGACCATCTCTCTCCACGCTGGGGACATCCTGCGCCGGACAGGCTTCCTCCCCCCGCGACCCCCCCCCCCCCCCCGCCGGGCAAGGGACGAACGGCGGGAACTAACCCGTCCTTCTCCCGCAGGCGCCCGACGAGGTGCTGCATTACGGCCGCTACTCCTACCAGCCGCCACCGGATCGGCCCTAACCCGCCGCCCAGGGACAACTCTCAGGGGGCTCTGTACACGCCGCCGTACCCGGGGGGTCGCCTCAGGACTCAGCCGCTCAGGCGGTACGGCCCTAACCCTCCCCACTACCGCAGCCGCCGCCATAGCTGGCTGCAAACTCTGCTGTATCCACTCAGGGCCATGCCGCTCCGCCGCGGCCCTGACCGCAGCCATCAATTCCTCTAAGGCAGACATGATACCGCAGCCCCTAACTCACCGCAATGCCCCGGACACTGGTATAGATCCCACCCCCACTCCAGATAATATACAGCCCGCGAATTTCAAACTCCACCTACTAATTTTAACCCTGCGGACACCTCAACCTGTAATTCACCACTAACCCTTTACTGCCTGAATACTTCCCCCTAAGTCAAGCTTCACTTCGCTACTGTCTGCGCCCTGCTCCGTTGCTCTACGTTCCTTCGTGCACCTAGGATGCAGCAGTCTGTCACTGAAGGAGCTCTCCAGCTTCACAACAGCTTCGTGTATGGGGTGGGAGACATTGTCTAACAATGTTGGTAATTTGGCTAGAGTTCTTCTGTCGCCCACCACCTCCTGCACTGGATCAAGGGGACAACCTAGGACAGAGATGGCCTTCTTAATGAGCTTATCTAATCTCTGTCTCTCAGCCACAGATAAGCTGCTCCCCCAACAAACCACACCATAGAATATGGCTGATGCCACCACTGAGTCAAAGAAGGTCTTTAGGAGCGTCCCCTGCACTCCAAAGGACCTCAGTCTCCTCAACAGGTAGAGTCTCCTCTGACCCATCAATCAGTGTTATGGCTCCAGTCCAGTTTGTTGTTCAGGTGAACACCCATGGAAGAGTCCACCACCTCAATGTCCGTTCCCTGTATGTTCACCGGAACCTAAGCAGAGGGCAGATCAAAGACCAAAATAACAGAAAAACAAAATAGAGTGTCTAATGATATCTAAAGGGTTTTTAGATGGGCAGATCATCTGGCAGTGTAATACTGTCAGCGATTGCCCGATAAACGAGCAAACGCTTGTTCATCGGGCAATCCCGATCTTTCTGCATGCTGAGAGATCAGGATTTGCTGGCCGCAGATCATACTGTCTAATTACGATCTGCCGCCAGCAAACCACTGTACAGCATGGGGATGAGTGATGACATAGCGATCATTCCTCCCCATGCTAAAGAAGAGATAGCTGCATGTAATAACAGCTGTCTCCTCAGCAAGCAAGTGCCAGGAGGGAACGCTTCCCTCCCGACAATCGTCTTCATGACCGGGGTGCTTAACTCATCCTTTACAATGCCTTTCTTAATAAAGGGGTTTCCCAAAAAATGGTTTATACTGAAATAACTCCTTTAAACTGTTGATGTTACCATGACAACCCCAGAGCAAGCAGGAGTTGAAGAGTCCCCCCCCCCCTCCCCTCCCGAACATCAGAATCTCCATAGACTGCAATAGTAAACTAATAGAATCTATGGTATAAGCAATGAAATAACTGATTGCATGTTCAAGTCCCCTAACTGGAATATAAATTGAAAAAATAATATTTTAAATATATATATGTAAAAACACCTCTTCCGACCAAAAAAAGAATGCAAAGTAATCAAATAGCCATAGGTACCCCAAAATGGCACCAATAAAAACAACAGCATTGACCCGCAAAACAGTAGCTGTGTAGATGAAAATGTTTAAAGCTTTATGACTGTCAGAAGATGCTGCTGCAAGGAATTTGTTTGGAAGGTTTTTATTTTATAAAAAGTAGTAAAACATGACAAAGGCTATAGAAATTTGACTTTGCTGTTATCATAGTGACGCACCTCCGTAAAATGTAGCAGATTTCAGAAAGCCAAGAGAAAAGCTACCGCAACCCATGAGCCCTTACTGTGAAGAGCCGTGCACCGGTGTGTTTATCCCATGTCCGGGACAGGTTTGTATCTGCGGGTTGTCAACAATGACTGCAAGCAGAGTTCCTGAAAATTGTGAGTAATTGATCCAGAAAGTGTATTGCAAAATGGCATAACTTTTTATCTTATTTAACTGGGATTTCTTTTTTAAGATGATAAAGAGACACAGTGTGAAAGCGCCGACCTCTATGTACCGCTTTATAAAAGCCTGGGAAAGTATCTGAAATGTTATTTTTATCCCCGGAGCCGTTTGTAGGTTGTTAAAACAGGTATTATTGATGCAGACAGGACAATGGATTTCCTTCCTGTCCTTTCCTGACATGTACTGCATCCTCAATCTTTCCATTGTAAAGAAGTGTCAGAAAGCTGTTTACTTTCCATTCATGGGGGCTTCATAGAGCGCTCGCCTCCAGGAATCGCACCCACGACTTGTCAGCGGAATGTCACTTAAAAAGGGTGTTCCAACATTTTTCTCACTGATGACCTATCAGCTGTATACGTCATCAGTATGTGATGGGTGGGGATCTGACACCTGGGACCACCGCCAATCAGCTCTTTTTGAGAAGGCACGGTAGGCACCGGAGCTCCTGTGAGCACCGCTGCCTTCTCCCTGCTTACTAAGCACAGCGCCGTACATTGTATAGCGGCTGGGCTTGGTGTCATGCTCAGCCCCATTAACTAAGCTGCGCCTAGGCCATGTGATCAATGAACGTGTCATCACTCAGCCTAGAGAAAGCAGAGAGTGCTGCCTTCTCAAACAGCTGATTGGCAGAGGTCCCAGGTGTCGGACCCCCACCGATCAGATAATGATGACCTATCCTTAGTATAGGTCATCATTAAGAAAATCTCGGAAGACCCCCTTTAAAGGGCATCTGTCAGCAGTTTTGTACCTATGACACTGGCTGACCTGTTACATGTGCACTTGGCAGCTGAAGGCATCTGTGTTGGTCCCATGTTCATATGTGCCCACATTGCTGTCAAAAATGGAAGTTTATTATATGCAAATCAGCCTTTAGAAGCACACAGAGGCTTAGCTCTCCCTGCAATTGCTGTGCCATCTGCACTTTGATTGACAGGGCCAGGCAGTGTAAACATCATCACACTTGGCTTGTCAATCAAAGTGGAGAGGGCGCAGCAGTTACAGAGAGAGCTAAGCCTCTAGGTGTAAGACAACGCCCCCATTGCTCCTCAAGGCTAATTTGCATATTTTAAAACTTTATCTTTCTCAGCATTGCGGGCACATATGAACATGGGACCCCTCAGATTCCATGGTCAAATGTGACCACGGCATCTGAGCAGTCCCGAAGCAGGAGCCATGTGCTCCCGTGCCCGTAACAGCGTTCACTGGCTAAGATAGAAGAATCTGTTATGATACAGTAATAGCCTGAAGCCTCAAGCAGGCTCCGATAGCTATTACTGGAATATACCAATACAGACCAGCAGATGGCAGCACTGTATTGGTATATTGTAAATGGAGTGTTCTATGATGGCTATATAGCCATCAATAAACACAATGGGCAATCTAATGATTTGCAGTTATAGTCACCCAAAGTGACTTAAAAAAAGTAAGAAAAAAGTCTTTAAAATCTAAAAACTATATAAAAGTTCAAATCTCCCCCCTTTCCCCAAAATAAAAATACATAACCAATAAAAAAAATACACTTCATGGGCATTTCCACGTGTGTAAACACACGTACTATTAAAATATAACAATAATTATCTCATATCGATAATGGCATAACGAAAAAAAAAAAAAAAAAAAACAGACAATTCGCCATTTTTTGTCAAGTCACCTACCCAAAAAAATGTAAAAAAAATTATCAAAAGTCGCACACACTTCAAGATGGTATCACTGAAAAGTACAGATGGCCCTGCAAAAAAAAAATTACCTCTCATACAGCTTTGTACATATAACTACAAAAAAGTTATAGGGGTCAGAATATGGCGATGAAATGAAAAAAAAACATTTTTCAAGTATTTTTTTCACTATTAAAACGCAAGAAAAACTATACAACTGTGATATTGCTGGAATCGTACTGACCTGGACAATGAAGGAAAGAGGTCAATTTTACCGCATAGGTAACGTCGTAAAAAAATAATAACATAAAACTGTGTTGTTTTTTTTTTCCAATTCCACCCCATTTGGAATTATTTCACAGCTTCCCACTATATCATATGCAATATTAAATAGTGTCATTAGAAAGTACAACTTGTCTGGCAAAAAATAAGCCCTCATAAGGCTATGTGAATGGAAAAATAAAAAAAGTTATGGCTCTGGGAAGGCAAGGAGTGAAAAAACTGAAAATCGCAAGGTCCTCTAAGAGTTAAACGAGTTGTCCTACAAAAATATATATCTACATATGCCAAACCAGCACTTGGGCCTAATTGCTTTTAATTAAAAATTTTATATAGTCAATTAGAGATGAATGAAGTTTTGAAAAATTCAATTTGGAAACTTTGCTGATGTTCACTAAGAAATTCGATTCATTCCAAATTAATTTGTCACAAATCGCTATAAATCAGGTATACCCCGGCCACTCTGCCTTTAGGGTACGGCCGGACGGGGCGGGTTGCGGCCATGCTATGGTGAAGAACCGTGTGACCAGTTAGCCCGCAGCTGCATTACATTTAATAATGAAGACCTCACTGTATAGTCCTTCTTCATTGTTAAAGGGGTTGTCTCACTTCAGCAAGTGGCCGCACAGCACCTTTAAACGGGCTGTTGCTGGTATGGGGTTTGGCTGGTTAGGTGGGGGCACAATATGCATAGTATTGCTGTTCTGGCCTGCAGATCTGGCATACCCACTTCTACATCCCCAGCGCTCTACTGCCCTACAGGTGGTTGCCCTTCTTCTGCCATCTGCTTTTCCTCCTGTTTCACATCATCTAACATCGATGAGAATATGTCATCAGAAACATCCAGTTCCTCCTCTCTCTGCATTTTGCTGATTTTTCTAGTTCATGGAGACTTTGAAGGATGATTTAGAAGAAGTAAAGCCAGCAAAAAATGAGGATGTTCATCATTAAGACCTGGCCCCCCCTAAGAGGTGCAGACTGGATGGTATTGGCTGGCACACTGGCAGTGGAATAATAAAGGCTTCCATCTTATTTATATTGAATTACATTTATGGCTGATGTAGGAATAAGTAAATGTAGGAATAAATAAAACTGACACAGCATAAATCTCCCTGCACTCTCCCTACAATCTCCCTGCACTATCCCTACGATCTCCCTGCATTGTCCCTGCACTCTCCCTCCTCGCTCTGATGGTATTGGTTGGCACGCTGGCACCGGAATAATAAGGGCTTCCATCTAATTGATATGGAATTCTTCTATTATTCATTTTCAGAAACACTGTCCTAGCGCATGAGCGCGTGCCACGTCTCTCTCTGTGCGCAGCTCACAGGACTATGGTGGAGACTGCACGGGATGATTTTATAGCGCTGTAACATCACAGGGGATGGCTATCTGCGGATTGGCTGACTGCTCGACATTATGGGTGATCTCGTGTTCCCGGGCTTGTCTTCCCTACACTTAGTTTTGCTTTGTAACACGTATAGTCGCTATTTTAAGAAAACCTGATTCATTACCACGAAGCGCGAGAAAATTTGGATTCATTTTGAGTTGAAGTTTTCATAAACTTTGGATCGAATTCCGCTTTGAATACTTTGCTTTGCTCAACACTATATAGCCAATGAGATCAATAAAATGTATCTGTATAGCCCCAACTGATGTTTGTCCTTTTCGTTGTTTCTCAGTTCTATCCTTCAGCTACTACTCTTCTGTTCTTCTGTTAGAAGCTATGGCCGTTAAAGGGAGAGAAGGACATTCCCCTGAGAAAGGACACACCCCCTGAGCTGTCATAGGGTTAGAGCTGCAGCAGAAAGGACACACCCCCTAAGCTGTCATAGGGAGAGAGCTGCAGTAGAAAAGACACGCCCCCTGAGCTGCTAGCTTGAAATAAATCTAGCAGAGCAATTGTAGCAATGAATGGGGAGCTCCCTGGACCCATGTGAGGTACAGGGCTGGTTCTAGCTTTGTAAGGTTACTTTCACATTAGCGGCAGCCTTCTCCAGCAGGTAAACAGCCTGTCGGATCTGTGCTGCCGCTAGTGCACGCATGCCGTCTGAAGTCCACTCCGGCCCCATTCAAACATGCCGAGAGGCGGCCGGAATAAAACTTAGAACCCCAGAGTGGGACAGAAATAAAGGGGGAAAAAAAAATGTTTTTAATAATAAAAAATAAAGTTTCCAGTAAAAAAAAAAAATGCCCCTTTCCCCTGATTTTATAATAAAAAATATAAAAAAAAGAAAAAACACACATATTAAGTATCGCCACTATCGGCTCTATAAAAAAAATTCACACAATCTACCCGTCAGTTAAGAACCATAAAAAAAATGTGCCAAACGTCACCTTACATCACAAAAGGTGCAACACCAAGCAATCAAAATGTCATATGCACCCCAATTTAGTACCAATCAAACCATCACCTCATCCTGCAAAAAAAATTTGCCCCTACATAAGACAATCGGCCAAAAAATTTAAAAAGCTATGGTTCTCAGACTATGGAGACACTAAAACATAATTTTTTTGTTTCAAAAATGCTTTTATTGTGTAAAACTTAAATAAATAAATAAAAGTATGGATATTAGGTATTGCCACGTCCGTAACGACCTGCTCTATAAAAATATCACATGACCTAACCCCTCAGATGAAAGCTGTAAATAATAATAAAAACTGTGCCATAACAACCAATTTCTTGGTCACCTTGCCCCATAAAGTGTAATAATGAATGATCAAAAAATAATATGTACCGAAAAATGGTACCAATAAAAATGTCAACTCTACCTGCAAAAAAACGAGCCCCTGCACAAGACGATCGGCAGAAAAATAAAAAGAAATATGGTGTTCAGAAAATGGAAACACAAAAACATAATTGCAAAAACACAAATGCAATCGCACTCTGCAACCAGCACTCTGCCCTGCCTTTATGCTGGATGTTGAATAAGGCATTGGTGTACATTTTGGCCAAAGCGTAATAAGCCACTCACCACGTCAAGGTCGCCTTCATGAGTGGTCCCTAACACTAGTTCCTACCTGTTATGGGCCACGACAGCCACACAAAGTCCAGGGAGCACAGGTACAGCATGCACGCCAAGCACACTCTGCTTTTAACCCCGTCCGGTGCCATTACAGCTTTCATCGGATCCAGGGATGCAAGTTGTGTGGCTGTCATGGCCCATAACAGGTAGGAACTAGTGTTAGGGACCACTCATGAAGGCGACCTTGACGTGGTGAGTGGCTTATTACACTTTGGCCAAAATGTACACCAATGCCTTATTCAACATCCAGCATAAAGGCAGGGCAGAGTGCTGGTTGCAGAGTGCGATTGCATTTGTGTTTTTGCGTTTGTATCTGTATTTCGCCATAGCAATGAGCACCTGCATACAAGGTTGTGCGGGCTGAACCCCCCACAAAAACATAATTGTTTTTCAAAAATGCTTTATTATGTAAAACTGAAACAAACAAAGAAAGTAGACATATTTAATATCGTCGCATCCGTACCTCCTTTAAAAAAAATAGCACATTGTGAGGAATATGGATTATTATTTACTGGCAGCCCTGATTGTCATTCGATTGACCTTTTGGCACGTACACAGTCAGTGTACATGCAAAATATGTTCTCACCCCCCAGCCATCGGCTGTCAGCTAGGGAGAAAGCCCCAGGGGTCCAGGCTTCAAGAAATGCCCCAGGTGGATAAAGTCACACCTCAACCAGCCAGTTTGGAGGTAAGCTAATCCTGCAGGAAAACCCCCAGCAGGAGGTCTAAGCCTTTGCCCAGGATCAATGATACCTCCCAGACATCTTGGCACCTACATTTCATACGGAATTATGAATCGTCCATCCATCTCAGGCATAATTTGGTTATCTTTTTGCGATCCTGGAGCAAAGCCAAACATCAACGTGGTCCTGGCTTGATGCTAGGATGCCCGGGAGGGGAGATATACATATCTCCCCACAGAAACCAAATAACGGTACCATGCTTGGACTCTAGTTGTAGCCGGAACCCAGGCGGATCAATTGGGCCTGGAACCATCTTCCTGCAACATTGTGGTCTGGGGATATGAGCCCTAAGGGGTTTTATGGGTCATTTGCTGCCAGCACCAGAGAAGGAGGAGGGGACCCTACCCCTAGGCGGGAAGGGTTGCGGCCAGCTACAGGTCATAAGCCCATGCAAGCTAGCGGGCGGGGTCTTTTCTGAAGGGGGTCACATCGTGCCGGGAACCAGCTGACCTCACTGCCCCTACGTGACTGCAGCCAAGGACTATTCCACCATTATGACCCAAAGGAACTTTCATCTTACCCGGTAACTGACTTTTGGTCTGCTTAACCCTGTTGTACCCATATCACCTGTATCTGTAACCTCAGACCACGGTATATATTCTGTGTGTATAGTGTTATATCTAGTGTGCCCTTAAGGCGATTAAATATATAATTTAATCTTGTGCTATCTTGTATCTTGATCACAAATCCCCACGTCCGTGTTTCAGCCTAGTTATAAGCTACCTCGGGTTGGTTTCTCACCCTATATAATTCTATTAGCGGACCGGGCTTATATCAAACTAGTGGTGGCAGTATACCCGGGATTAGAAGGTGCTGTTTTTCACGGCGGCAGTGAAAAGGCTCTCTCAGCTTGTTGCCTCTCTGTACCCGCGTGGACAGGAGGTGTCTGTGTAAACTGTACCAAGCTGACCTTACCTGCTCCTCTGTAACTTCATGCTTTGGTAACCCGTTACCATACAGCGTCTCATGAGCTTGATATAGGTGACGTCAAGTGGGCACGAGGTCTGGTATTCGTCACACACATGATCTAACCTGTCAGATGAACATTGTAAAAAAAAATTATAATGAAAACTATGCTAGAACAGCCATTTTTTGGTTACCTTGCTTTATAAAAAACATAATATAGAGTGGTCAAAAATCGTATGTACCCAAAAATAATACCAATACAACTGTTACCTTATCCCATAGTTTCCTAAATTGGGTCACTTTTTGAGAGTTTCTACTGTAAGGTGCATCAGGGAGGCTTCAAATGGTGTCTAAGAACCAGTCCAGCAAAATCTGCCTTACAAAAACCATACGGCGCTCCTTTCCTTCTGCGCCCTGCCGTGTGCCCTTACAGCAGTTTACCACCACATATGAGCTGTTTCTGTAAACTTCAGAATCAGGATAATAGATATTGAGTTTTGTTTGGCTGTTAACCCTTGATGTGTTACAGAAAAAAATGGATTAAAATGGAAAATCTACCAAAAAAGTGAAATTTAGAAATTTCATCTCAATTATCCTTTAATTATTGTGGAACACCTAAAGGGTTAACAAAGTTTTGAAAATCAGTTTTGAATAACTTGAGGGGTGTAGTTTCTAAAATGAGATAATTGATGAGTGGTTTCTCTTATATAATGCGCGATGAGGAGAGAAGAAGTAAAATAGTCGCGGCACTCACCGGAGTAGGCAAAATGTTGCTGCTTTATTGGAGCTTCCTTAGAAGAAATAGCATAGTGGATCCAGGGGCGGACACGCTGTTACAGGCGGCGACGACCGTTTCGCGCGTGAGATCGCGCTTCCTCGGGCCGCACGTTTCTCTTATATAAGCCCCACAAAGTGACTTCATAACTGAACTGGTCCTTAACCTCCCTGACGGTATTCCCGAGCGTGACTCGGGGTTAATTTTCGCTGCCAGAAGCGGTAACCCCGAGTCACGCTCGGGGTAGATTGCAGAGGGAACCGCGGGTGTCCTTACGTAATCCCGGCGATCCGGCGATGTTCCCCGCTGTGATCGCCGGTGAGAGCCCCGGCGGATGTCTCATCTCTCTTCCTGGTTCCGCCTCTGTGAGCCGCAGCGCGTCACAGAGGCGGAACTGGGCGGGAGATTCAAAAAAAATACATTGTATATAAAAGTCAAACACACACACATAAAGTTAGGTGATACAATCCTGTCAGATTACACTATCACCTCAGATTTGACAGATTTGATCTGATCATTCTACACTGCCCTGACTGCCCTGGCTGTTTTTTCTAAGCAAAAAAAAATATATAAAAAAAAATATATTTTTTACCATGGCATCAAAGCGTCACTTTAGCATCACCAAAGCGGGTTTGGATCAGATAAGTGACAGCGACAGCGACACAGAGCCCCTCGCAGAATTGAGCGACAGCGATAGCGATTCGTGGAAAGATTCATCATCCGACTCTGACACTGACCAGAGAAGTGGCGACAGCGACGAATCTGCACTTGAGCTCAGTGAGGTGCGCTCTTGGTGCCCTATTGATTGCGGTATGGATGCAGTACCACCGCCAAGATTCCCGTTTACAGGATCGCCTGGGATGAAGGTAGACGTTGATCACAATGATCCTTTGGCGTACCTAAAATTATTTCTGACTGATGACGTCATTGAAAAGATTGTCACGGAGACAAACCGCTACAAAGAGCAGCAATCCACTACTCTGCACAGCAAGTTTTCCAGAACCAGAAAATGGGAACCAGTGAGTAAGGAGGACATATGGAAATTTCTGGGGCTAATACTTCTTCAGGGGGTGGTGGGGAAACCCCTGCAGAAATGGTACTGGACTACCAATAAATTGCTGGCAACCCCATTTTTTGGCACCATCATGTCCGAGTACCGATTTTCCCTCGTAATGAAGAATTTACACTTCACCAACAATGAGTAATTTGACGAAGCCACACATCCAGCGCCAAAACTGAAGAAGATCTGGGAAGTATTCCAAATGATCCTAACCAATTTCCAGCAGGCCTATGTGCCAGACAGAGACATCAGCATTGATGAAAGTCTGATGGCTTACAAAGGACGCCTCAGCTGGATTCAATACATCGCATCCAAGAGAGCGCGGTTTGGAATAAAATCTTATTTGCTCTGCGAGTCTACAACTGGCTATATATGGAATTCCATCATATACACCGGCAAAGGAACACAATTCAACCCCAGGTACAGCGGCTATGGGATGGCAACGTCATCAGTCCTTTCACTGCTTGAACCATTGCTCAATCAGGGGTATTGTGTTACAACAGACAACTTTTACACGTCGCCTGAGCTGTACGAGTTTCTACTAAAAAACAAGACTGACGGATATGGAACCGTTAGGGCCAACCGACGTGGCCTGCCATGTATGTTTTCCAAGAAAAAACTGAAAACAGGAGAAATGGTGGCCTGGCAGAAAGGAAAGATGATGGCAATGCGTTGGCGTGACAAAAAAGACGTGTGCCTAATGAGTACAGTACATAACACCTCCACTACCACGGTCCACACAAGAGGTGGGAAAGATGTCATAAAGCCACAACTTGTGATCGACTATAACAACACCATGGGAGGAGTCGATAGAGCCGATCAGGCGATGACATTCTATCCAGCTATGCGGAAGCAACAAAAAAAATACTACAAAAAAATATTCAGGCATCTCCTGGAACAATGTCTGTGGAATGCCTATATACTGTACAAAGGAAAGAGTGACAAGCCTCTTGTTCACTCTGACTTCATCTGGAAGGTGGCGGAGCAGATTTTTGTGAACTACCAAACGCCATCAGTGGCCGTGAACAGATCTGGACGTCGCGCTGTTGACGTTGTAAACCCAGAGAGGCTGACTGGTCGTCACTTTATGGATTACATCCCGCCAAGCGCAAAAAAGGCAGCACCTACAAGGATGTGTGTAGTTTGCTGCTCAAAGCGAGATGGAAATGGAAAAAAAATCCGAAAGGAAACCAGGTTCCATTGCCCTGATTGTGACGTTGGTCTATGTGCAGTCCCATGCTTCAAAATTTACCACACCCAGGATGTTTACTGAATTTTCTTTTGTTTGACAAATTTCATTATTAATTACATTACTGAATAAAATTATATTATTTATTAGATTATAACTCATGATTTTATTTTTTCGAACTTTATCACATCTGAGAGGTCTACTAGAGTCTTCTTTGGTCAGGTTTAAGTAAGTAATTACTAAGAATTGCAGGCCTACAATACATAACACCAAATTTCCATGCAAAAAAATGGTACCACTTTTGGAACAAAATTCCTGACATAATCATACCGCCAGGGAGGTTAAACAGTGGGTTTTGCAAATGTTCTTAAAAATTTTAAGAATCGCTTCTAAAATTCTAAACCTAACATCCTAAAAAAATTAAAGGGAGTCTTTCACCTAATCTGAGCGTTTTAGACCGCTCAGATCAGGTTATAGACTCTTTAACCCTCATTACGATCATACCTTTCTCTTATGTGTCCCTCGCCCAGATAATGAAAATAATACTTTTTAAACTTATGCAAATTACCTTCTGAAGGTGCCCAGGGGCGGCGTTACTGGGCGATGTGCCCAGAAAAACACACCTCCAGCCGGCGGACGTCACGAGCGGCACCAGAGGACGGCGGGCTGGGAACTGGCCCGCACCTGCGCACTGCTCTGCCCATTATGGGCAGAGGAACATCCTTTCATATTGCGCATGCGCCGGCCGGCTGTCTTTAGTTGGCCGGCGCATGCGCAATATGAAAAGCTGTTCATCTGCCCATAATGGGCAGAGCAGTGCGCAGGTGCGGGCCAGTTCCCAGCCCGCCGTCCTCTGGTGCCGCTCGTGACGTCCGCCGGCTGGAGGTGTGTTTTTCTGGGCACATCGCCCAGTAACGCCGCCCCTGGGCACCTTCAGAAGGTAATTTGCATAAGTTTAAAAAGTATTATTTTCATTATCTGGGCGAGGGACACATAAGACAAAGGTATGATCGTAATGAGGGTTAAAGAGTCTATAACCTGATCTGAGCGGTCTAAAACGCTCAGATTAGGTGAAAGACTCCCTTTAAATGACATTTACAAAATGATTAAATCCCCTATGGTCTCAATGTAAACGGTACACTCCCGCAGCTTACAAAATGACACAACAAAAAGGAGTGCATGACACACCGATGTAGAAAAGATGCAAATCAATTTTATTATAGTATCCATAAAAGACATACATGATGCATAATGTATCTAGGTAAATGAGCAGGGACTACCACAATCCTACATCACCTTAATGTCTGCCCAGCCTGATGGATGGAAATGCTGGAATCTCTAAACATAGTGCAAATGAATGGCCAAATATCCAGATGGATGTAGTGCCATATAAACAAGAGATCTATTTAAATAATGTGCAAGCCTCAAAGACAGGCGGAAGTAGTTTGACGTGACGGACGCAGACTGGTCATGCGCCGCCGTGATGACATAGAGTCGTGGAATACATCACATGACATTGAATTGGACACCGGATTGGTAGGCGGCACTTTATTAGTTCTTCCCCCCTTCCCTGGTCTTTAACTCCTCCTGAGGAAGCGAACTACACACGAAACGCGCGTCGAGGAGCGCCATTGCCCTGGTGTCTGTCCCAGTCCTGTTGGTATGTAGCCTCATTTCTTAATGCACTGCCTGGCATTTTTGACTTGCTGTCTGTGACCTAGGTTATACTGTTCAATAGTCTTTGAGGCTTGCACATTATTTAAATAGATCTCTTGTTTATATGGCACTACATCCATCTGGATATTTGGCCATTCATTTGCACTATGTTTAGAGATTCCAGCATTTCCATCCATCAGGCTGGGCAGACATTAAGGTGATGTAGGATTGTGGTAGTCCCTGCTCATTTACCTAGATACATTATGCATCATGTATGTCTTTTATGGATACTATAATAAAATTGATTTGCATCTTTTCTACATCGGTGTGTCATGCACTCCTTTTTGTTGTGTCAATTTACAAAATGATGCCAACATAAAGTAGAGATATGGGGAATGTTAAGTAGTAAATATTTTATGAGGTGTCACTTTCTGTTTTAAAAGCAGAGAAATAAAAATTTAGAAAATTGGGAATTTTTCTACATTTTTGGTAAAGTTTGGATATTTTGTCATGAAGTACAATGTGTCACGAGAAAACGATCTCAGAATGGCTCGGATAAGTAAAAGTGTTCCAAAGTTATTACCACGTAAAGTGACGCAGGTCAGATTTGAAAAAAAATGGCCTGGGCCGGAAGGTGAAAACTGGCCCGGGGTAGAAGGTGTTAAAGGAAAACAAGAATACATAAATATACCGTAATTAGATAAAATAAATAAGCAATAAAATAAATACATTTGCTTGTGTTGTCATAGTCTGACACCGATTGCTTTTTGTGGGGTGAGTTTGTGAATTTGACATTGCCAAACCCATCCCAAAGGCACGGATCCCGACATAAGTTATATGCAAAGTTTCCTATTGTTAGATTTGTGCGGTCCCTGGAGTCTACTCGTTTCTCTGCACACATGCACAGTGCCTCGTCTCTCCGCTTTCAGTAGTACCTGTCTACATTTGCATTAGTAAGAGGTAGTAACTATAACATGTGTATCTGTAGTCCCATGATACTTGACCGGTGTCAGCTGTAGTTCTCAGTATCTCTTCCACTTCTGTATTTGTGGAGGCCCACCTGTTCTTGTATGGAGCGGTATAATGGCCTGCAACCGTATTCAGAATGACAGCTATAGGATCCTGCTATGGGTCAGATGAGCGCTTTTTTTCTTTTTTATAAATGGAAGTTAATAGGAATCCTGTGGCATATTTTTTTCTCTTACTATGCTCTGTTCCTAAAAAGAAAAATGTATATAGTACTTCTGCTGTACGACAGACTTGTGTTGTCAACCTAGCCTTAAAGGGATTCTCCAAGCTACAGACCTTAATGACCTATCCTCAGGACAGGCCCACAATATCAGATGGCTGGGGTCTGACACCCAGCACCTCCATGATTGGCTTTTTTGGGCAGCCGCAGTGCAGGAGACTATACGGTGTACTGCTGCAGGCAGACCGCTCCGTATACTGTGAAGTGACTGTGCCGGGGTACTGGAGCTCGGCGCCAATCCAGGTGACTAGGCGCTAAGCTGCAATACACTGATACCTGAAGCTACGCAGTGCGTGGACCCTTCTGCTCCATTCACTGTATAGGTTCTGGCAATACAGCGGATTGGGGGGGTGGGACCACCACCAATTTGATACTGCTGCCCTTTTCTGAGGATAGGTCACCAATACCTGTAGGACGGACAACCCCTTTAAGTGGGAAAATTAAAAATTAAAAAGGCCATGTTCTGAAAGGGTTAATGTGGTGCAGCTGAAAGGGTTAATGTATCACACCTTTTGAGCACTGGAGTTGTCAGCTCCTAGGCTGGACATCCCCTTTGACAGTTCTGGTAGGGAGGTTGTGGTCACCCCCACTGCAGGCTATCGTGTATGAGGGTGCCTTGATTCTTCCCCAATATCAGATGTGAAGAAATGGGCACTTGGATTTCAACATGCCTGATCGTTTTGTTCTTGGGTGATAAGCCGATTACTCAGCTTTTCACATTCATAACACATGCACAAGTGTATGGATTTGGTGATCTAACTGTGCCGCCCACAATGGAGGTAGCAAAATACCCCTTTGATGGCTGTTGGTAACCCATGTTAATATCTAATATTTCTGGTGGTTTGAGATCTGGCAGTGGTTAGTGGAAGTGGTGAGGACATTGAAGCTATAATTGACTGTAATTCCATTTAATCTACTCATTTTCAACATTCTTTAGGGAGGTCAGAACTCTGTTTCTATTATAAACAGTCCCAAATCCCCCTTCACACAGCCATATAAGATCCTTATATAAAATAAAATGTGTTTGCTGCCACCACTAGGGGGAGCTCACTGCATAGAGCTTTATACAGCTCTGATTGAATTTTATAATACATGCGGCTCCCCCTATTGGCAGCAGAAATAAGGTTAAAACATGGTTTCTCATAAACTACTAGGAGGGAGGTTTCCAGGCACTAGGAACCCCCCTTAAGTGCACATCAGTGCCTGACTAATAGCACCAAACGTCTGACCTTCCAGTGTTGGGTCCTAAAATAATGAGTACTGTGCTTTCCTAACCAGGATATCCTAAATGGTCATGCACAGGACCGTATTTTTCTTCTGTGTGCTATCCATTTTTAATACAGATAGCACATTGACCCATTCAAGTTAATAGGGCAGTTCACACATCCGTTTTCTTCACAGATCCATGTGTTCGATCCAAAAATCACACAGCAGGTCCTATTCTCGTATGTTTTTGCAGATGAGAATAGCCATTTTTGTTGATGGGAGTGAGAAAATTATATGTAAAACCTCATGCACACGACCGTTGTGTGTTTTGCGGTCCGCAAATTGCAGATCCGCAAAACACGGAGGGCGTCCATGTGCGTTCCGCAATTTGCGGAACGGTGCGGACAGCCATTAATATAACTGCCTATTCTTGTCCGCAAAACGGACAAGAATAGTACAGGTTATATTTTTTTTGCGGACCACAGAATGGAGCAACGGATGCGGAAAGCACATGGAGTGCTGTCCACATCTTTTGCAACCCCATTGAAGTGAATGGGTCCGCATCCAAGCCGCCAATACTGCTGCTAGGGTGCGGACCAAAACAACGGTCTAATGCACACAAAAGTGAGTGGTTTTTCAAGGATCTGTATATATAGGACCGGAAACATGAGAGTGTGCATGAGGCCTTATACTGCTTGTAGGATATAAAACTTATCTGCCTAAAATGTAAATGCTTTATATAATTGGTTTAATTTTCTTGTCTCAGCATTGCCCTCTGGTGGCCCACTAAGGACTAACATCTACATTACTTTTAAATTCACAGTATTTTTATTTTTTTGTTTGGCTAGCCATGTGTGTACTAAATAATCTATTGATGAAAAGCTACTGCTAAGACTGAAAATTTATTCCATGAGCTCCAGCCTACACATCTACTCAGGGAAACTCCCTCTGAGGCCTCTTGCACACGACCGTATGTCCTCTGAGACATACAGTCCGTGAGAGGGCCATATGTCCCGGAGCGGCATTGATCGTGCACACGGGAGTAGACAGCATCATAGATTACAATGATGCTGTGCCTGTCGGGCTGCCCGCGGGACTATTGTCCTATACAACCTTATGGGTGCGGAACAATAGCCCCGTGGGCATTGCAATCTATGATGCTGTGCGCTCCTGTGCGCACGATCAATGCCGCTCTGGTACATATGAGAATGAAGTTTTGAGGCACTCAGGTTATTCTTTTTGCAATTTAAATGAAGTTTATTTCATAATCTCTGCATTATCCATTCGCCCGTGGTATATGTGAGAGCATTAACAACAGAATATTTCTGACCAAACGTTTCGGTCACGGTGGACCTTCGTCAGTGGTCATATTATCTGGAATAATATTGGATACGTGTTCAGGGTTATTCGGATAGCAGAGATGACGTTACATAATCATAACAAAACAAAATCAATATAAATATATACAAGTCAAATTGAACACGGTTATAGCAGCAAGACAGAAAATAGTGTCCAATAACGTAACAAATATTCAAATACATATAGGCGCAAATACGACGGGTCCATGGCATACAGTTTGTAAGGGTAATAATAGTAAAGTACCAGTATAGTAATGGTGGGAGTGACAGGGTTCAAACTGGAGCATGGTATGTTGTATACTGTGGTACCACACGTGTGTCGCCGAGTACTACTGGTATATGCTGGATCGAGGACATTGGTCCATATTCTATAGTCGGGTATGCAGGAGTCACTGTACGGCTGTGCCGTTGGTATCATGATATTTATGAAAGTACATAAATCCTCTATGTAGCATATTACAGAGTACTCAGGCGGTGCGGCATTTACACTTTGCATATATCCCCTATAACATTCACATATGTGTGGGGGCACAAGCGGCATATAATGCATTGTTCGTATATACCACAGTATTCAAATACACAAGATCATAGATGCAATTGTAGTATATGTCATAGTATATATATCAATCTATAGCACTGCATAAAGTTGGTTCAGTGACATGGAGGCATAGAGGGATGAGAGGCTGCAGGAAGTTTCCATTGGTGAGCAGACTGACATAGTGAGAAGATTTCTGTGGAAAAAAGATTCAGGGTTAGAGTAAGTTTTCTACCTGAGTGGTGAATGGCTGTATTCTGGGGCGCTGGATGCAGATCTGACCCACATTCTGCCGCGGTTTAAGTAATCCGAGGGGATCGGAGTTCCGGTCATCTGACCGGAAGTGACGTGGTATGTGGAACGCAAGTTTGCGTTCCACATACCGGAAGTGCTGCCGATAATGTGGCTGAATAGGAGGAGGGTAAGATGGAGCGCATATTTGCGTTCCATGTGGCGGAAGTATTGGTATGGAGCATCGCTAGATGGAGCGCATGTATGCGTTCCAAGTAGCAACATATGGTACAAGTGTCACATCGGTGCAGAACATGTCTATCTCTGTGTCAAACATAAACTCTTCTTATACTTCTATATTGGATCCATATTTATTTGGTGATGGGAAATTCAATGGTAAAGGAAATGGCAATGGGAAGATGGGTATATGGAAGACTATGCATGTTGGTAATATTATGATAAGGATAGATCTGTCAGGGCTGTATGGAGAAGTTACATACAGATCAAGACAACCGAAGACCAGCTGACTTCAACTAGACCGGAAGAAGAACTCTCTAAAACCAAAGAAAGGATTAATAAACAACTACAAGAATACCAAAAGTACACGGAACAAGGAAAGCGACAGAAATTTGTACGAGATGCTGAAGACTACAAATTAGAGAGAGTCTACCGCTGGAAAGGAAATCAACAGCAACAATATTACAGAGGATACAGACATCCACACTACTCTGGCTCTTCGGCATCAGACAGCGACAGATCCGGACATCACGAACCTAGTTTTTTAGGCAACGCCCCACGGAGGGGCAGATCAAGACGCGGAGGACCAGGCGGGGTGGGAGGAAACCAAGAGGGACGCATACAGACACGCTCCCAGGTAAGGAAGATAACCTAGTCATCAACATTTCATCCACCAACCTATCACCCATACAGATTACAGTCCTACAAAAGGGCTTATCATTTTGTCCTACTCCCACACTCAACACGTTCTTATTAGAACAAGAACTACAGAAATTTTACCGGACCATAAGACTTAAAGCCCATTTCCAGGGACTAACATCGGAACATCCCACCCCTGTCACGGAACCAGGACCATAACCATTAAAAACTTGGGACTCAGGAACAAGAGTTCCTTTATGCCCCCAAAAAATCAACATCCCATAGAGACATATATCTCCCTTTCCCAGAAATTAGTAGGTAACATTCTCAAGGCAAACATGGAAGGCCAATTCAAACATACCAACAATTTATGTCAAGAAGAGAAAATAGCTCTTAATTCATTACAATTGAATAAGGACATAATCATTAAACCGGCGGACAAAGGTGGAGCCCTTGTCGTCATGGACAAGGGAGACTATCTGGCGGAAATTAACAGGCAACTTTCTGATACAGAAACATATGAAATACTACCAAGAGATCCTACTTCACACATACAGGAATTAATTTCTCACACCATCAACTCATATTCAACACTAGGCGTCATAGACCCCAAAACCGTCATCTTTCTTACGAAAAGAGATCCCATCACCCCAGTATTTTACATCCTACCCAAAATCCATAAAAATTTGACAAAACCTCCAGGACGCCCCATTGTTGCTTCTACTCAGTCCATCTTTTCCCCTCTGGCCATTTACCTAGAAAAAATTATGACCCCCCTGATTAAAACATCTAGGTCCTTCATACTTGATACCTCCCATTTTCTAAAAAAAACTACAAGACATGGACAAATTTATAGACTGTAACCTGTTGACACTAGATGTCAACAGCTTATACACTTCCATCACACATGAGAAGGGTATACAAGCCACGGCAAAACTCCTCAATGAACAATCCAATTTCAGTAACCTACAACAGGAATGTTGCCTAAAACTATAAGAGATTATACTTACAATTTTTTTTTTCTTGTTCGGGGATACCTATTATGGCCAAAAGATAGGTACCGCTATGGGATCCAACGTGGCCCCACCTTATGCCAACGCGTTCATGATAAAATTTGAGGAAGATTACGTCTACACCCACCCCCTGTTTCAACAACATGCCCATATATGACTTCGCTTTATTGATGATATTTTCTGCATCTGGAAGGGTCCTATATCCACCATAGACGATTTCATCACAGATCTTAACAATACTTATAGCGAATTGGGGTTCACCTCACACATCAGCAAAAAGGAAATTAGTTTCCTAGATACCCTGGTCAGGATTGACCAAGCAGGATCTATAGACATAGATCTATACCACAAACCCACGGACCGGAACAGTCTCCTCCTTTTCAGCAGCTGTCACCCTAGAGCCACAAAAAAATCGCTACCACGTTCCCAATATACACGTGTTGATCGTATTGTTACTGACATCACCATGAAAAACACAAGATTCGATAGCATGACTGACAGATTCACACAAAGGGGCTACCCAAAGGCCATTCTAAAAAAAGCCCTCCATGATCTAAAGAATCCACCTACACCACCTCAAACCAAACAGGATAACTCTAATAGAATAGCGTGCGTTACTACTTATCACCCCCTCATGCCCAAAATACAACAAGCTCTCAAAAAAAACTGGTCATTACTCGCAAAAGCGCATCCGGAAATTAAAGAATTCGAACAACAACTACTAACCTGCTATAAAAGACCACCCAACATGAGGGATAAATTAATCAAAGCCGATATAGGCAGCTTCACCAGACTTCCGAAACAAACCTTTTTAGGAGACAAGGAACATACCCATGCTTACATTGCGCACATTGCTCTAGCGTAATCAAGGGAGAGTATGCCACACACCCACGTACTGGAAAGACCATCGCGATAAAGGGTTTTTATACCTGCGACTCGAGCTTTGTCGTCTATCTATTAAAATGCCCATGTGGCCTCGGGTACGTCGGCGACACAACACAGCACAACAGGGACCGGATAAGCAAGCACAAATCCACAATCAGACTAGGACATACATTCTTACCAATACCCAAACATTTTGCTGAGAAAAAACATCAAATTTCCCAGCTTCGCTTTCAAATCCTGGAACAAACTGACCAACCAAGGAGAGGTGGCAACAGGACGCTTCTCCTAAAACAGAGAGAGGCCTTCTGGATCCATAAATTGGGGACACTGGCACCACATGGATTGAACCGAGAATGTGATTTCTTCATAAACCTGTGATATTTTGATGTATATTGATATGTATTTCTTCTTTCCTCTGCAGACTCATTGAGTTGTCTACAAGCTGACGAGGGTGAGGTATTAGTTTCCCCCCCCTCCCTTTCCCCCCCCGTCCCCCCCCCCCTCCCCTTCCCCCCCCTTCCCCCCTCCCCTTCCCTTTCCCCCCCCTCCCCCTCCAACCACCTGGTTAAATAAGCATGCCCATTTTTTGGATACATCCCATGATGCACTTATACGATTTAACAGCCTCATTTATTACCAAATAGGCCACTTTTCCATATACACTCAAACAGGCTGTCGCTCTTCCCTATATACATCCATGGGATCCCATATAATCCCCACAACCAGGCGGGGATACACCACTAGCTCACAGCATTTTTATAATACCAGATATCTGCAACAACAACGACATTGCCACTATATATATATATATATATATATATATATATATAAATACAGAATTATCTACCTATAACTTCTCCATACAGCCCTGACAGATCTATCCTTATCATAATATTACCAACATGCATAGTCTTCCATATACCCATCTTCCCATTGCCATTTCCTTTACCATTGAATTTCCCATCACCAAATAAATATGGATCCAATATAGAAGTATAAGAAGAGTTTATGTTTGACACAGAGATAGACATGTTCTGCACCGATGTGACACTTGTACCATATGTTGCTACTTGGAACGCATACATGCGCTCCATCTAGCGATGCTCCATACCAATACTTCCGCCACATGGAACGCAAATATGCGCTCCATCTTACCCTCCTCCTATTCAGCCACATTATCGGCAGCACTTCCGGTATGTGGAACGCAAACTTGCGTTCCACATACCACGTCACTTCCGGTCAGATGACCGGAACTCCGATCCCCTCGGATTACTTAAACCGCGGCAGAATGTGGGTCAGATCTGCATCCAGCGCCCCAGAATACAGCCATTCACCACTCAGGTAGAAAACTTACTCTAACCCTGAATCTTTTTTCCACAGAAATCTTCTCACTATGTCAGTCTGCTCACCAATGGAAACTTCCTGCAGCCTCTCATCCCTCTATGCCTCCATGTCACTGAACCAACTTTATGCAGTGCTATAGATTGATATATATACTATGACATATACTACAATTGCATCTATGATCTTGTGTATTTGAATACTGTGGTATATACGAACAATGCATTATATGCCGCTTGTGCCCCCACACATATGTGAATGTTATAGGGGATATATGCAAAGTGTAAATGCCGCACCGCCTGAGTACTCTGTAATATGCTACATAGAGGATTTATGTACTTTCATAAATATCATGATACCAACGGCACAGCCGTACAGTGACTCCTGCATACCCGACTATAGAATATGGACCAATGTCCTCGATCCAGCATATACCAGTAGTACTCGGCGACACACGTGTGGTACCACAGTATACAACATACCATGCTCCAGTTTGAACCCTGTCACTCCCACCATTACTATACTGGTACTTTACTATTATTACCCTTACAAACCGTATGCCATGGACCCGTCGTATTTGCGCCTATATGTATTTGAATATTTGTTACGTTATTGGACACTATTTTCTGTCTTGCTGCTATAACCGTGTTCAATTTGACTTGTATATATTTATATTGATTTTGTTTTGTTATGATTATGTAACGTCATCTCTGCTATCCGAATAACCCTGAACATGTATCCAATATTATTCCAGATAATATGACCACTGACGAAGGTCCACCGTGACCGAAACGTTTGGTCAGAAATATTCTGTTGTTAATGCTCTCACATATACCACGGGCGAATGGATAATGCAGAGATTATGAAATAAACTTCATTTAAATTGCAAAAAGAATAACCTGAGTGCCTCAAAACTTCATTCTCATGATAAATGGCTTAATAAGCCCTTGATTGGCACCGGTGACACACTTGAACAGAGTGCGGTTCCTCATTTTACTATAAGCTCTGGTACATATGGCCCGCTCATGGACTGTATGTCTCGGAGGGCATACGGTCGTGTGCAAGAGGCCTAAGAAGATCATGCGATTCCTCTGAGAACTCTTGTCTTCTCTTCACTATTGTGCATTTGTTGATATCGACTTTCTAATCTCCGTTATTAACTTTAGAAATAGAAACCTCATCAACCTGAATATGAAGTTGACCATGAATGAAGCCGATATACCTTTGATAGTGACAGGTGGTAAAATATATAAATGCAATGCCGTTCTACTTCACATCATCACAGTTCCACGAAGGTGTGTGGGCGCTAAGCAAATGCCATTCTCCTTGTTATTAGGCTACTTTCACACTCGCGTTTTGGGCGGATCCGTCATGGATCTGCAAAAACGGATCAGTTACAATAATACAACCGCATGCATACGTCATAAACGGATCCGTTTGTATTATCTGTAACATAGCCAAGACGGATCCGTCATGAACTCCATTGAAAGTCAATGGGAGACGGATCCGTTTTGTATTGTGCCAGATTGTGTCAGAGAAAACGGATCCGTCCCCATTGACTTACATTGTGTGCCAGGATGGATTATTGCAATTTCATTACTCATTTTGGGCAAAAAAAAAATCTTTTTGTTTTTATAAAAAATGTTCAGCTGTTTTTGAGACACAAGGGCTTAAAAAAAAACCTGTCTATTTGAAGACTGTCGCTCGTGAGTTCTTTCAGCTGACGGCTCATGTGAAGCCTTATTGCTAATCTTCTGACCTCATAAACACTCATTATAGCTAAACTCTGACAAGAATATACAAGAATATACTTTCGTGTGCATGAGGCCTAAGGGGGCATCGCTATTGTACACGGACACCATTGTGAGGGACACTATATAAGCCATAAGAGGCAGTAAGGGAGCATAACCTTCGTATGGGTGCACTATGGGGCTTCAGTACTCCATGGAGGGCACAGAAAGGGCATTCTTACTGTTAGGTTGCACTAAAGGGGCATCAGTACTGTGAGGGGGACATCAAAGAGGCATCACTACTGTGAGGGGGACATCCTTAATTTGTGAGGAGGCACTAAGAGGGTTTTCTTACTGTATGGGGGCAACCTTATTTTGTACTATGATGGAGGCTTCACCACTGTGAAGGGGTATCACTAATTTGTTTGAGGAGACACAAAAGAGGCACCATCACTGTGTGGCTGCTCTATTAGGCCTCTTGCACACAAACGTTTTTTTTTTCCGTTTACGTTCCTTTTTTTTTCCTTCCGTATACAGAACCATTCATTTCAATGGATCCGGCAAAAAAAAAACGAAGGTACTCCGTATGCCTTCCGTTTCCGTTTTTCCATTCCGTGCAAATATAGACCATGTCCTATTATTGCCCGGTAATCACGTTCCGTGGCTCCATTCAAGTCAATGGGTCTGCAAAAAAAACTGAACGCAAAATACTGAAAAAGTCATATGGTCGTGTGCAACAGGCCTTAGGCCTCCTTCACACAAACTTAAATTTTTTCAGTTTAGGGGATGTTTTTTGCGTTCCGTATATGTAACCATCATTTCAATGGTTCCGCAAAAAAATGGAATGTACTCCATATGCATTCTGTTTCCGTTTGTCCGTTCCGTTGAAAGATAGAACAAGTCCTATTATTGCCCGAAAATTACGATCTGTGGCACCAATTAAGTCAATGAGTCCGCAAAAAAATAAACGGAACGCATACGGAATGCATCCATATGTCTTCCGTATCCATTCCGTTTTTGCGGAACCAGCTATTGAAAATTTTACGCCCAGCCCAATTTTTCTATGTAATTACTGTATACTGTATATGCCATGCTACCGTTTCCTTTTGCGATCCTCAAAGAGCGGAAACCAAACGGAAAAACGGAACGGAAAAACAGAACGGAACCGGAAACACTACTGAAACAAAGAAACTGAAAAACGTATCCGTTAAAACACTGGAAAAGCCATACGGTTGTGTGAAGGAGGCCTTACTGTGTGCCACACAAAGAGGGCATTATGTGGGGGCACGTCACAGTGGTTGTCCCTCTTTGCTTTGTTTGGAACCAAGGGCCCGGTGGAAAGCAATCTAAAACAGTGGATATCTCTTGCACCACTTTCCTCTTCCCATCACTGCACTGCAGCCGTCAACCTCAACGCACTGCTTTGATCTGTCCCATGATCTTATTGGTTACATCAGGCATCCTCAAACTGCGGCCCTCCAGCTGTTGCAAAACTACAACTCCCAGCATGCTTGAACAGCCTACAGGTATCAGCCTACAGCAGGGCATTGTGGGAGTTGTAGTTTTACAACAGCTGGAGGGCCGCAGTTTGAGGATGCCTGGGTTACATGCTTTGTTACCTCCATCACATACAGCCCTATCCTTTCTAGTAGAATCAGAATCCGACAAGATCAGATCACTCATCATTCCCTGATCTGCATCCACATTGTGAAAAAATAACTAACAAATAAATATAATAAAATGTAAAAAATAAAATGAGAAAAAAATTAATATAAAAGAGTTCCCCCTCTCCTAAAACATGCACATTAACACATTTTTGCATTGGGGCCCCCCGAAACTTTAAGTGGCATCTCTGCCAGTCCAAAAGCATCAATATCTAAATGTTATTTTTAGTTTTGTGTATGAAACGGGTCTAATAAAGGTGTTTAGAGATTTATTTCACATTGACACGCATGCTGTATGTTATCATAAATCTGAGAGCGCAGATATCGTCATTTGCAGTTCAGCCATTGATAATTTGGGATCTTGCGGATGACATGTTTCCTCCTAGGGCTATATTCAATCTGGTTGGCTCCACTGGAGAAATACAGGTGATCTGAGACAAAAAGGAGAATCAAGTAGAGTTATTCATACACGGTATATACTCCCTACCTATCTATTCTGGAAGTTTCCCTTGTCCATACAGAAAAAGGATAAAAGGCAATAAAGTGAAAGAAGGATATCCTATCACACTGGTGCACATCCCGTGACAATCGCTCGCGGGTTACTCTTACCATGGCAGTTTGGCCCATTTATTCATGGAAGGGTATGTGAAGCACAATAATTTCTGGTAAGTGACATGGGGTCGCTGTAGCCTGGGCCTGCACTGGGCTCACCAGGGGTAAACTGGTAAAAGGGGTTGTGCAGGAATGGGGGAAGGGATTCTCAATACCCCCCACCACTACCGCCACTTGGCCAGACCTGTAGAGTGAAGATTACTTACCTGCTTCCCGGCGCCGGCTCCCCGCTCCTTCTTTTCCCGACCTGCAATGCTCCTCTGGGCTCCCTCACTGTAATCATCCAGTTTTGGCAAACCCCCCCCCATTCTTGCTCAACCCTTTTAGGCCTCATGTACTCAGCCATTCCGTGGTGCGGTCCCCAATGCTCGGCAACATCCGTGCGGATTCCGCAGATGGATCCAGACCCATTCAACTTGAATGTGTCCGTGATCCGTCTGCACCGCAAAAAAATAGAACATGTTCTATTGTTTTGAGATGCAGAGGCGAGGAGAGGGGCCTCGGTTTCGTGCCTCGGTTCCGCACCTTCAGGATTGTGCACCCATTCAAGCGAATGGGTCTGCAAACGTGGTGTGGTGAGCACACGACCGGTGCCCGCATATTGCACGCCTGCAGTTTGCAGGTCGCTACACCGGCACGGCTGAGCATGAGGCCTTAAAGTGTAACTGTCATTTCAGATTATTTTTAATACTAGCTGAAGGACCCGGCTTCGCACGGGTATATTTCATCTATTTCATTTAATGTTTGTGTGTGTCGTTAAAAGATATCGACAGTATTCCCCATAACAGTGACCTCCACAGCATCCTGCCCCTTTAACGGTGAACTCCACAGTCCCCCACTCCTTAACACTGAACCCCCCACAGTGCCCCGTCACGTTAAAATGGGCCCTCCACATCAGCCCATCCCCTTAACTTTTACCTACACAGCAGTTTGCACCGTTAAAAGTGAGTTTCACAGCACCCCACTCCCTTGACAGTGACCTCACAGTACCCTGCTGCCTTAACAGTGACCTCCACAGCAGTTGCCCCTTAAATAGTGGCCCCTGTCCCCTTAACAGTGACCTCCACAGTGTCCGCCCCTTTAACAGTGACCTCACAGTACCTTGCAGCCCTAACAGTGACCTCCACAGTGTCCGCACCTTTAACAGTGACCTCCACAGCGCCCTGCCCCTTTAATGCTAGGGCTACACGCGCAACATTTTGTCTCAACAATATTTATAATAATAGGCTATGGTGTCGCACTGCGACATGTGGCATGCTGCGACTGTGACACAACAGTCGCAAAAAATCCATCCAAGATGGATTTTTTGCGACTTTCGTTTCGCAGTCGCATGTCACATGTCGCAGTGCAACACCATAGACTATAATTATAAAAATTGTTGCGAGACATTGGTGCGACATCAATGTCGCGTGACACATGTAGCAGTGTAGTTGTGCCCTATGTGTCGTGCGACTTATTGTCGTCGTGAAGCCCTAGCCTAAAGCTGACCTACAGCAGTGAAGAAAAATGGCTGGGTTGTTATGGAAACCTGGAGTAAAACTGTGTGTATGTGGAGACTAAGGGCCTGCGAGCTTCTATTGGCTGATAAGGGACATGTGACCGTGTGTATGGCAGTTGGGATATGAAGAGAAAAACTTGCAGGCTTGTATTGGCTAATGCAGGTCATTTTTGGGAATATCTCAGGAATGGTACATCCTAGAGAGCTGAGACCAGGTCTAAAACCTTCCCGGACACCTGATGTACCTGTGTGCCAAATATGGTGAAGATCGGTCCAGTCGTTTGGTCGCGCATAAAGAACAGACAGACGTCGGGACAAACAGAAACTCATTGTGCATCGGCATGTTACCGCCACAGTATTCTTTTCCAGATAGTAAGTGATATGTGTACCAAGTTTAGTAGAAATTGATCAAAGATTTTTTGAGTTACAGAGAAATATGTGTGTAGCAAAAACAGTTGGAGCATACAAACTCCATGCAGCTGCTGTGTAGGGGCGTATGACCCCCACAAGATTTTTTTCTAGGTGGCAAGGGATGTGTATACCAAGTTTCGTTGAAATCGATGGTTGTGTTTTTGACTGATCGCGGAACATACATACACACGCACATATATACATCCTTCTTTATATATACGTATATAAGATAGATACTGTATGGACTGGGATGATAAACATTTTTGCAATATACTTTATTAGTGAAAAAAGCAGGGTGTAAAGGGTCTCCTTAGCAAAATGCTAAGGGCTGATTCACATGACTGTGCTCAGGCTGGGAAACATGGCCCATGTGTCACCTGCATCTCCCGCACCGAGGCTCCCCTGACCCGAACTCACTGCATCATAGTGATTTATGATACAGTCAGTACCTATCTGATAGTGGCTCTATTGTAATGTACTCACATAATGATTGTCCTGTACTTACCTCATCATGGGAATATAGTACGCATGATCAGATAGGAACTGACTGTGTCATAAAATACTATGATGCAGTCAGTTCAGGTCAGGGGAGACAGTCCTGAAGATGAGGACGACATCCCAGACAGAGCACGGTCCAGGATTGGAGCCTCCACAGACACAGGTATAAGGGAAAGATCTGCACCTGTTCTGTGTTTAGAGCCGCACCTGGTTTTGGCTCACAATCACTGATGGAAATCACTGACCGAACACTGACTGTGTGAATTAGCCCTGAGTGCATTGCTAGGGAGAGTCCGGCTTCAGCATCTAATGAGCGTGGATAATGACTGTGTACATACAGAGGCTTCCAGCCTGCCTCTTGTCACTACCTCAGCCCCTATCCTACTATATGAGTCTCTGCCTAACTGACTTGCTGCCAGTGCTGACCACCGATAGCTCTGTGCATGTTCCCTGCTCCTTTCTAGTAATTGCAGGGAGGAGAGCGGAAACCAGGACTGCCAGCGCTCATCACCGACATTAGGTATATAGTAACAGCGCATGTACTGTCAGCGTAGAACACCCCCGCACCTATGCCTATCTTACCAGCACTAAGAGACACACTGGAAAGATGGGGAGAAGACCGTGGCAGCAGCGTTATGCACTGACAGTAAGTGCCCTGTGTTACCGTATACTTACCGTCATCTCTAAGCGCTGGAAGACATGTTCTGCTCTCTTCCTGTACAGAGACACGTACATAGCTGCCAGTGATTAGCGCTGGCAGCAAGTCACATCAGCAGAGGTACTCATGTAAATTTAAGCATTACACCACTTGGGTGGTCCAAGGAGACACACTTTTTGTAATCACTTCCCGCTAAAGCTAATTAATGGAGTTCCTAATTAGGGCTAGTCATCTATGAACTGGAAAAGGTCTATCCTAAGGTTAAAAGCGTATTCCCTTCTTGACATTTATGGAATATTTATAGGATACGCCAAAAATGTCTATAGGTGCAGGTCTCTCATCTGGGACCCACTCCTATATCAAGAAAAGGACCCCACTATGAATGGAGAGTAAGCTGTACATGCCCGACCATCATTCACCCACAGCAGGGTACCAGACAAGTGGGTCCCAGAGATAGGACCCATACCTAGTGGACCTTTATGACTTATCCTGTCAATATGCCATAACTGTTCAAATGGGACAACCTCTTTAAGCCTTCAGTGTTAGAACCTTGTAAAACTTCTATAGGGTAAGTTCCCACAGGATGGATCTGCTTACCTAGTGAAATCTCATCCTCACACTGTGGAAAAAGTCCATCCAGAAATTCACTTGTTGTATGGATTTTAAATCCGCAGAGCGTTGATGTAGGGTATGCTGCTGATTTCCACTGCAATGCAAAAAGGAAATCCACAAAAATCTGCTACAAAATCCATAACAAATCTGCATGTTGTGCTGTGGATTTTGCTGCGGATTCCTTGAGGATTTTTTTTTTTGCTGCTAAATACCTTCTGTTGGAATGTGACCTTAAAGGGGTAGGCTCATCTCACACATTAATGGCATATATTGCTAGGATATTCCACTGATGTCAAATAGGTGTGTGTCCCATCTCTGGGACCTGTCCCTATCTCCAGAATAGGGCCCCCAAAGTGTGCATGTGCAGCGTACTCTCTATTCATCGCTACGAGTGTTCCGAAAATAGCCGAACGAGTGCACTCAACTATTTTCCCAACTAAGTCCCATAGTAGTGAATGGAGAGCACACCAAGCAAGCATGGGACTGCAGGAAATAGCCAAGCGCTTTTTTGAATTGCATTTTCGAAACTCCCACACCTACCTGGCATATCCCAGCATTATACCATCAATGTCTGAGATGCGCCAAGTCATTTTGTTAATTAATCATCAAAAACTAACAATTAAAACATTCTTGGAGCAAATAAGAAATTGCACATGAACACACCATTATCCTGAAAAGCCACATCCACCCTTTTCCCAATTCCAGGAAAGCCATTTTTAATTTTCCTTGGAGATTTGGAGTCCATTTTGAGACTGAAGTAATCATAGCTGGAAAATAAATAAAGATATTATAAAATCCTTATAAAATCCACTATAAATTATTAGATTTATTTATTTTATGTACTTATATAGCGCTGCTATATTCCGCAGCACTTTACAGACATCAACATCAAGCTGGCCCCCAATGGGGCTCACAATCTAAGTTGAAATAAATAGCAATGTGAGGCAGCCATTAGGTCTCTGTACAGACTTTGCTGAAGTGTATTACGACACCTATAGAAGACCGTGGGCCGCACTGTTTTGTGTATATGGCTCCTAGGCAGACCCGTGTATCTAATCCATTGTCACGACCATGGTCATGCCGTGACTCCTGGAACCGCAGGCAGTTGCCTGCGGTCTTGTCTTGTGGTCAATCACAGGTAAGGGCTGAAGTAGTTTGCTTCACGTGTGGTTGTCGCTGGCAACATGTTGTTATTTGGCAGTATAGCAGCCTGAGCAGTCGCTGGGCAGCTTGCTGTCAAGTGCATACGGTTGCACCTGGCAACCTGTCTATGTATGTGTGCACTTTCCCTGTTTGGTGTGCACGGGGTTTATGTGTGTGTGCACTTCCCCTTTAAGTGGCTTCACTACCCTGTCTGGTCTTGGAAGGGTTATTTCCCTTTCCAGTGTGTGTCTGTGTGGGTGTGGCAACTTGGGCTATCTAGCCTCTGTTGAGACCTGAAGCTGAGGGGTACTCCAGCCTTGTTATATGCTGGAGTCATCCTCCTGGTCTCTTATACCATCTGCCAGTGAGGGCCACCCTTGTTGTCATAAAAGTTAGGCGTGATGTTTATGTGATGTTCTTGTTATGTCTTATATTACTGCAGCTATGGATCTGGGTTCCTGTGTGTTATGTGTGTGTGCTGTGTCCTTTATGTTTGGTATGGACATCAGCATGTGAGCACGGGATCCAGTCAGTGTGTCTGTGGCAGGTAGGTGTGGAACTGGTTTCACTCACCTGCTGTATCCATAGGCTATTTATGTTTCCCCTTCCTTGCAGTTTGGCCAGTTTAGACTCCTGCTCCTCCGTGTCTAGGAGGAACAGGTTGTCTTATCCAGCTCCTAGCTCAGGGATCTGCTGAGGGCAAGTAGGGACCCGAGGTTCCTGAGTATGAGCCCTACTACCATCAGGGTTGGCTCATACAGTTAGGAGTCAGGGTCAGAGTTAGGGACGCTGTAGGAGGTGACCTGATCCCTAATTCTGTTGTCCTGGCCAAGCAGCTTCCACATACGTTTAACATTGCACGGCTGAGGGTTTCCCCCATCCTCAGTTGTGACATCCATACATGCTATCTGTATAGTCAGAACCAGCCATCATGTGTTACTCTGTATCTCAATTCAATATCAAAATGAGGGCCTGGATTATCACATGAGTGCAGAATCTGACTACATAGACATTGTAGTCTGGGACCATGGAGATACACAAGTTTGTAAAGGAGCCGTATACACAAAATAGTACGATAATTCAAAAAGTTTGCGAAGTTCAGCTTAGATGCTTTGAGCCCACACCACATAACTCCATTGCTGTTCTAAACATACCTATTCATTAATCTTCCTCACATACTATTGGCAGGGGAAGACTTGGCATTTTTGGGGGTCCCCTTAGCACTGCTAAGCTCTGCCCTGTTCACCGCTAATCTGCTGATCTTTTATGTGCCTCCACATAGTATAATGCTCCTTATCTGTCTCTTGCAGAGTAATATGCCCCCTCATGTGCCCCCAACACAGTATGGTGCTCCTAACATTAATCATTGCCCCCTTATTTGCCCCAAACACAACATGGTGTCCCTTTAGTGTCTACAAAATGAAAACTTACGTGGCCATATACCACAATGAAAGGAGCAGATCTCTCAATGCAGATCTGCTCCTGTCAGTGTGGCGAATAGGTGCAGGAGATGCAATAACAAGACACGAACAAATTGATTCTACTATTTGTGCAAATCACTCAAAGTGAATGGGAGGAGTAGTTGTAGTTACGCTGTCCCACCTCAGCTTATAGACTCCAGTGCACAACTTTTGCTTTAGAGATGAGCAAATTGATTCTACTGATTCAGAATTCGTCCACAATTTCTCTCCAAAATTTGGATTCCTAAAATTTTTGTCGTTCTTTTCGAGTGAATATGAGTGAGGAAGAGACTAACCCTAACTGTTCAATCAGTGCTTTTTTATAATAAGATTTTCCCCTGGTGGTAGCCTCGAACTGTTTAATCAGTGCTTTTTCATAAAGGAAAGTTAATTTACATACCTTTTGGTTTCTGGGAAAGATATTAAAATTAGCTTTTCTTACAAAAAGAAAAGAACATTAAAGGGGTGGTCTCACTTCAGTAAGAGGCATTTATCATGTAGAGAAAGTTAATATAAGCCACTTGCTTGCACAATTTAGGAAAAAACTGTAAATGCCCTCCCATGGTCCTGGCCACCAGAGAGGCTGACTCTTTTTCCTATAGTGTGCAAGCACGTCCACCACTGATGGATTGCAGGGTGGTCTGTAACCATGGAAACAAGCAGTGTATAATGTGATGGAAAAATGAATCCAGCCAGCAAAGGAGGCCATATGGAAAATTACAATACATTAGTAAATGGCTTGTATTAACTTTCTCTACATGATAAATGCCACTTACTGAAGCGAGACAACCCCTTTAAGCCTATCTGATGCCAGTACAAGTAAGATATGCTAATTTGCATATATTTTTCCCAGAAACACAGAGCAGGATTATCTGGAGTACAGTACGTCTTGAGCACCGCCAAGTCCACGACAAAGGCCACTCAGCTAACCAGAGCAACTTTATAGTTTCCTTATCCTTTTGAAAAGACATCTTATTCAGAGAAGTGTAATATTGGGGCATTCACTACTATTTTCCTTTTGGAAGGAGAACTGGCTTCCATGTCTCAGACTCTCTCTCATATAGTACTTTTGATTTGTTCCCAAAGTGAATTTTTTGAAAAATTCGGTGAATCGCACCCAAAACAAATTTCAAGAATTTCAGTAATAAACGTACCTATCTGGGCTTCAGCGGCGCGATCCTCAGCCTCGCCACGTGCGCTGGATGAGGCGCACTGCTGAGTCACACCCCCCTTGTGACGTGACCGCATCCTTAGTAACAGGATACAATGCTCTGTGTCTCCCCGCAACGGGCATGATAGGGGACTAGCAGTTGGCTGATTAGCTCAGCTGCTCTATTACTGTCTACTTGTTTCTGACTAATGGAATGTCGAGTCAATGGACTTATCAGGTTCTGATCCAGGGACACCGCTCTCTATTTAAATCCCTTCCTTGCCATACACCGTTGCCAGTGATAATCTTGTTTGGCTCACTAGATAGGTTCCTTGATCCTCGTGCCTGTTTCATTTATTGATATCCTGTGTTTCTGACCTCAGCTTGTCTTCTGACAACTCTCCGTCTCCCATTTCCGTTCCGTTCTGGTTCTGACCCATTTCTGTTAACTCTGGTATTGTATTTGTCTGTGTTTGTTTGTGTGTCTCTGCACTTAAGTAGTGTAGGGACCGTTGTCCAGTTGCGGGCTAGCCATCTAGGGCTTGTACTGCAAGCAGGTAGGGATAGTGTGAGGTTGCAGTCCAGGGCCTCACTGTCCTTGTTCATATCTACTCTAATGACGTGACAATTCCCTCATCTTTACGCTGTACCCCATATGCTCATTGGTATAATTCGTTTTGGGATTAACTGATGTCGACCCAAAGTACTTGACAAAAGTCCACTTACCTCCAGTACTTATCTCGCACAAAAAAAATGGCTTTCCTTTCTTCTTTTAAGAACAATGCAGCATCTATTTTCTTAACAGAACTTGGGAAACCAAACTGGGTGATATCTTGGGGATAGTCCAGGACCATGCTAAAACCTCTCGTAATCCAAAAGTGTCGGCCTGCGCAAAACAAAGAGTTTAATGTTCCGTTTGATTTGTTAAAGGCAAACATTTCTTTTAGTTATAATGTGGGGGATTTACTAAGACAATTTACAGTACAATGCAAATCCCCATCTCCATGATACCAAGCACAGCCGTTATACAATGTACGGAGCTCTGCTTGGTAAGCTGTGAGGAGGCAGCAGCACTCACCAGAGTGCCGTGGTCTCTTCAAACAGCTGATCAGCAGGAGTCCTGGAGGTCGGACCCCCGGCGATCAGATAATGATAATCTTTCCCCTGTAGTAAATCTGCCCCATTGTGCAGTTTCCAATAAACATAACAGATAACTAACCTTTGAAAAGGTAGACAATGTCTCTCTGTGGAACCTCATAGGCTGCATCCACACTTTGTAATCTTGGCCAAGTAGCGTTAAGTAAGAGGGTATCAATATTGCTTTTTGTTGCACTTTTCCTCCAGATTATCCTAAATAAAAAAATGAAATCTAAAAATGAAATATAATTTATAAAAGGGAGAGACACCGCGCTGAACCTAAGTCACCTGACCCTTATTAGCCTCTGGTTCCGATCGTGTAAAAACCTATCCACCTCAGTTTTAAAATAGCAGGATTACCTTGGTTCTGATGCGTGGGATTAGGGGACCACCTTCTCGGGCGTTCCAGTATGCACGTTTTCTTCTGCACAGAGGCAAATAGCAGGTAGAAAATAGGCTGTATGGAGTTCGCCCCGGCTGGTAGCGAGACTCCATACAGCCTATTTTCTACCTGCTATTTGCCTCTGTGCAGAAGAAAACGTGCATACTGGAACGCCCGAGAAGGTGGTCCCCTAATCCCACGCATCAGAACCAAGGTAATCCTGCTATTTTAAAACTGAGGTGGATAGGTTTTTACACGATCGGAACCAGAGGCTAATAAGGGTCAGGTGACTTAGGTTCAGCGCGGTGTCTCTCCCTTTTATAAATTATGTGTACAACCCTTTCATAACAGCTATTGCGAAGCTGTTTTTGACACTGCTGCTCTAACACTGTAATCAGCGCCGGTGGTATACCTTTGTATTGCTAAAAATGAAATATAATATATAATAAAATATAAATATTTTTAAGCCAGCTTTAAGATATTTCAGTACTGTTATGAGACGCACAGGAGTGAGTGAAGCCACAGAGGGAGGTGCTCACAGTAAAAAAGGATTCGCCCCTCCTTTACAAGTAAAACAATATCAAATAGTATACTGGGCACTCACACTATAGGTAGAACCGTATATAGAATGAAAACTGTATTATTTATTAAATTGATAAGTTTATTAATAGCTTGCCGTTAATAATGATAAAATACAATAAACTGGGCTATTTAAAGGTCAATAGAATACATTGGTATAAAATACAATAGACATTAGACTGCAAATATCTAAAAGTGAATAGAATATATATAAATAGACAATAATAAATAATCAAGGAATTGATGATATGCGGCTATAATAACATCTGATGATATATCCTAAAAAGATCTGGTTCCAAGCCAAGGAAATAGTGAATAAATACTGGCGCACTATGAACAGCACAGGCAGCGCACTGAATGTAGGCAGGCTATTATAGCTAAATAATAAAGTACATAGAGGATATACTATATTGGACTATAGTATTCAGGTTAAATTGCTTTGTTGGCACTTTGCAATAAATAAGTGGGTTTTGGGTTGCAGTTTGGGCACTCAGCCTTTAAAAGGTTCGCCATCACTGCCCTAGCTGGTGTAGCTTCACTTTAGAAGCTTCACGTTGCCCCTTCCTCAGTGATGAGATATGATTCCATCACTGAGGAAGGGGCAACGTGAAGCCCCGAAACGCGTTTGATCCAAGACCCCCAGCTTACTTCTATACGAACTCTTGTTGCACCTAACGTTGAAATTTTCCCAGGTTGACGCTAAAAAACCGGAACATCTTCTAAGAGGACCTGCCACGCTGATTCATTAGAAGCTCGAACCTCTCAAAGTTAGAGAACGAGCACATCTCTACCTTGTGACCGCACATTCGATTCAGCGTGGAAGCAGGCAAACATAGGCTTGGAGGACATCGGCTCTTCAATCTTACGGAGCGATGCCCAGAGCCATCTAAACCGGCAGCGGAGACAACCTAGGAAGGAACACTTGGTGACACAGAGAACCGGAACCACAGCAGTGAAACCTACATCAGCAATCACCGAACAGTGAGTAGAAGCGGGACGCCGCATCAAATACTCACTGCAACATAACATTGCTTCTCATTGTCTCATTGGACTTTGGATTTTTCGGAGACTTTGTCCCAGTATTTATTCACAATTTCCTTGGCTTGGAACCAGATCTTTTTAGGATATATCATCAGATGTTATTATAGCCGCATATCATCAATTCCTTGATTATTTATTATTGTCTATTTATATATATTCTATTCACTTTTAGATATTTGCAGTTTAATGTCTATTGTATTTTATACCAATGTATTCTATTGACCTTTAAATAGCCCAGTTTATTGTATTTTATCATTATTAACGGCAAGCTATTAATAAACTTATCAATTTAATAAATAATACAGTTTTCATTCTATATACGGTTCTACCTATAGTGTGAGTGCCCAGTATACTATTTGATATAGCTTTAAGATATATTGACTGAGATTTATTCCTTCTCTTAAACAACATTTGTCATATCAGCCCCCACCTCACCACTGAGAATTACCATACCATTACCATACACCACCACACTCATCTCCATCTACCAACCTACTCATAAACCTGTCTTAGCCCGTAATCTATGACTCTCATCCTAATAACATCCTCTCACTCCCATCAGCAGGACTTCTCCTATGCTGCAACCAGTGTCTGGACCATCATAATTGTAGTTCTAAAATACCAGTTTTAGGTATGCTCTGACCTCTTATTTCTCTAAAGAGGCCTATGTCACATAATCAAGTCCATGGCGTGTACACAACTTGAACTGGTCCCAGATATCTCCACTCCACCCTCCATCCTGTACTCAAATTGGTATTCTTATTGCATTAATTTACATTCCTAGTGCCAAAGTGAGTGTCGGGTCCCTGGAAAAAAATAGCACCATGTCCCTACGGTGTCTTATGGGCAGGACTTCTCTCTTTTATCTCATTGTTTGGTCATTTTTTTAAATAACATTATTTTAAATTGTTTTATTCACATATTGTAGGGCATTGAGGAACACATTGATGCCATATACAAGATTAAGTGTCCATTCACACGTCCGTAGGGGTTTTGCAGATCCGCAAAACATGGACACCGGCAATGTGCGTTCTGCATTTACCAGACCGCACATCGCCGGCACTATAATAGAAAATGCCTTTTCTTGTCCGCAGTTACAGACAAGAATAGGACATGTTCTATTTTTTTTCGGGAATGGAATTGCGGATCCGGAAGTGCAGATCCGGAAATGCGGATGCGGACAGCACATAGCATCTGCTCCGGCCCCATTAAAAATGGATGGGTCTGCAAAATCCGGAATGGATCCAGAAAAAAAGTGTGGACGTGTGAATGGACCCTAACTGTGTAAGCTTCTAAAGTGAAGCTACACCAGCTAGAGCAGTGATGGCGAACCTTTTAAAGGCTGAGTGCCCAAACTGCAACCCAAAACCCACTTATTTATTGCAAAGTGCCAACAAATCAATTTAACCTGAATACTATAGTCCAATATAGTATATCCTCTATGTACTTTATTATTTAGCTATAATAGCCTGCCTACATTCAGTGCGCTGCCTGTGCTGTTCATAGTGCGCCTGCGCTGATGAATGGCAGGAAAAGTCTAAGGCATATTGGTACACCATAGACTTTTTCCAGAGTGCGGGTGCCCACAGAGAGGGCTCTGAGTGCCGCCTCTGGCACCCGTGCCATAGGTTTGCCATCACTGAGCTAGGGGATACATGTCAAATAAAAGGGGTTACCCAATTTGGACACCACCTTTTCATGTGTCTTAGGCCTCTTGTACACAAACTTTTTTTTTTCCATTTATGTTCCGTTTTTTGCCTTCCGTATACTGACCGTATACGGAACCATTAATTTCAATGGATCTGCAAAAAATGGAAGGTACTCCGTATGTCTTCCTTATTTCCGTTCCGTTCAAAGATAGAACATGTCCTATTATTGTTCACATAACGGACAAGGATAGTACTGTTCTATTAGGGGCCAGCTGTTTTGTTCCGCAAAAAATGGAATGCACACGGACATCATCCATTTTTTTTGCGGATCCGTTTTTTGTGAACTGCAAAATACTGAAAAAGCCATACGGTTGTGTGCAAGAGGCCTTATTAGAGAATAAAGGGATGCCAAAGAAAGGTAGTCATCCAAATTAGGACACTACTCCATAAGCTAAAGGAGAGAGCTGCTGCAGTGAGCAGCATCTGCTCTGGCAGATACTGTACACTGTAACTGTGTTGCATGGCCCCTGTTCATTTTAACATGCGCAATGTAATACACTGCATCATGCCACTGCAGCAGAACTGTTTGGACACCTTTTGCTTCCCCCAGCAATAGCAGTTGAATACTGGTGAGTGCAGCTGCAAGACCCACAGCAAGCAGCTAATCATCGGTGAGTGACCATAGACCCTACAGGGAAATTTACCAGTGGGCTAATGCCCAGGGGTCTATCCGAGCCCTTCTCATGGCTGCTAGCTGGATACCTAATGATCTGATGTTCTCAGTAGTAATTAAAGGGATTATCTGAGAGTATAAAATTCCCCCCATATGCCTGGGCCCCCCACACTGAATATACTTACCCCGCTCCCGGCGCCGCTCCTGGTCCCCGCACTACCCCTGCCAGTTCTCCCCATGCATGGATGAAAACATCCGGTGTTTGGGCGGAGCAGCCAATTGCAGGCGGGGACGAGCCTCCCTAGTGTCACCCGTGATTCTAGGAAGGCTCATCCCCATCCCCGCCTGCCATTGGCTGCTCCCCCCCCCCCCCCCGACACCGGATGTTTTCATCTGCGCACGGGGAGAAGAAGCAGTGGCGTGCAGGGACCAGGAGCGGGGAGCAGGGCCCAGGCACATGTGGGGAATTTTATACTCTCAGATAACCCCTTTAATGCTAGGATCACCAGGTACTTATGCACCTGGCCGGTGGCTGTAGTTGCCCACCTAAATTCAACTGTATTGCTGCCTTCAAGATGTGCCTACAGTTGAATGCTGAAGCGGGAGTGGCAGTATTTTGTCCTGCACTGTAGTATTTGGTTCTGCTCGTTTGACATTTTGTACTACACTACAGTATTGCCGATCCTGCCTTCTTCTATTGTCCCTGTCTACCTGTGTTGCCAGGTCTTTTGTCAATCTGGACCCGTCTACAATATGAGGCTTCTTGTTTTTTCCAGGGCTACTTTAAGCTCTAAGTCAGCCCCTGTCTGTATTATACTATCAGGTAAAATATCAGTTGACAAGTACCCTTCCTTAAAAAACAGCAGATCTCCTCTCATGCTAGTTATTGCATCAAACTTTAGTTCTCGGTCACATTTTCTGGGTGCTGTTGGGTTTCGTGGGACATCAGCTGGCTTTGATGCCTTGGTTGGTTTTCCCTCTGGCTTCCTTGTTGGTTTAGATTCAGGTTTCTTTGTCGGTTTAGGTTTCTTTGGAGGCTGCGGTAGAGGTTGCTTTGTAGGCTTAGGAACCGGTTTATTTGGTGGTTTAGGCTGAGGTTGCTTTGGTGGTTTAGGCTGAGGTTCCTTTGGTGGTTTAGGCTGAGGTTCCTTTGGTGGTTTAGGCTGGGGTTCCTTTGGTGGTTTAGGCTGGGGTTCCTTTGGTGGTTTAGGCTGGGGTTCCTTTGGTGGTTTAGGCTGGGGTTCCTTTGGTGGTTTAGGCTGGGGTTCCTTTGGTGGTTTAGGCTGAGGTTCCTTTGGTGGTTTAGGCTGAGGTTCCTTTGGTGGTTTAGGCTGGGGTTCCTTTGGTGGTTTAGGCTGGGGTTCCTTTGGTGGTTTAGGCTGGGGTTCCTTTGGTGGTTTAGGCTGGGGTTCCTTTGGTGGTTTAGGCTGGGGTTCCTTTGGTGGTTTAGGCTGAGGTTCCTTTGGTGGTTTAGGCTGGGGTTCCTTTGGTGGTTTAGGCTGGGGTTCCTTTGGTGGTTTAGGCTGGGGTTCCTTTGGTGGTTTAGGCTGAGGTTCCTTTGGTGGTTTAGGCTGGGGTTCCTTTGGTGGTTTAGGCTGAGGTTCCTTTGGTGGTTTAGGCTGGGGTTCCTTTGGTGGTTTAGGCTGGGGTTCCTTTGGTGGTTTAGGCTGGGGTTTCACTGTTGGTTTTTGCACATTGGGAATTCTTGGTCCTGTTTATAAAATAAAATAAATGTATTGTTCTGCTTTAAATATAGGTGAAAGTGTAGAAAGGACCAATACACAAGTATTAAGTAAAGTATTTTTAAAAGGGAGACACAAAACAGAGGACTTCTACAAAAAAAAGTGTGTGGTGCCTCTTCCCAATGGTGTGCCAGTGAACGTGCCAGGGAAAGCATACTACCATACACCCGTCTCACATTTACAAGAATGACTAAACAAAAAATACAGTCATTCATCAATGAATATTCAACTATTGTTTTTAACTGGTGGACATGGCTATTAGCTCTCATTTACTAATTTGTCATATGATTACTATTTATATCTATAGCTTTCACTTTAAACCAGTAATAGTGCATAATCATAAAGAACTAACTGGTTTGCCAAAGGTCACCAAGGGCAAAAATGTTGTCTTTCCTCTGCCTTTAAGCTAATAATAGTTAATAGTTCAGGTAGCATAAGGTTGTACAGTGGTGAATAGCTAAAGTATCTGGTGGTCTAACATGGTTTATAGGTTCATACGTAATACATCTGATGCTTTACTGGCGTTTAAGAGTAAACACTATTATCCTTTCTTGTCTATGGTTGATTAACAGTTAATTCCTAATGTCCATGTGGTCTAGGGTAATGAGGAAGCTTTATAGCAATATCCCAGGTGGCCTAGGTTACCAGAGAGGTCCATCCCAATATTCTTGGTAGTCTAGAGTAGTAAGAGGCAATCACAGAGCAGCATGGTTTGTGCCTATGTAATCTCTCAAGTGGAATTCCTCAAAGACCCATGGAGAGTGTAGGCTGTGGGGCTAGTGAAACCATTAAAGTTTCGTAGGACACTTTTTATTTAAAATGTCAATAGCTGGGAAAAGCCTACGCTCAAGTGAACCCCTTTGGTCCTGAACCTGCCAAATATGGTAAAAATAAATAGTTATACCATAGAGAGCTTGGATGCCTTCAATGTCATCTTTAAATAATTTAAACTTGGTTGGGTCCACAAATGAATTTTGTGATATAGTTGGATACATTATGGCCTGCTCATATCTTGAGTGCTCCAGTCCCAAAGCATGGCCCAGTTCATGAAGCGCGACTAAGAAAATGCTGATACCTGAAAAGTAAAATAAATAAAAAATAATTTCACTTCTAGTTATTACTAATTAAAAAAAATGACATCTTTCTTTGCCATGTAATAGTATATCTCTTGACACCATCTTTGAGAAGACAACCCTTATCTAAAGAACACATGCAGTGAAAAAGCTAAACCTCACAGAGCTTGGGCCCACTAACTGTTTCTACAAGCCTACTAGCTCATATTACATTTCCCCCTCCTCTCTTATATTACAGAGATGGTCTTCTTGAATCAGACTTGCTGATGCTGCTGTGATCACAGGATTTTATTAGCTAACTAGTTCTCTCAACAGACATTCCCACAGCTTGTAATTCCAGTGTGTGTTGCCAGCAAGTAGATGAACCTAATAAATAGCACGGAACACCCATAATTCTAAAATTAATAAAAATGTACACAGTTAAGAATCTATCCTTAGGTTTCAGTCACTTGCAGATTATACATAGGGGCACATTTATTAAGACTGGCGCTTTAGGCACCGGTCTTAATAAAGCCCTCCTCTAGCGGTGGATCCACCACAATTATGTAGAGGTGCCAGCCTCTACATAACTTCGGTGGATTCACTGCGGCTTCTAAATTTTTCCTAGCAGTTTCCTGGCTGTCTTACATTTTGACAATTTTCTACACCTAAAACAGGCGTAGGAAATGGTAAATGAGACGGGCCTGCCGACTCTTCCTCACCACGCCCACTTTATTAGTTGCAAACTTTCTCGCAGCAATCTGCGCCAGAAGTACACCTAATTTAGGCGTATTTCTGTTTAATAAATGACTCCCTTAATTTGTATATGGTGCAAAGTAGGAGGAGAATTGAAGGGGTATTCCCATCTGGACATTTATGGCATATCGATAGAATATGCCATATATGTATGATGGGTGTGCGTACCACCTCTGGGATCTGCTCCTATCTTAAATACGGAGTCCTGTTGTCAAAGGAGAGAAAGCTGCGCATGCACAAGTTTCTACATTCACTACTATGGTCACCATTCACTGCAATGAGACTTTCAAAAATAGCCAAGCACACTCGCCTAGCTATTTTTGCAAGTCAATTAGCTTGTTCTTCATACACGGTAGGGCCCCATTCTTGAGACAGGAGTGGGACCCCAACCTATTGGACATTTATGTCCTATTGATATGCCATAAATGTCCAGAACTAATTCAAGCTACCTTTAAAATGAGAACATGTTAGGATTCTTGAAGTTCTAGTCTTACCTTGGGGACCCAATGTCCATGTCTCTTCTTCATCAAAGTGAGCATCTCCTCCAATCCCATTACCTGGTGCAAAAGCATGTGCCAAGATTCCGAGTGGTCCATCAAATGGAAAGAAATCCCCATGGTCTGCACAAATAATGCAATTCTTGTTTTACTAATGAAATCCAGTTATCACAAAGATAATGTAATGTGTATTGATACATACCTCTGAATCCAAAAGATATCATTATATCACCTTCACCACTATAAATCTGGCGAAACTTTAAAGGTGTAACCTCACTCCATAGCCTGAGGGCCTGTGCAATTGCGTTATCAACTTCTGAGTTGGGGATATCTGGAGAGTAGTTGACAATTCTGTGTAGAGGTTTAAAAATCATATCAAGATTATTTTAAATTGTGCCAATGTATCTAAAAAATTTGGGGAAATAGTCTTGATTAAAAATAATTAACCGTTTTATGCAGGCAGCTCCTATGCAAAAATATGTGTCTCTAAACAGTCCCTCTGCATAATCCACCCCCACTTCTATGTCTGTAGCTTAGATATTATTACGTGCAGTGGGTGTAGACCCACTGCATCAACCAGCTGGTTTGGCTTAGGGCTAACTCTAAGGGCATTATTATGGCAATCCTCCGATATTCACCCTTTAGCCTCTATACAGGGATCTGGACTTCAGTGTGGATGACACACCAGGCTGCTACCTCTTGAGATAGTCCTGGTGTGGTTGGCGGTTGATTCATGGGACTCAGAGACACTAGTGTGAAGCACCGAATGATCAGGCATTGATATTCTGGAGACGGACAAAGATTAGGGCAGGCAGCATACAAGAGTATCCAAGAGACAAGTCCAAGGTCAGGGCAGATGGCAGTAGGGCAATCTAAGAAACAGGCAAAGGTCAGGGCAAGTGGCAAGAAGTCAGAGTTGGTAGTCAGGCTTGAGTGGGGTACACGAGTAGTGAGACAAAGTATGCACCTTTGCTGGTTACTAGAGACTAGAAAACCTAAAGCTCAGGCACTCTCCCACTGGGGATGGTGCCTTATATATCCAGGGACAGCTAGCCATAGGCAGCGGAAGAAATTAGGCATTCGTGTGCTGACTTTTCAAGAGGCAAAGGGCGAGTGGACACCCTGTGAAACAAGACTAGGGTCTCCACACTGGGCTTCAGCATGCAGAAAGCACAGAAGGAACTGTTGGACCACCGCGGGCTAAAGGAGAAGGATGGACAGACCCAGACAGTAGCTGGGTGAGTAGTGCAGCGCCTGTGCCTGCGAGGAGGAGCAGACAGCAGTGGGCACAGAGCCCCAGAGCAACAGATATGGGGGGATATGTAAGGGTTACAAGTCAAAGGATAACGCATCACCGTAGTATGAGTACGCAAGTCTGTAACCATGGAAACACAAAGATCTGCTTAGAAGCTGCATACATGAAATGATAGTTTGATATTGGCAAAGTATTGAAGCAAGAACAATGAAGCTACCTGTAGGTCAGGGATGTTTTCTCCCATTTAGGCTTCCCAGGAAAATGGCTGAACCTCTGGACGTCAGGGACTCCACATCTGGGTTTCTTCATAACTTTCAGAGTTTCCTGGTTTATTTTTCCGGTGACATGAAGTCCAAAAAACGTTTGCATGGCCTTGATTTTATCTTCAGTTAGATTGGTCCCCTTTCTTGACTTAGTAGATGCATTGTAGAATCGATCTATGTATTCCTGATACAACAGATGCATTTCATTGATAGTTTCTGATTTTAAAACATTTATTACAATTTTACATCGATCTGTCCCAGGTCTGGATGTAAACTCCTAGGATGATGTAGTTACAATATATGGTGTCTCATACTTTCTAGTCCAACCAGCGTCACGACAAATGGTCATATGACGCAAGAGGATCTGGTCATCACCGCTGCCTGTGATTGGCTGCAGGTGGTGTCAAGGAGAGGAAGCCCAGCGGAGCATCGCAGGCCGGGAGAGGAAGGAGCGTGGAGCCAGCGCCGGGAAGCAGGTAAGTAATCTTCACTTTACAGCTCTGGTCGAGTGGGTGGGGGTCTCGCCAAACCCTCCGATTCTTGTTCAACCCCTTTAAGCATAATGACGGACATGCTAATTTCATCGATCTGCCAATTATGTGTGAATGTGCAGGAGGTTTATAAAGCATATAGTTTATTAATTGCAGTAAAATGCCAGCAGGAATCCGACGTATTTTTTAGATGCAGGCTCACCTGCCCCTGCTGCTGATTGACAGCTTTCTCCCTGTGCACCATAATAGGGAGAAGCTGTCAATCAGTAGGTAGGAGAACCTAAATCTCATGAGTACATTGCACTACTGCCTCACAGCTCTGCCATCACGGTGCAACAAATAATTTATAAAAAGCATGATTTGACTGCAATGTGGGGATGACAGGTTCCCTTTAAATAAAGAAATTACTGATGAGCGAATTTTTTGAAATTTGATTTGGCTTTGTTTTGGCAGAATCGGTTGGGTGATGTCACTACCAGAGCTTTGAGACGTTCTCACAGCTCTGTTTCTCCACCCCTGTGATGATGTCACTACTAGAGCTTGGAGGAGTTCCCTCTGCCCTGTTTCTCCGCCCCTGTGATGAGGTCTTTACTTTCTGTTTCCTTCCTCCCAGCTGTCCCTCCTGTGTTTGATTTCGCTGCCTTTAAATCACCCCTCCTCCTTTGTAGAGGTGCGGATTATACTTTTCATTTGAGCTGTATCTCTCGCTTGAGTATCTTCACCTGTGTGATATCTTTTCACTGGATCTGTGTTCTGCAGAAGCAAGTACTTCGGATATTGTCTGCTGACTTTGGATCTGTTTTCACTGCAGCTGCAGCTCCTTCAGTTAAGTGTTCAGACATTGTGTGTTTCTGTTTCTTTGCTGACTGGATCCGAGGCGACCCCGGTTCCGTCCATATACTGAGCAGGGCACCGGTGGCTGTGCCCCTTCCACTATTGTAGGGGTTTCAGTGGTCATCAGCCTTAGGTACGCGGGCATGTCTCGATCCACCATCCGGATCCGGACATGTGCTTAGCAGCTTAGGGAGAGCTTTTAGGGTCTGACAGGGGTCACCCTTTATCCTCCCTAGTTTGGGGTCTGGTCAGTTGCTATTCACTGGGTAGGCTCTTGTTGCTCACTTACAGCCGTGATAGGTGATTCAATTCGGTTTCAAATATATTTGACCTGAATCAAAAGTGTTCCAATTGCCCTCAGAAGATGTGAATGACATTCTGGGGTCTTCTAGTTCTGTATGCAACTCATCTCAAGACTGCATTAGTAATCTTAAATTGACAGTGACATACTGTGTATGGCTATGGATAAAAGCATAGCTGGTGGTGGTTACAAATAGCCTTTTTAAAAACAAACTGCACTGTAAAATCTTTTACATAAAAAAAAAAACGGTCCAAAAAAATGTTTGCTCTTGGATGGCAAATGCCTGCCGTGTGTGTACACAAACCTCCTGGGGTCACGTGTTCCTGCTTCTTCATCTTTGCTGCCTTCTGACCTGATAAGTTGCTGATGCCTTTTTGAGAAATTTTCTCAAACTGAATCTTCAAAAGTACAGATTCATATTTGACCAGAATGTTTTAAATATTTGGGTTGAATTTGATTAGTTTAGAATCGATTTGCCCATCTCTTAAAAAAATATATTGTTATTATAGTGTTCTTACCTTTTTAACAGTTTAAAATGATTAGCAGCATATACAAATTAACCTACACACATTACTATGTAACTGCTAATATCTCATTCCTTAAAGGCATTATTCAACCCCTATAATGACCCCACCAATGCCCTAACACCTCATATAGGTTATACTTACCCCGCACCCGAGCACCCGCGTTGCTTCTGATCAGCCGCCGCTGCAGCTCCCTGTCGCGTGGATCAAAACATCCGTCAACGGGGGGAGCAGCCAATAGGAGGCTGTGATGAGGACGAGCCCCCCTAGCATCACGGGACGGGGATATGGAGCGGCAGCCATGTGGGGATTAGGAGCAATGTAGGTGCCGGGGAGCAGGGTAAGTATAACCTATATGAGAGGTCCAGGCATTAGGGGGGTCATTATAGAGGTTGGATAACCCCTTTAATCTACAGGTGTTACTTTTTGTAACCACACATACAATAACTCACTAATTTTTATGATCCAGTCCTACTCTTTTCATCTTTCGTCCCACACAAGTATGGCTATTAATGGGTGGGTTTGGAGGTAATAACTGCAGATCAACAAAAATTTGGGCTGCCAGTTTTCTTATGTATATTCACACTCTGGGTTTAAAGTTTTGTTAAATAATATGTGATATAATATTAATTGGTATTTAATATAAAGTATGTATTACACTACACAGTGACACCATTTATAGTGACACACAAGGGTGATGGGAGGTCTATATGGGAACGTCAAGACCTATATTTGAGGTCTACCATATATGACAATGTATAAGCATACATTAGTAAAGACACGACTGTATGTATGGTATAAATAACTGACAGGGACAGACAAGGGGGGTCTTCTTACACTCACTCTGTTGGGAGTGTTTGCTGGCTAGAGATGAAGACACATGGAGCCTAAAGATTCGTAACCTTAAACAATGATACTTCAAGGACATTAAGACTTTTCCTAAACTATTTCTGTAAGTAATCAACTCTTATGAAGACTGAAAATAAATCACATTATTCATTTTTTATATGACTCTTGTTGAATCCTGGTGATGAGTCCTCTGGGTGTTCTTTACTCCAAATAAGCATACACTAGATTTGGAGAGGATTACCAAATCAGGTTGATATATTTTTCATACATAAATATAATACACTTGGAGACATATTACAAGTTTAAGTCAAGAACAATGAGGAGCCAGGAGTGAAAGATATAAGATGTAAATATAAGAAGGGGAACACTATGGAAAACTTTGTAGGTGAGGACCAAAGTTTTGAATTGTATTCTGGAGTAATCGTCCTATATAATACACTATAATAACTACTTAGCAATACATTCAAGCACTTACCCGAGCCTTTATTAAGTCCTCTTTAGTGAGGTCTTTAGAGTCTGCTGGATCATAGACCACTCCTGTCACAGGTACCAGCTCAACAATGTAGACCTTCACTACTAGGAAACTGAAGAACCACAGGAGAACCATGCTGCCTTCTCATAAATGTCAGTTTTCGCATGAACATTTCTGTTTTGCTTCTTTTCATCACTGTAAATGTGATTTCTTCAGGTACAATGTAAACATGACTGGAGCGTTTGCGCAACTCTTTTCCTGTCACACATTTCTTGGAATTGTACTCTTTTGTTCCAGAATTTCAGAGGCCTCGGGGCAAACATTCTTCTATGTGAACCTTGAAATTAAACAAGAGAAGCATGCAGGATAATTTTAGGAAAGAAAGATATGACAGGTATGAGCGTGAACCGACTTGTGCACCCTTGTAAATAGTGAAGGAAAGATTTCCACATATACTGGAGCAAAAAATGGTCAATTATACATTCATTGTGAAATGTGTTATTGGAGGTTCTATAGATTGTTAAAAAAAAAATTAATGACCCCTCCCAGTGGAATCTGTGAAGAAAATATACTCACCTACTTCTTGCCGCTCTGTTCAGGCTCAATAGCTCCCGGCTGTCTTCATTGTACTTCATGTTCCCATATGTAAAGTTTCTGCAAAGACGAATGACTGGCCTCAGTGATGACGTGTCCCCAAGTGGCATGTCACTGCTGGGTCTGTGGCGTGCCAGAACCGCAGGGGCTACACGTGAGGTGCACGGTGGGCCGATGAGGGGCCAGCAATAATACAGTTCATCGGTTTACTCACGGTTAGCAGAAAGCCTCCCTGGGCCGGCAGCACAGTATTGAGGAAGACAGCACGAAATCCTACAGGGCACACTCTGTGGTAGGGAAGCACCAGCCTAGATGGAGGTTGAGGTGCCCTTGATGCCAGTGGTGTTTAGGGTGCTTGTGGCGGCTGGGTCCCTTGGTGGTATTTGTCATGACGCCAGTACCGTTAATGGTGGTACAACCAGTTGTAATTAAATTGAAGAATGAGGTAAACAGTGATAGGATACAACTCACAACTTTTACTGAAGCTGGTTCCAGTTGCGGCATATAGATCCAGACAGAATACAGTCTTTTGTTCTTTAGAGGAATTCTGTTGATCCACTGTTAATAGGTTTGGCTGGGTTTTAACTTAGCTTCAAGGTCCCTTTTAAACCAGTGTCATTTGGTGAGGTTGCCTGTAGTACTTATTGGTATGCTTAGTAGTGATGAGCGGGAGGTGCCATATTCGATTTTGCGATATTTCGCGAATATTCAATTGAATATTCGTGTTATATTCGTCAAAATTGAATATTCGGAATTATTCCAATTATCGCGATTAATATGCGATTGAATTAATCGCGTATTGCGATTTTTTTCTTAGGCAACGTTCCTATGACTAATTGACTATGGCTAGGCTATATGTGTATTTTACGAATATTCTTAATATTGCTCTAACTTCGTCTTTTAGAATATTACGAATATTCTAAAAGACGAAGTTAGAGCAATATTACGAAATTTCGTAAAATACACATATAGATTGTAATTTAGCTAATATAGTGCTATAATCCTTTTTTTTGTTCTCTAATTTTTTTTGCCTCTTCAGAAGAAGTTTTGTTAAAGATGTACACTATTAATAAAATTACTATAGCAGTATATTAGCTAAATTACAATCTATATGTGTATTTTACGAAATTTCGTAATATTGCTATAACTTCGTCTTTTAGAATATTACGAATATTCTAAAAGACGAAGTTAGAGCAATATTAAGAATATACGTAAAAAGTTGAAATCGCAATTCGATTATTATAACTTGAATTAATCGAATTGCGATTTCAACTTGGACCTGGTTTACTATGGTTGCTGCTATATTCCATATTCGTTAATTCTAGCCTAATATGGAATATAGCAGTGCTAAGTTGAAATCGCCATGCGATTACTTCGAGTTATATTAATTGCATCGCAATTTCAACTTGGACCTGGTTTACTATGGTTGGCTTCAATGGCTTGGTAGAATTTGCGAATAGACGAATGTATTCGTCATATTCCACAAAACGAATATACAAATGTATTCGTCATATTCCACAAAACGAAGATATTCTCCATCTTCGTTTTAGCTACCTATTTATCAACTTCGCGAATACTAGCAATCATATAGGAAAGTTGACTATAGAGACAGCTAAGTTTAATTCGCTATGCGATTATATTACTTAGCTTTTTTTTTAAATAAATAGAATAAATATACCGTATTTTTTCGCCCTGTAAGACGCACTTTTTCCCCCCCAAAATTGGGGGGGGGGGGGGGGGAAAGGCAGTGCGTCTTATGTGGCGAATACTTCAGTTTGTATACCGCCGACCGCATGCTGCGCAGCGCGGTGGCGGGTGTATTAGTAGGCATGGATGAGGGAGGAGGGGCCGGCATCCAGCTCTGTAACTACAGCGGGCCCGGTGCAGTCACTGTATTCTGCTACACCGGGCCCGCTCACTGTAGGAATCCTAACTGCAGGCAATGCTAACAGTAGTCTTTTATGCAGCCTGTACTTACGATACTAACTTTCCGGCAGCCAGCAGGCAGGAGGCTGAGCTGGCGGGCGGGCGCTGACAACGTAACTCACTATGTCACGCGCCGGCTCCGCCCACTTTATGAATGAAGAAGGGAGAGCCGGCGCGTGACATAGTGAGTTACGTTGTCAGCGCCCGCCCGCCAGCTCAGCCTCCTGCCTGCTGCCTGCCGGAAAGTTTGTATCGTAAGTACAGGCTGCATAAAAGACTACTGTTACGGTACCTTAATCAGCATACAGCATTGTCTGCTGTTAGGATTCCTACAGTGAGCGGGCCCGGTGTAGCAGAATACAGTGACTGCACCGGGCCCGCTGTAATTACAGAGCTAGATGCCGGCCCCTCCTCCCTACTGGGGGTCATTCTATGGATAGCACTGTTATGGGGATTTGTGGATGGCACTGTTATGGGGGTCTGTGGATGACACATAGCGTAAAATGCTATTTATGTGTCATCAACAGATCCCCCATAACAGTGCCATCCACAGTCCCCAATAACAGTGCCATCCACAGTCCCCAATAACAGTGCCATCCACAGTCCCCAATAACAGTGCCATCCACAGTGCCCCCCATAACCGTGCCATCCACAGATCCCCATAACCGTGCCATCCACAGATCCCCATAACCGTGCCATCCACAGACCCCCCATAACAATGCCATCCACGACCCCCCCATAACAGTGCCATCCACAGACCCCCATAACAATGCCATCCACCGACCCCCCATAACAGTGCCATCCCCAGATTCCACATAACACCATTAGGCACACCTTTTGGTTCAAATTTTTTATTTATTTTTTTCCTCCTTAAAAACCTAGGTGCGTCTTATGGGCCAGTGCGTCTTATAGGGCGAAAAATACGGTAATACCTGATAATTATTATAATTATTCTATTTATAAAAAAAAAAGATAAGTAATATAATCGCATAGCGAATTAAACTTAGCTGTCTCTCTCTATAGTAAACTTTCCCATATGATTGCTAGTATTCGCGAAGTTGATGAATAGGTAGCTAAAACAAAGATGGAGAATATCTTCGTTTTGTGGAATATGACGAATACATTCGTATATTCGTTTTGTGGAATATGACGAATACATTCGTCATATTCGCAAATTCTACCAAGCCATTGAAGCCAACCATAGTAAACCAGGTCCAAGTTGAAATCGCGATGCGATTAATATCACTCGAAGTAATCGCATGGCGATTTCAACTTAGCACTGCTATATTCCATAGTAGGCTAGAATTAACGAATATGGAATATAGCAGTGCTTAAGTTGAAATCGCAATTCGATTATTATAACTTGAATTAATCGAATTGCGATTTCAACGTAATTCTCAAATCCGACAGTACATTCTAGTATATGGAGACGTTCCCATGGTGATGGGGACGCTCCATGAGCACGGAAGCAACGGGCACTGACTGGAGCATTAAAAAAAAAAAAATGAATATTTGATTTCGCGAATATATAGCACTATATTCAAAATATTAGCAAAATCGCGGAATCGCGATATTCGAGAAAAAAATTCGCAATTCGAATATTCGTGCTCAACACTAATGCTTAGTCCTATTGTTTCTGTATCTTCCAAGCCCTTGAACAGGTAGCTAATCTGTATTCTTCAATGTATGGTGAGGCTGCCTGTAGCTAGATTGTCGTCCACCATGTGCAAAGGTGCCCATTAAGCCTTAGGTAGTGGCTGTTATCACTAATGTCTCTCTTTTAGCTTTGTTTTCTTCCAGGGACGCAACTCTATCCTCTGGTTGTAGAATGTAGGAACTAAGAGGATCACAGGAGGAAAACGCTCTCCTGCCCCTCATACCTTGGCTCTACCTCATTGCTGCATCAGACTTCACCCACTACTCTGTGGTGTGTAGCCCCAGCTTAACAACTGACTACTCCCCTCAACAACCGCTTTCTACTCTCTACCTCCTCCTCTCTCCTCACCACACTAGGCCTGACCTAAGTATTTATATGGACTAAGTGCTACCCCCATCTAGTGGTGGGATGTATAAAATGCACCTAACCAGCATATGAACAGGGATACAACAGATGATGTAATGCAGAATGACATGCAACATGGTTACATCAATTTTGCAGTAGCCACGTGTCCTGAGTGGGACGCTGCAGGTCGTGTGCCAACTGGTGACATGTGAAGTACCCCAAAGCAGGGGTTATCTGCAAATGGTTTGTTATATAATGTCATGTTATGTATTGTGCCCAGTACAGCTATGAACAACAATGAAAAAAGTCAGTCCTGTATCCCAGCACGGACAAGTTACTTGCGCTGCTGCTGGTTCCGGAGTAGTGTGGTAGGTAAATCACACTGAAGATGCAGATAATGAAAGTTTTTGGAACCGCGCTGCTCTGGACTATAGTCTCCGGTCAATAGTGGATGGTGCCGGGCTCCAACCCCTCTCCTTTCCACCCAAAAAAAGGTCCGATCTTCCACAGACAATTTCCTCTATAGGGTTCAAGGAGATTGGTACAATAGTGAAGCACCCTTTGGCTTGATGTTTTAAAAGGTTTTATTATACTCACAAGAGTCGATTAACAAAAGGCATATATCAATATAGATAGAATCGTCTCGTTTCTGCCCGACCCGGGTTTCGCTACCTCGCTTCTTCAGGGGCGACAACTACGCATATGCGCAGTGGGGCCCTTTAAATAGCCCAGCTTATCTCATTATATGAGCCGGTGGTGATCCGGATCAATTCCCAACATTGCAAAAACATAAAGTTTCCAAAAATACATTTTAGGCTACTTTCACACTTGCGTTCAGAGCGGATCCGTCTGGTATCTGCACAGACGGATCCGCACCTATAATGCAAACGCTTAGATCCGTTCAGAACGGATCCGTTTGCATTACCAAATTGTCCTTTCGGTATATTCGTGAGCCAGGGCCAGCATTAGAACAAAACTTGTACATAGTGCTATCCCACCAGTGAATATTAAGCCAAAGAAGGATGGAGGAAAATTCACTTGGTGTGGGTTTTGCGCAGGATGTAAAAACAGGAATACAAAAGAACGACAGATAAACATTAATTGTATAACATCGAAAAGAAATGGAATGGAGTTCCGTATAAGAGGAAACTGTTCCTGCGAAAATGAGAATATTATATACGTGCTGGAGTGCCCATGTGGGCTCCAGTACGTGGGCAGGACAGTAAGGAAGCTCAAAACCAGAATACAGGAGCACTTACGGAACATTAGAAAAGGTCTGATGACCCACAGTGTATCCGCCCATTTCAAACTTGCGCATGAAAAAAACCCGAAGGGTTTGAGATTTGCTGGTGTAGAAATTGTTAGGCCATATTGGCGAGGGGGGGACCCACTGGCACAAATCAATAAAAAGGAGGTTGAGTGGATTTACCAGTTAGGAACCCTGCAGCCAGGTGGGTTAAATATTGAATTTGATCTAAAACCATGCATACTGTAAGACATCCCGACAGTGGCGTTGCTCCGGTTCTCCAGACCTTGCTCCTTGAGGACCTTCGAACAACGTCATGATGACTGGACCGCGCTGATAGGGCGGTGGCAAAGTATGACGTGGATATCGGAGGGGGGAGGCGGGGCTCGGAGCACCCGAGCTACGTCACAGAAGTGGGTGGAGTATGAATGACGGCACCATGAATATTCAAATATAGAGGATATCGCGAATTGGATGTTTTATATTATGTTGTAAGGGAACCAAGTGGGGTGGATTATTGAAGATTTATATCCACTAAATGATACTGCGGTGTATAATGTAATGATGAATAAGAGAAAAATGTGTTTGTGATTAAGCTGTTCACAATAGCAAGAGCCTTTTATATAATTTTATATTTATTTATATTTGTTATCTTACGTTGAATGTGAAGTTATATGAAGATACTTGTAAAATGTATTTTTGGAAACTTTATGTTTTTGCAATGTTGGGAATTGATCCGGATCACCACCGGCTCATATAATGAGATAAGCTGGGCTATTTAAAGGGCCCCACTGCGCATATGCGTAGTTGTCGCCCCTGAAGAAGCGAGGTAGCGAAACCCGGGTCGGGCAGAAACGAGACGATTCTATCTATATTGATATATGCCTTTTGTTAATCGACTCTTGTGAGTATAATAAAACCTTTTAAAACATCAAGCCAAAGGGTGCTTCACTATTGTACCAATCTCCTTGAACCCTATAGAGGAAATTGTCTGTGGAAGATCGGACTTTTTTTTGGGTGGAAAGGAGAGGGGTTGGAGCCCGGCACCATCCACTATTGACCGGAGACTATAGTCCAGAGCAGCGCGGTTCCAAAAACTTTCATTACCAGTACAGCTATGGAAGGATAGCATAGCCAGGATTAACAATCCTTGTAGGAGGCTGTTTTAACTGGCTCCACCTCTAGCTTGAAAGAGTGGAGAATTAGAGTTTGTGGTCCTCAGACCAGATTTCTGTGTGATTTACTGCAAGATTAACAGAAATAGAAAAGGAGAACAACTTACAATCTGCTTGGCCAAGCACATGAGACAGGAGTGATCTGCCACAACAGCCATTCAGACTTTGCTGCTGTGGGGAACACAATTAAGACACTCTTCACATTTGGACATGTCAAACCCCTGTATCCCACAGTGCACACTACAGCCATTATTGCCAACTGTTGCCAGCCATAGGCTCTGCTGAGAGAGACTTTAGCAAGATAGTGGACAGTATAAAGAGTGCCATACCTCCCATCCTTGCCTAAATCCATACACTTCTATCTGGGAGAGAATTGCATTGTGTACAGTTGGAACTGTGTCTGCTGTAATTGGATAAACTACAACTCCTTTTTTGCACTTAAGTAAAAGAGACATTTAGGCCCTTTTCACACAAGCTAGTTTTCAGCGCGGGTGCAATGTGTGACATGAACACATAGCACCCACACTGAATCCAGACCCATTCATTTCAATGGTTGTGTGAACATGAGCATTTTTTTTCACGCATCAGTTCTGCGTTGCGTAAAAAAACGCAGCATGTTCTATATTGTGCGTTTTTTACCCAGCCATGGCCCCATAGAAGTTAATGGGTCTTCAGTGAAAAACGCATTGCATCTGCAAGCAAGTGCGGATGCAATGCGTTTTTTTTTACTGATGGTTGCTAAGAGATGTTGTTTGTAAACCTTCAGTTTTTTTACAACTGAATGCTTTTGCAGACAAAACTGACTGAACTTGCTTGCAAAATGGTGCGAGTTTCACTGAACGCACCCTGAACGCATCCGGAGCCAATCCGTCACTCTTGTGTGAAAGGGGCCTTAGGCATTTAGAAACATAGAAACATAGAATGTGTCGGCAGAAAACCATTTGGCCCATCTAGTCTGCCCAATATACTGAATACTATGGATAGCCCCTGGCCCTATCTTATATGAAGGATGGCCTTATGCCTATCCCATGCATGCTTAAACTCCTCCACTGTATTTGCAGCTACCACTTCTGCAGGAAGGCTATTCCATGCATCCACTACTCTCTCAGTAAAGTAATACTTCCTGATATTACTTTTAAACCTTTGCCCCTCTAATTTAAAACTATGTCCTCTTGTAGCAGTTTTTCTTCTTTTAAATATTCTCTCCTCTTTTACCTTGTTGATTCCCTTTATGTATTTAAAAGTTTCTATCATATCCCCTCTGTCTCGTCTTTCTTCCACGCTACACATGTTAAGGTCCTTTAATCTTTCCTGGTAAGTTTTATCCTGCAATCCATGTACTAGTTTAGTAGCTCTTCTCTGAACTCTCTCCAAAGTATCAATATCCTTCTGGAGATATGGTCTCCAGTACTGAGCACAATACTCCAAATGAGGTCTCACTAGTGCTCTGTAGAGCGGCATGAGCACCTTCCTCTTTCTACTGGTAATGCCTCTCCCTATACACCCAAGCATTCTGCTAGTATTTCCTGCTGCTCTATGACATTGTCTGCCTACCTTTAAGTCTTCTGAAATAATGATCCCTAAATCCCTTTCCTCAGATACTGAGGTTAGGACTGTATCACTGATTTTATATTCTGCTCTTGGGTTTTTACGCCCCAGGTGCATTATCTTGCACTTATCAACATTAAATTTTAGTTGCCAGATTTTTTACCATTCCTCTAGTTTTCCTAAATCCTTTTCCATTTGGTGTATCCCTCCAGGAACATCAACCCTGTTACAAATCTTTGTGTCATCAGCAAAAAGACACACCTTACCATCGAGGCCTTCTGCAATTTCGCTGATAAAGATATTAAACAATATGGGTCCCAGAACAGATCCCTGAGGTACCCCACTGGTAACAAGAACCTGGTCTGAATATACTCCATTGACTACAACCCTCTGTTGTCTGTCCCTCAGCCACTGCCTAATCCATTCAACAATATTGGAGTCCAAGCCCAAAGACTGCACTTTATTGATAAGCCTTCTATGTGGGACAGTATCAAAAGCCTTACTAAAGTCTAGATAAGCGATGTCTACTGCACCTCCGCCATCTATTATTTTAGTCACCCAATCAAAAAAATCAATAAGATTAGTTTGACATGATCTCCCTGAAGTAAACCCATGCTGTTTTTCATTTTTCAATCCATGGGATTTTAGATGTTCCACAATCCTTTCCTTAAGTATGGTTTCCATTAATTTCCCCACTATTGATGTCAGGCTTACTGGCCTATAGTTGCCCGATTCCTCCCTACTACCTTTCTTGCTAATGGGCACAATATTTGCTAATTTCCAATCTTCTGGGATAACAGGCCGAACTGTATGGACAAATGTCTTTTTTTCGGCCTTATGTACTATGTTACTATTTTACTCCTGTTACCAGTGATTGGTTAAATAAATCTGTTAATGGTTTTGCTAGTTCGCCGCTGAGCTCTTTTAATAGCTTTGGGTGTATCCCCTCAGGCCCCTGTGACTTATTTGTATTAATTTTAGACAGCTGACTTAGAACCTCTTCCTCTGTAAAGACACATGCATCAAAAGATTCATTAGTCTTCCTTCCTAACTAAGGTCCTTTTCCTTCAGTTTCCTTTGTAAAAACAGAAGTATTCATTTAAGGGAAGTCAGCTAGTTCTTTATCTTCTTCCATATACCTTCCTTCTTTTGTTTTTAATTTAGTAATTCCTTGTTATCGGAAAAAATTTAGAAAACATTAAGAAAACATGGGCCATAGACACAATGGTCAGGAGGGAACCTCATTGACTTCTATGGGAGGATTTTCTAGGTATGCTCTGTGACCTGTGCAGAGGTCATTGTACAAGGAAGGAATAGATAAGCTCTGACAATCACCTATTGTGTGTCAAGTTAGGGAATGGTGGAATCCTGAACTCATAAGCAGCACTGTCCCTAACTAATTGCACAATCCGTCCTAAAGAAATGGCCCACAACTGGACGACAGTCCCTTCCTGCCTAGGAGCCGGGCTCTATGAGGGAAAATACAAAAGGAGAAAATTAATGTAATGACAGACAGGCAAAACCAGGACTGGATCGGAATCCAGAAGGAAAAGACCAAGACATTACTTGGAAAAATCCGCAGCACTCCTCCGTTTTGATAGAAAATTCCAGTGACTTTATTTAACAAAGCACCATACAATTGCGACGTTTCGACTATAATAAGTCTTTATCAAGCCTGGATCTCGACCTACGAGCACCATGCCTGGTTATTGCTGGTACCAGATGAATTGGACTTTTCTATAATGTGGGGTATGTAGTGCTGCTTACTCTGATTTTTTATTGTTATAGAACCAAGACAAGATACAAAAACAGAGTCAAATACCAGATGGGGTCAGAACATTCAAAAGTCCCTTTGCTCTGCTCCCTTAGATCCATATTGATCACACATTGCTGGCCTATCCTAAGATAGACAATCAATGGGGGGGGGGGGGGATTTACCATGAGGGTGAGTACTACTGATAGGACACACTGCAGGCATATTGTCACTGAAGGGGCACTATTACTAACATATGAATAGTATTTGGGGATATTGGGGAGCACAGTAGTCACAGTGTTGGGAGTAGCAGCAGTATGTAGCACCAGGAGGGAGATGCTGATGGAAAACTGAGGAATATAATACGTCTATGTGGCAAACTCTGCAGAGATGAGATGCGGCTGAAATAATTCATCATGGAGGTCTGGTCCAGATGGAGAAGACGAGGATAAAGAACTTCTGCATGAGAGGAGACATCTTTGAATGTAAAAGGTAAGCAGTGCTGTATGTAATGTCCAATTCAAATATGCCTTTAGCAGTAGGGCTGGGGGAGGGGTTGGATTGAGAATTTTGCCTGGGGGTGGGGGTCACCATTTGTATTTTTACCTCAGGCAGCAGAAAGCTGGAATTAGACCAGGCCATAACTTTCAACTTTCAGAGATACAGTTGTGGACATATAGGGAACTGCTTCTGGCAATTGTGATTCCTGGCTGGCTGTCCCGATTAGAACCCCAGACATCACTTTGCTTGGATCGAATATAGCCAGCACCTGCTAGTTTATCTGGCGTTGCCCGGAAGGAGTGTGCTCCACGTGAATCAGTAGAAAATCCAACAAGCTGCCAATATGTTGCGAATTTATCTTCTTTATTGCTCAGTAGAGTAGATTATTTCAAAATAACGCGTTTCGGCCTATAGCCTTCATCAACAGATACATCTCAAATTCACAGTAACTCATATATACACATCAATTAAGCAAAGTGACATCATCCACCCCCTTATGGGCGGGAACAAAAAATAAACCAACCGATTTCATGGTTTCATGGGAACACATATAACATAGGATTTTCACAATATCGAAAATAGCAGATCAGCGAGTCGATAATGTCTACAATAAAGGAAAAGAAAGAATGTATTTGAATCAGGCAGTACGAAAAACATACATATAGTCTCATAACCTTACAACCTCATAATCGCGATTGAGACCTCTGGGGTACAATGTATCAAGCGTATTTATCCAGAACGCCTCTACACGAAGTAAAAAAAAATATTATATCGCCACCTCTCCTTGGTCTCATAATTTGCTCCAAAGCCTGAAACCTTAACTGAGATATAGAATGTTCACATTTATCAAAGTGGTAAGACAACGGTCCTAATCGTGGACTTATGCTTGCATATCCTATGCCTCACTGTTTGCATAGTTTCGCCCACATACGCAAGCCCACATGGGCATTTGATCAAATAGATCACATTTTTTGACTCACAAGTAAAAAAACCCTCAATCTTGAAGGCCTTTCCTGTGTGAGGATGACATAAGAAGTGGGTCAGAAACAATTCTTTTTATTCTTTGAAACTGTGACTTTGGTATTGCTTTTTTCAGCGAGAGTGGGTGTGCACTGGTAAAGTGTAAAATACTGTCCGTCTCTTTCCTGAACAAATCAGTTGAGAGACGGCCATACTCATCCTTCATTACCACAGTATCCAAAAAGCTCACCTTATACTTATCACAGTGTATCAGTTGTATATTAGCCAGTAACTTTGGGATGTCTTTTGTTTTGTACATGAACCCCCTGATTGTAAAGCAGGCCGGAATATGTCCGCGCTCTATAAATAAAGATTATTATTATAGATTTTTCTATCTAACGCAGGACCACGCTATTTTTTTCTATTCATCATTACACTTGCCAATATGATAAGATGCAGTGCTGCCATCTTGTGGTATTACTGTAAACTGTCCAACTGGCCGTCTTCCACTTTCTTCTGTATGCCTCTTTTACTTTGTGTAAACTGTATTGAACATTTCTGTTGTGTGCTTCGTAAGGACACAATACAATAGTAACTATCATAACAATATCACTGTTCAAATGAACATTTTCAGATGTAGAATTTTCAAAAACTGTAAAAAAAATAATACCAGGAAAAAGAAAACATTGTTAGTCTCTATGCAGACCTTGTTTTTACCTGAGGTATGCGTCAGAAGTAGAGATGAGCCAATCAACTCTAAAATTCAGAAATTTAAAGGGGTCATCCAATTTCTCCAACAGCCCACCCCATTTGCCCACCAATCTGTAGTTTAGAAATTGGATAACCCCTGAATTTTAGAAAAATTCTGTTGCTAGCAAATCCAAATTTTGTCTGTGTGTATGAGAGAGAGAAAAGAAATAGGAATTCATTCAAATTTTACAAAGTTCGCTCATCTCTAACCAGGGGTATCTCCTAATTAGAGATTAGCGAATTTCTCAAAAATTTGATTCGGCTGGTTCGCCGAATAAAAAAAAAAAATATAGTTCGATCCGAGTTTACTTGTGGCAAATCGCGTTGGCTGCAGAGAGCCTTTATAGTGGTGTAGAACACTGTGCCTGCAGTAACACGCATAGGGAGTCCGCTGTGGTAGTGAAATAATACTGTCCGTATGACACACAGATGACAGGCGTCACTCCTAGAATCACTGCAGACTTCACTTATTTGGGCAGTTACAGGGCCAAAACTGACCAAATAACTCAGGTATGAACTCAGTCTTACAGGTCGATGTTAGCGCCAAGAAGAAGCACAATCTTTTTACACCGTCGTCACCTGATTCCAGATAGATGTCTACAGAACCTGTTCTATTAAACGCTTATACAAGTAGAGCCCCCCCGACAGAGTGGAGAGGGTGTCAGCAGTAAGTTTGTGTTGACGTCACAGATTATTTTGCCCTTCCTCTGATCTGTCAGAACAATAACCCCCAAAAAAACGGATCCTGTCTGTTGAGCATCCGCCTTCACTCGGTCAGCATTTGGTCAGTAATCCATCAGTATTGCTAAAGCCCAAAAAAACAGGAGTGGATCGAAAACAGAGATGACACATGAATGGAATATGTCTTCTGTGTTTTTTACCCACTCCTGATTTTGGCTACCAAATCCAGTGGCGTGGCAGGGGGGAAAGCGGTCTGCCCCAGGTGCCGTCTCTCACGGAGGTGCCACTGCCAGGCCCATAAGCAATAAGTGCTTCCATCAATACAGATGGAAGCACTCATTGCTGAAGCACTGACACCGACATACTGCATCGGGGCATGGGAGCGGAGCGCATAGTTCCCTGCCCCGCTGCAGATCACCGCCATAGGCTTCAGACCTAGTAGGCCTAAAGGCCTATGCGGTAGTGAAATCCCTGCGCAGGCGTGCGCGGTGATGTCATCACGTGCACCTGTGCCGGGACTCAGCAGCACAGTGCCGGGACTCTGCGAGCAAGCGCAGGTGAGTATTTAGCTTTTACGTTTTTTTTTTTCTGTTTTCTTTTATGTGCCAACTTTGGGGGGCAGTGTGGGGGAAACTACTGTATGGGGGCAGTGTGGGGGAAATTACTGTGTGGGGGACACTACTTTATGGGGCAGTGTGGGGGACACTACTGTATGGGGGCAGTGTGGGGGAAATTACTGTGTGGGGGACAGTACTGTATGGGGCAGTGTGGGGGACACTACTGTATGGGGGCAGTGTGGGGGAAATTACTGTGTGGGGGACACTACTGTATGGGGCAGTGTGGGGGACACTACTGTATGGGGACAGTGTGGGGGAAATTACTGTGTGGGGGCAGTGTGGGGGACACTACTGTATGGGGGCAGTGTGGGGGAAACTACAGTATGGGGCAGTGTGGGGGAAACTACTGTATGGGGCAGTGTGGGGGAAATTACTGTTTGGGGGACACTACTGTATGGGGCAGTGTGGGGGACACTACTGTATGGGGGCAGTGTGGGGGAAATTACTGTGTGGGGGACACTACTGTATGGGGCAGTGTGGGGGACACTACTGTATGGGGGCAGTGTGGGGGAAATTACTGTGTGGGGGCAGTGTGAGGGACACTACTGTATGGGGGCAGTGTGGGGGAAATTACTGTGTGGGGGCAGTGTGGGGGACACTACTGTGTGGGGGAAACTACTGTGTGGGGGGCAGTGTGGGGGAAACTACTGTGTGGGGAAAATTACTGTGGGGGAAGTGTGGGGGGAACTACTGTGTGGGGGCAGTGTGGGGGAAACTACTGTGTGGGGGACATTACTGTATTGGGGCAATGTAGGGGAAATTATTGTGTGGGGGACACTACTGTGTGGGGAAAGTGTGGGAGCAAATTACTGTGTGGGGGAAACTACTGCGTGGGGGCAGTGTAGGGGAAACTACTGTGTGGGGGACACTACTGTATGGGGGCAGTGTGGGGGGAAATTACTCTCTGGGGACACTACTGTGTGGGTGCAATTACTGTGTGGGGGCAGTGTGGGGGACACTACTGTCTGGGGGCAGTGTGGAGGAAACTACTGTCTGGGGGCAGTGTGGGGGCAGTGTGGGGGAAACTACAGTATGGGGACACTACTGTATGGGGACAGTGTGGGTGAAATTACTGTGTGGGGAAGACTACTGTGTGGGGGCAAATGACTGTGTGGGGGGCAGCATGGGGGCCTTGCTATTGGGGAGGCACTGCAGCGGCAATTCTACTGGTGTAAAGTAGAACTGGCTTAGTTACATAGCAGCCAATCAGATTCCACCTTTCATTTTTGACAGCTCTTTTGGAAATCCAGTTCTACTTTACACCAGTTTGATAAAATACCCCAATTATGTCACTATTTTTTCAACAGTATAGTACCTGGGGCATTTGAGGGCAAAACGGGCACAGTATTGAGGGTGACAGCAGGATGACACTGTAGGGACACCAGGATGGGGAGGTTGATGGAAAAATTGAGAAATTTAACATGTCTGTGTTACAAACTCTGTAGAGGCGAGATGCGGCTGAAAGAATTTGTCATGGAGGAGAAGAGGAAAGAGAAGGTCTACATGACAGGAGATGTCCCTGGATGTAAGAGGTATGTGGTCAAGTATTGGGGGGGGAGGGGGGGGCAGAGAAACACCCTAGCATGCCACTGACCAAATCATAAGCCAATTCTGATGCAAAATAGTGACCATGTCATGCAGGCCTTACAGCTGTTACATAGACAGGATCCGTTGTGCATCTCATTTTTCTTTCTTTCTGACAGATCAGAAGAAGGGTCAAATAAATAATGATGTCTGCCAGGCCAAAAGGCAAAATAGTGGTCCAGTCATGATGTTGGGAGGGTGGGAACAGCATGAGAAGTCCACAGAGTGGCCCTATGACATAGTGGTAAGGTGGAAGCAGCATGAGGAGACCACAGAGTGGCCCAATGACGGTGTGGAGGTGACGGCAACATCAGGAAGCCACAGAGGGGCACAATGACAGTGTGGCGGTGGCAGCAGCAGCATGAAGGGACCACAGAGTGGCACTATTACAGAGTGTGGATGTGGCAGCAGCATCGGGAGGAGGCCACTGGGTGGCACAATGACAGATTGTGGAGGTGGCGGCAGCAGCATCAGGAGGAGGCCCATGGTGGCACAATGACAGATTGTAGAGGTGGCAGCAGCAGCCTCAAGAGGAGGCCACAGGGTGGCACAAAGACAGTGTGGAGGTGGCAGCATCAGGAGGCCACAGAGTGGCAAGGTGACATACTGTTGAGGTAGCAGCAGCATCAGGAGACCATAGAGTGGCAAGGTGACGTGACATAGTGTGGATGTGGCAGCAGCATCAGGAGACCACAGAGTGACCCGGTGACAGAGTGGGGAGGTGGGTGGCAATACCAGTACCAGTTGAAGATGGTGGGTGAAATAAGGAGCACTTGGCATCAGATGTGTGGCATCAGTCAGGTGGCAGAATCAGAATAGTAGCTGAGGCAGGTAGCCAGAAGAAACCGGTCTCTTTTGTCAATGCGTTGGCGTGGCACCATGGATGATCTAGTCTGATGCAGTAGGCATTGATGGGTGGAAATCTTGGCAGATCCATGCCTGATTCATGTGGCATGCTGGAGGGGCACTGTGAATTGTCCCTGCAGTGGAGGCTATGGACACGGTGGAGGATGAGGAGGCAGAGGCGGACATTGTCGCAGGACCAACGGCGTGAGAAAGTGGAGGCGAAAGCGGTGTCACTTGTTTGCTGGTGTTGCTGGGCAGGAACCACATTCACCTAGTGGACCGTAAAGGACATGTATTGTCCCTTTTACCTGAGTTATAGCTAAAGATGTCGGCGCTGCGGTGCACTTTGGCAAACACCGACAGGCTCAAGGACTGGCCCACCTTCTGTTCTACATACGTGTGCTTATGGCAAAGAAAGGACGGCTTGGGACTCTCCACCTCGGCTCGGCACAAGCCATCAGTTCTCTGAAAGGTGCAGAGTCCACCACTTGGAAAGGGAGGGACTGCAGCAACTTTGCCAGGAGCACATTTAGCTTCTGCGCCTTTGGACTGCACGCATACTGTTGTCTCTTGGCAATTGCTTTGGTGATTGATTGCTGACGGAATGACTGACGAGGAGTAGGAGGAGGAGCAGGTGCATCAGGACCAGCAGATGATGGGAAAGACAGACAGCTCCCTTCGGCTGAGGTTGTGAAGCCTTGACTGCCTGAAATCGGGTGCGTGCCACTGGGTGATGCAGCGGTTGCTGTGGCAGGCTGGACTACCACATCGGAGCCACAGTTCTCATGGTGATGCTGCATATGTTGACGCAGTGCCGTCGTGCCAACATTGGCACCGTGGCCACACTTCACCTTCTGCCCACAGATTCTACAAATGGCCATGTTCACCTCCTCCGGCGGCTTAACAAAAAACTACTGCACCACTACTTTCCGGGCAGGTAGGCTCCTGCAAAGCAGGTGGTCTACCCCAGGATCGTTTGGCTACACAACGGCTAATAAGCTCTTTTTTTCCCACTAATAGACGCCAAAGAAGGCTTTAGAACATATAACTGCACCGCTGAACGGCAAATAGGCCCTTACTTTTTCCCCTTATACATGCCACAAAAGGCTTTAGAACACATAACTGCACCGCAGAACGGCAAATAATATATATTTTTTGCGACTAATACACGCCAAAAGGGGCTTTAGAACATATAACTGCACCGCTGAATGGTAAATAGGCCCTTACTTTTTTTCCCACTTATACACGCCACAAAAGGCTTTAGAACATATAACTGCACTGCAGAACGGCAAATAATATATATTTTTGTGTAACTAATACACGCCAAAAAGGGCTTTAGAACATATAACTGCCCCACTGAAGGCAAAAAATATATATTTTTGTGCCACTAATACACGCCAAAAAGGGCTTTAGAACATATAACTGCACCGCTGAACGGAAATTATATATATTTTTGTGCCACTAATACTAGCTAAAAGGGGCTTTAGAACATATAACTGCACCGCCGAATGGCAAATACATCTTTTTTTGCCACTAATACACGCCAAAAAGGGCTTTAGAACATATAACTGCACCGCTGAACAGCAAATATATATATTTTTTGCCACTAATACACGCCAAAAAGGGCTGTAATTTTCTCACTTCACCGCACAACGGCAAATACTTTTTTTGTGCCACTAATACATGCAAAAAAAGTGCTTTAGAATATATAACTGCACTGCTGAACGGCAAACATATATTTTTTTGCCACTAATACACTCCAAAAAGGGCTGTAATTTTCTCACTTCATCACACAACGGCTAATAAGCCCTTTTTTACCACTGATAGAAGCAAAACATGCTTTAGAACATATAACTGCACTGCATAAGGGCAAATAAGACGTAGAAATATTTACTTGTAAAACCCTGTTAATGGCTGTATCAAACAGCACTTGCACCCTAAGGCCTCATGCACACGACCGTTGTGTGCATCCGTGGCCGTTGTGCCGTTTTCCGTTTTTTTTCGCGGACCCATTGACTTTCAATGGGTCCGTGGAAAAATCGGAAAATGCACCGTTTTGCAGCCGAGGCCGTGATCCGTGTATTCTGTCCGTCAAAAAAATATGACCTGTCCTATTTTTTTGACGGACAACGGTTCACGGACCCATTCAAGTCAATGGGTCCGTGAAAGAACACGGATGCACACAAGATTGGCATCCGTGTCCGTGATCCGTGGCCGTAGGTTGCTTTCATACAGACGGATCCGAAGATCCGTCTGCATAAAAGCTTTTTCAGATCTAAGTTTTCACTTCGTGAAAACTCATATCCGACAGTATATTCTAACACAGAGGCGTTCCCATGGTGATGGGGACGCTTCTAGTTAGACTACACTACAAACTTTGTACAAGACTGCCCCCTGCTGCCTGGCACCACCCGATCTCTTACAGGGGGATATGATAGCACAATTAACCCCTTCAGGTGCGGCACCTGAAGGAGTTAATTGTACTATCATATCCCCCTGTAAGAGATCAGGGCTGCCAGGCAGCAGGGGGCAGACCCCCCCCCTCCCCAGTTTGAATATCGTTGGTGGCACAGTGTGCGCCCCCCATCGGGCCCCCCTCCCTCCCTCTAGTGTAATAAATCGTTGGTGGCACAGTGTGAGCCCCCCATCGGGCCCCCCCTTCCTCCCTCTATTGTTATAAATCGTTGGTGGCACAGTATGCACCCCCCATTGGGCCCCCCCTCCCTCCCTCTATTGTAATAAATCGTTGGTGGCACAGTGTGCGCCCACCATCGCCCCCCCTCCCTCCCTCTATTGTAATAAATCGTTGGTGGCACAGTGTGTGCCCACCATCGGCCCCCCCTCCCTCTATAGCAGTAACAACATTGGTGGCAGTGTGCGGCCAAAGAACTGTCAAATCGAATTTTTCCTGAAATTCAGATCATATTCCACTTTGTCAAATTCGATTCGCTCTTCTCTACTCCTAATGTATACCTCCAACAGAATCCTCCAACGTATGCCAGTAAATAGGTATACTATAGCATACCTCAGCCATTAGCTCTCATTGTAAAAAAAAACTGTGCGGCATATGTTTTTTTTGTAACCCTATATGCAGGAAAGTGCAGCAGACTATGCTTACTTATACAGTAAAAAAACTTTGTGATACTCTAGATACATGGGAACCTATGGATATGTTCAGTAGGAATGGGAAGTTCATTGGTGTGAAAGTTTTATGTGAGAAGTGACAAGATATCATTATCCCATGTAAAAATTTAAAATCAGACATCATAAATTATATTAGTATATTACAATCTCTTTCTAACAAAGCTAGAACCAGCCCTGTACCTCCTATGGCTTTCAAAACGGATAGTCATACCTCACAAATAGTTTATTATTTACCTGTATGTGGTCCAGTTGTGCTACTTGACACAAATACCGGCCTCTGAAATAAAGGTGCACCTTGTAGATTTTGGAGGCATCACTTAAAATGTACGGAAGCCTTGAAGTGACAAAACATAGTAGTGTCCCCCCCCCCCCCCCCCCAAACACACACAAAAGGCTCTATTAGGCTTAGAATTTGAAAATCCAAATAAAGAATGTATTTAAAAAAAAAAAATTTCCAATGATATGTATGTAGTAGTTTTCATTTTCATAAACCTTACACAATTACTCCTGAAAACAGGAATGTGTGGTCATAAACAGCTCTATGGGTACATGGTAGGGATCAGAATGAAACATTATTATATTCAGTGCACTTTCTACATAGAAATATCAGTAGCATAGCTATGACGTTTGACAATGAGTTGTACAAGAATTCTCTGGCATTAAATACTGGTGACTCATACTGGTGACTCATAATCTGGTTATCATAATCAGCACGAGGTCAAGAACCTCATAGAGATAAGATGTTATTACATATGCATGACTGAACCTATTAGGTGTGATTAAACTGCCTTGGAAGAGGTGTTAGAACAGTATTGTACGCGGCAGACAATTGATGTTGTACCCTTCCACCTCTGTTAAAGCTTGATTTCTCCAATTAAAACAAAGCTTCTTTTACACCTGTCTTCTAACCATCCAGATTTTGCTATATCAGTCTCACACAGATATGATCCTTCTTATCGAGTTGGGACTCGATTATGGGACTGTCTTCCATTTCTCTCATTGACCAGTTTTTAAAGAAGGTCTATAGTGAAGGTCTAGACTGAAGTATCACTTCTGATTTGAATTGCCACAAGAAAACGTGAAAAAAGAACAAAGAAATCTTCACCGCATCATACTTTTGGATTGTTGAAGTTTATTTTAAGAGGAGGTGTTTTCTAAGACACATAACATTTATTTTTCAATTGGTGGAGCTATATGAGGAAAAAGGATAAAGTTTTTTTTAATGTTTTTTACATTTTTAAGCACTTAAAAAATATTTTTATATTTTGTGTAGTCATATTCTAGGTGTGGTACAAGCTGTTGCTTCTGTTGGTGCCATTCTTTGGTACATATGACATTTTGATCACTTTTTATTCCATTTTTGTGAGATGAGGTGGCCAAATAATAGCAATTCTGTCAGTGCTTTTTTATGAGGTTCACTGTGTGGGGTAAATAACATGATAACTTTACTGTGCACGTTGATACAAAAATACTACATTTAGATTTTTTTCAAGTCTTTTGCATCATAAAATCAGTTTTTTTTAATTAAATATCATTTGCACTGAGCTTTCCCAAATGGTGGCTGCAGGAATCCAGTTTTACAATATACTCTGTCAAGGGAAGCAGGAGATTTAGAACAGTATTGGGGAGCTTTATAATGTATTTATGTCAGGTGCCTGCTCAGGAATATATTATTCAGAAAGACCTGTCCCTCGTTCTCTGACATAGAAGTCGGGTAAAGTGAGTGATGCGGAGTGCAATTATTTTTTTTATTGAAGAGTCCCCCATATTAAAAAAAAATTGTAAATTTGTCAGAAATCTTGAAGGTGGGGGTGGCCCATACTAAGCTTTTGTTATGGCAGTGGGTATAGAAGCACTGTGTCAACCTACAGATTTGACTGGGTGTTATCCTAACATTCCCCTGGTATTTACTGTTGGTTGCAGTGGAACCACCAGGCCGCTACTTTGTTGAGTAGTCCCGATGTGGTTGAAAACTGCCCCCCGGGGTTTTGAGAAACTGGTGCAAAGCAGTGAGGGATCAGGCAACAAGCCAAGGTCAGGGCAGGCAGTGTATATGCATTCTGATACATTCTGAGGTCAGGGCAGGCAACAGACACAGGTCAGGTCAGGCAGAGGAGGGCCAATATACAGGGAATGAGCAAAAGTTGGTACACAAGCAGACAAACAAATACAGCACACCGTAGGCTACTTTCACACTAGTGTTTTGGCTTTCCGTTTGTGAGATCCATTCAGAGTTTTGCCCTAATGCATTCTGAATGGAAAAGGATCCGCTCAGAATGCATCAGTTTGCCTCCGTTCAGTCTCCATTCCGCTTTGGAGATGTTTTGCTGTCCGCCTGACGAAGCGGAGCCAAACTGATCCTGGAACACAATGTAAATCAATGGGGACGGATCCGTTTTCTCTGACACAATCTGGCACAATAGAAAACGGATCCGTCCCCCACTGACTTTCAATGGCGTTCAAGATGGATCCGTCATTGGTTATAAAAGACATAATACAATCGGATCCGTTCACGACGGATGCATGCTGTTGTATTATTGTAACGGAAGCGTTTATGCAGATCCATGACAGATCCGCAAAAAAACGCTAGAGTTAAAGTAGCTTTAGCAAGATACTAGCACACTAGGAACATATTGCTCAGGCTTCCTCTCAAGGTGCCTTAAGTATCCCCTGGGTGCCAGCCATTGGCTGAAGACTAGGCTGCAAGCGGTGGCACTTTTAAAGCTGGAGGGAGAGCATTCCCTATGGGCCAACAGACAGAGGCTCAGCCAGCAAGCAGGCCGCAGCCTGTTTTAAGGGACAGAGCTACCCTGACGACTGGGCTCAGAAAGGTGGGAAGTGGGTCTTTGTCCCCAGGACCCAGGCAAGTGAGAAGATCAACGGTGGCCATTAGCGGTCCTTTTCAAGTGATGAGTTCCCACATCGCGACAAACAATCAAGGAAGACCTAGAGGAGCTCGGAGAGGAAAAAGGACTGGTGCAGCTTCAAGCCAACATGTTTCTTCCATTACTGCTCCCAGGAACACCGTGTTTATCACTTATTACAATCTCTTATTGTCAGCATCTCCTCTGTCTCCTTGAGCCCAGAAGAGCTGGACCTTTTACAAAAAGGTGTCACGGCCTATGGTGTGTTTTGTGACACTTTCCTTCACTTGGTTGCCCGTGGCAACGTGTGGTGTTGTGTGCATGTGGTGGCAGTGTCTCAGCCCTATGGCTGATCCCCAGGACATGGTTGCCACACATGCCGTTGCCCGCGGCAACAGTTGTAGTTTGTGTTTATGTGTGTACTTTCCCCTTTTGTTGTTAGGAGGGGCTTTGAGGGGTGGGAGTATCCCGCCTTCGGAAGAGGGTGCAGCATGTGGCGCCTGCCGCTTTCTGGCACACATGATTATCCTCCAGAGGGAGGGTGAAAGGGGAACCCTAGTACAGTGCAGTTCTCTGTAGCAGTGGCTGCAGTGTGTGTGAACTGGCACTTGTGGTTGGGTTTCTCCTCGTCCACATCTCAGTGGTTCTCTTCCTTTTGTCGGTGTGGCTGGCTGCAGTCCTCGTTGGACTGGCTTTAGTGTGTGCTGGGAGAGGATGCATGCTGGCAGCGACTTTGTGGGAATCGTTTGCTGAGAGTGGACGCAGTGTTCAGTGCAGTCTCTCCGGGCTGTTTCTTTGCTGGTCTCTGGTCCCTGTGTGTTCTTCCAGGGGCTGGCAGCAGTCCTGGGGAGACTCGCTGACACTGATTCTGCTACCCTTTTCCCTTCTCCCTTCCCTGTTTTGGGTCCCACACTAGTTTTCCCTTTTGTGTGGGTGAGGGGGCTTTGAGGGGTGAGAGTGTCACAGCCTATGGTGTGTTTTGTGACACTTTCCTTCACTTGGTTGCCCGTGGCAACGTGTGGTGTTGTGTGCATGTGGTGGCAGTGTCTCAGCCCTATGGCTGATCCCCAGGACATGGTTGCCACGCATGCCGTTGCCCGTGGCAACAGGTGTAGTTTGTGTTTATGTGTGTACTTTCCCTTTAAGTGGCCGTCTTCCCTTGCCTTGTGTTTGAAGGGTTAACTCCCTTCTGTGTGTGTGATCACTGGGTGTGTCTGAGTGTGGGTGTGGCTACTTTGGGCTATAAAGCCTCTGCTGTTTTTAGTTAGCTGAGGGGTTCTTCAGCCATGGTTGCTGGAGACATCCTCCTGTTATACCATCTGCCAGTGGGGGCCACCCTTGTGGTCATAAGTTCACGTATGGTGTTTAGAAGATGTTTGTTTGGTCTCTTTGTTATTGCAGCATATGGTTTCCTGGGTTACCGTGTGATGTCTGTTGTGTGCTGTGTCCTTTGTGTTGTTGTGGACAGCAGCACTTGTACATGGGTTCCAGGTTGTGTGTCTGTGGCAGGTAAGTGTGGTACTAGTCTCACTTACCTGTCATTGCCATATGTCTGTTCATGTTCCCCTTTCTATGTAGCTTGGCCAGTGAGACTCCTGTTCCTCCGTGTCTAGGAGGAACAGGTCGTCTTACCCTGCTCCTAGTCCAGGGCCACCCTGAGGGCTAGCAGGAATATCAGGTTCCGGAGTATGAGCCCTCCTACAATCAGGGTTGGCTCATACGGATAGGAGACGGTCAGAATTAGGGATGTGTAGGAGGTGACCTGCTCCCTGATTCCTGTCCTGGCCTGGCATTGACCATCCGCCTTCTGATACCGCACGGCTAAGGGTTTTCCCCATCCTCAGCCGTGACAAAAGGTTTATCTTTCTGTCCCTCCTACCCTCTTAATACATTTTAATTAGACCTGGATCTACAATGATTTTTCAGAAATATTTGTCTCAAAGCATATTTTTCCGAGACAACAGTTCCTTGCAATACAAATATAAGAGGTAGATCCTTAATTTCTTCGGTTTATCTAGGCTTACGCACTAAAAGCACATACATGCCACCAAAAAATCAACCAGCGGTGGAAACATTTATTAATCTGGTCCAAAAGGACATTTACCTTTTTAGAAGCCAGGTTAAACAAGGGAAATATAAATACCGTAATGATCTCTCCAACATAGAAAGACAGGCACTCAATTTCCTTAAAAAATCTAAACAGCTGCAGACAAGGATGGAGCTCTGGTCATTATTGATAAGGTACAATACGTCTCTGAAGTACAACCAGGGCCGTTTGAAGGAATTTGGGGGCCCCAAACAAAATAGACATGGAGGCCCCCCCCTCCACACCTTACGCACGCAAAGCCTACAGGAACCACAGTATAGCCATACAGTTTAAGTTCACCCACACTTTATATAAATAAAAAAGGAGGTTTACAGTGCAAATACTGCTGTTGCATTTAATGTGCATGAAATTTGAACAGTGCCATCCACAGATCCCCCTCCCCTAAACAGTGCCATCCACAGATCCCCCCTAAACAGTGCCATCCACAGATCTCCCCCCTAAACAGTGCCATCCACAGATCCCCCCCTAAACAGTGCCATCCACAGATCCCCCCTCCCCTAAACAGTGCCATCCACAGATCTCCCCCCTAAACAGTGCCATCCACAGATCCCTCCTCCCCTAAACAGTGCCATCCACAGATCCCCCTCCCCTAAACAGTGCCATCCACAGATCCCCATAAACAGTGCCATCCACAGATCTCCCCCCTAAACAGTGCCATCCACAGATCCCCCCTAAACAGTGCCATCCACAGATCCCCCCTCCCCTAAACAGTGCCACCCACAGATCTCCCCCCTAAACAGTGCCATCCACAGATCCCTCCTCCCCTAAACAGTGCCATCCACAGATCCCCCCTCCCCTACACAGTGCCATCCACAGATCTCCCCCCTAAACAGTGCCATCCACAGATCCCCCCCAAACAATGCCATCCACAGATCCCCCCCTAAACAGTGCCTTCCACAGATTCCCCCCTCCCCTAAACAGTGCCATCCACAGATCTCCCCCCTAAACAGTGCCATCCACAGATCCCTCCTCCCCTAAACAGTGCCATCCACAGATCCCCCCTCCCTTAAACAGTGCCATCCACAGATCCCCCCTAAACAATGCCATCCACAGATCCCCCCTAAACAGTGCCTTCCACAGATCCCCCCCTCCCCTAACCAGTGCCATCCACAGATCTCCCCCCTAAACAGTGCCATCCACAGATCCCTCCTCCCATAAACAGTGCCATCCACAGATCCCCCCTAAACAATGCCATCAACAGATCCCCCCTAAACAGTGCCTTCCACAGATCTCCCCCCTAAACAGTGCCATCCACAGATCCCCCCTAAACAATGCCATCCACAGATCCCCCCTAAACAGTGCCTTCCACAGATCCCCCCTCCCCTAAACAGTGCCATGATGGCACTGTTTAGGGGAGGGGGGGATCTGTGGATCATGGATGGCACTGTTTAGGGGGGATCTGTGGATGGCACTGTTTAGGGGGATCTGTGGATGGCACTGTTTAGGGGGGAGATCTGTGGATGGCACTGTTTAGGGGGGGGGGGATCTGTGGATGGCACTGTAGGGGGATCTGTGGATGGCACTGCCATCCACAGATCCCCCTACAGTGCCATCCACAGATCCCCCTCCCCGACGCTCACAGCAGTATATTTATAAACTAATCAGTAACTACTTTAATCATTGCTCATTGCTGAGCTCTTTACTTGGATTATTTGAATATCTTACTTTGTCTTAGCTCCGGTAACAGCAGGCAGTGCAGGCGGCGCTCACTCACTGACGTCACGCGCCTGCGCCGCCTAGTGGGAGGAGCAGGCACGTGACGTCGGTCAGTGAGTGAGCGCCGGCCCCCCCGCACTGCCTGCTATTACCGGAGCTAAGACAAAGTAAGATATCCAAATAATCCAAGTAAAGAGCTCAGCAATGAGCAATGATTAAAGTTAAAGTAGTTACTGATTAGTTTATAAATATACTGCTGTGAGCGGCGTGGCCCTGTATATTCTAACCCCCAGGCAAGCATCCCCGTCACCATGGGAACGCCTGGGGGTTAGAATATGCCATTGGATTTGAGTTTTTACGATCTCACTGAGCTCGTAAAACTCAGATCCGATGGTATATTCTAACCCGCAGGCAAGCGTCCCTGTCACCATGGGAACGCCTGGGGGTTACAATATACCATCGGGCACCGGCTCTGCTTGGCCCCGGGCCAGCTCGGGGCCCCAAGCAATTGCTTGTTTTGCCTGTTGGGTAGCGACAGGCCTGAGTACAACGCCAACTTAATGACACTACAATATACCAGAATAATATACCCGCATAAGGGTATCCTTTAGTGGTGTTGTGATTTATTTACTGTTACAACATCTGCCCTCTTTAGCTTAGAGTTCCTGTCCCTTATACAGCTGAAACTCGAAAAATTTGAATATCGTGCAAAGTTCATTTATTTCAGTAATGCAACTTAAAAGGTGAAACTAATATATGAGACTCATTACAGGCAAAGCGAGATATTTCAAGCCTTTATTTGGTATAATTTGGATGATTATGGCTTACAGCTTATGAAACCCCAAAGTCACAATCTCAGGTCCCCTTTGCTCAGGGGGTATGGATTAATTAGCTGGCTGGAGTGTGACACTTTGAGCCTAGAATATTGAACCTAGATATTTAAGCTGCAATAATGCAATTCCTTTTAATTTGCATTACTGAAATAAATGGACTTTTGCACGATATTCTAATTTTTCGAGTTTCACCTGTATATTCGCTATTTCCTCCTTGTCTTGTTTTATTCCCTTTTCTCTCACCTGCTATCCCCTCCCTGTGTCTCTCTTGCTTTCCTTCACTATCTCTTCCATGTCCCTCTATTCCTTATTTTGCCATTCCTTCCACTTTTTCCCTCTTATTTACCTGGTTTTACACTGCTTCTCTCCTCTAACATACTGTCTGCATAGTCCTTATACCAGTGACAGCTTGCGCTCCACGGCCAGACTCCCTTCCGGTCTGTGGAACGCAACTTTCGGTCTCCGTGCGTTTCACTGCCCGGCCGACTTCCGGTGCTTGAAATGCCCGGCGTCCGTGGTAACCATGCACTCCAGGCCACATGTGCCGTTCCTGGAAGTTTGCAATTTTTCTAACTTCTAATTCTACCTGCACTGGGCGGGCAGCTCTTCACACCTCTTGCCACTGGTGCGGATAAGCACCTTCTCCTATGGTGTGATTTCACTCTTTTTCTTAAAAACCAAACTGCAGCACAGGTAAGTCCACTACAGGAGACTATGACCTCATCAAGTGTTCCTTACCACTAGACAGAATTGACCTTTTAGCAAGATGAGGTGACTCTATTATCTCCCATTAGTACAGTAGACTATTACCTTGAATGTACCTATTGTATATTTATGGAGCTCTGTTTACCATCACGATGACATAGATTATCGTATCCATACAAACCTCCGCTGACAAGACCTTAATATTTCATCAGAATCACCCGGATATATGTCTTTTCTTCTTGTCCCTATTTGTAGAAGTATCACCATAATATTCCAGTGGATACAACAGCAGCATTTTGTAACCAGCGTAACACTTGTGGAGTAAATCTATTTCGAGCATAGTCATTTTCGGTATTATTAGTTATTCTCAGTGTTACATCAGTCATTGTTTCGTTTAGTTATTTTCAGTGTTTCTTATACCAAACTGCGGCACAGTGTCTGATGAAGGCCTGCACGCCAAAAACGTTAACACACGTACTGCCGCTTGACTTTTATGTACTCAGCAATAAAAAAGCAACCTTGGATAAAGATCGACTGCTGTGATCTGTTATTACTACATGAGCCACTGCTGTAACAATTTTGCTATGGGGGTCCTATAATATCTGTGTATACCTCTGACTTAGGGCTCATGCACACAACAGTATGGCTTTTTCAGTGTTTTGCAGTCCGTTTTCACGGATCCGTTGTTCCGTTTTTTGTTTCCGTTGCGTTTCAGTTTTTCTGTATGGCATATACAATATACATACAGTAATTACATAGATAAAATTGGGCTGGGCATAACATTTTTAATAGATGGTTCTGCAAAAAACAGAACGGAAACGGAAGACATACGGATGCATTTCCATATGTGTTCCGTTTTTTTGCGGACCCATTGACTTGAATGGAGCCACGGAACGTGATTTGCGGGCAATAATAGGACATGTTCTATCTTTAAACGGAACGGAAAAACGGAAATACGGAAACTGAATCCATACAGAGTACATTCCTTTTTTTTGCGGAACCATTGAAATGAATGGTTCCGTATACGGACCGTATACGGAACGCAAAAAACGGCCAGTAAACGGGGGGAAAAAAACGGTTGTGTGCAGGAGGCCTTACTGTACTGTTCATATAGAAGCTTGGCTTTATTACAAGAGATCAGAAAGAGGTCAGGCAAAACCCAAGAGGGCAAAGCATTAAGGCATAACAGATAATTTTCACCCATGTTGGCTAGCTGTCACGGTCATATTGTTGTTTGACTGCGGTTGTCCCCTTTAAGGTGTGTCTCCCTGCTGTTTGGTGAGTGAGGGGTTATTCCTCTAGCTAGTGGGGATGTTGGTGTGTCCTGGGTGTGGCCACTAGCTGGACTTTATCTGTGGCTTCCTGGCTGGGGGCAGTGGTACTCTAGCCTTGTTTGGTGTTGGAGCTCAGTTCCTTTCCTGGGTGATTCTGCCCAGTCCTTGAGGACCACCTTGTTGGACATAAATTGTCTACCTGTGTATGCTCCTTTTACCCTACCTCACTTGTTGTATGTTAGGTGTGGGTTTATGTTTAGAGTGTGTTGTACGTCTTGATTGTTGTTACATGTCTGGGCTGTTGTTGGTGTTTGTCCCTGCATGTATGTAAGACGTTTTCCCTGTGTGTTGTGTCCTCTGGAAGGGGGTTGGTTTCCCAGAGGGGTTAACTACTAGCCTGTATGCAGCGCTGCCTGGGTCTGCCATGCACCTTGCGGCATGGGAGTCCTGGTGGAGTTTGGTGTGCTGGATAGCTGTGTGCGTTGCTGGTATGGCGTGCTGTTTGGTGTTAGGGCTCCTGTACGTATGCACGGGTTCCAGTCATGGAGACTTCGGCAGGTAAGTGTGTTGTCTTGTGTTCTTACCTGCCGGTCCTCTTGCTGTGTATGGTCACTCCTTCCATGCTACTAGGTCTTTAGAGACTCCTGTTCTTCCATGTCCTGGAAGAACAGGGCGCCTTTCCTTAGTTCCTTTGTGAGGGATTCTCAGGGCGACTCAGGGTATGAGCCGTCCTACCATCCAGGTCCGCTCATACGGTGAGGAGTTAGGGAGAGGATTAGGCACGCTATAGGAGGTGACCTGCTTCCCTTTTCCTGGCTTCTTGGCCTAGCAGCTATCCTTTATCCCTTTACATTGTACAGTGGGGGGGGGGTTTCCAGTACATGTATTTTCCATCTTTGAAGACAATGAGGCGCAGATATTTTATCAGTGATTTTATTGCTGCATAGGTAATGGAAGCACATTCTGCATGGTAATTTTTCCTGCTATTTTAAAGCCGTTGAGATGATGAGATTAGATTAGCTATGAGCTGGCAGCACTCCCAGCAGCCATTGACCTGTGTTTCATATGTACCCCTCTAAAGGCCCCTAGACACAGTGTATTGTCGGCTAAACCCGCCAAGAACGTTGTGTTCAGCCAACACTAATGTGTATGGGGTGATCCCGACTCTCTCCAAAGAGGACATTTTCACCGGATCCTTTTGTTTTACTGGGAGATAAGCTGCCACCTGATGTGTCTGGCATTGTCTTTCTCCTTGTCCCCCATTGCATACGTATACACATTTTACCGAGGGAGTCGGAAGAGACGAAAGATCGTTCAGCGGACAGCTATTGAATATGCATGGTCGGCTAGGAGTTATGTAAAGTATGAAAGTTATTCCCTATCCACAGGATAAGTGATAAATAACTGGTGGTAGACCCCTACAGATCCCAAGAACGGGGATCCCAGATTCCCATGTTCCTATCCTGATGGAGCGACAGGCCGAGCATGCACCCTGACATTCGATGGGACTGCTAGAATTAGGTCCTAGTGGTCAGACCCCCACTGAGCAGTTAGGATCACAGAATAGAGGATTTTTCATGTTTGTTTTTTATTGGAGTTATCATTTAAAGGGGTTGTCCCATTTCATTAATTGCTGTTAATCAGTTTCCCCAAGTGTCCTTGAATAATCTTCTAAATAACTTCCATTTCCTAACTTGCACGGTTCTCCTGAAAAATGCCTTCATCTGCGCCTCTGTTGTCTACCTGTATCCCATGGATACGGCCAGATACTTGCGGGGCTTGTATGTGCCGCGCCTGCGCACAATGTCCTACCTTCTCCCCAGCCGGCCGCTCGAGAACGCGCACACATGGCTGTTTTACAAGCTGGGGAGGCGTGTCCTGCATGCTGGAGATAGTGCCGGGGAGAGAGACTGTCTGCCTGCTACGCTGCTGTCCTGCAGATTCTAGAGGAGGGAGGAGGGCCCTGGAAGATCACGGTGGCAGAGGTTAGTGATTGATATGCTCCCCTGGGCCCTATTAGTCACGGGCCGACTCCTTCTGGGCGCCGGAGCACACGGCGTCCTCGGTTGCTATGACGCCGTGCGCTCCCTCCTGACACCGGAATACAGTGATACATCTTACAGATCATAGCAGTGTATTACTGTTTTCCGGCAGCATGAGGGAGCGCACGGCGTCATAGCAACCGAGGACGCCGTGTGCTCCGGCGCCCAGAAGGAGTCCAGGCAGCAATCCACAGATGCCCCCCCCCCCACCCCATAAGTGCCCTCCACAGATGCCCCCCCACCCCATAAGTGCCATCCACAGATGCCCCCACCCCATAAATGCACTCCACAGATGCCCCCACCCCATAAGTGCACTCCACAGATGCCCCCACCCCATAAGTGCACTCCACAGATGCCCCCACCCCATAAGTGCCCTTCACAGATGCCCCCCCCACCCCATAAGTGCCCTCCACAGATGCCCCCCCCACCCCATAAGTGCACTCCACAGATGCCCCCACCCCATAAGTGCCCTCCACAGATGCCCCCCCACCCCATAAGTGCCCTCCACAGATGCCCCCCCACCCCATAAGTGTCCTCCACAGATGCCCCCACCCCATAAGTGCCCTCCACAGATGCCCCCCCCCCCCCCATATAAGCTGGGTAATAGGTCAGTGATAATATCAGACACCGGGAAAGCTGGGTAATAAGTCTATAAGATTTATTACCCAGCTTTCCCCGTATCAGATATTATCACTGACTTATTACCCAGCTTTCCCGGTATCAGATATTATCACTGACTTATTACCCAGCTTTCCCGGTGTACAATAATATTACAGACTTATTACCCAGCTTTCCCGGTGTACAATAATATTACAGACTTATTACCCAGCTTTCCCGGTGTACAATAATATTACAGACTTATTACCCAGCTTTCCCGGTGTACAATATTATCACTGACTTATTACCCAGCTTTCCCGGTATCAGATATTATCACTGACTTATTACCCAGCTTTCCCGGTGTACAATAATATTACAGACTTATTACCCAGCTTTCCCGGTGTACAATATTATCACTGACTTATTACCCAGCTTTCCCGGTGTACAATAATATTACAGACTTATTACCCAGCTTTCCCGGTATCAGATATTATCACTGACTTATTACCCAGCTCTCCCGGTATCAGATATTATCACTGACTTATTACCCAGCTTTCCCGGTGTACAATATTATCACTGACTTATTACCCAGCTTTCCCGGTATCAGATATTATCACTGACTTATTACCCAGCTTTACCGGGAAAGCTGGGTAATAAGTCAGTGATAATATCTGATACCGGGAAAGCTGGGTAATAAGTCAGTGATAATATTGTTCACCGGGAAAGCTGGGTAATAAGTCAGTGATAATATTGTTCACCGGGAAAGCTGGGTAATAAGTCAGTGATAATATTGTTCACCGGGAAAGCTGGGTAAGAAGTCAGTGATAATATCTGATACCGGGAAAGCTGGGTAATAAGTCAGTGATAATATCTGATACCGGGAAAGCTGGGTAATAAGTCAGTGATAATATTGTTCACCGGGAAAGCTGGGTAATAAGTCAGTGATAATATTGTACACCGGGAAAGCTGGGTAATAAGTCAGTGATAATATTGTACACCGGGAAAGCTGGGTAATAAGTCTGTAATATTATTGTACACCGGGAAAGCTGGGTAATAAGTCTGTAATATTATTGTACACCGGGAAAGCTGGGTAATAAGTCAGTGATAATATTGTACACCGGGAAAGCTGGGTAATAAGTCAGTGATAATATTGTACACCGGGAAAGCTGGGTAATAAGTCAGTGATAATATCTGATACCGGGAAAGCTGGGTAATAAGTCAGTGATAATATCTGATACCGGGAAAGCTGGGTAATAAGTCAGTGATAATATTGTTCACCGGGAAAGCTGGGTAATAAGTCAGTGATAATATTGTACACCGGGAAAGCTGGGTAATAAGTCAGTGATAATATTGTACACCGGGAAAGCTGGGTAATAAGTCTGTAATATTATTGTACACCGGGAAAGCTGGGTAATAAGTCAGTGATAATATCTGATACCGGGAAAGCTGGGTAATAAGTCTGTAATATTATTGTACACCGGGAAAGCTGGGTAATAAGTCAGTGATAATATTGTACACCGGGAAAGCTGGGTAATGAGTCAGTGATAATATTGTACACTGGGAAAGCTGGGTAATAAGTCAGTGATAATATCTGATACCGGGAAAGCTGGGTAATAAGTCAGTGATAATATCTGATACCGGGAAAGCTGGGTAATAAGTCAGTGATAATATCTGATACCGGGAAAGCTGGGTAATAAGTCAGTTATAATATCAGACATCGGGAAAGCTGGGTAATAAGTCAGTGAATATATCTATCTATATCTAGCACAGATCATATGGCTACTAGCTAACATGCATTTGGGCTGTAGTGATTTATTGTTTTTGCTGCACAGAATGGGTTTGTAACACAGGTTTTATGTGTAAGTGTATTAGATTGCAGGACAGCCACAAGTTACTCCATTAGTTCACTAGCATTGGTCAGTGGTCACTGAGTGATTCCCCAGCAGGGGGATGGGCTTTACATACTCTGCAGGCTCCATGTGGATGACTCATCCACATGAACGAGCACGGACTGAGCTCTGAGGGTGAGTCATGAGGGGGCGTGGCCTTCACTCAACTGCCTGAGAAGCAGGAAGTTATCAGGACATTTACTGCTGGTAAGATTGAAACAGCAAAGTGGGACAACCCCTTTAAGCATAAATGGGTTGTCGAGGATTAAAAAAGGAGTCTGTTTATTTTTCAGAAGCACCACTTTTGTCCATGAATTGTGCCAGGTATAATACCTTAACCACAATTACTTTACCGGAGGTGATTTGCATAACAGTCACAGCCTAAAGACAAGACTAGAACTGTTTCTGTAAAATAAAATAACAAATCTGTCTTCTAACCTTTGATAGCCTTTTTAAAGCGAAATACTGTTAAAGTGATCTATTGTCAAAAAATACACTTTGAAAGGTCATATTGAAGATGTCTTTGAGCTGGTGACTACTACTCATTGCCAAAATGAATGGCCTCTGATGCACAGGTTTTTAACCCCTTTGGCACAGTAAAAAAAAAAAAATCACATCCTTCAAAGCAAGGTATTGTTTATTTGAAACTGGCTATACACATGTGATAAAAGTCAGCCATTTTCAAGCCCTTTGCATACAACATATGTGGAGTACTACAGCTTACACTGAAAGTAAAACCATCTTACTGGTCACTGTGGATGAACAGACGCATCGGAGACACAATAGTAGATGAAGATGAAGAGAAGATCCAGCGTCCACGAACTTGAAGCCTTTATTTCAAATCGCATAATATCCATAGGAAGAAAAATGAAATGTTGAAGCGTTTCGACCACGGTTCAACCATGCTGTTGGACGAAATGTGCCAACTTTACAGGTTTCTCTCCATGGATTTTATGTGATTTGAAATAAAGGCTTTGAGTTCAAGGAACCTGGATCTTCTCTTCATTTCCATCCACTACAGCTTACAGTTCTGCTTGCCTTTGGTAAGTCGTTACCAGCATAGATATAGTTATATTGCAAATGCAGCAAGCCACCATTTGCTATTTGTCTCATCTCTAGTCACACTTTCAGATATTTACTCTTATTGCAGGATTATACCAATGCACAAGCATTTCACGCCCTTCCATCAAAGCACTGTTAGATAAAGGGCCACCCGACTGGTAGGAAGCAGTTACATGCGCCGTCTGCCGTATAGTGACTGTATTCCATTGACGTCGTCTTGAGACAGGCGATAGTTGTTTGTGTTTACATAGCGGTAGGTGGGGAACATCAAGGCGCGACGGTCATCGGAGTGACCGAGTCCCAAGGAATGACCAAATTCATGTGCTGCCACCAGAAATAGATTGAAGCCTAAGGAAAAGGTAGGTAAAGGTTATAAGGAGAAAGCTATTCAGCAAATGTTCATAGCTTCTTTACCTATGGTTCTAGTATGGTGGCAGCTACGGACAAATATGGTTACATTTGTAGTTAATTTATTTTCTTGCCTTATTAAAAGAATATTGCATGGGAAAATTCCCACTGGACACTGGAGCACACACAATAGGCAGACATCTCCGGTCTCCTCCTTTGCTGTGTAGACTGGGACAAGATCAGCAGAGAGGAAAATAATAAAATTGCTACTGTTCTGGTGGAAGCTTATAAAAGGCAGGATGGTAACACTGTACACCACACAGACAGATAAAGCTCTGTACGCAGCTGCCCTGTCGCTCCTTGGTCTCTGGGGAAGGCTGAACCCTATCATTTTCTGGAGTCTATAATAATCTATTGACATTTCTCCGTCAGTTAGCTCCATTCATTGCAGCTGACATAGAGTCTGTTGCACTGTCTATAGAGACAATACAGAAAGGAACTGTATGCCTTCAAAATGGCTGGTTTTTAAAAAATTATTCACCCAGGATTTCACTTCTATAGACTTACATCTAATAATGCAACAAAAAATTAATAAAAATTAAAATCTCTAACAAAAGAAAGCTAAGAAACGGAAGATATTAGAATAAAAAAAAAAAAATAAATCACAGTCCCGACCACTATTCCAGCACTGCCACCTTGTCCTTCCCACTGGACTTGGTTTTCCTGGCTGTAGCAGTGACTAGCACTACCATTCCTACACCCTGCTACTGTCTCTAATAGGCTAACAAATAATGTAATCTGTGTATTTATTCCAGGTCCTTTGATATTGTGCATTAATAGCATTGCTATGAAACTGTTATGTTCATGTAATATACCTGGTTGTCCAGCAGGTGGCAGTGTATCTGGCAGAAAGAGTACCTTTAGACAGAATGGAACTTACCATTCCATTCTCCCTCCTTTTGGGCAGAAGTGGGCTAGTCCTGTTTTCTACCAAGGGAGGGATTGCATGAAGCTATAGGGAGTCTAGAAGTTGGAAGCAGACAAGTCAAGTCATGGGGCAGGGAGGGGAATGGCCCTCTTCTGCAGCAGGAGTCTCCAAAGGGAAGCAACTCATAGAGCACCCTGTCTCCTTACAGATACAGACAGAGTATAACGAGGGGTCAACAGCCAACAGCAGCGGTTACATGTCATGGCTTCAGCCAAAAACATGACATCATGACAGCAGAGACTGGGAGGATTGGAGTGTTGAAGCAGGAACGGAAGTGGAACGGGGCAGTGACTATAAGGTTTTTGCTATTCTAAGAACTTCCCTGTCTTAAAAAAATAAATTAGAGGGATTTTCTGATACTTTTTTAACCAATGACATTTCCACTTGAAAGGGGCTAATCTGCGCCTAGGTTGTGTGACCGATAAACAAAACGTCACTGATCTAAGGCCTGCTGAGGCCTTCTCAAACAGCTGATCGGCGAGGTTCCCGGGTGTTGGACCCCACCTGATCAGATACTGATGACCAATTCGGAGGATAAAACATCAGTTAAAAAGTCTCAGAAAACCCCTCACACTTGGACAACCTGCCGACAAGAGAAATATATGCATATCTATATTACGGAAAATAACAGTATAACTTTCCAGCAGCGTACCTGCTTGGTTATCTGTCCATCTCTCATCTTCATCAAAATGGGCATCACCTCCGATTCTAGCACCAGGACCATAGGCATGAGCCAGTACACCATTGGGGCCATCGAATGGATTCTGATCATTATGTGCTGCAATAAAATGATAGAAATTATTATCATTATATACATAACAGGATATGATTTATCTGTTTTATGTCCTATGGGCAACAAATGTCACTGCATGGCTATACAGTATCATATGTTACAGTCCTCTGTTAGGGTTATACGTCAGAAAATCCTCCCGACAATGAGAGCAGAGCCTTAATGGCCCAGCCCAGTATACCTATATATACCTGCTGTATAGACCTACTTACATCGCGCATTGAACTGGATGAGAATATCGGCGTCTCCATTGTTTACTCTGGTGAAGCTAAGTGGAGTGACTTGGCTCCAAACGTTGAGTGCCCTCTGGATCGAATTGTCAACCACAGAGACTGGAAGATCCGGGGTGTAATTCAAAATTCTGTACAAGAAGAAAAATATATTAAACCCATTTGTTTTAATACTTGTTGGTTAACACGATACTTCACAGCTATAAAGTGAGTAAAATATGGTAAAACCTAAATGTCTTTAATCCTTTTAGTAAAGCCTCATGCACACGAACGGAAACCGCGGATCCGCAAAATATGTCTGCAGTCTGTGTGCCATCCACATATTTTTTTTTGTGGACCCATAGACTTCAGTGGGTTTGTGGTTCACATTTTGTGGACGTATTTTATCTTTTTGTGAAATGGACATACTCATGCGGAAAGCACATGGATAATTCACATGCTCTCTGCATCGGTATGTCCATTCCACAAATAGATAGAACATGTTCTATACCTGGCCGCAAAATGTGGACTATGGACCCACTAAATTCGATGGGCCCTCAAAAATGCAGATGCAACATGAACAGTATCCATATTTTGCGGACCACAAAATACATGTGGTTGTGGGCATGAGCCCTAAGCCAAACGTTCTTACACATACTGCTCCAAAAATGTTGAGTACATGGCAAGTGCCACATTTTTTATGTGTTTTGGGCACCTTTAGCACCTTCCTTGTCAGTAATAAAAGGGGTAAGCATAGTTGCTTAAAATCTCTAATTTTCAGAGACAGTCCTGGCAAATTTGGGCTGTCCCAGCCTGAAAATGGGTAGGGCTTGTGTAAGCTCCATCCAAAAGTGGGTGGCCCTGTTGGGTTCATGGCTGGGAGTTAAATGCCCTGAATTTTTCAACAAGAATATTGGTATGTATGGGTAAGAAGAAAATCACTATATTTACTAATGGAGCATGCCTTTTTTTGGTGGAAATATTGGAGTAAATGTGGCCAACCATGATGTGGTGTAAAGTATAGGAAGTTTTATAACATGCAATGCCAACTGTATTAGTCCGTGTGCAGCATCTGGAAAAATCCAATGCAATTTACATAATTTTTGTTGCTTCATATTATTTTACAATATTAATGATAATCTTCTTTCATCCCTTGAACTTAAATTTCCCAAAAACCATGGTCCACGTTTCTAAGAAAAAGAAAGCACAACACAGCTTTTTTCTGAGAAGTTTAAGAAGTGAATGCTGAGCTGTGATTGGTTTCTATGGGCACAAAGACACTGATAAATGAGGCCTAATTTGCAAGTTGTACAATTTGGTGGCATTGACAAGCGCGCAAGGCGCCATTAGTAACTATTACCTAAATCATTGAATTTTTATGTTCCAATGGCCTAGGCCTATAGCAAGGTCCCTGACCTACCATGTGCCATTTACAATACTGAAATCCTCTTAGACAGTGAGGCCTTTTTATTAGGCGCAGAGGTAGTAGTCTCCCCCAGACCATAGCACCTGGTAGATCCCAGTGACTTCCCTACTAGATAAAAAGGCACCAGTATTATAAATGGCACCTGGCTGGTGAGAGACCTGTTGCAGGTTTTGCATTTAGTGCCAAAGAGATTCAAATTATGCATCTGGGTCATTGGCAGACTTACCAACTTTTGAAGGTTGTCCTCCATTATTTTCTTTAGTAGCCACACCCCTTTTGCAGGCCCAACCCACTTTTGAGAGGTGCCCAGCCTTTTTTGAGCATTGCTCCACCCCTTTTGAGCCACACTCTGCCCTCTTGAGGTATTTTAAGTCCCGAGGCTGCATCTAGTGACACTAAATCCCAATGTCACATACAGTTACAGTACATGAAGGGGTACTTTTTGGGGGGCAAGAATCCCTCTACGCTGTGCCAGGAGATTTTGCAACACTTTTGAGACTTCTGGATGTCTCTCCTTTTTCCAAGAGACCCCCATACATTTCGGCACAGATGGCAAGTATGGCCTTTGGAAGGCCAGGGCCCGGGTGCAACTGCTATCTCTTCTATTTTTTTAGAAGATAGCCATAGATTAGTAAACCATTATTTGCTTGACTTTATTGCCTTATTTCATTGTGGTTGCCTTTCTTGTTAAAGTGAAAACAGGAAGTGCATTCATATTCATCACTATTAAGTTTTAAGAGATCTTCTTAAAGACTGCCAACAAAATTTATAACCCTAAAAATGTTATAAACACGGTCTATTGATAACGAAGTGACAGTTTTACCATTAGTTCCTAAGAAACAAATTTTAAAGTGACAAACAATATGGCTGCACTTTCTGTTGTCACTTTATAAAATATGGCCGCCGCTGCAGCAAAATAGAAAAATGCTATTAAGGCCTCTTGCACACAAACGTTGTCCATCCATTCCGTGCATTGAGGACCACAATTTGCGGTCCCCAATGCACATGCAAAGTCCGTGCAGCGGCCGGGACGGATCGAGACCGATTCAACTTGAATGGGTCCATGATCCGTCCGCACTGCAAAAAAATAGTTCTATATTCTTGCAGTGCGGAGGCACGGACATAAACACCATGGAAGCACTCCACAGTGCTTCCGTGGGGTTCCGATCCGTGCTTCCGTTCCGCATCTCTGTGATTGCGGATCTATTCAAGTGAATGGGTCCGCATCCGTGTATTACGAACCTCCCCCGTATTCTGGCCGCAATAAAGCCACGGGCGCACAACGTTCATGTGCAAGAGGCCTATCTCTGTAAGTAGAAAAAACACAATTCATACACTTTTGCCGTCCCTCAGAATTCCATTTTCTAAGACATGGCCATTTGTACATTTTTGTATGGAGCTCGCCTTAAAGACAAGGTAAAACGTTTATAATGAGCATCCTGAGTGCTCCAGAAGGAGGCATGATCTTTATTGCGGATTACTAAGTGTGTAATAACTTGGGAAAAAAAGATATAGGGCCAATAATATCCTGATCCATTGTACCCACCTGTAGGTAATGGAGTTTTTCTGCCATCTTGGTCTTCCATTGAATGTTGAGAACTCTGCCACGTCTGGCATGCCACATCTAGGGGCTTTCATTATATCCATGGTGTCTGTGTCCAGCTTTCCTGTTACTTTCATCCTAAAGAATTTTTGCATTTCCTCCAGCCTTTCCCTAAATGTCTTTCTATCTCTAGAGGTGGGTGGGTAGAATTTGTTTAAGTAGTCCTAGGGGCAAAAAAGGCAAAGAAATTGGTTCATGAAACTATGAAGTATTCTAAAAGATCTAATATGTATCTTAAATGGGTTGTCCCTTGAAGACAATCCACAGTATAGGACAGGCATCCTCAAACTGCGGCCCTCCAGCTGTTGTAAAACTACAACTCCCACAATGCCCTGCTGTAGGCTGATACCTGTAGGCTGTTCGGGCATGCTGGGAGTTGTAGTTTTGCAACAGCTGGAGGGCCGCAGTTTGAGGATGCCTGGTATAGGAGATAGTGTCTGATTGGCAGGGTCTGACCGCTGAGACCTTCACTAATCACTAGAACGGAGAACCTTCTCTTGTTTGAACGGAATGACGGTCACACATGTGCGCTGCCACTCCATTCAGCTATATGGAGCTTGTACTTGGCTATCTCCGGCAGTCCCACACAGTTGAATGCCACTCCATCGGTGGTGACCCTAGCCATCGGATCTCACTGATCAGACACAGGATAGGGTATAAATTGTCTTAATGAGACAACCCCTTTAAGTACATAAAAGAGTAGGCCTTTGTGAAAGAGGCAGTCTATCTGGAACACGCGAAAAACTACCCTAGAAATCCATGTCTACATAAACACCACGGGGGTCATTTATTAAAGGGGTAAAACGCTGGACTTAATACCCCTTTAGCTGGCAGTGGATGCGCCGAATTTACTTTCATTTCAATAGGTCCGCAAAAAAAAGGAAGTTACTCCGTATGCATTCCGTTTCCTTATGTCCGCATGTCCGTTCCGCAAAGAAATAGAACTTGTCCTATTATTGTCCATATTACAGACAAGGATAGGACTGTTCTATTAGGGGCCACTTGTTCCGTTTCGCAAAATACGGGATGTACACGGACGCCATCTGTATTTTTTGCAGATCCATTTTTTCACAGACCGCAAAATACATACGGTAGTGTGCATGAGCCCTAAAGCCTCATGCACATGAACGTGTGCCTGCCGGGCCCGTGCAGTGGGCCGTAAATTCCGGTCCGCAATGCACGGCCCCCGACCGTAAGGCCACCGCATGTGGACGCGGACGCATTCACTTAAATGGAGACCGCTATCTGCATCCGAGGGTCCGCACCGCAAAAAAGTAGTGCATGCACTACCTTTTTGAGGTGCGGAAACACAGACAGAAACCCCACGGAAGCACTCCGTAGTGCTTCCATGGGGTTCCGTGCCTCTGTTCAGCACCTACCTTCTGGTGCCCGTGTATTGCGGACCCGCTGTTTGCAGGACACAATACGGCCACGATCGGGCAACAGCATTGTGCATATGGCCTAATTTCAGTTGTTTTTTTGTGGACCCATTGAAGTGAATGGTTCCGCATATGGGCTGCAAAACAAAGGGGAACAGACACGGAAAGAAAATACGTTTGTGCGCATGAGCCCTTATACTGGTTTTTAATGACTCAAATACTGATGGATAGATTATCAATATCAGTTGTGGCCTTTGGGCGAGTGACCCCTTCTTTGACCTGTGACATCAAGTTTATCAGTCACATGACCTCACTGTATCTCAGTCCCATTAAAGTCAATGGAACTGAGATGTAATAACAAGAACAGCCATTATACAATGTACAGCACCCTGCCTGGTATACTATCTGGCTGCAGCACCCAACCAAGCAGCACGGCCCCTTCAAACAGCTGATTGGCATGGGTGCTTGGAGTTGAACCCCCACAGAACTGATGTTGATGACCCTTTACTAAGAACAGGTCGTCAATATTGAAACCCTTTATTTGTCATTATTGGAAGGTAGTATTACAGCTAAATACCTTAAAGTGGAAACTATGGTTTCAGAAAATAAATGTTATTTTTTTCCTATAATGAAAAGTCAAAAGTTTTCTATCAATTGTTCACGGTTTTCAAGATCTCTGTTTGCTGTCCTTCAAAATCATTGTTTACTTCCAGGGGGATAAAAATCTGTTCTGTTCATAACAGGACGTGGACATACAAGAGTACCACTCGTTACACATACAGTACAGTTATCAGAGCTATGCCTTGTAACATGATTTTCATCACCTGGAAGTAAGCAATGAAGGTACGTATTGAATGACAGCAAGCAGAGATCTTTGAAACTCATTATACTAGCACATTTGTTAATTTTTTATTATACATAAAAACTTTTTTCAAGTTTCCAAAGACTCTAATAATATTTGTCATTTCCCCCCCCCCCCCCCAAGACATACCTGTGCTAAATCCTCATCTGTGGAGCTGACGTCTTCGTTGTTTTCGGGTCTTGGCATGGCGAGTGCACCATAACACAGCGACAGGAGGACCAAGCAATGCACCTGCATCATTGTGGCAGTCAGAGGACACAGCCTGCACTGGACTGTGCCGCTCACAGCAGCGTGCTTTATAGGGGAAGGTGTGTTGCAATGCTGTCATTCATTGCCAAATGAGCCAAGCTCTTTTCACATTTAACCGATACATGTACATTGTAATCATCGGGTCAGCAAATATCAACTCTAGGTGGTCACTCAGTCTGCGGCAACCCCGCACAATTCCAATAGAGATTAGCTTCCTTGTTCCTTGATATGATGCACAACTTTTTTTTTTTTTATACTAGATGGGCATGTAATATTACATTATACACAGAATCTTTGGAAAGATTTGTTTTCAAGTAAAGCAGGATTGTACCAGCACCATACAATTGTTGGCCTTAAAGGGAATGTGTCATCAGAAAAAGACCTATTGTTTAAATTACATTTTTTTATGTTTAACATATTTTTAAAGAAATTTTTTAATTTTCCTTCTCAATATCTATATTTAAACAAAAAACATAAGTCAAATAATAGGCGCCACTTCTTGGTCTGTACAGATCACTTTACTGCAGTTGTCTCCTTATCTGTCATTCTAATCCTGCCTGTAATGATATCACCTCTGTGTACAGATAAGACAGGATCCACCATTTACAATAAGTGATTGTCACATCGTATCTATTCTTTCCTTGTACAATGTCCTCTGCACAGGTCACAGAGCAGCCTAGAAAACTCCGATAGAAGTCAATGAGGTCCCTCCTGACCATTGTGTCTATGGACCATGGGGCTGCCGTAAAGCAATTTTCTTAATGCTGTTAAGAACAGCTCAGGCAAGATGGCCGCCCCTATAATTATTTTCAGGAAATAAAATAAAAAAAATCTGTTATCAGAAAATAAAAACAGATTAGAGGAAAAGGATATGTGTCACTATCTGGTTTTAACTGGCAGATAACATTTTTGGCGACACATTTCCTTTAAAGGGGTTGTGCACTGTAATCATATTGATGACCTATCCTCAGGATAGGTCATTAATATAAGATTGGTGGGGTCTCCACCGATCCGCTGTTTGAAGGGGTCGTGGTGCTCATGCGAGCGCAGCGTCCTCTCCAATATTTAGCTGCACGCGGTCTACATTATAGCAGATACATATTTAAGTGAATGAGACAAGCAGGTGCAATTACACTGCGCCATTACATGGGAAGATCTGCAGGAGGGCACAGTGCTCACACAGGTGCCGAGGCCCTTTCGATCAGCTGATCAGTAGGGGTTGCGGGAGGAGTCGGAGCCCCCACCAATCTGATATAGATTATGGTCATTGGTATCTTTACAGTGCACAACCCCTTTAAAAAGCATCTGTTCGCATGGCCAACCCTATTAAACCAGGCATACAGCCTGTTAGGGTTGATCATGCTGAATTCAACCATCCCACTGTATTTGAAAACTGTGGCCCTGTTGTAGAATCATGTGCACTTTATTGCATATGCAAATGAGGTGTTTGGAGCACCAAGGGGCGGGCCTAGACCCTCAGAGCACTACTGTAGCACAGCCTTTTCTCCCCTTAGCCATCTCACCATCTCCTTCAATGACAGGGGCAGGCATTCTTGCTGCCTTCCTGCCTGGCCTTGTAATCCCGCACATGCGACAACAAATATTGAATTGGCGCATCCGCAGTTCGGACCTCAACAGTATTTCCCCAATGCTTTCATTAGCATATGCTAAAAAGTGCAGATTTCTCTACAATGGGGCCACCAATTTCAAAAACAGAGGTATTGGTTAACTCAGAGTGACCAACCCCAACCAGCAGTATGCCTAATTTAATAGGGTTGGTCATGCTGTCAGATGCCATTTAAAGGGCAATTCCCATCTGATAACTAGTGATGAGCGGGAGGTGCCATATTCGATTTCGCGATATTTCGCGAATATTCGAATGAATATTCGTGTTATATTAGTCGAAATCGAATATTCGTAATTATTCCAATTATCGCGAATAATATGCGATTTTTTTTCCGCGTATTGCGATTATTTATCTTGATAGTATAAGGCAACGTTCCTATGCTAATTGACTATGGCTAGGCTAATATGTGTATTTTACGAAATTTCGTGATATTGCTATAACTTCGTCTCTTAGAATATTACGAATATTCTAAAAGACGAAGTTAGAGCAATATTACGAAATTTCGTAAAATACACATATAGACTGTAATTTAGCTAATATAGTGCTATAATCCCTTTTTTTTCCTCAAATTTTTTTTTGCCTCTTCTGAACTTAAGTTTTGTAAAATATGTACACTATTAAAAAATATTACTATAGCAGTATATTAGCTTAAATACAATCTATGTGTATTTTACGAAATTTTGTAATATTGCTCTAACTTCGTCTTTTAGAATATTCGTAATATTCTAAAAGACGAAGTTAGAGCAATATTAAGAACATTTGCAAAAGCCGAAATTGCGATGCGAGTAATATAATACGAAATAATCGCATGAAGATTTCAACTTAGCACTGCTATATTCCATATTAGGCTAGAATATGGAATATAGCAGTGCTAAATTGAAATCTTCATGCGATTATTTTGTGTTATATTACTCGCATCGCAATTTCGACTATTGCGAAATTTCGTAAAATACACATATAGATTAGATTGTAATTTAGCTAATATGGAATATAGCAGTAAGTTGAAAACGCCACTGACTGGAGCAGCCAGGAAGCCAGGAATCCAAAGGACAGGTAAGAACAACTTTAGAGAAGTGGGAAAGAAAAAAATATAATAATAAAAAAAAACAAAAAAATAAGAATATTCGAATTCGCGAATATATAGAACGATATTCTAAATATTCGCGAAATCTCGAAATTGCGATATTCGAGAAAAAAATTCGCAATTCGAATATTCGCGCTCAACACTACTGATAACGTGATGTAAGGTGACCATATTTTGGTTTTCAAAAAGGAGGACACTTAAGGTAGAATGGTTGCCAGTGCTGCACTATGTTCTGACACTGTATGTTGTGAAGACACAGACACACCTGCAGAAGAGGTCCAGGGAGATGTGAAAGTAAAGCGGAGGACACCTCATTCACCACTCTCTGGGGCCTCCTGTCCTCTAAAGCTGTACTTATTAGCAGGGCCGGGACAAGGCTCCCTATAACCCCCACCTCACCATCTCTTAAAGAGGACCTTTCACCACTCCTGACATGTCTGTTTTAATAGCTTCATGCATTCCCCATGTAATAACAATTCTGGAGCATCTAAGGGTACTTTCACACTAGCGGAAGGACGGATCCGTCCTGCCGCTATTTCACTGTGTCGCCGGACCGCCACTCCATCCCCATTGACTATAATGGGGACGGGGGTGGAGCTTCGGCGCAGCACGGCAGTGCGCGGTGAGAGGCTGCCGGACTAAAAAGTCGGACATGCAGTACTTTTAGTCCGGCGGCCTCTCGCCGTGCACTGCCGTGCTGCGCCGGAGCTCAGCCCCATCCCCATTATAGTCGATGGGGACAGAGCGGCGGTCCGGCGGCACGGCAAAATAGCGGCAGGACGGATCCGACAGGGTGAACAGCCTGTCGGAACCGTCCTGCCGGTAGTGTGAAAGTAGCCTAATCTTATGGTTCTTTGTTGTACCATTCCATAATTATTCCTTCTAGAAGTTATGAATGAAGTGCTAGCAGTCTGCAGTAAGGGTACAGATGGGTGGCAACAAGTTGGGGGTGTGCACCTGCACAGACTCACTCTATCCAATCAGTGCTGTCATTTTCAGACGTTGCAGGTACACAGCCCCAACTGGTTTCCTCCCCTCTGTACCTTTACCCCTTACTGCAGACTGCTAGCAATTCATTCAGAACTTCTAGTATAAATAATAAAGAATGGTACAACATAGAACCATAAGAATAGATGTTCCAGAATTGTTATTACATGGGGAATGCACGGAGCTATTAAAACAGGCATGTCAGGTGTGGTGAGAGGTCCTCTTTAAATCAGATCTCAGATCAGACCCCAAATTCATGCGGCCCCCTAAATCATCAGATCCCTGCAGACCAAGTGATAGGTAATGGTCTCGCTTTGAATGCTAAACTGTGACTCACAATGTGATTGCATGGGATGAAGTTATATATGGCAGCTGAAGGGCTAAGAAAGACCTCCAGGGCCATCATACTGTTTATAGGTGCCTGTTAGGCCATTGTTTGGTCAGTTTCTCAGTTTGGCAATATGGCATGGGATATAGAGGTATTCCAATACATTGTTATTTAAAAGTAAAAATGATCAGTGATTGTTCCCCATGCAATCCATATTGAAAATGAGCAGTTAAGTGCACCAAGGGTGGGTCTAAGCCACTCTCTACTACCGTCCATCTCCTTCTTTTTGATTGACAGGGTCAGGTTCCTTTACAATCATCTCACCTGGGCCTGTCCATCAAGAAGAAGGGGGGCCTGGCAGAGGAAGCAGGAGGAGCACAGTGACTTGGATCTGCCCTTGGTGCACTTAACTGCTCATTTGCAGATGTTTTAAAATTCTGTCTCTCTTTTTTAGGCCTCATGCACACGATCGTTGATGTGTTCCGTTTCGCAAAATGGGGTTCCATTGTTTCGTGATCCGTTTCCGTTTTTGTTTCCGTGTGTCTTGCTTTATTTTTGGAGGATCACCAGACATGAAGGAAAGTTAAAAAAAGTCTAAGTCAAGTTTGCCATGCAAATGATAGGAAAAAAACGGACGCGGATGACAATCTTGTGTGCCTCCGCGTTTTTTCACGGTCCCATTGACTTGAATGGGCCCGCGAACAGTTTTTCGTGAAAAAAATAGGACAGGTTATATTTTTTTGATGGACTGGAACCACGGATCACGGACGCGGATGACAAACGGTGCATTAGCCGAGTTTTCAACTGACCCATTGAAATTCAATAAGTCCGCAGAAAATCACGAAAAACTGAACAAAGGACACGGAATGAAACAACTGTCAGTTTTGGCCTTCAGAATTACACAGTAATGTTTGGATTTTCAGCTGACCATTTTGGAACGAATAACCTTGTTGGAGTCCACCTCCCCGATACAGTGCAATCCCAGCAGTGTGTACGGAGGCTATATATTACAGCCCTCCTCCCGCAGGTGATCATGTTGGCCCTTTGCATACCATCACTGTACATCAGGTTCCATTTTTTTTGTTTGTGGAATGCAGAGGTGTAGCTGGGCTTTCCAACAATCGGGGCAAGGGTTCAGTATTGCAGACCCTACCCACCCCGCCGCCGGTTGCAACTCAGATGTACATTAAGAAGAATATGCACACCACAGCTAATATTTTTACACTAAGCCACTCCACTAACTCTGCCAAATGCATAACGATACTCACCCAGTCCTACTTACCTCATAAAATCTATCTTAGGGTACACGCCGGTACCAAAACACCTTGCAATAAATGAAAGCACCAACTGGTTCTACCGCGTCCAGGGTTTCGCTGGCGTTTAGGCGTGATGTCCGCTGGATCCAGAATAAGGTCCCTGTGATGATACAGCAAAAAGAATAATCACATTAGAAAGGGATGGTAACTGTCCATGTGAAATTCCCAGCAGGGGGGCTGTGCTGCCCTCTAAGACTGAGCCATCCCAATGTACAACAGGGTAATCTAGGGCATTTCCTCTTAGTGCTACCACACAGTACTAATACCCACATTGTGCCCCCTCAAAGTAGTTATGCCCACATTCTGCCTCCTTTACAGCAGAAATGCCCACATTGTGCCTCCTCACTGCAGTTTTGCCCACATTTTATCCCCTCACAGTAGTTGTCCACCTTTGTGCCTCTTTACAGTAGTTAACCCATATTGTGCGTCCTTCATAATAGTTATGCCCACCTTGTGGCCCCTTCACAGTAGTTACGCCCACCTTTTTCCCCTTCACAGTAATTATGCCCATCTTGCCATCTTGTGGCCTCTTTACAGTAGTTATGCCCACTTTTGTGCCCCTTCACAGTAATTATGCCTACCTTATGGCCCCTTTACAGTAGTTATGTCCATCTTGTGGCTCTTAAAAGTAGTCATACCCTCCTTTGTACCCCATCACAGTAGTTATGCCCACCTTTGTGCTCCTTCACAGTAGTTATGCCCATCTTTGTGCTCCTTCACAGTAGTTATGTCCACCTTTGTGCCACATCACTGTAGTTATGTCCTCCTTGTGCCCCCTTTGTCCCCTAGTGCCCTCTCCAGCTCCATAAAAAAGAAAACCAAAACACAAATACTTACCTGTTTCCCCAATGATCGGCACATCCTGCGTTCCTCAGCAGTCATGGACAAGCTCACACACACACACACACACATTGTGTTGCTGGTTTTCACCACTGCTCCCACACAGCCAGCAGCGCAATGTGCGGCCTCAGGGGAGCACCAGAGACCAGTCGAACAGTGAAGCAGGGAGCGGACGGCTCCCTACTTCACCATGAAAATGAGCCGCTAGGTGGGTGCGCCCCCCTCAGCCTCTGCGCCCAGGGCACGTGCCCTGGCTGCCCCCCTCACTATGCCCCTGGTAGAATGGACCTTAAAGCGACCTTCCGGTTCAAGAAAAAAAAAGATTCATGTTAACTTGGGAACAAGCAGAACACCAGCCATGATAAGTAATGATCTGACGCTCCCCTCCTGACTCCTGAATTTAAATTATTACCATCCTAAGGCAACTGGAGTAGGAGGACAGAACGTGGCAGCTGGTCCTGGCCACCACCTAGGGGCAGTTTTTGGGGATGTATTTTGTGATGCACTGTGGTATTAGACTCTTCTGGGGTTGTATAATGTACCGCAATATGGTATTACTGGCCCGACTACTTGTGTTGACCCTTCCTTCTGTCAATTTGGGTCCCACTCCAAAATAAAGACACTTTTAGTTTTTTTTTCCAGGGCCACTTTAACTTTCCAGTCCACCCCTGTGTAGACCTGTTAAATCTTGAGCTTATCTCCTGCCATCCAAGATGGCTGCACCATTTCTCAGACTACCTAATATACCCAGCGCATTTAGTAGCCCAAGCCACTTGCTACTTGTCCAGCCCTGCTTTTGGATTGGCCAGCGCAGTTCACATGAGCAGTACTGGTCAATCCAAAGGCAGCAGGAAGTGTACTAGACTACCAAACAGTGATGGTCAGTTAGCAGTGTTCGCCAGTGAACACATGCGGGCTGTCATCACACATGCGGGCTGCCATCTTTAGTAAGGTAGACTCACCCGTCCGGCGATGCACAGGTAAGCCCTTACCTGGGCCTGGAGCCGGTCTGAAATCAAATGCAGTCCCCGGGAGCAGGCAGTTCTAGGAACAGCCCGATGAAGGCCCACGGCGGCTGTTCTCGGAACTGCCGTCTCCCGGTGACTGCATTTGATGCCAATCCAGCTCCCAGCCCAGGCACAGGTAAGGGCTTACCTGTGCATCGCCGGATGGGTGAGTCTACCTTACTAAAGATGGCAGCCCGCATGTGTTCACTGGTGAACACTGTGAACTGACCATCACTGCTACCAAATGCTCTGTATGCATCAGGTAGTCTGAGAAGCAGTGGGGCCATCTTGGATGGCAGAAGAAGAGCTCGGGAATTGACGGATATGCAGGTAAAAAGATGAAAAAGAAGTTAGGTGTTCTGTTGGTTCCCCAGTTAATATGAATTTTTGCTTCTTGAACAGGAGGGTCACTTTAAAGGTGTTGTCCAACACCCCCACCGCTGTTTCAGAGTAACACCGCTCCATCCACTGTGTAGTGAACAGTGTTATACATGGCTGGGACTAACAAAGAGTGAGACACTTTTAGTTAGGGGGTCTCCACTGTGGCTCAAACTGAGGGCCCCCACACCTTTATAGTATCAATATACCCTAATAGAAGGGGGTTTTCTGTAGCCATCATATGAGCCCTTTGACTTCCCCTTATACATGAACTCATTCTACTAAGACATTTCCTCATTGTTCTTTCAGATGAGTCACTTGGAGGAAATCATACTCGTTCTTTAAGAACAATAACATTTCTTTTTTAAGGACTCTTGCAAAATCTCGATTCACATCAGTCTTCTGTATGATATTAAATTATAGGCGGCCATTATAAGAATTTTTTTTACAGTTACCAAGTATTCAAGTATTGCAAACCTCAAAAGAGGAACTAGGTTATCAGGAAAGGGAGCCTCGGGCTTCATTTACCCAACCATTGTGGTTTTTTACTATGGATTCCGTAAGCGACTTTGGTCTATGTGTTTACAACAACAAGTTTAGACATACCGTACATGGCGTGCTCCCTCGTATAATGGGGCTGTTTGGAAATATATTACATAAGTTGTACAGTTGAAAAAAGATATGTCAATCCAGTTCCGCCAAAGGATGGATAGAGATGTGAGAAACCAGACTTCTTCCCATTAATGTTATTCTATTCTAAGAATTAATTTAAAGGGGTTGGCCACTTCATGGTTACTGGTGACCAATGTGTTTGTGAGATGACTATATGGCACATACTGAGGGTACTTTCACAGCGTTTTTCTTTTCCGGCACTTAGTTCCGTCAAAAGGGCTCAATGCCGGAAAATAACTGATCAGGTATATCCCCATGCATTCTGAATGGAGAGCAATCCGTTCAGGATGCATCAGGATGTCTTCAGTTCAGTCGTTTTGACTGATCAGGCAAAAGATAAAACCGTAGCATGCTACGGTTTTATCTCCGGCTGAAAAAACTGAAGACTTGCCTGAATGCAGGATCTGGCATTTTTCCCCATATGAATGTATTAGTGCCGGATCCGTCCTTCCGGTCTGCGCATGGGCAGATATACCGGTAAATATGTGAAAAAAGAAACAAGACGGATCCATCTGTCCGCATGACAAGCGGAGAGACGGATCCGTTCTTGCAATGCAGTTGAGAGACGGATCCGCATCCGGATGCGTCTCACAAATGCTTTCAGTCACATCCAGATCGGCGGATCCGGCAGGCAGTTTCCGACGACGGAACTGCTTGCCGGATCACACTACCGCAAGTGTGAAAGTAGCCTAATATAGTCTTGTTGAAATTCTGCACCATTTTCTATATTTCATAGGGTATGCTCCCTTGTTTACAAAGACTTTTGTGCTGTCCACACAGAGGTCCTGTCCACAAGATGGCTGCTGATGGATGGTCATCTGACCAGGCAAATCACCTTTATGTGATATCTCCTCCATTCAGATACACTGTACCTGCCATCTGCACTTGCACTGTCAGGAGCTTAATGCAGGACTTAACTGTTTCTTCTCCAGGTGGAGGCAGTGCCCCTTTGTCGTTTAAGGGGATTTTACATGGAACAGCTTTTCACCATATTTTTGTATGGCCCATTTATATATTTGTGGTCTGATTTGAGGTCGGAATAACATTGGTGATATGATTGGAGGTTTGATCTTAGGTCTGAATGACACTGGGGGTTTAAATAACAATAGGTGTCTGATATGAGGTCTGATTAACATTTGAGGTCTGATCTAAAGTCTAATTAACATTGGGGAACTGATTGGGGGTCTGATGAAAATATATTTTTCCTTATTTTCCTCCTCTAAAACCTAGTTGTGTCTTATGGGCAGGTGCGTCTTATCAGGTGAAAAATGTGGTATATAGATTAATCATGTCCCTTCTTAGACATCTCTTCTCAAGACTAAATACATCTAATTCTTTTAATCTTTCCTCATAACTAAGACTTTCAATGCCCCTTATCAGTTTAGTCGCTCTCCTTTGTACTTTTTCCAGCTACAGGGCATCCTCTCTATGGACTGGTGCCCAGAACTGAACTGGATATTCCAGATGAGGCCACACTAATGTTTTGTAAAGTGGTAATGTTACATCCCTGTCCCGTGAATCCATGCTTCGTTTAATACATGACAATATGATACTGAAATTTTTTTATAAAGACCAAATATTGAAAAAAATATTTTTGGACCAAAATGAATAAAATTCAGTCATAAAAAATTTTGGCCCGAAGGGAATAAAAGCTTTTAACCAGTACTAAAACATGTGGGTACAATACAGCAGACCCGCGATCAAGCAGGAACTCACGTCATGATGCCATGAATTCAGGTCAGAGGAACAGTGTGGAATTGCCTTTCTAGACTAAAGTAATAGGTTTAAAGATGAGCCAAATTTAACAAACGTTGCACAACTTTTGATACATTTGACTAGCTCCAACTCAAAACTGACTTTAAAAGATCACATTTTCATATATCTCCCTCTTCCCCCCTCCAGGCTTAGAAATATTGACTCAAATTTTAAATTAGTCACAACTTCTGTTGAATTAAGTTTTGAAATTTGAGTTCTCAATTCTACAAAAACTCTCCTGCTTTATAGGTCACTTTCTGGTTACTGTTTATCAATGTGTTTATCAGAATACAATACGACACATACCAGTATACTGTAGCCTTTGTTGATATTCTGTGCCTTTTCTATATTTCTTTATTTTTTTTTATAATGTCTAAGTTTAGTGTAGAAGTAATTGGTCGATGAGGGAAGGTCATATTTGTTCTGAATATCTGAGAAGGATAGGAGGTCCCTAGTGAATGGGTCTTCAATGTACGCATAGAGGAAGATGCCGCGTTGAAACCATAGTCTCGTCATTGACATGGTGAGAGTAAAGGATGGTATAAAAAGGAGGTAATAGAAGAATGGCGAGAAACTAGGGGACACCTACTACTACAGGTCCCCCAAATGAATTTAGTGGAAGCCATGAGTCCCAGAAGATCTCTAGTTGATGGTGTATTATATGGGTTAGTCCATAGCAAAGAATTAGGGTGTATAGGAGCCAGCCAGAGTCTCTCTATCTGCATCCAGGTAGAGTATGGGTGCAGAAATACCCAAGCTGTAATGCTGAGATTTGCCAGATAGAAGTTTAGACCTAGAGATCCTATGGCGCCTCTCAGCCCATATAAATCTGAGGAGCTGGGACTGGACAGATCTCAAATCTTTGAGAGGGACCGGAACAGGTAAAGTCTCAAAGAGATACAGGAGCTTAGATAATATAGTCATTTTTACCGCCGCAATACAGCCTATAAAAGATAATGGAAGTGTGTGCCATTTGGTAAGAAGATCTCTAATTTCTTTATACATACGTGGAAAATTAATCCTGTAGAGGTCTGCGTAAAGTTTGCCCAGAGGTTACCAAGAGTCGACTGAGGTATATTGAGGGAGAGGGCCTCAGTTTTATGGGTGTTGACCCTATACCCCGATAGATGTCAAAACTCTTGTAAAATGGAGTGGAGGTTTGGAAGGGAGACATTGAGATTAGTTAGGATAAGGAGGACATCGTCCGCATATAGTGACAGCTTAAACTCCTTATCCCTGATCATAATATCTGGGCAAACCCTAATTTTGGTCGCAAGGGGTTCAATACACATTGCAAATAGTAAAGGGGATAAGGGACATCCCTGCCTTGTCCCATTGGCTATGCGTATTGGTCGAGACTCAGCGTGTGGGAGCTTGATTGTCACCTTGGGGGAGGAGTATAAGCCTCGAATGGCCTGAACAAAAGGGCCAGAGAGACCATATGCTTACAAGGTCACAAACAAAAATGGCCAGCTTAGACAATCAAACGCTTTTTCAGCGTCTAAGCTAAGGAGCAAAGCCTCCTCCCCCGAGCGATTAACCACCTCCAACAAGTCAATGTTCCGTCGTATTGTCACTGCCCTGACGACAAATCCTACCTGGTTTTATGGATCAAGGAGGGGAGAAAGGCGTTTAAACGAGAGGCTAGTATTTTAGTATAAATCTTGAAGTCCGAATTAAGTAGAGCAATGGGCCTATAGTTTAGACAATCGAGATGGTCCTTTACAGGCTTTGGAATCAACGTAAAGGAATGAGTGGGATATGGGGGTAGGTACCGAGTCACCCGCCAGGAATCGATTAAAGAGAGTTACCATATGGGAAATCACGTCCGTCTTAAAAATCCTATAGTATTTATAGGAGAAGCCGTCAGGGCCTGGGGACTTACCATCTGGTAATTGGTCAATGACCTCTTCTATCTCTTCCCCAGTCACAGGTCTATTAAGAGCAGAGTTATCAGCAGTTGATAGGTAGGTAGGTTACACGAGGCAAAGTATGATTGCAATAGGTGGTCTCTGGTTCCTATGTTAGTGGGGAGATCACTAGGCAGACTGTAGGGAGGCATAATAAGTCGAGAACCGCTCCGCCACTTCCCTGGGATCATACTGAACTGTCCCATCCGTACTCTTAATTGCACAGGGACCAGAGTGCTGAGGGCGATTCCTAAGTTGTCTGGCCAACAGTGTATGGGGCTTGTTCCCCCATGCATAATACAGTTGCCAGGTACTATATATAACATTAATTTGTCAACCTTGCCCTGGGCTATCCTATGTAAGTGGGCTCTAACATCCACTATACGCTTTAGCGTACGGCGGGTAGGATGAGCAGACATTGTCTCCTCCAGAGCACGCAAATGGGATTTCAGGGATCGTACTGTGGCTACCGAGTCCTTCTTTAACCTTGAGCCCATGGCGATGCAATGACCTCTCATTACCACCTTGTGAGCTTCCTATAGGGAACATATATCCCCTACTGACCCTTCATTAAGTTCGAAATAGGATTTTAAGTATTCGCGTAGTTCATCTTGTTAGGGTGGTCTCTTAAGGAGGGTGTTATTGAGACGTAAATGACATTGGCGGTTGTGACCAGACCTAAGGTTTATTTCAACCATTACTGGTGCATGGTCGGACCAGGTGATCTGGCCCATGTGAGCCCCCTTTAACACCCGGAGAGTGTAGATGGTTCAAAAAAAGAAATCAATTTGTCTCACGGCGGACGTACACTTAGTACAAAAGATAACACCCCAACCAGGCTCTGGACGAGAGACAGGGTAAGGGTCACCTCCTGGCTTATCCCTGACCTCTTTCCCTGCACTGCTCAGCCCACAGCAGACCTTGAAGGTAGGTGTGCTAGTGTCCTCCAGCCTGGGCTGACAAAACCCTGAACTCCCTAAGATGGTGAAGTGGGGAGATAGGAGCAGTCTGCTCGCACAGAACCTGGATGGAATAGAAGACACAAACAACCGAACTAGAAATGACACTTATCTCTGAGAGCAGGAACTGACAGCCAACCTTCCCTCCAAGCTTCCCAGACCAGAATGAACAGTATAATCTGCTCAGGGCACTGGGCAGTGTGCTACTTAAACTAAAGACCCCACCCAGTGCACCTGATGAGAGGCGGATCCAGCACGGCTCCAAAGCAACCACTAAACTCGTGCTGCTATCCTGGCTGACCTCCGCACATCGTCAGAGTGGGGCATGACAGTACCCCCCTTCTACGGGTGACCTTCGGACACCCCGGACCAACCTTATCCGGATGGGACCTATGAAAGGCCCTCACCAGTCGGCTGGCGTTGACATCAGACGCCCGAACCCACATCCTCTCCTCAGGACCGTATCCCCTCCAGTGCACCAGGTACTGGAGGGAGCCCCGAAGAACTCTCGAGTCGAGAATCCTGGAGATCTCGAACTCCAAGTTTCCCTCGACTAGAACAGGAGGAGGAGGCAATGGCGATGGTACCACCGGTTTAGCATATTTTTTTAGCAAAGACCTGTGAAAGACATCATGGATCCTCCAAGTCTGCGGAAGATCCAGCCGAAACGCCACCAGATTGATCACCGCAGAAATCTTATACGGACCAACAAATCTTGGACCCAGTTTCCAAGATGGCACTCTCAACTTGATATTCTTAGTGGACAACCATACCAGATCACCCACACACAGGTCCGGACCAGTCACACGTCTCCTGTCAGCCATTCGTTTATACCTTTCACCCATCCTCTCCAAATTCCCTTGAATCCTCAGCCAGATAGAGGACAAGGCAGAAGAGAATCTCTCCTCCTCTGGCATCCCGGAGGAACCAGACCTAGAAAAGGTACCAAACTGAGGATGGAAACCGTATGCGCAAAAAAATGGCGACTTACCCGTGGACTCCTGCCTACGGTTATTCAATGCAAATTCTGCTAAGGACAAGAATGAGGACCAGTCCTCCTGATTCTCAGCCACAAAGCACCTCAAGTAGGTCTCCAGGTTTTGATTGGTACGCTCTGTCTGACCATTCGACTGTGGATGAAAAGCCGACGAGAAAGAAAGTTGAATGCCAAGCCGAGAGCAGAACGCCCTCCAAAACCTGGAGACAAACTGCGTGCCCCTATCAGAGACCACATCCGAAGGAATACCGTGCAATTTCACAATATTATCCACAAAGATTTGCGCAAGAGTCTTAGCGTTAGGCAGACTCGTTAGTGGTATAAAGTGAGCCATTTTACTGAAACGGTCGACTACCACCAAAATCACTGTTCTCCCGGAGGAACTCGGCAGGTCCGTAATAAAGTCCATGGACAAATGCGTCCAAGGACGAGATGGAATAGACAATGGAAGAAGTGAACCAGGCGGTCGAGTATGAGCAACCTTTGACCGAGCGCAGGTTTCACAAGCTGTCACGTAATTCTCAATACTCTTACGTAACCCTGGCCACCAGAACCTCCGGGACACCAGATCACAGGTGGACTTACCACCAGGATGTCCAGCGAGAACAGTATCGTGATGTTCCTTAAACACCTTGTATCGTAGGCCCTCAGGAACAAACAACCTCCCTGGGGGATACGAACCAGGAGCCCCCTCCTGAGCTCCCAATACCTTCATCTCCAATTCAGGGTACAGAGCGGAGACCACCACCCCATCCACCAAAATCGGCGCTGGATCTTCTGAATCACCTCCCCCAGGGAAGCTGCGAGACAAGGCATCTGCCTTGACGTTCTTGACCCCTGGGCGAAAGGTAACCATGAAATTGAACCTGGTAAAAAACAATGACCATCTGGCCTGTCTAGGGTTCAGACGCTTGGCAGATTGCAGGTAGGCCCGAAGGGATTAAAAGCTTTTAACCAGTACTAAAACATGTGGGTACAATACAGCAGACCCGCGATCAAGCAGGAACTCACGTCATGATGCCATGAATTCAGGTCAGAGGAACAGTGTGGAATTGCCTTTCTAGACTAAAGTAATAGATTTAAAGATGAGCAAAATTTAACAAACGTTGCACTACTTTTGATGCATTTGACCAGCTCCAACTCAAAACTGACTTTAAAAGATCACATTTTCATATATCTCCCTCTTCCCCCCTCCAGGCTTAGAAATATTGACTCAACTTTTAATTCTGTCACAACTTCTGTTGAATTAAGTTTTGAAATTTGAGTTCTCAATTCTACAAAAACTCTCCTGCTTTATAGGTCACTTTCTGGTTACTGTTTATCAATGTGTTTATGAGAATACAATACGACACATACTAGTATACTGTAGCCTTTGTTGATATTCTGTGCCTTTTCTATATTTCTTTTTTTTTTTTTATAATGTCTAAGTTTAATGTAGAAGTAATTGGTCGATGAGGGAAGGTCATATTTGTTCTGAATATCTGAGAAGGATAGGAGGTCCCTAGTGAATGGGTCTTCAATGTACGCATAGCGGAAGATGCCGCGTTGAAACCATAGTCTCGTCATTGACATGGTGAGAGTAAAGAATGGTATAAAAAGGAGGTAATAGAAGAATGGCGAGAAACTAGGGGACACCTACTACTACAGGTCCCCCAAATGGATTTAGTGGAAGCCATGAGCACCAGAAGATCTCTAGTTGATGGTGTATTATATGGGTTAGTCCATAGCAAAGAATTAGGGTGTATAGGAGCCAGCCAGAGTCTCTCTATCTGCATCCAGGTAGAGTATGCGTGCAGAAATACCCAAGCTGTAATGCTGAGATTTGCCAGATAGAAGTATAGACCTAGAGATCCTATGGCGCCTCTCAGCCCATATAAATCTGAGGAGCTGGGACTGGACAGATCTCAAATCTTTGAGAGGGACCGGAACAGGTAAAGTCTCAAAGAGATATAGGAGCTTAGATAATATAGTCATTTTTACCACCGCAATACAGCCTATAAAAGATAATGGAAGTGTGTGCCATTTGGTAAGAAGATCTCTAATTTCTTTATACATACGTGGAAAATTAATCCTGTAGAGGTCTGCGTAAAGTTTGCCCAGAGGTTACCAAGAGTCGACTGAGGTATATTGAGGGAGAGGGCCTCAGTTTTATGGGTGTTGACCCTATACCCTGATAGACGTCCAAACTCTTGTAAAATGGAGTGGAGGTTTGGAAGGGAGACATGGAGATTAGTTAGGATAAGGAGGACATCATCCGCATATAGTGACAGCTTAAACTCCTTATCCCTGATCATAATATCTGGGCAAACCCTAATTTTGGTCGCAAGGGGTTCAATACACATTGCAAATAGTAAAGGGGATAAGGGACATCCCTGCCTTGTCCCATTGGCTATGCGTATTGGTCGAGACTCAGCGTGTGGGAGCTTGATTGTCACCTTGGGGGAGGAGTATAAGCCTCGAATGGCCTGAACAAAAGGGCCAGAGAGACCATATGCTTACAAGGTCACAAACAAAAATGGCCAGCTTAGACAATCAAACGCTTTTTTAGCGTCTAAGCTAAGGAGCAAAGCCTCCTCCCCCGAGCGATTAACCACCTCCAACAAGTCAATGTTCCGTCTCGTATTGTCACTGCCCTGACGACATGGGACAAATCCTACCTGGTTTTATGGATCAAGGAGGGGAGAAAGGCATTTAAACGAGAGGCTAGTATTTTAGTATAAATCTTGAAGTCTGAATTAAGTAGAGCAATGGGCCTATAGTTTAGACAATCGAGATGGTCCTTTACAGGCTTTGGAATCAACGTAAAGGAATGAGTGGGATATGGGGGTAGGTACCGAGTCACCCGCCAGGAATCGATTAAAGAGAGTTACCATATGGGAAATCAGGTCCGTCTTAAAAATCCTATAGTATTTATAGGAGAAGCCGTCAGGGCCTGGGGACTTACCATCTGGTAATTGGTCAATGACCTCTTCTATCTCTTCCCCAGTCACAGGTCTATTAAGAGCAGAGTTATCAGCAGTTGATAGGTAGGTAGGTTACACGAGGCAAAGTATGATTGCAATAGGTGGTCTCTGGTTCCTATGTTAGTGGGGAGGTCACTAGGCAGACTGTAGGGAGGCATAATAAGTTGAGAACCGCTCCGCCACTTCCCTGGGATCATACTGAACTGTCCCATCCGTACTCTTAATTGCACAGGGACCAGAGTGCTGAGGGCGATTCCTAAGTTGTCTGGCCAACAGTGTATGGGGCTTGTTCCCCCATGCATAATACAGTTGCCAGGTACTATATATAACATTAATTTGTCAACCTTGCCCTGGGCTATCCTATGTAAGTGGGCTCTAACATCCACTATACGCTTTAGCGTACGGCGGGTAGGATAAGGAGACATTGTCTCCTCCAGAGCACGCAAACGGGATTTCAGGGATCGTACTGTGGCTACAGAGTCCTTCTTTAACCTTGAGCCCATAGCGATGCAATGGCCAAATTCTTATGGTCTGTATACACCGTAACGGGGTGGGACGCCCCCTCTAACCAGTGACGCCATTCCTCAAAGGCCAACTTGATAGCCAACAACTCCCTATCTCCAACATCATAATTCCTCTCGGCGACCGAGAGCTTCCTGGAGAATAAGGCACACGGGACCCACTTGCCAGGAGAAGAACCCTGCGAAAGCACCGCCCCAACCCCCACCTCTGATGCATCAACCTCCACCACGAATGGCTGAGATACATCCAGCTGCACCAGAATGGGAGCAGACGCAAAACGCTCCTTAATAGCCGAAAAGGCCTGCAATGCCTCATCCGACCAGACAGAGACATCAGCGCCCTTCTTGGTCATATCAGTAAGGGGTTTGACTAGGGTGGAATAATTCGAAATAAATTTTCTATAATAATTCGTAAACCCCAAGAACCGCATCAAAGCTTTCTGATTCTCCGGTCGGTCCCACTCCAGAACCGCCCGGACCTTTTCGGGGTCCGTACGAAAACCGGAATCAGAAAGCATGTATCCCAAGAACGGAAGCTCTTGCACCGCAAACAAACATTTCTCCAGTTTAGCATATAACTTATTCTCCCGAAGGATCGTCAAAACCTGTCTCACATGATCCTGATGGGTCTTCAGATCAGGAGAATAAATTAAGATGTCATCTAGGTAAACTACTACGAACCTCCCCACCAAGTGATGAAAAATATCATTGACGAATCGCTGAAATACCGCTGGCGCATTCATCAACCCAAAAGGCATTACCAGGTTCTCAAAATGACCCTTGTGCGTATTTAAGGCCGTTTTCCACTCATCCCCCTCCTTGATCCTGATCAGATTGTATGCTCCTCTCAAATCCAACTTGGAGAACACATTGGCTCCAACAATCTGATCAAAAAGATCAGAGATCAAAGGCAGGGGATATGGATCCCGGACTGTAATACGGTTCAACTCCCGGAAGTCCAAACACGGTCTCAGTGATCCATCTTTCTTCTTCACGAAGAACAAACCTACTGCCACTGGAGACTTAGATGGTCTGATATGACCCTTTGCCAAACTCTTGGCGACATACTTTCGCATGACCTCTCTCTCGGGTTGAGAGAGGTTGTAAAGCCGAGACTTAGGCAACTTAGCCCCCGGAATGAGATTCACTGGACAATCATAGTCTCGATGAGGGGGCAATTCCTGAGCCCCACCCTCCGAAAAGACATCCGAAAAATCCGAGAGATACTGAGGCAAGGCCGTAATGGACACTTCAGAGATAGATGTGACAAGACAATTATCCGAACAAAACTTGCTCCAACCAATGATTTGTCTTGCTTGCCAGTCTATAATTGGGTTATGTCTAGACAACCATGGCAACCCCAACACTATTGGAGCTGACAAATCCTTCATGACAAAACAAGAAATAATCTCAGCATGTGAATCACCCACCCTTAAATGAATACCATGAACAATGTGAGTAAGGCTCCTTTGAGAAAGAGGGGAAGAATCAATTGCAAAAACAGGAATCTCGTTCTCTAACGTGCAAGTACTTAGTCCCAGGCCCTAAAGAAAAAGAAAGTCAATTAAATTTACCCCAGCACCACAATCAAGGAAAACATCAACAAACACATTTCTAGACTCTAGCGCCACCATAGCTGAAAGGAGAAAACGGGAACTGCAGGGAGCTTGCATACCCGTCTGCTCCACCACACCATTCATACAACCAAGTGTGAGGGGAGTTTTTTTTTCTTTTTCTCTTCCACCTGTGGTTTAACATAAGGACAAGAAAAAATAAAATGACCCTTCTTCCCACAATAGAAACATAGATTGTGCACTTTTCGAAAGTCTCTACTATCAGAATGGCCAAAAATCTGACCTAACTGCATGGGTTCCTCCCCTACCCCAGAGTAACAAGCAATATCACCCTGGGCAGCTGGTGAAACAAAACCGCACGCGGGAGGAATCCCCTGCACAGAGGGACCCTTACACCTCTCTCTGATACGTCTATCCAAACGTATAGCCAAAGACATTGCATTCTCCAAAGTATCTGGGTATTCATGAAAAGCCAGGGCATCTTTCAACCTTTCTGATAACCCCTGACAAAACTGACTACGTAACGCGGGGTCGTTCCACCTCGACTCAGTAGCCCACCTCCTAAACTCTGTGCAGTAAACCTCAGCAGTATGTTTACCCTGTAGTAAGTTACGTAATTTTGATTCTGCCATCGAAACTCGATCTGGGTCATCGTAAATCAATCCCAGGGCTTTAAAAAATTCCTCCACCGACCAGATGGGCCAGAGAACCGGGAGGCAGAGAAAAAGCCCAGGATTGCGCGTCCCCTTTAAGCAAAGACATGATGATACCCACCCTCTGATCTTCATTACCTGAAGAAAATGGGCACAATCTAAAGTACAACTTACATGACTCTTTGAAGCGGAAAAAATCATCAGTACCCCCTGCAAATTTCTCAGGAAGAGCGACTTTAGGCTCCCCAACAATTTGACTTGTACCTGCTGCCAGCACCCTCTGACACTGTGCGACCGAACTACGCAGATCCGCAAATTCTAGGTATAAACCCTGCATGCGGTCAACCAGTGCATCAATTGACGCCATCACAAAAGCGCTGAGCAATGGCCGTCACAGCATGGCGGATTATAATGTCACGGCGGACGTACACTTAGTACAAAAGATAACACCCCAACCAGGCTCTGGACAAGAGACAGGGGAAGGGTCACCTCCTAGCTTATCCCTGACCTCTTTCCCTGCACTGCTCAGCCCACAGCAGACCTTGAAGGTAGGTGTGCTAGTGTCCTCCAGCCTGGGCTGACAAAACCCTGAACTCCCTAAGATGGTGAAGTGGGGAGATAGTAGCAGTCTGCTCTCACAGAACCTGGATGGAATAGAAGACACAAACAACCGAACTAGAAATGACACTTATCTCTGAGAGCAGGAACTGACAGCCAACCTTCCCTCCAAGCTTCCCAGACCAGAATGAACAGTATAATCCGCTCAGGGCACTGGGCAGTGTGCTATTTAAACTAAAGACCCCACCCAGTGCACCTGATGAGAGGCGGATCCAGCACGGCTCCAAAGCAACCACTAAACTCGTGCTGCTTTCCTGGTTGACCTCCGCATATTGTCAGAGTGGGGCATGACAATTTGGATGTTGGTGCCTTGCGCGGTAGAGTAAAAAAAAAAAAGAAGGACCGATCAGTGGGATGGTTAAGTCGCCAGAGGTCATATAAAGAGTATCGTTGGATTAATTCACAAAAGTCCCTTACTAATCTCTGTTGTGTTGAGTGTAAGGACCTGCCCAGTAGAGCCAGCCTATCCATTGAATCAGAGAAAATGGTGTTGAAGTCCCCTCCTAGTAGCACCAGTTAATCGGGGACCCCGAAGACCTTATGGAACACTCTGCTAATGTATCTGTGATGTGTTTGGGGCATACAAATTGCAAAGCATGATTGACTGGCCTGCAAGTTTACCTCTCAAGATGATGTAGCGCCCCTGTGGGTCTAGTATTGAAGGAGGAATTTTCATCAAAGTGGGTTTCCTGAAGAAACACAATGTCCGCTTTGAGGGATTTCAACTACAAGAGCAAAAGTCTCCTCTTGGCGTTGGAGTTAAGTCCCTTGACAGTTAGGGTCACACACTGCACCGTGTTAAAGTGGGGGGGGAGTGAAGTGCAAGGAGAATACAGCTCACCAATGTCCACAGGAAATAAGTCTGTGTGTTCCTTGTCCGTTAGTCACAGTGTTTCACTCCTGATGGATTCTCAAGTTGAGGACAGAGTCCGTAGGGATTTTGATCGAGGGACGTGAGGTAGCTAGAAAAGGATATGGGAACAAAAAGGAAGGGATGACAAGACAAGACGAAGCTCAGAAAAAAGATATAACTAACAATAAATGACAATTCCCGGGGAATGGTTTCCCTGCTAGAGGCTGCTATCAGAGCCTCTTCCGGGGTAGCAGTGTCGAAGGTCAACTGACCGAGACTCCTTATGGAGCAGATACTGATTAACAAGAACTTCTAAGGTTAACCGGTGTTCAGAGGGGGCCTGCACCATAACAGTAGAAACCAAAATAACAGTATATACAGTAAGTAACTGGCTAAAACTAGCAAGAAGTGGTGACAGTTAGGAGCATAAGTGGGCGAGGTGACTGCAACCATAGGAAGGTAGTGTTTGAGCGGGCAGCTGAGGGGAGAAATGAAGACCATCACTCTCCACTTAAAGCAAAGGGATCAATCTGGTGGTCTAAGTCCCGGAGATGGTGGGTTTCGTGTGGACGGGGATGGGCCCACATTCAGACCCGCTCTTCTCTTCCTTGTCATCTGAGATGAAACACGGCGTGGTGGTGGCACAGGAGGTTCAATCTCCCAGTCAGTGAGGGCAGGTACATGAAGTCCCAGCATCTCGCAGAAGAGGTCTAAGAAGGAATGAAGGGTTGCTGTCTTTCCCTGCTGACGTGCTGACAAAGTGAACAGAAATCCCCAATGGTATGGTATTTGATGGTCTCGTAAAACTGTGAGGAGAAGCTGCAGGTGTCTCCTTTTTTGCAGGGTGATCCAGGAAAGGTCTGGGAAGAGCTGTACGGGGGTCCCATCAAATTCAAAGTTATGCAATGTCCGGGCCTTCGCCATTATAGACTCTTTGAGAGTGTAGTCATGTACACAGCAAATTATGTCCCTTGGACGGGATGAGGCGCTCTTTGGTTTAAGTGCCCTGTGGGCCCTGTTCAGCTTGATCTTGTGTGAGGGTGGCTCTCCCAAGATGATATTAAATATAGCCTCCAATGTGACAAAAATGTCTTAACCGCCCGTTGCCTCCGGAAGACCCCTGACTCTAATATTATTCCTGCGGCCCCTAGTATCCAGATCCTTCAAGTGCCAACCCATTTCCGCTGTTTGAGATGCCAACGATTCATGGAGAGTGGATATGTACTTTCTGGTGTCATCATGTGCATTTTCTAATGAGTCCACTCGATCGACAATATGCTTTATATCAGTGCGGACCACAGCAATCTCTGCCCTGCAAGCTCCCTTAACTTCAGATATAAGCATCTGAAAGTCCTCTTTTGTAGGGAATTGGCTGAGATAATTTGCCCAGGGTTGTGGAGGTTCAGGAGCAGAACGAGGAGATAAAGCAGCAAGTGGAGGAGGGCTTGGTGAGCTGGCCCAGGCATCAATGGGGATGGAGAGCTGCTGCGTGTAGTAGCCAGGGCAGATGAGCTTCCCACAGGTGGGGTAGACCAGGGGTCCCCAGTTAAAGCCAAAGGTGGACTCTGTGAGAAGGATAGGGGAGGTATGTTCTGCAGGGTGCAGACTGGTACAGTACCTGCATGTCCCGATCCCTGCAAAGCACAGTCCTCTAATGCCACCATGTCAGCCCCTGCCCTCCTAGATGTGGCGGGTAGAAAGTCCTGCGCTGTAGGGCAGAGCTCCTGTCCCAACCTCGGGGGTGCTGTTGACAGGATTATGTTTATGTATATTAAGATTATGTGGTTATTGTCTTTTATGACTTGTTTTTGCACTTTATTTCTATCTTTATATGAATCTAAAGAGGTTGTGCATTTGTTTACAGCTATAGTTAATTGGTACATTAAACTGTGCATATTTATGTGTGATTACAACAGTAAGTATTTAGTAAAGACTCCACAAGTTGGGGGGGAGGGGGGGGGGGCGCACTTGGGCAGCTCAGCCTCTGTTGGTGGTGGACCTTGTCCCAGCCCTGCTGAGCACTCACACATCCATCTTAGCTGGCGTCCGGCCCATTATTATATTTCTTAAGCTATGCTCCCTCGTCGTCAAATCTTTTTTTGCTGTCTGCACGGAGGTCCTATCCATCAAATGGCAGCTGATGTTGGGTCATGTGTCTGGGCAAATCACTCTGCCTCCCCTATACATATACACTGCACCTGCCGTCTGCACTTGCACTCTTTGCATTTTACTGTAGTATGTTAGAATGGAGGAGAGTGAGTGATGTGTCTGGTCACATGGACCCACTTATGGACAAAGTTTATTTGCGGACAGCACCAAAGATTTGCTTCATCCAGACCACCTTGATGACATCTGCTGACAAATGTAGCTTTTACTGTTGAGACATCTTTGGCCGCTCACTTCTTGTCATGCTCTAGTGTGGGAGGGAAACCCCATACCGAACATAGGAGGGAAAGGGGAAAGGAAATAAGGCCTGAAAACTAGGGAAGGAAGATGGACACCTCCTAGTGAAAACCCTAATCAAAGCCCTGACTGACTATCAGTATGAACAGACCCCAGAGGTAGGTGAGTTTATACACAGGAATACCTAAAGTCCTATGTAACCCTTAAGGACCCTGGTACTAATGACAGGAATGAGACATCCTGTTCCTCCAAAAGGAAGGATGATCATGAGTCGCCCTAAGGCCTAATAAAAACAACAAGGAAATGCAACACACAGAAAAGCCAAAATACAAAGGGAAAGGAAACACTTAACTTCCAAGAAGCTATGGCAGCACCAGGAACTCAGCCGAGAACCAAACACCAGCTATCCACAGGTTTAACTGAAGCTATAAACCGCACAGCATTGTGGGAGAAACAACTATAAATAGGGAAAGTTAAATGAACACAATAGCCATACCTGGAGGATATGGGCGTGGCCAGTACTAGAAACAACACAGATGCCCATTGATCCACAAGGTAAACATGTCAAATCAAACCACGTGTTGCCAGTCTCAAAGATCTCCTGCCACTCACTGCCGCGGGGACGTCTGTATGTCTCGGTACGTCCGTGGCACTTCTGTAGCCATAGTCTTTATAGTAACACAAATAAATTCAGACCCCAGACCAGAAATATACCCTACGTTACAGTGACCTTTAGTGCTCTACAAGAATTCTACGGTAAGGGCTCATTCGGATGTCCGTATGCTGTCCTCAAAAATGCGGATCAGTTTTTTGCGGATTAGATGCTGTCCCATTCACTTCTATGGGGCCCTTTTCTTCCATTGCATGGCTCAGCAAAATATTAAACATGTCCTATACTTGTCAGTGAAAATCAGGACATGGCCCTATTGAACTCTATGGATCAGCAAAAAAACGGAATGCAATCCGTTTTTTTTTGTGGACATCCTGAACTGTCCGCAAAAAAACGGATCCGCATTTTTGCGGACAGCATACGGCCGTCTGAATGAGCCCTAAGGGTCATTTTCTGACAAAGTAAGTAGGTTCTACTGTACAGTTTAGACTGCTTTTTCCCTTGTGGTTTAATTAAAACCATTAATGCTTTCATCAGATTCATCCATGTGACAGTCTGCTGCTGATGTAAGCAGCCGAATGTTATTCATACCAGGATGGACGGGTCAACCACAGCTATAAAAGACAGCTGAATTCCCTGTATTGTGTAATGCCATTAATTTTCACTTTTCAGGTGAAGTTTTTGCCAAATAAGACATGTTCTAATTCCAAGAAGGTCCCTGGACTACTCCTCCTTGCAGCCCTCTTACTCAAGACTGTTCCCCATGCCTTCCTCTCTTCTGCTGACTACTCCCCATGCCTCTCCTTTGCACAGACTTCTCCCCATTACCCCTTCTTTCTCACAGAATGCTCTCTTTGCCACCCCCTACTAGTAAATAATGTGTTCACTATATTGTAGAGGTTATTATAATTACAGGGTATCAGTTTGGTAGTATTTAATAGTAATGACTGTATGTTACAAAAATGCATTAATTGTAATGGTTTTTCCTTTTTTTTATAGCATTAAAAAATTTAACTTTAAAATAACATTTATTTCATGGGTGTGTACTGGGAACTGAACCCCAGACCTTTTATTTTTAGCAGGCAGCAACCTTACCCACTACTGTATAGAAATACTCTGATGGTTATTTGTTTATTTTGGTAAGTTGCTTTATTTTAACATGCACAATAATTAGGTTTTCCTGGAGCTGTAACCTTTATTTATTTCGGCACTAAATAAATTATTGTGTTATTATAAATGACACCTTTTGAACAGCTCACTCTAAGGGTCCATTCACACGTCCATGCGGACCCATTCATTCTCTATAGGGCAGGTCCGCATTCGCATTTCCAGAGGGCGCCCCTGATCATCCGGTCCGCGGCTCCGGAAAAAAATGGAACATGTCCTATTCTTGTCCGCAATTGCGGACAAGAATTTGCAGTTCTATGGGGGTGCTGACCGGGTGTATTGCGGATCCGCAATACACTACGGATGTGTGAATAGACCCTTAGAGAGCAGCTTTAAAGAGGCAGGGCACGGTGGATAACACTGTTAAGGGAGCGGAGTGCTGTGGAGGTGACAGTTCAGGTGGCAGGTTAGGGTGGCCAAAAGGCGGACTTAAAAACCGCGCCCTCAGGCCCCGCTAAGCCATGCCCCAATCCGGTTAGGCCATGCCCCTCCTACTCTGCAGCCAACAGGGATTGAAAAAATGAAGGTAAAAATCAACTTCTGTCAGCTGCAGGGGTTGGAGGGAGGGTGACTTTCTTCATGCAGCTCAAGCTCAGACAGTACAGTGCTGCTGTCTGAGAGTGAGCTGTTCAAAAGGACATCCCTGCGTGAGATATTCCCAAAAAATGCATTAGCCAATTGAAGCCTGGTCACATGACCCTTATCAACCAATAGAAGCCCAGAGGCCCTTAGTCTCCACGTACACACAGTTTTACACCAGGTTTCCATAACAACCTAGCCATTTTTATTCACTGCTGTAGGTCAGCTTTAAAGGGGCAGGGCGCTGTGGATGACACTGTTAAGAGAGAGGAGTGCTGTGGAAGTCACAGTTCCGGGGCAGGTAGGGTGGCCATTCAGGCAACCCTCAAAAGACAGACTAAAAAACCCCACCCCCAGGTCCCACTAAGCCACGCCCCCTCCCACTCCGCAGCCGACAGAGGTCAGTGTTAAGGGGCGGGGTGCTGTAGAGGTCACTGTTGAGGGGTGGGGTGTTGTGGAGGTCCCATTTTAATGGAACAAAGCTCTGTAGAGGTCACTGTTAAGGGGGCAGGATGCTGTCTCGGTCACTGTTTAAGGGCCTGGCTGCTGTGGAGCTTACAGCGGAATGCTGTGGAGATCACTGTTAAAGGGGCAGGCACTGTGGAGGTCTCTGTTAAGGGGACAGGTCACAGAGGTCACAGTTAAGGGGACTGTCCGTTATGGAGGTCAGTGTTAAGGGGCGGGGTGCTGTAGAGGTCACTGTTAAGGGGGCGGGGTGCTGCGGAGGTCAAATTTTAAGAGAACAAAGCTCTGTAGAGGTCACTGTTAAGGGGGTGGCTTATTGTAGAAATCACTATTAACAAGACTGGGTACTGTGGAGGTCAGGTCACTAATAAAGGGGCGGCTGCTGTGAAGGTCACTGTTAAAGGGGAGGGCACTGTGGATGTTACTATTAAGGGGGCAGGATGCTGTGGAGGTCACTGTTATAGGGGCAGGGTACTGTAGATGTCACTGTTATAGTGGATACTGTCGATATCTTTTAATGACATACACAAACATTAAATGGAATAGATGAAATATACACCTGCAAAGCCGGGTCCTTCTGCTAGTATATATTTAATACATCTTCAAAATTCTCATCCTCTCCTATTGCACTGGACACGGGCAGACAGGAGCTTGCACACAGTGTACCTGGCATGGCTGTGTTAGCCGGATGATGGGTTTCACACAGTCGTGCTTACAGTAAATAATAAAGCCTACAGTTAGTAATTTCTCATATCCTGTGAGCACATAGAAAGCATCCTCAGTGCAGGTTACCTTATTCTCAGTCAGAGGACTATACTTTGTGTAATCTTTAACAGCCTCTTGCTCTGCTAAATCCCACTCATCCAAAAATGATATGGTCAACCTTTCATTTGAATGGCCAACATATACAATAATGCTGCATTTCTTGCAAATGCCATCAGAAATTTCAGGGCCCCGTCAGGGCAAACCATGCAGGCCCTCCCCCCTGGACTCCTCATATTCATAGCCAAAAGAGTCATAACTTTTTTGCATAAGGTCATTGTGCCATACACATCAGAAAGATTTTAATTTCTATCAACTTTTATTATGGGTTAAATAAAATTTGCATTCTGTTTCCCGATCACCAAAAATAATGTGTTCAGTTTATTGTAGAGGTTATTATAATTACAGGGTATCAGTTTGGTAATATTTAATAGTAATGACTGTATGTTACAAAAATGCATTAATTGTAATGTTTTTTTTTATAACATTAAAAAATTTAACTTTAAAATAACATTTATTTCATGGGTGTGTACTGGGAACTGAACCCCAGACCTTTTATTTTTAGCAGGCAGCAACCTTACCCACTACTGTATACAAAAAACTCTGATGGTTATTTGTTTATTTTGGTAAGTTGCTTTATTTTAACATGCACAATAATTAGGTTTTCCTGGAGCTGTAACCTTTATTTATTTCGGCACTAAATAAATTATTGTGTTGTTATAAATGACATTATATATTTTTTTATTTTATAAAATTACATCATATCATAACAGTACATTTATACAATTACAACCCAACCAATCCCCTAACCATCCATCCCCCGGAAGGGAGAGAGAGAGAGAGGAAAAAAAATACAAAAAAAATATAAAAATAAATAAATAAATAAAAACAAGATTCCTCATAACTCAAGGTATTTCTTCTTAGGCCTTATTATCATGGAATTAGACATATTCTCCTGTTTTTACACTTGCCTAAATAGTTTGAACCATGCTTGATAAGATTGTCCTTTCAACGACATCCACTTCCTAGCAATTTATTTATTGAATATTATGCAGGTCTATAATGTAATTGGTAGGTGTTCTGCCTGCCATACAGAAGGTCTGAGGTTCAAAACCCACCAGAAACCTGTGAAGTTGTTTCTATAATAAAAGTCTATGTACTGGGGCGGGACATATGAAGCAAGAGACAGAACGTGATTATTATTCATTGGTTCATTAATATTCATTGCACTGAAGTGAATGTTAATGAGGCTGCCGATATCAGAGACCCAAAGTGGCTTGGACCAGGCCCCTAACTTCAGTACCACCCATACTTCCCTGATGGCCACCCTAAATGTGGCAGAATTGCATTATCAGACAAAGTCCATAAACAGAGGTAGCGCTGTATCTGGTATTAAAGATAAAGCATTTTTTAAAATTCAGGACAACTCTTTCAGCATAGCGGTCTAATTCTATCCTACAGACTCCAGTCTATCCCACTATCATATTACAAATGCCCAGGGCTTTTTGTTTGTACTACGAGTCTCACTAAGAAATACTCATATATAACCAATAACCACTAGCATAGAAAGTAAAGCAGTACCACATTAAACAATTGTGCAAAGTGGCATAACAAGACCAATACAGACCAGGAGTCAGGAAGGGACACCAACCCCGACACGCGTTTCGCCTCGCTTCCTCTTGGGGGCGTATCCCTCCACTCAAAACACCCTGCTAAATATACCCAAACTAATAGGGCTCAAACCTAATAATAGCGCCTCAGATAATAATCACCTGTGATACTAACTGGTCACACCACATCCATACTCAAAAAAATAGTTTCCCAAGTCTCGCAGGATTACCCGCGGTCACATATGCAAACTCGTCACGCCGCATCCATACTCCCAAAGATGGCCACCAAATTCTCGCTGTATTTTCCACCGTCACGTGTACGACCTTGTCACGTGACATCACATCTAATAGAAGTCATCCTAGCGATGGGTGCGTTCCATCAATATATTATAGGTGGCGGATCCAGAAGGAGAAATGCGGGCAATGATGACCATGATTGGTCATTTCAACAAGCGGTCCGATATCGGCATGAGCGCCATTTTGGTTGAGGGCGACCATGCCCACAACCCCAGTAGGGAAGATATACCCAACAAAATGTGCCATATTGAATAAAAAATGATGACAGGAGAAACAGAATCCAAAAATAAGGGAATAACACCACTTAGTCCTATCAGACAATATCGTACCACCAGTCCAAATACTTGTTACCAGATATCTAAAAAAGGCCCTACTATAATATTAATGCAATCAGTGACATTAAAAATATCTGCTTCTTTTAAAACACTCACCTAAATAATTATTAGGAACACCTGTTCTATTTCTCATTAATGCGATTATCTAGTCAACCAATCACATGGCAGTTGCTTCAATGCATGTAGGGTTGTGGTCCTGGTCAAGACAATCTCCTGAACTCCAAACTGAATGTCAGAATGGGAAAGAAAGGTGGGCTACAACAGCAGAAGACCCCACCGGGTACCACTCATCTCCACTACAAATAGGAAAAAGAGGCTACAATTTGCACAAGCTCACCAAAATTGGACTGTTGAAGACTGGAAAAATGTTGCCTGGTCTGATGAGTCTCGATTTCTGTTGAGACATTCAAATGGTAGAGTCCGAATTTGGCGTAAACAGAATGAGAGCATGTATCCATCATGCCTTGTTACCACTGTGCAGGCTGGTGGTGGTGGTGTAATGGTGTGGGGGATGTTTTCTGGGCACACTTTAGGCCCCTTAGTGCCAATTGGCCATCGTTTAAATGCCACAGGCTACCTGAGCATTGTTTCTGACCATGTCCATCCCTTCATGACCACCATGTGCCCAACCTCTGATGGCTACTTCCAGCAGGATAATGCACCATGTCACAAAGCTCGAATCATTTCAAATTGGTTTCTTGAATATGACAATGAGTTCACTGTACTAAATAGGCCCCACAGTCACCAGATCTCAACCCAATAGAGCAGGGGTACTCAACTAGTTTTATTAAAGGTCCACATACCTGGGTCTGCAGTCAGGTGAAGGTCCGAGCTCAACGCCAACAGTAAAGATGCCATGCGATCATGTGATCCATGCGCGTGGGGCGCTCTGACGTTATAGTGGAGCGCCCCGGGAAAGTCCCAGAATTGGTAATGGCCACATTAGTGCCCCAGTAAGAATAATGCCCCCAGTAAGAATAATGTCCCCATTAGTGCCCCCAGTAAGAATAATGTCCCCATTAGTGCCCCCAGTAAGAGTAATGCCCCCATTAGTGCCCCCCTTCTCTGCTTTTGCAAAAAAATAAAAAATTATAATAATTAGCATTCACCTGGCTGCGGTGAACATTCGCTGCTGACTACAAGCTCAGGACCGGTGCTCCAACTGATGACGTCTTGTAGGTCCTGTCCTGAGCTTCTAGTCAGCAGGGAGTGTTCTCCACAGCGTGAGCAAATGGAGGTGGAGGTACCGTATTTTTATTTTATTTTTTACTAGCACAAGTAGCGGTGGAGGTAAATGCTGTACTAATGGGCGTTCCATGATGGAAGCGCTCATTAGTAAGGGTACTTTCACACTTGCAGCAGGACGGATCCGACAGGCTGCTCACCCCGTCAGATCCATCTTGCCACTACTTTGCTGTACCGCTGCTCTGTGCCCATCGACTATAATGGGGATGGGGCAGAGCTACGGCGCAGCTCGGTGAGAGGCCGCCAGACTAAAAGTACTACATGTCCGACTTTTTCGTCTGGCGGCCTCACACCGTGCACTGCCATGCTGCGCCGTAGCTCCACTCCCCCATAGTCAATGGGGAGTGGCAGTCCGGCGAAATAGCGGCAGGACGGATCCGACAGGGTGAACAGCCTGACGGATCCGTCCTGCCGCAAGTGTGAAAGTACCCTAACAGTCCTTACAGGAAAATTCTGGCACCGGCAAGGGAACTAAAATACCAGCTTTGCTGGTGAACTACTGGCCGGGTGGCAACCCAAGCCACAGAACAGACATATGATAGTTTTGTTCCGCATCCAATTCCTATTATTGGGGGATTGGATGCGGCCCCTTAATTACAATGGGGCCACAAGAGATGCAGACAGCACACTGCATCTTTTTCCGCTCCATTGAAACTAAGGGGTCCGCATCCAATGCCCCAATGATGGGAATTGGATGCGGAACAAAACTATCATGGTTTGATGGGGCTTTATCACTTTATTTAATCAGGTTACCTAAAGAAGATGGCCCAGGAGAGATGGGAGCACGACACTGACTGGAGTCCTTTCCTGCAGTCAGTGACATGTTCCAGCCTCTCTGTAACACTCTCCACGCCCCCCTTCCTTCCCAAATGTGACATTTATTTCGTTGGTGGCAGCGGTGATGTCCCTCCCCTCTCCATCAGCACGTAAGTGTCCTTTGGAGCTTGAAGCTCCCTTACTGACAGTAGTACAATGAACCAAGTGAAGTGAAATGTGAATGCACAGGGAAAACTATGTGCTGCATTGATAACACAGTATTACAGTAACACAGTCACAGTCCCTTAATCTTATCACTGCTGCAACAAAAGCAGCCTCAGCCTCAGTGTAACCTGTTCTACACTCTGACTCACGGCTCTTTTAACTCAATGAATCGAATGAGTCACAAACTAAGTCGGATCTTCAGATTCTTTTAACTTGTGACTCATTCGATTCATTTCTATTCTTAGACTCCCTGCACTTGTGTGACTCAGACGACTCAGAGCTGCTATTAGCCGAGGTGATACCAAAAATAGCTAAACAGTTAAAATTTAATTTATGACACATAGATTCATAATTAAGAATACATTAAAAGATCTATGAACTATTAAAATAAACAATCAACAATAGGTGTCGGACCATGGTAGGGACACCCCAGAGCAGAGCACAGTCGCAACTAAAGAGTATTCCACACTAGAGGAATGGGGCAAAACTGTTTCTCTCGTTAAGTCCAAAGATCTTCTTCCAATTCCCTCCTCTCGGGGGAAATGATCACCCGATCAATGCCCCTAAAACGCAAGAGAGATCCATCAGAGTTATATTTTTCTTTAAAGTGCCTTGCCACTGTCTGCAGGTGTGTCGGGTACTCCTCCTCCTTAGCGGATTCGATTGATAGAATGTGTTCTCTAATCCTCCTCCTAAACTGTCTCGATGTCAAGCCAACATAGATGAGGTTACATAGGCAGATTGCCCAATAAATTACCCCAATTGTGGTGCATGTAATTGGGTGTGTGATAGTATATTGCCTATCATGTGCGGAATAAAAAAAAATTGTAGCCCTATCCATGGTGGCACAAGCTACACATTCACCACACTCCTTACTGCCCCAGGGGATTCCCTTGGTTCCAAAGAGGCCCGGTTCATTACGTACATAGTGAGTCGGAACCAAGTGATCACGGAGATTCCTGGCTCTCCAATACGTAATCGTCGGGTACGGAGGTATAATCTGTTGTAACTGAGGGTCAACCCTTATATATAAATCAGTTCCAATTTGTCCTTGTGAATCCACCCGGAAGACCACATCCAAGAATTCCATGTCCGTCCGACCCACCTTAAAGGTAAGTTTTATGTTTTTATCATTCTTGTTGAGTTCTTGTATGAATTGTCCCAACTCCTTCTTGGTCCCCTGCCAGATGATCAGAATGTCAATGTAGCGTTCCCAATATTGGTCCCTACTTGCCATCGGCAGGGGATCTGTTTGGAAGATCTCCCTCTCCTACATCCCCAGGAACAAATTTTCATATGAGGGCGCACAAGACTCCCCCATCACAGTTGCCTGGAGTTGTAGGAAGAAGGACCCCCCAAACAAGAAAAAGTTGTGGGTGAGGACATAATCCAACAAAGATAGAATGAAATTACATTTCTTCTTAGCCATACTAGTGGTGTTTAAAAAGAATTCTGCCGCCTCAAGACCATCCTGATGTCTAATGGATGTGTAGAATGACTTCACATCGCATGTTGCGATAATCATATCTGGTTCCAAATGGATGTCCTCCACCTTCTTCTGTGTGTCCATTGTGTCTTTTAAATGTATGAGGGTAATCCTTCCTCCAATGGTGGACTTGGTAAACCCACCAGGGAGACCAATTGTATCAGGAGTGGATGGCCTGAATGACCCTATTTGCAAGTATGTAGAGTTTTTCCTACATCCATTGGTGGAAGGATTACCCTCATATTTAAAAGACACAATGGTGGTATTCCCTTATTTTTGGATTCTGTTTCTCCTTTCATCGGTTTTAATTCAATATGGCACATTTTGTTAGGTATATCTTCCCTTGGGGTTGTGGGCATGGTCGCCCTAACACCAAAATGGCGTTCATGCCGATATCAGACCATTTGTTGAAATGACCAATCGTGATCATCATTGCCCGCATTTCTCCTTCCGTGATGTATGGTGTGGCTCGCCACTGGATCCACCCCCTATAACATATTGATGGAACGCACCGATCGCTAGGATGACTTCTATTAGAGGGCCGGCGATGTGATGTCATGTGACGAGGTTGTACACGTGACTGAATTAGTTGGCCATCTTTGGGAGCATGGATGCGGCGTGACAAGTTTGCACATGTGACCGCGGGTAATCCCGCGAGACTCGGGCGACCATTTTTTGGAGTATGGATGTGGTGTAACCAGTTAGTATCACAGGTGATTATTATCTAAGGCGCTATTATTAGGTTTGAGCCCTATTAGTTTAGGTATATATAGCAGAGTGTTTTGAGTGGAGGGATACGACCCCAAGAGGAAGCGAGGTGAGGGTTGGTGTCCCTTCCTGACTCCTGGTCTGTATTGGTCTTGTTATGCTACTTTGCACAATTGTTTAATGTGGTACTGCTTTACTTTCTATGCTAGTGGTTATTGGTATTTATTTCTTAGTGAGACTCGTAGTACAAGCCAATAGCCCTGGGCATTTGTAATATGATACTGGGATAACTTTTGTTGCATCGGCATATTGTACTATTGTCCCTGCCTGCCCTGTGAGACGTCTGAGAAGATCAGATAGACTTGCAGCACTTGAGTCTATCTGTCAGGTCTTTCTGTTTTTCCTTGCTGTCTGTTGTTGTGGGCAGGATTTCACCTCTCCACAGGTTCTGCTCATTTGCTGTTTAGTGGCTCTATTTTAGCCCGCCTCTCACTGCAGACCTTGCGGTTGTTATTTCCTTCTGGAGTTCTAAGATGTTGTTAGAGGTTCTCCTACTTCTTACTCATCTCATGCTAAGTCCTCCTGTTTCTACTTTGTTTGTGTGTTGTGTCTAGGTCTCAGGGAGAGGCTGGTCCCTTCATGGTGGAAGGTCCCGGCAGTCTCATCCCCGCTCCCTAATTTAGGGTTTGTGTCAGTTTCAGCAGGTCTTAGGTTCCGGTGTATGAGTTCTTCCACCATTAGGATTTGCTCATACTGTCAGCAGTCAGGGAGAGGCTCAGGGATAACTAGGAGGTTACCTTCCTCCCCCCCCCCCTCACTAGCGTTGGGGCCTAGTCTGTGTTACTGTTGTAGTTTGTTTATTTGGTGTTCTTCCTTTCCCCACCTACCGTGACAACTATGTGCAATCCGCATATACCTTACACCTGTCTTGCACAGTAATGATGTATGGATTTTGCACAGGCTTTCAAGACTTTGTAATGCTAACAGTAGTAGTTCAGGGGGGGGGGGGGATTCATTCTTGTCACAGCATTATCCTGTATTGCTGCTATTATGGGTATTTTGTTATATATCATGTATTTATCTTTTTTTAAAATAATAAATAATTAATTTAAAGTATATGTGTGTGTTTAGGTTTTTGGGGTGAGCCATTGTACATTGCCACACATATTGGGTTATTGGTGTTTTAATAATGTTGGTTGTTATAGTCCTATGTATGTGGTGTCCTCTTGTATAGTCTTATGTATGTAGTGTCCTCTTGTACAATCCTATGTATGTGACATCCTCTTGTACAGTCCTATGTATGTGGCGTCCTCTTGCATAGTCCTATTTATGTCGCTTCCGCTTGTATAGTCCTATGTATGTGACGTCCTCTTGTATAGTCTTATGTATGTGGCGTCCTCTCTTATAGTCTTATGTATGTGGTGTCCTCTTGTATAGTGTTATGTATGTGGCGTCCTCTTGTACAGTCCTATGTATGTGGCGTCCTCTTGTACAGTCCTATGTATGTGGCGTCCTCTTGTACAGTCCTATGTATGTGGCGTCCTCTTGTATAGTCTTATGTATGTGGCATCCTCTTGTACAATCCTATTTATGTAGTGTCCTCTTGTACAATCCTATGTATGTGGTGTCCTCTTGTACAGTCCTATGTATGTGGCTTCCTCTTGTACAGTCCTATGTATGTGGCTTCCTCTTGTACAGTCCTATGTACGTGGCGTCCTCTTGTACAGTCCTATGTATGTGGTGTCCTCTTGTACAGTCCTATGTATGTGGCGTCCTCTTGTATAGTCCTATGTATGTGGCGTCCTCTTGTATAGTCCTATGTATGTGGTGTCCTCTCGTATAGTCCTATGTATGTGGCGTCCGTGGATGTCAGTTGCAATTCTGGATAATACTGGAAGCACTCCTCATCAAAGCTCACGCTCCATACAGAGCACACAGTGATGTCATTTCAGCTGCAGAATCTCCAAAGGATCAAACTTAATCCAACATGTTTGGGAAAATGTTTTTCCTTCCTCAGGGATAAGGATACTTGTTCTTATCCTAATTATGTAGGCATCTCCAGAATTAAATTGGCGTGGTTATGCAAATACTAATGTACTACATCCCACCCCCTATACACGGACATCATTTGACTTAAAGCGACTAAATAACCATTGTTGTTCCCTCCCCTCCAGTATATATCACTATGACGCCAGAGGACCAGGTTCAACCATAGCCTACCGGATGGGATGATGGTAAGGTCTTCTCATCTGCCAACATACAGGTTAGCAAAACCTGGTGCGAACCTGGTCCCCATAGCGGTCCCCCATGTCTGTAGGAAAAAATTTCCTCATATAAAAAAATGTTTTTATGTAAAATGAATTAAATGCATTCAATAAAATCTATTTGTCTAAGAGGGTAATTACCTGATCATTGAAGAACTCTACTGATTCACAACCTTTTCTGTTTTCAATCACAGTATATATCGACTTCCCAATGTGTCTATAATCTAGTTGGGTTGCCATTTTACATATATGCTTAGTATCATGAAGGAATGCTGGTAGTGTTTGTATACATGGCTGTAAATGTACCTAAATGCATTTGGATACGTTGCTGGTTAAATAATTGATACCAGTCACAATAGGTCTACTTGGAGGGTCTGTGGAGGATTTATTTATCTTAGGGATATGACAGAATAGGGCAATCGATGGATAGGACTTGGCAATAAATGATGCTTCATTCTTAGTAACAATATTTTTACTTCTCTCTTTCTTTATTAAACTGTCTAGTTCTTTCTGAAAACAATCTGTTGGATCACTATTCAGTTTTCTATACATTTGGGTGTCACCCAATAATTTCATCACTTTCTTGTGATACTGTATCGCAGTGATATACACACTAACATAGTAACATAGTACATAAGGCCGAAAAAAGACATTTGTCCATCCAGTGCGGCTTGTCATCCTGCAAGTTGATCCAGAGGAAGGCAAAAAAAAACTGTGAGATAGAAGCCAATTTTCCCTACTTTAGGGGAATAAAAATTCCGGCCGGACTCCAATCAGGCAATCAGACTAACTCCCTGGATCAACGACCCCTCTCTAGTAGCTATAGCCTGTAATATTATTACACTCCAGAAATACATCCAGGCCCCTCTTGAATTCCTTTATTGTACTCACCATCACCACCTCCTCAGGCAGAGAGTTCCATAGTCTCACTGCTCTTACCGTAAAGAATCCTCTTCTATGTTTGTGTACAAACCTTCTTTCCTCCAGACGCAGAGGATGTCCCCTCGTCACAGTCACAGTCCTGGGGATAAATAGATGATGGGAGAGATCTCTGTACTGACCCCTGATATATTTATACATAGCAATTAGATCTGCCCTCAGTCGTCTTTTTTCCAAAGTGAATAACCCTGATTTTGATAATCTTTCAGGGTACTGTAGTTGCCCGATTCCAGTCATTACTTTAGTTGCCCTCCTCTGGACCCTCTCCAGCTCTGCTATGTCTGCCTTGTTTACAGGAGCCCAGAACTGTACACAGTACTCCACGTGTGGTCTGACTAGTGATTTGTAAAGTGGTAGGACTATGTTCTTATCACGGGCATCTATCCCCTTTTTGATGCAACCCATTATTTTATTGGCCTTGGCAGCAGTTGCCTGACACTGGTTGTTGCAGCTTAGTTTGCTGTTTATTAAAACACACTGGAAGGGAAAGAACAAAAATGTTTATTTAGTCGCTTTAAGGTAAATGATGTCCACGTATGAGGGGGGATGTAGTACACTAGTATTTGCATAACCACGCCCATTTGATTCTGGAGATGCCTATATAATTAGGAGGAGAACAAGGATCTTTATCCCCGAGAAAGAAAAAATGTGACCATTTTCGGAATGTGTTGGATTAAGTTTAATCCTTTGGAGATTCTGCAGCTCAAGTAACATCACCGTGTGCTCTGTATGGAGCGCAAGCTTTGAGAAGAAGTGTGTTTACGGCTTCAGGATGGAACCAGAACAAGCTTCACTTCTTTAGGACACAGATCCCTTGATAAAGGTCGCCATCCGACCGAAAAGTTGGGACTTTTCATGACCTTCAAAGTCTTTTTTTTTTAGCTCTGGATAAAATGCATGTACAAAATGATTTGAATATGTACATTATGAATCAAAGCATCAATTAGGAATTCTGGTGTGCAATAGATTTCCTTATATACATGGATTGACTATTTTCCTCTATGAGCACCCACCATTGAGGGTGTGCAGATCTCATCTTTTTTACCATTGGTTAAGGCATCTAACTCCTCCCTGCTGCTCTGCTTCATCAGATTGGCTGCTGGGCATAAGCAGAAGCCCACCACAAGCTTACCAATGAGTGACCTCAGCAGTAACTTGTTCCCAAGTGGCATGTCACTACTAGGTTGTGTACTGCTTGGGGCAAATCACCGCTGGGGCCAGTCATTGGCTGCAGTGGCATTTGTGACCACATGCATCCGGAAGTTTACAAGATGGGGACTGGAAGTGCAACGGGCCGCCTCCCCCCAGGGCCCTTTATATCATGTCCCAGGTGCAGTAGGAATGCCGAGTGGTGTAGTGCGGCCTAAATGTCTCTCTATGTGTGTCACGGTGTTCCTACCTGGATACTGCTGGACCCCAGGCTTTGGCTCCGAAGCAAATTATAAGAAGAATAATTGAGGGATTAGAAAGAATAACTTGAGTCCAGACCTTGAGATGAAGTTCAATGGCAGCTTTACTTTGCATAAACGTTCTCCAAAACAGTTTACAGGCTTTGTCTTGGTTCCAGCAGGCTTTAGCAATAAACTGGCAGGCAAACTCCACTTTGCTATAACTGCTTCTCTCTGGCTCTGCTGTACTGACAGGCTGGCTGTATAACTCAGCTTCTTTCATATGCTGCACTTCACTTTGTAGTCCGACTCTAGGTTATGCCAGAGAACTTTCCTCCTGGCTCCTGAGGCTTTAAACGTTGTCCTCCATGGCCAGCAGAGCTTAAGGTGCTCTGGCTGGCGTGGGCATGTACAGCAGAGACGTGCCCCTGCACACCTTTCCCTTAGCAGGGGGTAAGCTAGACTGACTAGAACTTTTGCCCCACCCTTCCTGCAGGAAGTAGGACTCGCCCACCTCTCTCCAGAGGGAGGTTAGAATGGAATGGAAGGTTCCATTTCACTTAAATATAGCTCTGCCGTGTTTGCTGCCACCTGCTGGTGAACCAGGCACATTACATATGAACATAACAGTTGCATAACAAAATAGGAATGCACATTGTGGAGGACCTGGAAATAAATGTATAAGATGACATGAGGTTAGACCAATAAAGACAGTAGCAGGGTGCAGAAGTGGTAGCACCGCTTTGGGGGTGTTACAGAAGACCGCTAAAAGGAGGCAAAGAGCTGAAATAGAACAGTGGGAAGAAGATGTGTATGGGTTCTTCAACAGGTACACAATGTTAATAATGGTGCATAGTGTCTCTTAAATTTTCAAAATGATTTATTACAACATGTTCAAAAAAACTTAAAAATATGAGGTAATCTTTAAAAACAAAGTCATTGCTGCAATACTTTACATATTTGCAAACTAAAGGGCTTTGCTTAATATTCTTCTAGACATGGGGGTTTGCAATGCAATGTCATTATGCAATTTCCGAGCTGTATTTAGAGTTTTCTGCAAGAATTTTAATTCTCAACAACCAATCCAGGAACCTGATTTCAAAACAATGACCATAACTTCTTTTTTGGGGTCCTGTTTGTAAGCCTTTGGTCCTCAAAAGAAGTAAAGAGAGAAATTACAAAGGTGCTAATAAGCCTCAAAATGTCCATATGTAATGGACATACAATGCATTTGGATAGTCTTCAGACATTTTCACTTTTTTTTACATTTTGTTTTGCTGTGGCCTTCTGCTAAAACAAATCCAAGCTGAGATGATCAGACAAGATAAAGAAATTGTGGGGTTCAAGTTTGGTGAGCACGAGGAAAAAATTGCTTTATATGCGAATGATATGTTTGTCGGTTCACACAGATTACTTATGAAGATTCAGATATTTGAACAGTACGGTAAACATGCTGGCCTCAATATAAACTGGTCTAAATCAGCCTGCGTCCCGATTGATCTGTTGAACAATTTTATACCAGGTGCACTGGAAATTAAGAAGTCTAATGAACTCGTTAAATATTTGGGTATTCAAATAACCCAAAATCCCAAGGACTGTGTTCATTTGAATGTGGTTCCTAAGATACAGGAAATTAGGAAGAAAATAGATATATGGAAAAGACTATGCGTCTCGATGGCAGGTCGTATCTCCCTGGTGAAAATGTGTTTACGAACTTCCCTAAACTACATTATGGGGAATTCACCGGTAATATTTCCCCCAAAAATATTTTAAATAATAGCTAGTCTTTTAATGGACTTAATATGGCAAGGGAAGAAACCAAGGATAAAAGCACAATTATTGTGTATTCATGAGAGGGAGGGAGGACTATCAGTCCCAGACTTGGAACTCTACTTTATCTCTGGTCATATAAAAAATATGATAACAGTAACACGTTATCATATGATTGGAGTAACACGCAAAGATATAAGTCTATGATGGCAGGGATAAATGTTAGGCTAGATAATTGTACTATTTTTTAGTTAATAGAAGCGGGTGTCTTGGTACAACAGGGAGGTAGAAAGATACCATAATTTGAGCTGATGGATAGGGTTTGGAAGTAAGTAAGAGTATTGTGGACCCGGGTTGAACTCCATGCTGACACCATACTGTGGGGAAACACCACCCTTATAGAACTAAAAGCAATCAAACAGAAAATTTGGTGGCAACATGGCGTTTACAAACTAGGCCAGGTATGGAGACAGGGGGATATAATACCATATGAAGATCTTAAAAAGGAGTATGGACTGGGTAACGTAGAACTGAGTTTTTTTTTATTTACAACTAAGACAAGCACTGCGATCGTTGGTAGGAAAAGGTACACAAATTGCTACCCTCCCGCAGCCGCTAGTGAATATCTCTAAACTAGCAGTAGAGGGGAAATTAGTTTCTAAAATGTATGAATGTTTGTTACACCAAAAGGCCTCATGCACACGACCGTTTTTTTTTAAGGTCCGCAAAAACGTGGTCCGTAGGTCCATGATCCGTGACCGTTTTTTCGTCCGTGGGTCTTCCTTGATTTTTGGAGGATCCACGGACATGAAAAATGAAAAAAAAGTCAAGTTTGCTATTGAAATGATAGGAAAAAACGGACACGGATCACAGACGCGGATGACAATCTTGTGTGCATCCGTGTTTTTTCACGGACCCATTGACTTGAATGGGTCCGTGAACCGTTGGCCGTGAAAAAAATAGGACAGGTCATATTTTTTTCACGGCCAGGAAAAACGGATCACGGATGTGGCTGCCAAACGGTGCATTTTCCAATTTTTCCACGGACCAATTGAAAGTCAATGGGTCCGCGAAAAAAAACGGAAGACGGCACAACGGCCACGGATGCACACAACGGTCGTGTGCATGAGGCCAAAGACTAAGAAAAGAGCCGTTAATAGCTTAATGTATAAATGGCAAAATGTTATTAACCCCAGTGTGAAGCGTTTTGGGAGTTGGCGATACAGGAAAAAAATTGGATTTCAAAGAATTTCTCTCATAGGATTACCCAATTTAATATACTGAACCGACTTTACTACTCCCCTAAGATACTAATGAAGTGCTATAAACTCAAAGTTTTTAGTTGTTTAAAATGCGGGGAGGTAGGAGCAGACGATGTCCATATACTCTGGAAATGTATAAAGACCCAGGAGTTCTGGGGAAAGGTAAATGATACAATAGAGCAATACCATCGGTTTAAAATCCCCAGGCAATTTGAGATAAGTATATTGGGAGTGATGGATAAAATAGATACCCCCAACATCGAGAAATAGCATCTAAACTTATTTTCCAAGCTAGCAAATGTATTATTGGGCACTGGGGAGGTAGTGCTGTTCCCACGGTTAGGGAATGGGAAAGGCTTACTAGAGCTGCACTCACTAGAGAGGAATTTCACCTGGCAAATATTAAGAAAAAACACAGATTCGCTGGTCTATGGCAGAAATGGCAAATATAATAAAATCCTTAGGAGATGATGAGTAGTGTGAATTGGGGTGGTGGGGGTGGAGAGGTGGCATTGTTTTTTTTTTTTTAGGGAGCAGCAAACAAACAAGGGAGGAGGGGTTGGTATATAGATTGTTATGGAAATAAAAGATTGTTATAACTTTTTTGTATGATGTTAAAAAATAATAAAGATTTATATATATAAAAAAAAAAAAAAAAAAGGTTGTGTACTGCTTGGGGCACATCACCGCTGGGGCCAGTCATTGGCTGCAGTGGCATTTGTGACCACATGCATCTGGAAGTTTACAAGATGAGGACTGGAAGTGCCTCCCCCCTAGGGCCCTTTATATCATGTGCCAGGTGCAGTAGGAATGCCGAGTGGTGTAGTGCGGCCTAAATATCTCTTTAGTTGTGTCACGGTGCTCCTACCTGGATACTGCTGGACCTCAGGCTTTGGCTCTGAAGCAAATAATAGGAAGAATAATTGAGGGATTAGAAAGAATAACTTGAGTCCAGACCTTGAGATGAAGTTCAATGGCAGCTTTACTTTGCATAAACGTTCTCCAAAACAGTTTACAGGCTTTGTCTTGGTTCCAGCAGGCTTTAGCATCAAACTGGCAGGCAAACTCCACTTTGCTATATCTGTTTCTCTCTGGCTCTGCTGTACTGACAGGCTGGCTGTATAACTCAGCTTCTTTCATATGCTGCACTTCACTTTGTAGTCCGACTCTAGGTTATGCCAGAGAACTTTCCTCCTGGCTCCTGAGGCTTTAAACTTTGGCCTCCATGGCCAGTAGAGCTTAAGGTGCTCTGGCTGGCGTGGGCATGTACAGCAGAGACGTGCCCCTGCACACCTTTCCCTTAGCAGGGGGTAAGCTAGACTGACTAGAACTTTTGCCCCACCCTTCCTGCAGGAAGTAGGACTCGCCCACCTCTCTCCAGCGGGGGGTTAGAATGGAATGGAAGGTTCCATTCCATCTAAATATAGCTCTGCAGTGTTTGCTGCCACCTGCTGGTGAACCAGGCACATTACATGTGAACATAACAGTTGCATAACAAAATAGGAATGCACATTGTGGAGGACCTGGAAATAAATGTATAAGATGACATGAGGTTAGACCAATAAAGACAGTAGCAGGGTGCAGAAGTGGTAACACCACTCTGGGGGTGTTACAGAAGACCGCTGAAAGGAGGCAAAGAGCTGAAATAGAACAGTGGGAAGAAGATGTGTATGGGTTCTTCAACAGGTACACAATGTTAATAATGGTGCACAGTGTCTCTTTAATTTTCAAAATGATTTATTACATGTTCAAAAACATTAAAAAAAATATGAGACAATCTTTAAAAACAAAGTAATTGCTGCAATATTTTACATATTTGCAAACTTAAAATTCTTCTAGACATGGGGGTTTGCAATGCAATGTCATTACGCAATTTCCGAGCTGTATTTAGAGTTTTCTGCAAGAATTTTAATTCTCAACAACCAATCCAGGAACCTGATTTCAAAACAATGACCATAACTTCTTTTTTGGGGTCCTGTTTGTAAGCCTTTGGTCCTCAAAAGAAGTAAAGATAGAAATGACAAAGGTGCTAATAAGCCTCAAAATGTCCGAATGTAATTGAACATACAATGCATTTGGATAGTCTTCAGACATTTTCACTTTTTTTACATTTTGTTCTGCTGTGGCCTTCTGCTAAAACAAATTCAAGTTTTTCCTCATCATTCTGCACTCAGTGCCGATAATGACAAAGTGAAAACAGAATGTTCAAAATCTTTACTAATTTATTAAAAAAGGAAAAACTAATCTTGCATTGGCATTAGTATTCAGACCCTTTACACTGGACTAAGTGTACTTTCACACTAGCGTTAAAGTTTTAAAGCATGCTACGGTTTTATCTCCGGCGAAAAAAACTGAAGACTTGGCTGAATGCCGGATCCGGCATTTTTTCCCATAAGAATGTATTAGTGCCGGATCCAGCATTCAAAATACCGGAATGCCGGATCCGTCCTTCCGGCCTGCGCATGCGCAGACCGGTAAAAATGTGAAAAAATATACAAGACGGATACGTCTGTCTGCATGACAAGCGGAGAGACGGATCCGTCCTTGCAATGCATTTGTGAGACGGATCCGTCTCACAAATGCTTTCAGTCAGCGGCAGATCGGCGGATCCGGCGGGCAGTTCCGACGACGGAACTGCCCGCCGGATCACACTGCCTCAAGTGTGAAAGTACCCTAAGTTGAAGAGTCTTTGGCAGTGATTATAGCCTCCAGTCTTCTTGGGTGTGCACACCTGGAGTTGGGGATTTTCAGCCATTCTTCCCTGCAGATCCTCTCAAGCTCAGTCAGGTTGGATAAGGGCCGTCGGTGGACAGACATTTTCAGGTCTCTCTGTTGGTTTGGGGTCAAGCTATTCCTTTGTGTCTTGGCTGTGTGCTTATAGTCATTGTCTTGTCGGAAGGTGAGCCTTCAGCCCATTCTGAGCTCCAGGGGACTCTGAATCAGGATTTAATTAAAAAAAAATTCTGTACTTTGCTACATTCAGTTTTTTCTCAACTCTGACCAGTCTCCCTGTCAAATTAACTGAAAAACACCCCCACAGCAAAATGCTGCCACCACCATGCTTCACTGTGGAGATGATACTGGCAGTGGCTTGTGTTCTCCAGACCTAACACTTAGCTGAGGCCAAAAATTTTAATCTTAGTTTTATCAGACCAAAGAATCTTGTTTTCCACAGTCTGAAAGTCCTTTATGTGCTTTTTTGCAAACTTTCCCATGTCTTTTGAGGAGAAGCTTCTTTCTGGCTACTCTGCAATAAAGCTCAGAATTTTGGAATGCTGCAGTGATGTTTGACCCTCTGTAAGTTTCTTCCATCTGCAGAGAATCTTTAGAGCTCAGCCAAAGTAAAATATTGGGTTCTTGGTCACCTCTCTTACCAAGGATTCCTCCCCGATTACTTAAGTTCTAGGAAGAGTTATGGTTGTTCCAAATGTCTTCTATTTAAAAATAATGCAGGCATAGTGAAGAATCAGAGAGGGAAATCATGGATAGGGGCGATCAGGGATAGTAGAGATGAAATAATTAGCTCACCCGAAGGAATCAAAAAGGTCTTTGTGGATTATTTTGAGGATCTCTATAAGTCCAGGGCACAATATACCAAAAAAGAACTGGATCATTATTTAGACCAGATTGCTCTTTCCAAGATATCTAAAGCCCAAAAGGAATATTTGGATAAAGAAATATCTACTTTAGAAATAGAAGAAGTTTTGGGTCAGGTGAAACCAGCAAAATCACCAGGGTGCGATGGACTCCCCTTTGAAATATATAAGAATTTTTCGCAGGTACTAATACCAGAATTAAGAGCGACACTTTGTGAGGCCCAAAAAATACAGTATTTTTCGCCCTATAAGACGCACCGGCAGATAAGACGCACCTAGGTTTTTGGGGAGGAAAATAAGAAAAAAATTTTTTTAACCAAAAGGTGTGCTGTGTGTTTGGTGGGTTTGGAACTAATGGTGGTCTGTGGATGGCACTATTACTGGGGATCTGTGGATGATGGACACTGTTATGGGGGGGATCTGTGGATGACGGACACTGTTATGGGGGATCTGTGGATGACAGACACTGTTATGGGGGGATCTGTGGATGACGGACACTGTTATGGGGGGATCTGTGGATGACGGACACTGTTATGGGGGGATCTGTGGATGACGGACACTGTTATGGGGGGATCTGTGGATGACGGACACTGTTATGGGGATCTGTGGATGACGGACACTGTTATAGGGGGGATCTGTGGATGACGGACACTGTTATAGGGGGGATCTGTGGATGACGGACACTGTTATGGGGGTATCTGTGGATGACGGACAGTGTTATGGGGGGGATCTGTGGATGACTGACACTGTTATGGGGGGATCTGTGGCTTGCACTGTTATGGGGGGATCTGTGGCTTGCACTGTTACAGGGGGGGGGATCTGTGGCTGACACTGTTACAGGGGGGATCTGTGGATGGCACTGTTACAGGGGGGATCTGTGGATGGCACTGTTATGGGCTGGGGGGGATCTGTGGGTGGCACTGTTATATATGTGCCATCCACAGACCCCCCAGCCCATAACAGTGCCATGCACAGACCCCCCCAGCCCATAACAGTGCCATTCACAGATCCCCCCCCCCTGTAACAGTGCCATCCACAGATCGCAATCCGACCCTGAATTGACATTGGTAATTTTTTACCAAATGTGTATTTTGGCTCCAAGTTCTTTTATTAGAGGGAGTCTCTAATAAAAGAACTTGGAACCAAAATACACATTTGGTAAAAAATTACCAATGTCAATTCAGGGTCGGGTGAATTTAATAAAAATGATCTTTCTTCCAAAAATATTATACGTTCTACAAAATGCCCCAATATGGTTGCCAAAGAAAACTTTTAGGTTATTAGATAGTTTAATGGGGGGTTTTATTTGGAAAGGTGATATCCCCAGGTTAAGGAGAGAAGTCCTTCAGCTCCGAGTAAGAGAAGGTGGATTAGCAGTTCCGAATTGTTTTTTTAAATTATTTAATAACTCAATATAGCCAGATAAAAGGAAGTTTAAAAGGATTAGCGGGGAGGGAAGAATTAATAAAAATGAGGTGGATTGGCGACACTTAGAGGTGTTGGAATCAGGAACACTGGGGAAAAATAGCACAGGAAATAGGATAATGAATTTAATGGAATATATATGGGTGGAAGTGAAAAAAACACTGGAGATTAAAGGGTACTTGAAGTACACACCTATTTGGAAAAATATGAATTTATGTTTCAATGGTATTTATTAAAGTTTTCACAATAATAAGGTACACAGTATAATGTGCATAAAATAAAGGACGTGGTGTCCAGTCAAATAGACATTCCAGTCACATAATATAAAGAACAGAAAGACATACAAAAATAAAAAAATAAGAGAAATATCATAAGGTCATGGGTAACAGCCATACCGCTCCAGAGCACATGGGTAAATTATCAGGTGGCGATCATTAAATAGAAGGCCTGAATTCACATCCACTTCTTAGGGTACAATACATCTTAAATGCTACTATCAGAGTTCATGGTAGAGGGAAAGATCAGCAAAAAATATGAATTTAAAGGAAGTGCAAAAGATTAGGCCTTATATAGACTGGGATAAAAAGGGAGTAAAATACTCAGCTCAAATATTTGAGGGAGACAAACTGAAGGACTTTGCTACCTTGGCAATGGAGTTCGGGATCCCCCAAAAGGATAGCTATAAATATTTCCAGCTTAAAAATGCCGTTAAGATACCAGTTAATTTAAATAAATATAGAAAAGAAGAATCAAACAGAATATATAAATTTATTAACGGTGGAGAAAAAAAGTGGAATTACGGCAAAAAGATATGGGATATTGATGGAGGCAAAAAAAGAACGAATTATAATACTAGCTAGAGGAAAGTGGGAAACAGAGCTCTCATCTTTCACGGAAGAAAAATGGAACGATGCCCTCAGAAGTTATATCAAGGTGTCGGAAAGGGCCTCACATAAAATCTCCCAGTTTTTTATAGTCCATAGGTTACACCGATCTCCCTGGGCGTTAAAAAAAATGGGGGTCAGAAATTCGGATAAGTGTCCAAAATGCAGGGGGGAGAAGGCGGATCTTATACATTGTTTTTGGAGATGTCCTAAACTGTTAAGGTATTGGAAAGAGATTGTAGAGATTACATCAGTATATTTGGGTATTCAAGTGATGGAAGACCCTCTAGTTTGCATTCTGGGGGCCACTGCACATCTCAAACTAAACAAAGCAACACAATCGGTGTTGAGCAAAGTATTATTTCAGGCTAGACTGCTTATATTGCGGAAGTGGGTAAATAAAGACCCCCCTACAGTGGGACAGTGACAGGAAGCAGTTCTCAATCTGATTAAACTGGAACGGGCGCCCGAAAGATACGACGATAAGGTCGAAAAAACTGATAAGATATGGAAGAAATGGTTGAACCAGGGCTGAGGTGTTTAGGCGTTTTTTTTTTTTTTTTTTTTTCTCCCTCCCTCTCTCCAAAAGGGTGGGGGTGGGGGGGGGGGGGTGTATTCAGGGTAAAATGTTATTATAAGGCTGTTTACTGTAATACGGACCTTTTGGATGGTCTGATGTTGTATATGTTTTTTGTATGACTGATAATAAAAGAATTAATAAAAAATAAAAAAAATAAAAAATAATGGTGGCTACAGTGCCTTCACACAATCCTGTCTCTGAACTCTACAGGCAATTCTTTCCTCCTCATGGCTTTGGTTTTGCTCTGATAGTCAGCCACGAGACCTTCTATAGACATGGCTGTGTCTTTCCAAATCATGTTCAATCAACTGAATTTATCACAAGTGGACTGCAATTGTAGTGTCCCACTAGGTAGGAGTGGGCACTACACAAGGGTCAATTGGGTAACGTGTTACTTCTGCTCACAAGGGACAGTGATATTGTATTTATCCATGCATTGTAATGTATTTTCTGTGTGTTCTTACATGTATGGTTTCCCTGTTATATGCTTTTCAGACCTAGTTGGGTGTAATTAGACATTCCAGACACTAGAGGGAGATAGGGAGCCCCTAGTATAAATGTCCAGGCCCAGACAGGGAGGGGTTAGGTCATAGTCAGGAGTCTGTGGAGACAGAAGTGAGAAGGCACCAGCCCAGGATATGCTGAGGGCCTCCTCCTGACATGCAGCTAGATAGTCCTGGTTCCTAGCTGCACCAGGAGGCTAGAAGGAGTACAGCCTGCTTGGAGAACGTGTGTATTCCAGGGGACTAGAGGAGTCACCTAGTCAGCCTGAAGCTCCTGAGGCTAAGGATAGCTCAGTTGAGATACCCCAGTAGTAGGAGAGCACCTCCTGGGAGAAACCTGCAGTCACCTTTCCAATCCAGCAGTGAAGACAGCTAGGAAAAGAAGGTATTGCAACCTCAAGCAAGTGCCAATACTGGAGGAAGGAATTTATATACCAAGGATTTAAGCCAGCACTTAGGCATCCGGGCCTTGGGATCCAGCCAGCTAGAATAGCTGTGGGGATAGAGCAGCATTGTACTACAAAGCATTAACTGTATACCCTCCAAGTATCTTGCAAGATTGAAACCTGCTGTGAAGTAAACCTGCTGTGCATTTGGTACTGTAAAGGACTGCATTATTCACTACTGCAATTGATTGTAAAAAGTTGGACTGTTTCACCAAGTAAAGCAACGTTTGGTTTACCAACAGTGTACTCTATTAATCCTCCTGCAAACCAGTGTGCCACCGTTACAGGCACTGGCGTCACGATTCTTAAAGGGACCTTACCTAAGGCACTCAAAACACCTGCAACATCCAGGGCACCTCACATACCATCAGGCCTGGTCCCTATCTACAGAGTGTGCCCCAGAGGAACTAGTGTCTGCCTCTCCTTCACTGTTGCATGCCTGCCCAGGGTTCTCCTCAGAAAAGTGAGTAACCCTCGATTGCCCATACCGTGACCTCACTGTCGCTAATACCCTGCAGGTCTGGCGTGCTGCACAATCAAGGGGTAGGATCATCTCAAAGATGATCAAGAGAAATGGGAGGCCCCCCAGTGCCAAATTTCAAGTGTCATAGCAAAGGGTCTGAATACTTATCTCCAGGCAAAATTTTAGTCTTTCCTTTTTAATAAATTTGCAAACATTTCTAAAATTCTGCTTTTATTTTTGTATCAAGGCACACTGTGTGCAGATTGAGGGGGAGGGGGCTTGATTTTTATTTATTTTAGGACAAGGCCTAAATATAACAAAATGTGAAAAAAATGAAAGGGTCTGTTGAATTTCTGAATGCACTGTACATACCTTATGGGAATAACAGGGTTATGAACAGAAAAAAAACTATGTGGATAAAAAAAATGTACAGAGGGCAATAAATACTGTATTTTTCTCCCTCTAACATTCATTTTTCCCCAAAAACGTGTGTGTGTGTGGGGGGGAATGTCTCTGCGTCTTATGGGGTGAATACTAATGAGTACTTCCATTTTAGAAGCGCACATTAGTACCGGAGGACAGGGAAGCGGTGAAGTCTCTGTACTCACTGCTTCCTGGTCCTCGGCTGTCAGCTGTGCTGTGGCTGCACACAGGGTGAGGGCGCTCTGTGACCTCACGCTGAGCACGTCAGATAACAGCACAGTCGACGGAGAAGGAAGAAGAAGCGCTGGGGAAGAGGAGCGGCGGCATCTGGAGCAGGAGAGGTACGTTTTTTTTATTTTATATGATATGAGGCTGCTGCGGGCTGATGAGAGGCTGCTGGGGCTAATATGAGGCTGCTGGGGGCTGATGAGAGGCTGCTAAGGACTGATGAGAGGCTGCTGGGGCTAATATGAGGCTGCTGGGGGCTGATGAGAGGCTTGCTAAGGACTGATGAGAGGCTGCTGGAGGCTGATCTGAGGTCTGAAGGAGGGTCTTATTTATTTTGGAGCTCTTGTCTGAGGTCTGAGCTGAGGTCTGATTGGGGGTCTGATCTGAGGTCTTATTACCATTGGGGGTCTGATTGGGGCTGTCAGCTGAGGTTCTTCAATTATATAAATTGTAAAAAAGGTTACACCTGAAAGTGTTGGCCCTTTAAATAGTGACGTGGGAGGAGTTGTAGAAACCAATGAAGAGAAACTGAATTCATTAAATATTTTTTTCCCCTTTGTATTTACTAAGGAAAATTAAATGTCAGAGGAAATGCAGAGTGTCAAAGTAAACTCCCCATTAAATGTGGCAAGTCTGACCGAGGAAGAAGTGCAATGGGGTCTTAATACAATTAAAATAGGCAAATCACCAGGACCAGATCACATACGACTCTGTATCCCAAGAGAATTAAGTAATTAAATAGACAGAACTTTATTTCTGATATTTAGGGACAGGGCCTGTTCCACAGGACGCAGAGCAAATGTGGTGCCAATTATTCCACAAAGGTTCAAAAACTGAGCCCCAGAACTGTAGTCCGGTAAGTCTAACATCTGTTGTTGATAAACTACTTGAAGGTTTTCTAATAGATGCCATTCTTGAGTATCTCAATGAAAAAAAGTATATAACACCATATCAACACGGCTTTATGATGTATCGGTCCTGTCAAACTAATCTATTCAGTTTCTATGAGGAAGTAAATTCTAGACTGGACTGGGGTGAGTTAATATATGTCATATATCTTGACTTCTGCAAAGCATTTGATACTATGCCACATAACAGGTTAGTATATAAACAGGGGAGCACCTAGCCTTTCTGCTGCCTAAGGCGAAAATTGAACCAGCCCCCCCCCCCCCTTCCCCCATACCAAATCCTCAACCTAACCCCTTCCCTCCTAAAATTACATATATCACTACAAAACATACAGGGTAATACAACGTCCCATACGCCCCATACCTCTTACATCCAGTGACGTCTCCTCTGATGTAGATGTTCTCTTTCCTCATCTTCTCCTTTCAGACCAGACCGTCATGAGGATTTTTCATTCATCTCTCATCTCTGCAGTTTGACAAAAAAAAAATCTTAGTTTACTACTTTGCCATCATCCTCCCATCTTCTGGACAAATCATCCTACCACCCCCAATACTGTGCCGCTGTGCTCCCAATACTATACTGCAGAAACAGATAAACCCCCTGATAATACTAGTACCACACAGATAGTGACCTTCAATAATTATTGGCACGCAATAATGTAAACACAATGTCCGCCAAATATAACTGTGCTAAGCTGATACTGTGCCAGGGTTCCCCCTACAGTAAGAGTGCTCCCCAAAGTCCCACCAATGGTAATAATTCTCTGCCAGAGCACACTTGGTGGAAATACTGCCCCTACAGTGCCCCCAACATGTCCCCATTGTGCTGCAGAAGTAATAATGCTCCCATTGTGCCCATACTAGTAATTATGTTCCCCACAGTCCCCCAGTAGTAATAAAGCCCACTAAAATGCCCCCAGTAGTAATAATTCTCCTCAGGCCTCATGCACACGACCGTTGTGTGCATCCGTGGCCGTTGTGCCGTTGTGGCATCCGTGTCCGTGATCCGTGGCCGTAGGTTGCTTTCATACAGACGGATCCGAAGATCCGTCTGCATAAAAGCTTTTTCAGAGGTGAGTTTTCACTTCGCGAAAACTCAGATCCGACAGTATATTCTAACACAGAGGCGTTCCCATGGTGATGGGGACGCTTCAGGTTAGAATATACTGAAAAACTGTGTACATGACTGCCCCCTGCTGCCTGGCAGGTGCTGCCAGGCAGCAGGGGGCAGACCCCCCCCCCCTGTTTTTAACTCATTTGTGGCCAGTGCGGCCGCCCCCCCCCCCCTCCCTCCCCTGTAGTTAACTTCTTGGTAGCCAGCCCCCCCTTCCTCCCCTGTAGTTAACTAATTGGTGTCCAGTGGGCCCCCCCTCCGTCCGCTATAGATAACTCATTGGTGTCCAGTGGGCCCCCCCTCCGTCCGCTATAGATAACTCATTGGTGTCCAGTGGGCCCCCCCTCCGTCCGCTATAGATAACTCATTGGTGGCCAGTGGGCCCTCTCCCCTCCCACCCCCTCCTAATTAAAATCGCCCCCCTATCATTGGTGGCAGTGGTGAGTACCGATCGGAGTCCCAGTGTAATCGCTGGGGCTCCGATCGGTAACCATGGCAACCGGGACGCTACTGCAGTCCCGGTTGCCATGGTAGCTTAGCAATTTGTAGAAGCTTTATACTTACCTGAAGAGCAGCGATGTCTGTGACCGGCCGGGAGCTCCTCCTACTGGTAAGTGACAGGTCTGTGCTATAAGCAATGCGCCGCACAGACCTTTCACTTACCAGTAGGAGGAGCTCCCGGCCGGTCACAGACATCGCAGCTCTTCAGGTAAGTATGAAGCTTCTACAAATTGCTAAGCTACCATGGCAACCGGGACTGCAGTAGCGTCCCGGTTGCCATGGTTACCGATCGGAGCCCCAGCGATTACACTGGGACTCCGATCGGTACTCACCACTGCCACCAATGGTAGGGGGGCGATTTTAATTAGGAGGGGGAGGGAGGGGAGAGGGCCCACTGGCCACCAACGAGTTATCTACAGCGGAGGGAGGGGGGGCCCACTGGACACCAATGAGTTATCTATAGCGGACGGAGGGGGGGCCCACTGGACACCAATGAGTTATCTATAGCGGACGGAGGGGGGCCCACTGGCCACCAACGAGTTAACTACAGGGGAGGGAGGGGGGGCCCACTGGACACCAACGAGTTTACTACAGGGGAGGGAGGGGGGGGGGCGGCCGCACAGGGGAGGGAGGGGGGGGGCGGCCGCACTGGCCACCAATGAGTTAAAAACAGGGGGGGGGGGGTCTGCCCCCTGCTGCCTGGCAGCACCTGCCAGGCAGCAGGGGGCAGTCATGTACACAGTTTTTCAGTATATTCTAACCTGAAGCGTCCCCATCACCATGGGAACGCCTCTGTGTTAGAATATACTGTCGGATCTGATTTTCACGATGTAGCTCATATCCGACAGTATATTCTAACATAGAGGCGTTCCCATGGTGATGGGGACGCTTCAAGTTAAAATATACCATCGGATTGGAGAAAACTCCAATCCGATGGTATAAAAGAACTCCAGACTTTACATTGAAAGTCAATGGGGACGGATCTGTTTGAAATGGCACCATATTGTGTCAACTTCAAACGGATCCGTCCTTATTGACTTGCATTGTAATTCAGGACGGATCCGTTTGGCTCCGCACGGCCAGGCGGACGCCAAAACGACTTTTTTTTCATGTCCGTGGATCCTCCAAAAATCAAGGAAGACCCACGGACGAAAAAACGGCCACGGATCACGGACCCACGGACCCCGTTTTTGCGTCGTGTGCATGAGGCCTCATAATGTGACAGTAGAAAATGCCCACAGTTAAGCTAATGTCCCCATAGTGCCCCCATAATGTGTGGCAGTATAAAATTCCCCTATATAATGCCCCCAAGTCAATACCCCCATAGTGCTCCTCTTTCCCCTTCCTCATAGTACCCCCCATAATGTACCAGTATAAAATGCCTCTATATAGTGACCCAGTAGATGCCCTCAGTGTCCACCATAATTTGCCAGTATAAAATACCCCTTCTTAGTGCCCCCAGTAGATGCCCCCATAGTGCTCCTCTTTCCCCATTCCTCATAGTACCCCCCATAATGTGCCCCAGTATACAAAGCCCCCGCATATAAAATACCCCTACTTTGTGCCCTCGGTAGATGCCCCCCAATAATATGCCAATAAGAAGTGCCCCTAGATGCACCATAGTGTTCCTCTCCCCCCTTCCCCATAGTGGCCCCAAGTGGTATAAAATACCACTTTTGTGCCCCCATAGTACCCCCCCCCAATAACATGCCAGTAAGAAGTGCCCCTAGATGCTCCCATAGTGCCCCCCATATAAAATACCACTTTTATGCCCCCATAGTGCCCCCCAATAATGTGCCAGTAAGGATTACATACTAAATGGTAAAACACTGGGTAACACTGACATGGAAAAGGACCTAGGAATTTTAGTGAACAGCAAACTAAGCAGTAGAAACCAATGTCAGGCAGGAATAGATGCCCATGATAAGAACATAGTCCTGCCACTTTACACATCACTAGTCAGACCACACATGGAGTATTGCATACAATTCTGGGCAATCTAATAACCATCTTTATCTATGTGAGTACAAAGATCTTACCCATGATCTACTTGTGACTGAGACAAGGGACATTTACTACATCTAGAAGAATGAAGGTTTCTACACCAACATAGAAGAGGATTCTTTAATGTAAAAGCAGTGAGACTATGGAACTCTCTGCCAGAAGTGGTGATGGTGAACTCACTAAAAGAGTCCAACAGCAGCTTGGATGTATTTCTGGAGTGTCTTTTTTCAACCTTACAAGCTGTCTTACTAGGTTACTATGAAATAAAATAAAATAAATGTAAAAAAAATTATAAAGCCTTGCTGTACTTGAGTCCCCTGTGTCATCACTACTGGCTCTGAAATCTCAAAAACTGTCAAACAATAGTGGGAGCTGGGTGGGGTTACTGGTGGAGCAGTGGTGCACTAAAAGATGGGGGCCATTCCATAGTGCACCAAAAATCTTATTTGCATAAAAATAAAAAACTCTCAAGAGCAGAGGACTGAATGTTTACAAGAGCCTCTTTAGCCATGCTATGCTTTGTTGTTGGTTAATGATTTTAGTAACTTATTAAACTTAGACGTCAAAGGGGTTTTCCACTTCCAAGTCAAGTGAATACACACTTACCTGCTATGGTACTGTTTTCTTTTTATAATCTTTGCATATCAGTTCCTTAAAAGTTTCAACATCTCTGCTTGTTGAAGAGAAATTTACATACAGAGACTAAAAAACACATCCTGATGGAGTTCACTTGATGGACAAGCCCAGGGCTAGCAGTGACATAGGCCAACAACTCTAGGCAGCCCCCGCATTTCTATCTCTGGTGCCAATAGCACATCTACACACTCCAACGGCCAGCGTTGTGGCGGGGTGCACCATCGCCAGATACCAATCCCTTCACCAGCATTAGATTCTGACAAAGTTATGCTGCTGCAGACAACCGTCTCTAAGGACAAGGCATGGTGGTGCTTCTGGGTACATCGGTGTGTCATCTCACCACCAACCCAAAAGGTGCAGAGCACAACGTAATATACTCACTACACCCATGGCATGTCATTCATGCCACATGCTCGAGGCAGTAACATTACAACACAGACTAATGCTGGGTTTACACGACCCAAAAGTCGGGCAGATTATGTCCTTTTGCAGTTGCTGCCTCAGCCACAGACCAACTAACTTCCTAAAGTCATCACTACTAGAACATTAACAAAGACTGGAAGGGACCACCAGAGCGGCAGTGAATTTATCAGGTGAATAATGGTTCTATTTTTCATTTTTAGCCTTTTTTTTCCCCAAATCTTGGAAAACCGCTTTAAAAAAAATTCTGCCTCTTTAAGAATTCTGGATCTAAACAGATTAAAACAGATCTGTGATTTCAGGTTACTTTGCAGAAAAAAAGCTGTCTTGTGTATTAACATGGTGGGAATTTGGGTATTATGTGACAGTAAGTAAGAGGAGGTCCTGCTCCCCTATGTGTCTGTAGCACACCTTCAGGGCAGCAGCATGGAGGACATTATATTGCAGTACTGAGCAGTAGTGATGTCCCGAATAGTTCACCGGCGAATAGTTCCCGGCGAATATAGCTTGTTCGCGTTCGCCGCTGCGGGCGAACATATGCGATGTTCAGTCCGCCCCCTATACATCATCATTGAGTAAACTTTAGATTCATTCGGAATCTGCTATCACAGAGAGAGGAGGGACAGTGCTGCTGCTGCTGCTGATTCAATAGGGAAAGCGTTAGCTAGGGCATTGTTCTGTGTCCACAGACTCATCTGCTGTAAGGACAGCATCCAGACAGCACCCCAAAAAGCCCTTTTCAGGGCTGGTACATCAGTGTGCTTTTTTTTTCTTTCATATATATATATATATATATTGCAGTTGCCTGGCTGCCCGTGTTCTGAGAGGCTGCAGGCTCAGTCACAGACAGTACTGTGTGCACAGTGCACACCATAAATACAGGGTGTGACAGAAAATACCTTTCAAAAAAAAAAAAAATCTATTTTAAATTTAACTGTGATCTAATCACATTTGCAAGCCCGGGCCGTGTGTGTCAGGCCCCCACACATACTGTATTGTGTCCACTGGCTAGTGGCTGATTCCGCCTGCACTCATACCGTTACAGGGTGTCATTCACTCAAATACCTTTCAGAAAAAAAAATATCTATTTTAAATTTAACTGTGATCTAATCACATTTGCAAGCCCGTGTGTGTCAGACCCCCACACATACTGTATTGTGGCCACCGGCTAGTGGCTGGCTAGGCCTGCACCCATACCGTTACAGGGTGTCATTCACTCAAATACCTTTCAGAAAAAAAAAAATCTATTTTAAATTTAACTGTGATCTAATCACATTTGCAAGCCCGTGTGTGTCAGGAACCCACACATACTGTATTGTGGCCACTGGCTAGTGGCTAGGCCTGCTCTCATACCGTTACAGGGTGTCATTCACCCAAATACTTTTCAGAAAAAAAAAATTCTATTTTAAATTTAACTGTGATCTAATCACATTTGCAAGCCCGTGTGTGTCAGGAACCCACACATACTGTACTGTGCCCACTGCCCACCACTTATATAGAGTGGGACAGTACCTTGCATGCATAGTAACACTTATCTAATAAAAAATGACAGGCAGAGGCAGGCCACGCCGCAGGGGCCGTCGTGTTCGTGGTGCTGTGATTTCCACTGGTCCTGGAATAATGCCCAGTGTTCAGAGGCCACGTACCCTGAACCCAAAAAATTCTGAGAAAATAGTTGACTGGCTTACACAGGACACCCAATCTTCAACAGCTTCCGCTAAGAACCTTGACGCACCATCCTCCTCCAGCTCAGCTTTGGTCACCACTCTCCCGCCCGCCGCCACCACCACCACTACCACCACAGCGACCACAGCCGCTTCACTTGATCCCTCAGAGGAGTTATTTACACATCAGTTGGATGAAATTAGTGATGCGCAACCATTATTGCCAGGGGATGTAGATAACAGGGATATGTCTCAGTCAGGCAGCATTACACACATGGACGTACAGTGTGATGATGATGATGATGTTGTACCCGCTGCTGCTTCCTTTGCTGAGGTGTCAGATACAAGTGAAGTGGTTGATGATGACGATGTGTCCGTGGATGCCACGTGGGTGCCTGCTCGAAGAGAAGAAGAAGAGGGGGAAAGTTCAGAAGGGGAGACAGAGAGAAGGAGGAGACGAGTTGGAAGCAGGGGGAGGTTGTCGCAAGGAGCTAGTGGCACAGTCAGACAGCATGTATCGGCACCCGGGGTCAGCCAGACAGCACGCCAATCAACGCATGCTGTTGCCACTACCAGAATGCCGTCATTGCAAAGCTCAGCAGTGTGGCATTTTTTTTGTGTGTCTGCCTCTGACAACAGCGATGCCATTTGCAACCTGTGCCAAAAGAAACTAAGTCGTGGGAAATCCAACACCCACCTAGGTACAACTGCTTTGCGAAGGCACATGATCGCACATCACAAACGCCTATGGGATCAACACATGATGACGAGTAGAAGCAGCACACAAGCTCAAAGCCACCATCCTCCTCCTGGTCCAGCATCTTCAGCCACGTCAACCACTGCTGTCCTCCTTGCCCCCTCTCAACCACCCGCCACGCCGCCTCTCACCTTCAGCAGTTCCATCTCATCTGCCCACAGTCAGGTGTCTGTAAAGAAAATGTTTGAGCGTAAGAAGCCAATGTCACAGAGTCACCCCCTTGCCCGGCATCTGACAGCTGGCTTGTCGGAACTCTTAGCCCGCCAGCTTTTACCATACCAGCTGGTGGAGTCTGAGGCCTTCAAAAAATTTGTCGCTATTGGGACACCACAGTGGAAGGTACCCGGACGAATTTTTTTTTCTAATAAGGCAATCCCAAACCTTTACTCGGTGATTGAAAAGGAAGTCATGGCATCTCTGGCATACAGTGTTGGGGCAAGGGTCCATCTGACCACTGATACCTGGTCTGCAAAGCACGGTCAGGGCAGGTATATCACCTACACTGCGCATTGGGTCAACCTGCTGATGGCTGCCAAGCATGGAATGCGTGCGTGGCTCTGCAGCGGAGTTGGTGACACTGCCACGACTTGCAGGCAGGCCTACTGCCACCTCCTCTACTCCTCCTACTCCATCCTCTTCCATGACCTCCTCGGCTGAGTCCTCTTCTGCTGCGGCGTCTGGCTGCACATCAACTGAACCCCCCCAGCTCCACAGGGGCTATTCCACATCCCGGATACGACAGTGTCACGCTGTCTTGGGGTTGACTTGCCTGAAAGCAGAGAGCCACACCGGACCAGCACTCCTGTCCGCCCTGAACGCACAGGTGGATCAGTGGCTGACCCCGCACCAACTGGAGATCGGCAAAGTGGTGTGTGACAATGGAAGCAATTTGTTGGCGGCGGCATTGAATTTGGGCAAGTTGTCACATGTGCCGTGCATGGCACATGTGTTGAATCTCATTGTACAACGCTTTGTGTCTAAGTACCCAGGCTTACAGGACGTCCTCAAGCAGGCCAGGAAGGTGTGTGGCCATTTCAGGCGTTCCTACACGGCCATGGCGCACTTTTCAGACATTCAGCGCCGAAACAACATGCCAGTGAGGCGCTTGATTTGCAACAGCCCGACACGTTGGAATTCAACACTCCTAATGTTCGACCGCCTGCTCCAACAAGAAAAAGGCGTCAACGAGTATTTGTATGACGGGGTGCTAGGACAGCCTCTGCGGAGCTGGGAATTTTTTTGCCACGTTACTGGACGCTCATGCGCAATGCCTGTAGGCTCATGAGTCCTTTTGAGGAGGTGACAAACCTAGTCAGTCGCACCGAAGGCACCATCAGCGACCTCATCCCATTTGTTTTCTTCCTGGAGCGTGCCCTGCGAAGAGTGCTGGATCAGGCTGTAGATGAGCGTGAAGAGGAAGAGTTGTGGTCACCATCACCACCAGAAACAGCCTTGTCATCATCGCTTGCCGGACCTGCGGCAACGCTGCAAGAGGAGTATGGGGAAGAGGAGTCAGAGGAGGAATGTGGCTTTGAGGAGGAGGAAGACCAACCACAGCAGGCATCCCAGGGTGCTCGTTGTTGTCACCTATCTGGGACCCGTGGTCTTGTACGTGGCTGCGGGGAAGAACAGACCGTCAATGACATCAGTGAGGAGGAGGAACGGGAAATGAGTAGCTCGGCATCCAACCTTGTGCAAATGGGGTCTTTCATGCTGTCATGTCTGTTGAGGGACCCTCGTATAAAAAGGATGAAGGAGAACGACCTGTACTGGGTGGCCACGCTACTAGACCCCCGGTATAAGCAGAAAGTGGCGGAAATGTTACCAAATTACCGGACGTCAGAAAGGATGCAGCAGTTCAAAACCAAACTAAAAAATATGCTTTACACAGCTTATAAGGGGGATGTCACAGCACAACGGGACTCTAACTGGGAAAAAGGTGAAAGTAATCCTCCTCCTACCACGACCACGGCGGCAAGGACAGGACACTTTACAGATGTGTTGTTGATGGAGGACATGCAGAGCTTTTTCAGTCCTACACATCGCCACAGCCATTCGGGATCCAGCCTTAGAGAACGACTCGACCGACAGGTGGCAGACTACCTCGCCTTAACTGCAGATATCGACACTCTGAGGAGCGATGAACCCCTTGACTACTGGGTGTGCAGGCTTGACCTGTGGCCTGAGCTATCCAAGTTTGCGATAGAACTTCTGGCCTGCCCCGCTTCAAGTGTCCTGTCAGAAAGGACCTTCAGTGCAGCAGGAGGCACTGTCACTGACAAAAGAAGTCGCCTCGGTCAAAAAAGTGTTGATTACCTCACCTTCATTAAGATGAATGAGGCATGGATCCCGAAGGGACTGACAGTGGGGGATACGTTTGACTAACAAAAGGCCTGATGACATGCCTTGGCCTCAAAATGGTCCCCACGCTGCTGTATTTAATGTCTGCATACCGGATGACTTTCGTGAATTCTCCGCCACCAACTAGGGTTCAAGCCGCAATGTTTTAGTCACCTTTCTGCCTTGAAAACATCAATTTTTCCGGCTGCTGCTACAACAGCGGCTGCAACAATAACATTGTTTTTCAGGCATGTATACATGCCTAATTTTTCTGGCCTCTGGTGCTGCACTGTGGCTGCAAAAACAAAACAAAAAAAAGGGACATAAAAGTGTCAATTCCCGTTTCGTGATCGTTACCTTGTTGTGGTGAAGGGGCTTGCGTATCACAATGAAGCGATCATCACCTCTATGAGTGTGTTGGCAATGTTGCCACATCCCAGATGATAAGGCCGTTGCTTCATTATGATCAGACCAAAAGCGATCGGGAAGGCTGGATGTTTTTTCATAGAAAAAACTTAAATTTTTGTATAAATTTTTTTAAGTTGTATGGGTGGGTTTTTAATACATAAAATAAAAAAATCATAATAAAGTCTCTTAATAGTTTATTAGAAATAATGCAGACAATTTAAAAAATCCCCAACAAATATTGAAGGCTGCTTGCAGCCTGTAATTGTGGGAGGAGCGCACTTACCCTATTTAAACCCCCTCCTACAAGCAGGAGGGCGCCCGTTTCTTGCCTGCTAATGCTTCTTGCTTCAGCAGCTTCAGCGCCTGACGTCACTTCTGGTCGCGTCTTCACCCTGCATCCCGTTCGTGCTGCCAGCCGCGTCGCCTCTTGTAAGTATTACCGCTCTGCGGCCTGGTCGGACGCGCCTGCCACCGGCACCTCGTGTTCCCTGTTTTCAGCCAGCCTGAAGCTCCGTGGGGTCCAGGATTAGCAGCGCAGCAGCTGCCCGTTAACCCCCGCACTGCCCGCCGCCGCGACTGATACCGGTGAGTGCACATCGCGAGGCCCCCCCCCCGCTCCAGGTACCGGTCCCTCCGGCGCATGCGCCGCGAATTGGGGCGGCGCGCCTCCCTGGGAGTGGGGGGGCGGGCCGGCGGGGACGGCTCACACAAGCTGCATTTCAGGACATGATTCATTCAGTCAGGGTGTTCCCACTTGTTAATGTTGCCAGCGGCACCATGGCATCCTCACCATCTTCCTGCCATGTTCCCAGTGCGGGGGTCCCGGGCGCCAGGACTAGCAGCGCAGCAGCCCTGCCTCCAGGGGGCTCCGTTCTCCTATAAACGAGTGGCCGGCTTTCCCTGGCTGTTGGCCTGCTGCCCGTTAACCCCCGCACTGCTGTTAAGAAAAAAAAAAAAAGGGGAAGCTTTGATTTAATGCCAGGCTGGGCGCCTTCCAACCATGCCAGTGCATTGTCCGATCTTCACCCCCTGGGTGATTGAGGGCAGCTGTTCCCTGAGGTCAGGGGTCTGGTACCTGGGCCTCGCGCCAGTGCGGCTGCCCTTAGGTCACCCAGGGGTCCCGCTTTCCCTGAATCGCTCAGGGTTACGTCATTCGTGGTACCGCCCAAGTACCACGGGTTCCCTATCTGCTCAGTCGTTATGTCGTCCCTGCAACCACCAGGTGTCATTTGTCCCCTGAATCGCTCAGGTGTAATGTCGTCCCCGTTTCGCTCAGGTACAACGTACTCCCTGAATCGCTCAGGTGCTAGTAATCCCGTATTCGCTCTATGAATGAGGTCCCCAAACCGCTCCATTGCAATGTTTTCCCTGTACCACCCAGGTAAAATGTCTTTCCTGAATCGCTCAAGTGTATGTCTTCCTGAATCGCTCAAGTATATGTCTTCCCTGAATCGCTCAGGTGCAATGTCTCCCTGAATCGCTCAGGTGTAATGTTGTCACGGAATGTGTACAGGTAACAAGGCAAAACAACATGCATAAATGACTCGCTGGATCCAACAGCTAAGGAACAAAAGGGAGACCCCTGTAGAAGACCTGGCACTTTCCCTGGCTGCTTAGCCTATGCATAGATCCGAATGGTGGAGGTATGCATATCCTCGTACCTTGACTATATAACCCCTGAGCACCCTACAATAGTGAGGGGACACGACCACCGGCTCCCTACACCAGACACGGAGGGAGTCAGGGTCACCTGGGATCCAGCAAACAGAAAATAACAGATAACAGTATAACACTTAACTTTGTAGAGGAGAGGAGAACCAGATGGGCATGCACACATACTCCAGGAAGAAATATAAGCCGCCCAGAAAAGCCTTCTGGGGAAGAATTTAAAGGGAAGCAATTAGTCCAACACATGACAGCTGAGAGAGGCTAAGGAGAGGAGGAGCTGAATACCACAACATAGAAACTCAAAGAGGAGGTTCTGAAAGGCCTCTGTCAGAGCTTCTCAGCTGTCTGGTTGTGACAGTACCCCTCCCTCTACGAGTGGACTCCGGACACTCAGAACCCACCTTCTCAGGATGGGACCTATGGAAAGCCCTGATGAGACGAGAGGCTTTAATGTCCGTCACTGGGACCCACATCCTCTCCTCAGGACCATACCCCTCCCAGTGAACAAGGTACTGAAGAGAACCGCGGACAAGACGAGAATCCACAATCCCAGAGACCTGAAATTCAAGATTCCCATCAACCATAATCGGAGGAGGAGGCAAAGGCGAGGGTACAATGGGTTGAACATAAGGTTTCAATAAGGACTTATGAAAAACATTATGGATCTTCCAAGTCTGAGGAAGATCAAGACGGTATGCAACAGGATTGATGACAGACAGGATTTTGTAAGGCCCAATAAACCTAGGACCCAACTTCCAGGAGGGAACCTTCAATTTGATATTCTTGGTAGACAACCACACCAGATCACCAACATTCAGGTCCGGACCAAGCACACGTCTCTTATCAGCCACACGCTTATATCTCTCACTCATGCTCTTTAGATTATCTTGAATCTTTTGCCAAATAGATGACAAAGACGAGGAGAATCTGTCCTCATCATGTAAACCAGAAGACCCCTCTCCCGAGAAAGTCCCAAACTGTGGATGAAACCCATATGCACCAAAAAATGGTGACTTATCAGAGGACTCCTGACGACGGTTATTTAAAGCAAACTCAGCAAGGGACAAAAAAGAACACCAATCCTCTTGATTCTCCTGCCACAAAACAACGCAGATATGTCTCCAGATTCTGATTGACGCGCTCTGTCTGACCATTCGACTGCGGGTGGAAAGCAGAAGAGAATGACAACCGAACCCCCAAGCGAGAACAGAAAGCCTTCCAGAATCTGGAAACAAACTGCGTGCCCCTATCAGAGACTATGTCCGAAGGAATACCGTGCAATTTGACAATGTGATCAACAAATGCCTGCGCCAGCGTCTTAGCATTGGGCAAACCAGGAAAAGGGATGAAATGCACCATTTTGCTAAAACGGTCCACCACCACCAGAATCACAGTCTTCCCCGAGGAACGAGGCAGGTCCGTTATGAAGTCCATGGACAGATGTGTCCAAGGACGGGAAGGAATGGGTAAGGGAAGAAGAGGACCTGATGGCCGTGAATGAGGGACTTTGGCACGAGCGCAAGTCTCGCAGGCTGCCACAAAACCCTCAACCGACTTACGAAGCGCAGGCCACCAGAATCTCTGAGCGATGAGATCCAGTGTGGCTCTTACCCCCGGGTGCCCAGCAAGGACCGTATCGTGGTGTTCTTTAAAAATCTTGTGTCTTAAAGCGAGAGGCACAAACAACCTCCCAGGAGGACAAAGATCAGGAGCCTCTGACTGGGCTGCCTGCACCTCTGCCTCCAATTCAGGAAAAAGAGCAGAGACCACCACACCTTCAGCCAAAATGGGACCCGGGTCTTCAAAATTCCCGCCTCCCGGAAAACAACGTGACAGGGCATCTGCCTTCACATTCTTAACTCCAGGGCGGAACGTGACAACAAAATTAAACCTAGAAAAGAACAACGACCATCTGGCCTGTCTCGGGTTCAGACGCTTGGCTGACTCCAAGTAGGCCAGATTTTTATGGTCAGTAAATACGGTAATAGGGTGTCTGGCTCCCTCTAGCCAATGGCGCCATTCCTCAAAAGCCAACTTGATGGCCAACAATTCCCTATCTCCCACATCGTAATTTCTCTCTGCGGAGGAGAGTTTTCTTGAGAAAAAGGCACACGGTCGCCAATTGGCAGGAGAGGAACCCTGAGACAAGACCGCCCCCACACCCACCTCAGAAGCATCAACCTCAACTATGAAGGGTAACGAAACATCAGGTTGCACCAAGATGGGAGCGGAAGCAAAACTCTCCTTGATATCAGAAAAAGCCTTACGCGCCTCTACTGACCAAGAAGAAAAATCTACCCCCTTTCTGGTCATATCAGTGAGTGGTTTAACAATAGAAGAATAATTCAAAATGAACTTCCTGTAATAATTGGCAAAGCCCAAAAAACGCATCAGCGCCTTTTGATTCTCAGGAAGCTCCCACTCAAGCACAGCGCGGACCTTCTCGGGGTCCATGCGAAAACCAGAAGCGGAGAGAAGAAACCCCAGAAATTGAATTTCTGGAACCGCAAACACACATTTTTCCAGTTTCGCATATAATTTATTCTCCCGCAGAATGAGCAAGACCTGACGTAAATGTTCCTTATGAGTTTTGAAATCGGGAGAAAAAATCAAAATGTCATCCAAATACACCAATACAAATTTTCCCATCAAATGATAAAAAATGCTGTTCACGAAATGCTGAAAAACGGCTGGGGCATTCATCAAACCAAAAGGCATAACCAAGTTTTCAAAATGGCCCTCAGGGGTATTGAAGGCCGTCTTCCATTCGTCCCCTTCTCTGACCCTGACCAGGTTGTATGCCCCTCTTAAATCTAATTTGGAAAAGACTTTAGCCCCAACAACCTGGTTAAATAGGTCCGGGATCAGAGGAAGCGGATAAGGGTCACGAATTGTGATATTGTTCAGCTCCCTGAAATCCAGACAAGGTCTTAAAGAACCATCTTTTTTCTTAACAAAGAAAAAACCAGCGGCAACAGGTGACTTCGAGGGTCGTATGTGTCCCTTTCTCAGACTCTCAGAGATATAAGCACGCATAGCGATCCTCTCAGGTTGGGAAAGATTGTATAAACGAGATTTAGGCAGCTTGGCATCTGGGATGAGATTAATAGGGCAATCGTACTCCCTGTGCGGGGGCAAATCCTGAACTCCACTCTCAGAGAAGACATCCGAAAATTCAGAGAGAAAAGATGGTATAGTCTTAGTAGCAACCTCAGAAACAGATGTCATGAGGCAATTCTCTCTGCAAAAGTCACTCCAACCATTTATTTGCTTCGCTTGCCAATCAATGGTGGGGTTATGCTTAGTGAGCCAGGGCAGCCCCAACACCAGAGGGGTGGGGAAACCGCTAAGGACGAAACATGACACATCCTCAACATGAGCATCACTCACAATCAAACGGATATTGTGAACTATGCCCTTTAATGATTTCTGAGAAAGTGGAGCGGAATCGATAGCAAAAACCGGAATATCCTTTCTCAAAGCGCACACCTGGAAACCATGAGTTATCGCAAATTGATTATCAATGAGATTGACCGCTGCTCCACTATCCACAAAAATCTCACAAAAAATGTTCTTGCTCTCTAGCGCCACCCTAGCCGGCAGGACAAAACGGGAACTACAAGCAAACGGAAAACCTTCAATTTCCGCCTCAACCCTGCCAATAGTAACAGACGGAACATTTTTCAAAGGTTTTTCCTCTTTGTTTCTTTATTATACCCAGAGAACTGCCTGAATCTCCTAGAGGGACAAATATTTGCCAAATGATTAATACCTCCACAACAAAAACAAACCGTCCCATGCGGGCTGAATCTTCTATTGTCAGAAGCAATCAACCCCAGCTGCATGGGCTCCTGCTCAGAAGGGGCTGACAGCGACTGAGACCCCTGCGCACAGAATGGGACCGCTGCACAGTCCTGGGACCGAGTATGACATGAAGGAGAGATCTCTCCTCTCTCTCTAAGACGCCTGTCAATACGAACGGCCTGAGACATAGCAGAGTCCAAAGAAATAGGCCTTTCATGAAAGGCAAATGCATCTTTCAATCCCTCTGAAAGACCATGGCAAAATTGACTTCGGAGTGCAGCATCATTCCAACCAGTATCAGCTGCCCATCTCCGAAATTCTGAGCAGTATATTTCTGCGGATTGTTTACCCTGGCATAAGAGACGTAGTCTAGACTCCGCCAGAGCAATACGATCCGGATCATCATATATCTGACCCAGGGCTAAAAAGAATTCATCCACTGAACGGAGAGGCCGTGCCCCCTCCGGCAGCGAAAAGGCCCAGGACTGAGCGTTACCTCTGAGCAGCGATATAATGATCCCCACCCTCCGTTCCTCATCTCCAGAGGAAAGGGGAAGAAGGCGAAAATGGAGTTTGCAAGCCTCTCTAAAACGCACAAAATTCTCACTACCCCCGGAGAACGTATCCGGGAGCGAGATCTTAGGCTCAGAACAAGCTCCATGAACGCAAGCTGAACCGGTCACTTGAAGCTGAGAAAAAGTCTTACGGAGGTCAGCTACCTCCAATGAAAGACCCTGGAAGCGTTCAGCCAAAAGTGAAACCGGATCCATGCTTAAAACGGTTTTGGCGGCTTATAATGTCACGGAATGTGTACAGGTAACAAGGCAAAACAACATGCATAAATGACTCGCTGGATCCAACAGCTAAGGAACAAAAGGGAGACCCATGTAGAAGACCTGGCACTTTCCCTGGCTGCTTAGCCTATGCATAGATCCGAATGGTGGAGGTATGCATATCCACGTACCTTGACTATATAACCCCTGAGCACCCTACAATAGTGAGGGGACACGACCACCGGCTCCCTACACCAGACACGGAGGGAGTCAGGGTCACCTGGGATCCAGCAAACAGAAAATAACAGATAACAGTATAACACTTAACTTTGTAGAGGAGAGGAGAACCAGATGGGCATGCACACATACTCCAGGAAGAAATATAAGCCGCCCAGAAAAGCCTTCTGGGGAAGAATTTAAAGGGAAGCAATTAGTCCAACACATGACAGCTGAGAGAGGCTAAGGAGAGGAGGAGCTGAATACCACAACACAGAAACTCAAAGAGGAGGTTCTGAAAGGCCTCTGTCAGAGCTTCTCAGCTGTCTGGTTGTGACAAATGTCTTCCTGAATCGCTCAGGTGTAATGTCTCCCTGAATCGCTCAGGTGTAATGTCTCCCTGAATCGCTCAGGTGTAATGTCTCCCTGAATCGCTCAGGTGTAATGTCTCCCTGAATCGCTCAGGTGCAATGTCTCCCTGAATCGCTCAGGTGTAATGTCTTCCTGAATCGCTCAGGTGTAATGTCTCCCTGAATCGCTCAGGTGTAATGTCTTCCTGAATCGCTCAGGTGTAATGTCTCCCTGAATCGCTCAGGTGTAATGTCTTCCTGAATCGCTCAGGTGTAATGTCTCCCTGAATCGCTCAGGTGTAATGTCTCCCTGAATCGCTCAGGCGTAATGTCTCCCTGATTCGCTCAGGCGTAATGTCTCCCTGAATCGGTCAGGCGTAATGTCTCCCTGAATCGCTCAGGCGTAATGTCTCCCTGAATCGCTCAGGTGTAATGTCTCCCTGAATCGCTCAGGTGTAATGTCTCCATGAATCGCTCAGGTGCAGAGGCGTACATAGGAATCACTGGGCCCCATAGCAAAAATCTGAATTGGGCCCCTTAACCCCGCCCACTACCCACCATGGCCCCTCCCACTTCCTGACTTTGCTCCTCCCATGCCACACCCCCATTAAATAAATTTATACATGACCTACAGAAACTATTAGGGGTTTCCTGGGGGTGACCTGTCACATGGGATATCTGCTGCAGCCTGCAGGTCTCCTTATTTGGGGTGCCATGTTAGGCTACTTTCACACTTGCGTTCGGGTCTCCGCTTGCGAGTTCCGTTTGAAGGCTCTCACAAGCGGCACCGAACGGATCCGTCCAGCCCTAATGCATTCTGAGTGGATGCGTATCCGCTCAGAATGCATCAGTATGGCTCCGTCTGTCCTCCGCTCAGCAGGCGGACACTTGAACGCTGCTTGCAGCGTTCGGGTGTCCGCCTGGCCGTGCGGAGGCAAACGGATCCATCCAGACTTACAATGTAAGTCAATGGGGGCGGATCCGTTTGAAGTTGACACAGTATGGCTCAATTTTCAAACGGATCCGTCCCCCATTGACTTTCAATGTAAAGTCAAAACGGATCCGTTTGCACTATCATGAACAAAAAAAAAAAAAATGTTTTTTTTTTTTTGTTCATGTTAATGCAAACGGATCCGTTCTGAACGGATCTAAGCGTTTGCATTATAGGTGCGGATCCGTCTGTGCAGACACCAGACGGATCCGCTCTGAACGCAAGTGTGAAAGTAGCCTTAAAGGGAATCTGTCACTAGCAATTTACCCCCAATTTTTTTTTCATGAATCCATGTTTAACAGAGTACCTGTTTTCCATCTGTCTTGTTCTTTTGATTGTGAGTCTTGTCATGTCTTCAAAAAATCGATTCTTATGATATGTAAATGAAGCTGTAAGGAGCCCAGAGGGGCGTTATTCTTTCTCCACGGTGCCCAGGAACGCCCCTCTGAAGTGCCGTGCCCGGCTAAGTTTGAAAACTAATAACGCCTCCAAGTTCATCTAAATCGCCTCCCAGAGGCGCGGCTAAGTGCTCAACACCCCCCCTCCTCAGTGCCGCGCTCTGCGGCAAACACCCCGATCCTCCTCTCGCTGGCATCCCAAATCCCGCGCAGGCGCAGTGCCGTCAGTCATCTTATCATAGCGCAGGCAATCGCCGGCACTGCGCCTGCGCAGGATTTGGGATGCCAGCGAGAGGAGGATCGGATTTGGGAGGCGATTTAGATGAACTTGGAGGCGTTATTAGTTTTCAAATTTAGCCGGGCACGGCACTTCAGGGGGGCGTTCCTGGGCACCGTGGAGAAAGAATAGCGCCCCTCTGGGCTCCTTACAGCGTCATTTACATATCATAAGAATCGATTTTTTGAAGAAATGACAAGACTCACAATCAAAAGAATAAGACAGATGGAAAAAAGGTACTCATGGATCCATGTTTAATAAAGTACCTTTTTTCCATCTGTGTTCTTCTTTTCCATGTCAGTCTTGTCCTTTCTTCTAAAAATCGATTCTAATGACTGGAGCCCAGAGGGGCGTTTTTCTTTCTCCACGGTGCCCAGGAACGGTGCCCCTCTGATTAGTGCCGTGCCCGCCTAAATATGAAAACTACTAACGCCTCCATCATTTCGCTGATTCGCCTCCCAGAGGCGCGGCTAAGTCCTCAACACCCGCCCCCCTCCTCAGCGCCGCGCTCTGCAAACACCCGATCCTCCTCTCGTCGGCGTCCCAAATCCCGCACAGGCGCAGTGCCGGCGATTGCCTGCGCTCTGATAATACGGCTGAGGGCAACAGCTACAACATCGTCACTGGGCTCGGCGCATGCCCAGTGACGATGTTGAAGCTGTTGCCCTCGGCCGTATTATCAGAGCGCAGGCGCAGGCAATCGCCGGCACTGCGCCTGCGCGGGATTTGGGACGCCGACGAGAGGAGGATCGGGTGTTTCAGAGCGCAGCGCTGAGGAGGGGGGCGGGTGTTGAGGACTTAGCCGCGCCTCTGGGAGGCGATTCAGCTAAACATGGGGGGGGGCCCTGGGGAGAAAAGCAGCCGCATAGCCGGCTGCAGGTCATCAGTGGGCGGGGCCTTATCTGCGCTACGGGCCCCCCAGTGCCGCGGGCCCCATAGCAGTGGCGTGGTCTGCCTCTATGGGCGGTACGCCACTGCTCAGGTGTAATGTCTCCATGAATCGCTCAGGTATAATGTCTCCCTGAATCGCTCAGGTGTCATGTTTTCCCTCAAATCGTTCAGGTGCGGTGTCCGCCCGGCTTCGTGTTGGTGTCACGTGTTCACTGGGTCACTCGGGGGCCATGTGTCCCTTGTTCATTCGGGGGACGTGTGTTCCTTGTTCGCTCGGGTATCATGGATCCCCTTGGTTGGCCGGGCGTCTTGTGTTCCTGTGCGTTCAGGGGTCATGTGTTCCCTTTTCGTTCAGGGGTCATGTGTTCCCCGTGTTGGTCAGGTGTCATGTGCAGTATAAACCCGGGTGTCATGTGTTCCCTGAGTCACTCGGGCACGGTTCCGGTCCAGGTTCGCATGGGTCAGGGTCATGCACCCTTTCGCTGCATGAGGGACTAGCTGTTCGCAACCCTCGCCGGGTATCGGTCCAAACACAGCTTATTTCTTCACATAAACAGGGCCTCGGCCACCAGAGCTGCAAGCAAGCCACTATCGTTGCGCCAAAGTTTCCTCCTTGTCCAGGTAAGATCCAGCCACGAGGCTGCTGTTACACCCTGTCACTGCGTTAGGTATTCGTTGTCACGAGCTCCCGTTCATAGGTCTCCATCTCACTACAGAAGTCAGTAGCGTGGTTCGTTTTATTCCAGGTAAGTAGCGAACACCTCCATACGGTCAAACCCGTTCCCCTGCAACTCTTGTTCGGTCGTCTGGGGGAGGGGGAAGGAAATCTCATCTGTTGCCTTCATACCTCCTCCATGCAGCTTGAAGATGTCGCAGGCCCCAGAGTCGGATGATAGCCTGTCTTTACCCCTCTCTGCGGAGCTGGACCGTCCTGAAGCTTGTTGCAGAGCTCAACAGAAGAGGAATTCACCATCCCGCCTCCGCGAGAAAAGCGGAGCTGTACCGTCTCCTAATGACGGCGCCATCGGGCTCGAGTGACCAGCCCTCTCTCTCGTCGATCCAGCTATCCCTCCTGCAGTTGCAGGCCACCATCGGCAGTCTGGCAGGTTCGGTTGCGGATATCCAAACCAGGATGGGGGAATTGGAGTCCCGGCCTCCGGCGGCACCACCTTCCCCAGCCCTTCCGGCCTTACCTTCTATGTCCCAGGATTCGGCACCAGGTACGGTCCGTACCAGCCCCCAGATTGCCCCCTCGCATTTCATCCCAGAAAACCTGAAAAGGGACATCCTGGCGTCCATTCTCATTGCGTCGCAGGACGTATCTGAGAATAAGGTTATTAATTGCGGGGAGGTCTCGGTGGTTCTTCGGGCCAAGGATGCCCGTCTGAACCGTAAGCTGTCGATCCCCGAATTCGTCCTTGCATTTAGCCTCTACCGGGATACCATCTGCGGCATCCAGCCACACAGGCATGAGGAGCTGGACTCCTATTTGTACCGGGTCACCGACTTATGATACAAGTACGGCGGAACAAACTTCTATGACTATCACAGGTCTTTTTCAGCCAAGGCGACCGCCGCCCTCGCCCAGTTCCAATTCATCACGGACTGGGCGAACCTGGACATGGAGCTGTTCTGTCGCCATTTTGCCGGGTTGCAGGCCCCCACGTGCGCAGCGTGCCAGTCCATACAGCACACGGCCGACTGGTGTCCCAACCTCCCAACCCCGGCCCGGGAGGGCTCCCTGCCAGGCCCCTCTGGCACACAACGGTTCCAAGGTTCCACCGACAAGCTGGGCAGGCCCATTACTTACCTAGGGCAGAGTCAGGTCTGCAACAACTTCAACGCCGGGGGTTGTGGTTTCAATAGTTGTAGAGCCTTGCACGTTTGCTCCCTCTGCTTAAGGGCCCACCCCCGCTCCAGCTGCCCGAAGAGACAACGTAAGACTCTATGACTGGCCGACATTAACATCGAGCTCTTGGGCGTCCTGTTGCGAGACCACCCCGATCACCAGTCAGTAGAGTTCCTTCTCACCGGTTTCGAGAGGGGCTTCAATACGGGCTTCATTGCCCTCCCTCAAGGAACCTACAGTCGGCTAGTCAGGACCCAGAGGCGGTCGCCACCCTGTTACAGGACGAGGTTCGAAAGGGTTTCCTGCTAGTCCCGTTCAAATCCATCCCCTTTGCTACTTGGAGGATAAATCCCATTGGTCTGGTCTCCAAGCAGGCCTCCAATAAAAAACGTCTGATATACGACTTGTCAGCTCCACACATGTCGCTGATCCCCAGCCTTAACTCCCTGATCCCGTCAGAAGAATTCTCAATGTCCTACGCGTCCATCGACGAGGCCATCCAGTACATCCGGCTGGCCGGGGAGGGGGCTTGGTTGGCCAAGGCCGACATTGCGGACGCCTTTAAACTGCTCCCCATCCTTCCTTGGTTATGGCAATATTATGGGTTGCATTGGGCAGACGGGTTCTAATTCGCTAACCGGCTCACCTTTGGGTCAAAAAGCAGCCCGTGGCTGTTTGACAGGTTTGCCTGTGCGCTGCACTGGATCCTTGTCCATCATGGGGGTCTGAACATGGTCATACATTATTTGGATGACTTCCTGATCGTCGAGAGGCCTCAGGGCCCCCCATCAGGGTTGGCGAGCTTGCTCCAGCTGTTCGCCGGTCTCGAGGTCCCCGTGGCATCCGCCAAGACAGAGGGTCCAGGCACCAGGGTTACCTTCTTGGGCATCACCCTGGATTCGGTCCGCATGGAGGCCAGCCTCCCCGCGGCCAAGCTGGCTAAGATCAAGGCCGCCGTTTCCTCCGCGGCCTCTTCCGGAGTCTTGTCCAAGCGGGAGCTCCAGTCCCTGTTAGGGTTCCTTACCTGTGCATTCAAAGTCATGCCACAGGGCAGGTCCTTCATTTCTCGGCTTCTCAATCTCCTCCCGATCGCTCCGGATCAGGACTCCACCGTCCGACTGGACGGTTACGCCATGGCGGATCTTCAGATGTGGCAAGCTTTCCTGACCGGGTGGAATAGCATCTCCTTGTTTGTGCCATCCCCGGATGCAGCATCCCCCACGGTTTTCACCTACGCCGCGGCCTCCCGCGGGTTCGCAGCAATCTTCTATCCGCAGTGGTTGGTCGGCAGTTGGCCGGTGGAGCTCATGTCCGAGGCTGAGGCTATGAGGTCCTCGCCGCTGTTGGAGTTATACCCCATAGTGGCGGCTGCTCACGTTTGGGGTCCGCTCTGGGCGAACAAGTCAGTCATCTTCAGGATGGACAGTCAGGTCCTGGTAGAGGTAATTTCAAAGGGGAGGGCCAAATCTCTCAGGATCATGTCCCTGCTACGTAAGCTTGTCTGGCTGTCCTTGAAGTTTAACTTCCATGTCTTCACTTTCCATATCCAGGGAGCACAGAACGTGGCGGCCGACGCCCTGTCTCGTTTTAACCTCAATGTTTTCTTCCAGAAACTCCCGGAGGCAGATCCCGTCGGCATTCCCGCTCCACCATACAGCGCCCTCCTGCTGGACTAGAGCCCCTGATAGCAACCGCACGGTCATTAGTCCAGCGGTCGCTAGCCGCCAACACCGCCAGGAACTATGACGCCGGGTTCAGCATGTTCAAGCGGTTCACGGACACCTATCCACAAGGGGAGGTGGACGAGGTCACTTTTATCATGGCCTTCATAGCCCATTGCCACACCCACTGCCACCTCTCTTTCAATACCATCAAGCTGTATTTGGCTGGCATCCAACACCACCGGATGCTCAGCGACCCTTCAGCCAGATCCATCTTTTCAAATCAGGCCATCAAAGCCACCCTCAGGGGCATTCAGAAAGTTAGCGCGGCGGTCCAGGTGCGCAGGCAGCCGGTGTCAGGTGAGCTTTTCCGCAGGTTATCCACAGCCCTAGACGGTCTTCCTTTTGGGCAACCAGCGAGCATCATTACCAAAGCGGCCATGTACCTCGGGTTCTATGGGTTCCTCAGACCCGGGGAGATCACCTGCAGCGCCATCTCCCGAACAACCCTGCTCAGGCGACATCTCGCCTGGCACTTTGACCACTTCATCCTGTCCATCCCATCCTCCAAGACCAATCAGACCGGTCCTCCCACAGAGGTGGAATTTTTCCCTACGGCCACATGTTGGTGTCCTATCAAGGTGCTCCAGGAGCTCCTGGCCTCCCTCCAATCTCCCGCTTTAGACGACCCGTTTCTCCCGATTAACGGTAAGCCCCTGTCTTTGACCCTATTCATCTTAAACATCCGCACCCTAGCCACGGGGTTGGGTTACAACCCTAGCACGATATCCGGGCACTCCTTCCGTATAGGGGCCGCGTCCGAAGCATCTAGTCACCAGGTACCGGCACACGTCATCCGCAAGATGGGTCATTGGCGGTCGTCCTGCTTCACAAGGTACATTCCGAATCCACGGGCTGAGATCTCCAGAGCCTTTTGTTCTTTGGCATTATAGTTCACACAATGCTTCAATAAATGCTTCACACCCTGCAACATGCCAGTTCTCTTTTTGCCCACTTATTCAGGCCTTACCTCGTCACTGGCGCCGGGCACACTCCAGCCAGTTAGGTCAGGACAGTACGTAGGCATGTGTTGAGGAACGGTTGAGACGTATGCATATATATCCATGCATGCCTGCAAACACGTGCGGGCATGTATGGTATATATGTGCATACATTAGACATAGTATCATGGGACGATGTGCGCAGATGTGCCCAGCATCTGCGCACGTCTGCCCATGGTGATCCCCAGGGGCTCATGGTGGCCCCTGTGGGATATATGTGCTGGACCCCCTTATAATGTAGGGGCTTGTGCCCCCTTATAATATTCCTTATAATGTAGGGGCTTGTGCCCCCTTATAATATTCCTTATAATGTAAGGGCTTGTGCCCCCTTATAATATTCCTTATAATGTAGGGACTCGTGCCCCCTTATATCTATGTCCTAATATTAATGTATACATGTGTATGGATGTGCCCCAAGCATCCATACACATGTATATTATATGTATTCCCCCCCCCCTCCCTATACCTGAAACCAGGTGCATCGGTGTGAATGTGCCCCAAGCACAAGACTAAGGTCCGGTCATCCTGATGACTACAAAGGACTCAGGTTCAACAGAATCTGAGTCCTTTGTTGTAATTATCTCCAGCGCCGCTGGAGATAATTATGCATGATAGTAGAAGGGAAGAAGCCTCCCCTCCTTCTATTATGCGCATTCCGGAATGCTAGGTGCAGCAGGCGGGAGATCAAAGGCTTCTCCCGCCTGTCTGCCAGAAGCGCGTCCCCGATGTGAGCACGCGGGCCGGCGCAGTGACGTCATATCGCTGCGCCGGCCCTTGTGGCTCGGATGGGCGCGCGCGCGCCCCCTGGTGGGCGGCGCGGGAATGCGGGCCGCCGGGGTTAAATATCCGGCGGCCCGGCACTCAAGTTAGTTAGGGTCTGGGCCCCCACGTAGAGGAGAGCGCGTCCTGCGCTCAGAGCAGAGCGCCCGACCGGACCCCAACTGATAGGAGAGCGCATCCTGCGCTCAGTAGAAGACCCCTACCGGACCCCTGCCGCCCCCCCAGAGGAGAGCGCGATCGGCGCTCTGTACAGAGCGGCCCCCTGGCTGGCGAGGAACACCCTAGAAGAACGAGCAGAACCCTAAGTATCTCCCCCTGTATTAACCCCTATCCCACCAACGATTCCCCCTCACCTAACCCTTCTCCTACACCCCTGATCCCCTGGTTAACCCTTGTGACCCCTGTATCCCTTGGTTAACCCCTGCATCCCCTGGATACATTTGCAGGGTATACTGTGTAGCCCTGCAATACTGTATTTGTGTCGGTGGCCTGCATACACCCCTGCAGTGCCACCGTTAACCCTCGTCGTACCTTAGGGATAGAATCAGTTAGACGGGTGGGATACTGTTAATATACTTGTATGTGTGTATTGTATAGATAGTTTATGGGTGGAAGTTGGGAACGTGTAGTGTAGTTTAGGTTTGTATATGTGTAGTGCTGTGTATTTACTGTATATCGTGTGCGTCAGGCGATAATAAATACCGTAATATTTGTACCCTTTGTGTAGCGTGTACTTGTTAGCGGTAGTGAGTTAGTAAGGAGCATGCAGCTAGTGTAGTGATTAGTGTAGAGTATAGCAAAGGTATTGTAATTATTATATAAAGTCATCACTAGACGGCTCCTCCTATTTAGGAATATTAATTATCGATATTCGCATAATATTGGTGATTAATATTCCCCTTTACAGCATGCCTATTCTGTTCCTCGTTCAGCTCCTCCCACAAATATTGAAGGCTGCTTGCAGCCTGTAATTGTGGGAGGAGCGCACTTACCCTATTTAAACCCCCTCCTACAAGCAGGAGGGCGCCCGTTTCTTGCCCCTCCCATCCCCTTTCTCATGCTCTCCTCCTGGGTGGCCCACTTATTCAGGCCTTACCTCGTCACTGGCGCCGGGCACACTCCAGCCAGTTAGGTCAGGACAGTACGTAGGCATGCCTATTCTGTTCCTCGCTCAGCTCCTCCCACAATTCCAATACAAAGCAAGTACAAAGCTCAGAACTAAATTATTCCAGGATGTCGTAATGGTTCGTTAATTCGACAATGGTTAATCAATTCGACACACGTCCCCGGATAGGGGACGTAACAGGGATTAAACTGATAGGAATATGACTAGTTAAGACACCACTCATATAGGGTTTCACAGCACATTGCTCCGTGCACGCGCAGTGCCCCAACTTGGGAGTAAGAGGACCGACCAAGCTGCTTTTTCCATCTCCCGGTTCCTAAAATCAATTCAGTTTGGTGTATCAGAGTTTGGTCTGTCACTGTGAAGGCAGTCGAAGATACCCGGCCTAAATTTTTTTTCACAAAAGGCAATCCCACCCTGATATGGTACGTAACAGGGATTAAACTGATGAGAATAGTACTACAGAAAATAGCACTCATATCGGGTGTGACAGTAAATTGCACGGCGCAGACGCAGTGACCGTGGCGTGGATTCAAACAAAGGGGAGGGAGCCAGCGCTTTTTTAACCATCTCCCCGTTCGAAAAATCCATTTAATAAATGGACCCCAGATTGGGGACGTAACAGGGATTAAACTGATGAGAAGAGAGAACTACAGAAAATAGCACTCATATCGGGTGAGACAGTAAATTGCACGGCGCAGACGCAGTGACCGTGGCGTGGATTCAAACAAAGGGGAGGGAGCCAGCGCTTTTTTAACCATCTCCCCGTTCGAAAAATCCATTTAATAAATGGACCCCAGATTGGGGACGTAACAGGGATTAAACTGATGAGAAGAGAGAACTATAGAACTATAGAAAATACCACTCATATCGGGTGGGACAGTAAATTACACGGCACAGACGCAGTGACCGTGGATTCAAACAAAGGGGAGGGAGCCAGCGTTTTTTTAACCATCTCCCCATTCGAAAAATCAATTCAATTCACCTTTCCGGGACCCTCAGTGTTGTAAGTGGCTGGGTGGAGGAAGAAACCTTCAATGACATCAACGGGACATGGCTAGCTTGGTATCCAACCTTGTGCAAATGGGAAGTTTGCGGTTGGGCAAATGGACTGTTTGCGGTTGTTTGAGGTGCATTAAAAAGGGAGTTTGATCTGTCAATGTCTGTGAAGCGGGCGTAACCCTTACACTACCTGATCGATACAACATCATACCTGATCATATACACACACTGGATGTTTTAAACCACGTTGTTAAAAAAAAAATTGGATTGTTAGGTGATTTATGCCCTTTATGGATTAAAATCCAACTCTGCGTCAACTATGTAATTTTCCATGGGAGTTTTGCCATGGATCCCCCTCCGGCATGCCACAGTCCAGGTGTTAGTCCCCCTGAAACAACTTTTCCATCACTGTTGTGGCCAGAAAGAGTCCCTGTGTGGGTTTTAAAATTCGCCTGCCCATTGAAGTCTATGGCGGTTCACCCGTTCGCGAACATTCGCGAATATTCGCGTTCGCTGTTCGCGAACAGAAAATTTTATGTTCGCGACATCTCTACTGAGCAGTATAAGTGTGAATCCAGCACTGGAGTGAGATAGAAAACTTACTGGTTCACTACCCTCCTCCTGACTCTCCCTAGACTTCTGTGGGTACAGCTTATAGTTCTTTTTTTTACTCAAGTTGGATTTTAGCAGTGAAATGAGAATGATCAGTGCAGGAGGAAGGGAAAGCGGAAAAAAAAAATTCTATTATAAGATATATGTCACGAACCAGCGGGTGTGAACCCACTGTGCCACGTGTCCTACCTCATCTAAGGGCGTTGTCTAAGTGAACCCCAGGATATTCACAGCACCCCTTATGGTGGGGATAGACTTTCCTGAGGGGAACACGAGGTCGCTACCTCTGTTGGAGGATAGGCACATGAGGCAGCTGGTCCAGGTGGACCAGGAGGTACCTTTAAAAGGTACCAGAGGTGCAGGACCGAAGGATGAGGCAGAGGCGTAGTCAGACAGGCAAAAGGTCAGGGCAGGCAATCCAGATCAGCAACAGGAGAGTCAGGGCAAGCAGGTACGGTTCTAACAGGTAGCAGAGTCAGGAACACAAGCTGAAAACAGGGCCTTGACACTGAGGCATCTGGGAAGGGGGCTGAGCCACTTATATATGCGCAGGAGGGCTAGGATAGGTCAGCAAGGTCACATGACCAAACCCATAAAGCCCAGGAAGTGATGCACGCCGGCCCTTAAGAAAGTGCTGCAGGAAACAGGCAGCAAGCATGCTGTGGCCAGGGCTGAGAGAAAACTGTGGAGCGGTCCCAGAACAACAGCACAGACACAGACAAAGCCCAGGACTGCAGCGGTGAATGGTAAGCACTGGCTGCAGATCACCGCTGAACACGGCGCCCGGGACCGCGGCGGTAAGCAGGGAAATATGGCACACAGCAGCCACCGTTACTATATATTCTCTTGTACTTAGGATTTTTGAAACAATTGACATAACAGTTACATATTAACTATTACACATTAAAGGAGTTGTCTCAGAATGACAACTTATCGACCAACCACAGAATACTGCAGGTGATAGGTGTTTGATCAGTCTGTACTTGGCTATCCTAGCCAGTCCAATTCATTTTGAATGAAGTGGCAGTATAGACACTCGACCACCGTTCCGGTCAAATGGAGGACACGGGACCACCATCAATAAATGATATCAATATCAACCACTCATCTTTCTAGGCTACCAGAGTACCTGTTAAGCCATTCTGGACCCCCAGAAATATTAAATAAATATTATAGTATATGATGTAGTAAGTGGAGAAAGTCATCAGACTGAATATAATCAGGGTTAGAGTGGAAAGAAGGAGAATTTTGCCCTTGTGGGCCCCAACAGTAATTTAGTCTCAAGCTTCTCGGCCTATTACTTCAAGTAATTATCTCAGGATAGAAGTAAGAGGCTAACAATAGTTCTGGCCCCAGCAAATGCCTGAAACATCTTGGGTCCTAGGTTGAAATCCAACCAAGGACAACATCTGCATGGAGTTTGTATGTTCTCCCTGTGTTTTCCACACAAAGACATACTGATAGGGAACTTAGACTGTGATCTCCACTAGGGACACCAAGCAATGATAATGTCTATAAAGCACTGAGGAATATGTCAGCGCTATATAAGTGAGGGTAGACCATCAACATCTAAGTCCCAGAAACCCCTTTAAAGGGCTGGTTTCATTTTCCTCTGGCAGCCCTGCTTAATTTTAGATGCACTAAGACAATAAAAAATTGGTTAAGAATGTGAACATAGCCTTTAAATTTCTAAAGACTGGAAAATGATATTCACCTGTCTTTGAATAACAGAGGTTCAATCACTTAAGGTTGTACCAGTAACATACATGACAGATTTGGATGACAAAGCTGGATTTGGTGACTCGGGTTTTACAGATGTTATTATGAAATGAGCCCCTGAGATGCTGGTGCAGAGGATGGGAGTGGTAGTGGCTCTGATGAGGTGTTGTGTCATGGTGTACTGCTGTCGCTCCCTGGGGTTTGGTGCAGTGAAAGAGTAGTTTGAAGAATAAGGCAGAAGTAAACATGTACCAGTCTCTTTTTACTTAGTTCAAAATATAACTTGTGGTATATCCAGCAGCAATAAATACAAAGGTCAGTTTCTCTGGCACCAGATGAGGAGGTATGGTGGCTAGTTCTGTGGCAATAGGTTGGCACTAGGGTGTTCACAGGTGTAATGTTTGTCTGGCCTAGAGATGGTTTAGGTAGGCGATGGTGTCTGAGAGGTTGTCCCTCACCTTGCAGCAGTGTCTGTAAAGCTGTCTTTCGTTGAATACTCTGCTGTCTTGTCACACAGATGCTTTCTTGAAGCTGTGCTCTTGAATTTTGCTGGTCTCCCTGGAGTATTGGTCTCACAGGGGAATAATATACGGTTCCTGGGAATAGGAGCTATACGTGTGCTTCCTCACTCCCCTACTATCAGAACAGGAACTCACTTCTCTCTTCCTAGCTATACTGGAGCTACCAAGAGGGAGGAACGGGATGATTAGGTCTGCTTCTGCCAAACATTGCCCACGATACCTTCCCCTAGCTGGAACACACGGCCACTACAATTAAAAATGCATAGCATTACAATACATTGCAAACATTTTCAAATAGCCCCAGGTCTGGGGTATTGCATTTGGTTCTTGAAACAAACAAAAAATGTAAACTACAAAATAGATTAGTCTTGAGAATATGGTGTCAGTCTTACTCAAAAAACATTGGCCTCATGGCAGAAGAAACTGGTTTTGTGATTGTATGCATGTTTCCAAGAACTATCCGGAATATTACTCAGAGGCATAACATAAAGCTGTAGGGTATCAGTGCAACTTTGAGTTCTAGAGTCCTCTTTTGGGCCATTGGTCTCCCTCAGGACCTTTAAACTTTCCTTATACAGCAACGTCCATGCATTTGTGACTATGTCTGGTACAGACCAATCAACTGCATTTGGAGGAGCTATAGTACAGATGGAGCCACTGCCACTGTCCTTTTGCTCTGCCCAACAATGGAACCTCCATAATCCTATCCTAGTGAATCCTTGGCACACACAACACGTGTAGACACCAAACAGTACTTTTATGTTTCTATTACCTCCGGACTCAAAGGAAATCATAATGTCCAGTTCGCCTTGGTTTGTTTTCACAAAGGTTTAAGGAGCAGCATCACTCCAGGCTTTCAGACCCACATCTATGGCTCTATCAACATCTAGTTTGCTCATGCTGGTTGTACACTTCTCAATCCTGAAAACAAGATTTATCAGCACTCAGCACACCCAAGTGATGGTCAACCACCAATTTATGCAGGTGCAACACCTCTTCACGGTACAATTTGCTCTGCTTATCCTTGAGCTTTAAGCTATTGGAACATGTTTGTGTAGAAAATTCAGTTTTGTAGATTATTCTCAGAATTATTGCACAAATTGTGCTCAGTTACAAAACAAAGATTGCAGCAAGATCTTATTGTGTTTTTTTTTTTGCACGCGAGTCTAGTTTTCAGATTTGAGCCTATAATGTTAATAGATGTGCACAGAAATATCCTAGAGTCATGGAGACATGCCACCAATTATGGAATCTGCATGCGAGTTGGCTGAGAGTGTGGTCTCCCGAAGGTAAGCCTGATCCACCAGATAACCACAAAACTCTAGTATGGGCCCAGGTTCTGGAGCATTATAATGTCAACCACCACAAGACCAAGAAAGTCAGCAGTGGACTACCCACTGTCCTTTGTACCACGTGGTCATGCATGCCACACTATGCAATATTTAAATGTCATCTATGCTTTATGTACCATATAGCAAGTGCTGCCCTCACTGCCTCTCTCCACATTTATATACATATATACATTCACCTAAAGAATTATTAGGAACACCATACTAATACGATGTTGGACCCCTTTTGCCTTCAGAACTGCCTTAATTCTACGTGGCATTGATTCAACAAGGTGCTGATAGCATTCTTTAGAAATGTTGGCCCATATTGATAGGATAGTATCTTGCAGTTGATGGAGATTTGAGGGATGCACATCCAGGGCATGAAGCTCCCGTTCCACCACATCCCAAAGATGCTCTATTGGGTTGAGATCTGGTGACTGTGGGGCCATTTTAGTACAGTGAACTCTTTGTCATGTTCAAGAAACCAATTTGAAATGATTTGAGCTTTGTGACATGGTGCATTATCCTGCTGGAAGTAGCCATCAGAGGATGGGTACATGGTGGTCATGAAGGGATGGACATGGTCATAAACAATGCTCAGGTAGCCTGTGGCATTTAAACGATGGCCAATTGGCACTAAGGAGCCTAAAGTGTGCCCAGAAAACATCCCCCACACCATTACACCACCACCACCAGCCTGCACAGTGGTAACAAGGCATGATGGATACATGTTCTCATTCTGTTTACGCCAAATTCGGACTCTACCATATGAATGTCTCAACAGAAATCGAGACTCATCAGACCAGGCAACATTTTTCCAGTCTTCAACAGTCCAATTTTAGTGAGCTTATGCAAATTGTAGCCTCTTTTTCCTATTTGTAGTGGAGATGAGTGGTACCCGGTGGGGTCTTCTGCTGTTGTAGCCCATCCGCCTCAAGGTTGTGCGTGTTGTGGCTTCACAAATGCTTTGCTGCATACCTCGGTTGTAACGAGTGGTTATTTCAGTCAACGTTGCTCTTCTATCAGCTTGAATCAGTCGGCCCATTCTCCTCTGACCTCTAGCATCAACAAGGCATTTTTGCCCACAGGACTGCCGCATACTGGATGTTTTTCCCTTTTCACACCATTCTTTGTAAACCCTAGAAATGGTTGTGCGTGAAAATCCCAGTAACTAAGCAGATTGTGAAATACTCAGACCGGCCCGTCTGGCACCAACAACCATGCCACGCTCAAAATTGCTTAGATCACCTTTCTTTCCCATTCTGACATTCAGTTTGGAGTTCAGGAGATTGTCTTGACCAGGACCACAACCCTACATGCATTGAAGCAACTGCCATGTGATTGGTTGACTAGATAATCGCATTAATGAGAAATAGAACAGGTGTTCCTAATAATTCTTTAGGTGAGTGTATGTATAGAGAGAGAGGCAGTGGCAGTCAGTGGGAAGCTTGTCTCCACAGTTAAAGGGGTTTCCGAGACTTTAATGACACCCAGGACCCCCTGCCGATCAGCTGTTTCACGCACGCAGGCTTTTCTCAAATTTTCCTAGGCCAGTGATGACACGTTCATCGGTCACATGGCCTAGGCGCAGGTCAGCCCCATAGAAGTGAATGGGGCTGAGCTGCAATACCAAGCACAGCTGCTATACAATGGACGGCACTGAACTCTGGTTCCTTCTCAAACAGCTGATCGGCAGGAGTCCCAGGTGTCGGACTACTGCCAATCAGATACTGATGACCTATCCTGGAAAACCCTTTTAAGTAAACAGAACACAAGGGAGCGTTGCTAAGGCACAAAATCAGCCACTTTCGAGCTATTTTTGTAATAGAAATGTACGATTTCAGTATTTCAAGTATATTACAAAAATGGCCAGTATAAAATGCTTACAGTACATTTCCCATGGGTGAAATCCCAGGGTAATTTTTGGATTTCTGCCGAAGGTTTCATCCCAAAAGTACATTTGATTTTTCTAATGTATATTTCCAGCGTATAAACATGACCTAAACCAGTTCAAGACCGGGCCACTTACCTTTGCTTTCTAACCAGACACCGTTTTGTTTTTTGCTTTAGTTTTTTTTACCAACTTTTTTTGATTTTGTTATTTAAAAAAAAATTCTGCCTGTTTTTGGAGATACATTGCACTTCATAGTTGTACTATTTTTGTTATATTATTTAATGTGTTTTTTTTTATTCCCATGAAAATATATTAAAAAAATGGTCTGTTTTTCCCTTCTTTAGACTTTTTTTAATAGCGAAAAGCTCAACTGAAATACATTTTTAGATGATGTCCCCTTTCCATTACAGTCATTTTAATATAATATGTAGTTTACGATGGGTGGGAGCAAGGCCTCTTAACCACTGAATTCAGATGTTTCAGTCTTGTTGCCACAGGTGTATATAATCCAGCCTCTAGCCATGCAGTCGCCTTTACAAACATTTGTGCAAGAATGGCTCGTTATAAAGAGCTACGTGAATTCCAGGGTGGTCCACTAATAGGATGCCAGTGCAGACACAAGTCAGTCCATGAAACTTCTTCCCCCCTAGATATTCCACCATCACCTGTTAGCGGTATTATTGTAAAGTGGAAGGAACCACAGCAACTCAGCCATGGAGTGGAGACCATGTAAAGTTTACAGAGTGGGCTCGCTGAGTGCTGAAGAGTATAGTGCATGAAAGTCACCAACGCTCTGCTGACTCCATAACTGCAGAGTCCAAACCTTCTCTGACATTAATATCAGGATGAAAACTGTGCTGTCCCAGGAGCTTCATGGCATTGGTTTTCAAAGCTTAGTAACTATATGCAAGTCGTACATCACCAAACTCAATGCCAAGCAGCGGATGAAGTGGTGCAAAGCACACCACCACTGGACTCTGGAGAAATGGAAATGTGTTCTGTGAAGAGATGAATGACGCTTCTCTATCTGCCAGTCTGATGGATGAGTCTGGTTTTGCTGATTTCTTGGTGGAGTAGGGATAATGGGGCTACGGGGTTGTCTTCCAGGGGTTAGCCTAGGTTTCTTAGTTTCAGTGAAGGGAAATCTTAATGCTTCAGCACACCAAGACGTATTGGACAATTTGAACTGCTTCCAACTTTGTGGGAACAGTTTGGGAAAGACCCTTTTTTGTTCCAGCACAACTGTGCCCTAGTGCACAAAGCAAGGTCCATAAAGGCATGGTTGGGTGAGTTTGAGTGTGAAAGATCTTAACACAGAACTCTGACCTCAACCCCATCCAACAACTTTGGGATGAACTAGAATGTAAATTGCAAGTCAAGCCCTCTCACCCAGTTTCAATATCTGATATCACAAATTCTCTTCTGGATGAATGACCACCAATTCCCACAGACACTCTGCAAAATATTGTAGAAATCCTTCCCAGAAGAGTGGAAGATGTTTAATCTGCAAAGCGGGGACCAACTCCATATTAATGCCTATAGATTTAGAATGGGTTGTCATAAAAGGTCTTGAAGATGTAATGTGTAGGTGTCCCAATACTTTTATCCATATGTTGTAAGTCCTGTGCTGACTGGGGCATTGTGGTTGGTACTAAAAATTCTACTGGGGTACTCTGGCCAGTACCGGCAGCACTTAAATATCACTATTTTGACCTCTGGTGATGCCCTGCAATCACCATGGTTAGGCCCTGGAAGAAAGTATTTGAAGAGACCTGGTTAAGCTAAACTGTTGCACTTGGTATACCTACAATCACATGCCGCTAATATATACTACATTAAAGTTTTTTTTCCAGATTCCGGATATTGATGACTTATCCTCAGGATAGATCATTAATATTTGATCAGTGAGGGTCCGACAACCCCCAGCCCATTGATTAGCTGTTCCCAGCAGCCTCTGGTGCTGGAACTAGCACTTTGAATGGAACAGGAAGCACAGCTCCATGTAAGATGTAGTTGGTGTGCTGGGTTACATTCACTTGAATAGGAGCCGAGCTGCAGTAACCAGACACGGCCACTACACTTTGAACAGAGCTGTTCTTCCTGTTCCATTCAAAGTTCCAGCCCCAGAAGCTGCAGGGAAAAGCTGATGGGTGGCAGTGCTGGGTGCTGGACCTTCACTGATCACATATTAAAAAGACATTTCTGGATGATGTGATCATTATCAGGAACCTGGAAAAACCCTTTAAACTCACAAAGCATTGCACACTAGTGCAAGTTGACAGTGACCTGAAGTCAAACATTAACAGGGTCAAGACTTGAATGAATATCCTTCAGACTATCTAACCTTCTGATGATCTCATGCCTGGCGATTAAATCATCGAAAGATGAAAACCTTGTTTTACTAAGAATAGATTTTAAATTGATAGCTTAGCAGTGTAATCACAGGCACATAGCCACCAAACAATGACTTATGAAGGAAGTCTGCATATTCAGTTCCGCTTTAAGCACCATATATTCCTTCAGCTCAAAGGTCACTACAGAATAATGGATAACCTTTGTTCTTGCTTCCTTATATAGATTACTGAGCCTATAATAGTATTATAATTTTATAATAGTACTTTTACATGCTCAGTACTCAGTGAAACTCCTTTTTCTGAGATGATCTCTTATTGGCTAATAAAGGACCCTATACTACATGTCTGGATTGAGCTTTCCAGAAACTGAGAGCTGCCTTTTACTACATACCCACCTCTATGACATCTGTGTACCCAGAATTTTCTTTTTTAGAACAAGCCCTTTAAAGGGACCCTGTCACCATGAAAAGGCTATGTAAGATACAGGCAGCATGTTATAGAGCAGGAGGAGCTGAGCAGATTGATATATATATATATATATATATATATATATATTTTATGGGAAAAGATTCAGTATAACTTGTATTTTATAAATTGTAATTCCTGCTTTGAAGTCCAGGAGGCGGTCCTATCAGTGATTGACAGCCTTCCCTCTATGACTCTGTATGCACCGATAGCTGTCAATCACTGATAGGACCGACTCCTGGACTTCAAAGCCCAGAATGAGCAGGAAAGTAAATGAATAAAATACAAGTTATACTGAATCTTTTCCATAAAACTATATATCAATCTGCTCAGCTCCTCCTGCTCTATAATATACTGCCTGCAGCTCAGACACCATGTTCAACCTTTATCTATGAAGTTGGGAGTTCTGAACAAGTTTTTGCATTCAGTTGTGGCTCGGGGGCGGGTCACTGACACCCATTGAAGAGACTCAGTGGTTAATGGAGACTATTTTCGGACAATGATTCATGGGGAAAAAAAGGATTCAAATTAGATCATATCAGCTAAGACAGATTTGACCTAATTTTGCATTCACTCAAAAAATTGTTTATTTAAAATGAGGTCATTATGCAATTAACAATCAATTATTAACTGTTGAGTGTTTTTTAGCTTTAGAAATGTCTTAATTCTCCCCTCCTGTATTTTAGATGACTGCTTTTGGTAATGGAAGTTTTCACAATGGCCAACTGGAGACTAGGACTCACTAGGTCTAAGGCATTATAAGTTCCAACAAGTGGTATGGACCTCTACACATCTCCGGGATCTCCAGGTCGCAACAACTGGAGTAGTTTCCATTAGTGTCCCAATTCGTGGTACCAAGGCAGCAAGGAGGAGATGTAGTTAGATAGTGCAAGGGTCATGGCTGGCAGAGTTTAGGTGTGAGCAAAGAGCAGACAGAGGTCAGGGATCAGTTGAATTAAAATAAATGGGTCTGAACTGGTCTGGTGCTGTTTTTGGAAAAAAACAGCCATGGTTTTCTACTCTTGTATAGCTTTTAATAAAATGCCATGATTACTATAACTCCACTTACAAGTAGGTGCATGTGCAGTATCCCAGTGTAAGGGGGTATCTGCAAATGATTTGTCATTTAATGCTGTGTAATATTATTTCATGCTATGTAATGTAAACCCAGCATAGCAAGATATGGTTGGCACAGCCCCATCCCTAACTTAGGTCACTTCTGAGTGAGAGTTGTTAGAGGAAGAAAGCAGTGACCTATGCACCTTCTTCTTAGGCCTCAAGTTCCAGAGACTAACCAATCTCTGTGTGATTTACTGCAAGATGTATGGAAGGAGAAAGCAGAGAATTTAGAATCTACATGGCCAAGCATAGGAGTCAGCAAGTTAATCTGATACTACAGCCATTCAGACTTTGCTGCAGCGAGGGACACCGTTAAGGCAACCTACACACTTGGATGTGCAATGGCCAGGATATGGGTTGTTAATGTTCAGTATTTGTTGTGACGCCAATTGCAGCGTGTGCAAGGTACTATCCCAGGGCCCTTCCAAGGTGTTATAACGCACGTCCCAGACTAGAAATGCCAGAGTGGTGTAATGGCCTATAATGTCCCTATAGTTTGGTGATAGTTGTGTCAACGGTGTCTTCTACCTGGGTACGGCTGGACTCCTGGCTCACTTGCAATAAATTTCAGTGTAGTGATAGTAGGAGTAATAGAGGAATTTTGCAGAAGAAACGATGTCCAGACCTTTCAATGAAGTTCAAACATTTCTTTACTTGACATAACTTGCATCCAAGCAGTATACAGCTTTGGTCTCTGGTCCCAGCAGGTTTTGGCAATGATTGGCATGAAATTAATGCTTATGCTTTAAATTTGAAGCTTGCAGGATAAGTCGTCTACTTGGTAGCTCTGTAATTGTGACAGGAATTAATCTTCTGCACTATTCTGTAACTTTTGCTGTATGAGGGACAGACTAGCTAAGGAGGAATTAGCTTCTCCTAGGACTCTGGACTTATCTCTCAGATGGTTTCTCAGGGTATGCTTTCTTCTTGGAACTCTGGGGATTGACTGTAGTTTTCCTCTTTCCTCAGCCAGCTGAGCCTGAAGCTGCTCAGGCTGGGTATATGACCAAGTCTCAGCCGAGACAAGGTCCTTGCTGTCTTCCCTAAACAGGGGATCTCCTGAACGCTATCACACAGCCTTCCCCTAACAGGGGGGAGGCTACACTACCTCTAACTTCCTTCTCCACCCATGCTGCAGGATGTGGGAACAGCCCACTCTCCACAAAGGGGGAGCTAAGCTGGAATAATCCATTCCAGTCTAGATTCACTAAACTGTGACTAGTGCCAACGTGTTGCTGCCACCTACTGGTAACCAGGCAAATTACATGAACAATTACATTTAACATGGTTTTATGCACATTTGTGAAAGACATGAGCAAAATCACATCAGATGACATTATTAAGGCTCTTAGGAGATAGTAGCGGGGGTGTTACAGATGTGCCATGGCCAGACATGACTTAAAACCCAGTATCCCGCAATGCAGTGGCATAACTAGAAGTGACTGGGCTCCACAGCATCGACCCCCACCCCCCAGCAACCCCCTCCTCCTGTGCAACCCTCACTGCTGCAGCTAGTCAAGATCATTCTCTAAGACCAGGCCCAGCAGCCGCTCTGTCCATTTCCTACATGTATATACTGTATGTCATGTCACTGTATATAATAGCATTGTATAATACTGTTGAGGGGGCCCTGACAATAAAAATCATTCAGACCTCTTCCAGGGTCGGCCCCCTCTGAGTTCGGGCCCAGCAGTAGCCGCTTCCCATGCTTCCACTATAGCTGCAGTGGACACTACAGCTATTATTGCCAAAATAATGTTACCAGCCATAGATTCTACTGAGAGAGACTTTAGCAATAGTGTACAAAGAGGGCCATAATGCCTAGCTTTTCCAGTCTCCATACCTCTCTATCTGGGGAAAAGATTTGCACTGTGTAGAGACAAAACTGTGCTTGTTTGTTGTTGGATGTACTACAACTCCCATTTTGCACTTAAGTAAAAGTGATGTTTATTCTTCTACCTCTGGCCTGGTTACTGACATGTGCCATACGCTGGCCATTGCATTCTACACACCCTGCCTTGCACCATACAAATACTCAACATCATAGGCACCCCAACCATCAGGCAGAAGCTCCAGAACCAGGATGTTCCCCTGGGGAAGAAAGGGTGTGCCCTCCTTTCACTGCCCCGGCGCCAATTGCTAGAGGATAGTCACTGTGGTAAATTGTTCAGGCAAAAGCCACTACCACCTTCATCCTCCACTCCAGCTACTCCTGGGAAATGACACATGTACATTCATAATACAACAAGAAATCTCTGGGAACATAAAGTTGTCTGCTACTTCCCCAAAGGAAATAGTAACCGAATGCAGGTGCCATTTATGGCAGCCTGTATTCTATCAACGAATTCCCTAATATAATATGAGAAGGGGCTCTTTAATTTAACAACTCCTGACACTATCACAGTCTTAAAATTTATGGTATAGCCACAATATATGCTACAGCAAAAATATAAATGTAAAATGACGTAAATGTGCCGGTGTGTGTCGCCGTAGCAGAAACTATAACAGAATATATGAGCCAATGCAAAATGAAAATGAGGGGTGTGTGGCTTGCCTTCCACTTCTGCTATTATAGCCATCCAGCCAGCGGATTTCATTAGACTACCAGCCTGATGGGTCGCAGAACAGCTAAGGGATCGTCTGAGACTGATCAGCAGTCTGACAAAACGGGCATCCAGAAGTTTTTCGGATCCCAGTCTCAAACGCCGGGGCCTCTGGATTTACCCAAGATGGCCGACGGAGCGTCTCCACGGCTGCAAGCCTGAGCACGCGCTCTCCTATATCTGACAGTGATTCAGGCAGCCCAGCATCGGCATCATCTGCCGCGGGATGGGACCTCCGGGCACAACTACAATCTCTCCCCACAAAGGAGGATCTGGAGAACTCTGTTTCCAGGCTAGAGCGGACATACTGCACAGAGATGGAGACCCTAAAGGGGGAGATCAAGCACTTAGGCCACCGAGCCGAGGCCTCAGAAAAGACGCAAGAGGCTATGCACATTCACCTAGAGGACCATCACAAGGTACTGACGGCCTACTCCCAACATCTATCTCAATTGTTGACCCACCTGGACGATATTGATAACCGTCACCACAGAAACAACCTGCGGATGAGAGGGGTCGCTGAAACAGTTCAGTCGGGGGAGTTGGAGGCCACGATCCAGAACCTGTTTGAGTCTCTGCTGCAAGGCAAGGTACGGCCCCGGTCTAATGACATCTTCCAACCCAGGGATATTGTGTGCCGGGTCCATTTCTTCAAAATAAAGGAGGACATTCTGAGAGCTGCCCGCCAAGCAGAGAAGATGGAGGTCGAGGGTTCTACCATTCAGATCATGCCGGATCTATCCAGGAGGACACTCCAGCTGGGTAGGGCAGTGAGGCCTTTACTTACTCTTCTGAAAGAGAAAGATATCACATACAGATGGGGATTTCCATTCCAATTGCACGCTAAGAAAGACGGCAGATCAGCAACATTCAAGGATCCTGGTGACCTCCCGAAGTTCCTGGAGACTTTTGAATTGCCAGTGATTTCTCTTCCCGACTGGCCGATCGTGTCATCGCCGAGGCCGTTGCCCAGGAGGGAACAGTGGTCTCAGGTGTCCCCTCGTTCTTCTAAGCAAAGGAAGACACCGTGAAGCATGTCTCTTATTTACACTGTTTTATTAGTTCTGCTGCCTAGTCTGTTGAGAGAGGGTCTGGGTTAGGTCCTTTGATCAGATTAAATTTTTCAAGGGGACTTTCTGTGTGAGGGGACCGTGTTATTTTCTCCCCCTACCGCTAGGACGGCGGTGAGAGATGCTTCTCTCCACTGGGGGCGTTTGTTGGGGGAGGTCCTTATCGGACAAGGCAGTCAAATGTTGGATGGTTTTATAATCCTATGTTATAAGAAATATATCAGAAGCAGAGGTGGAGGGGGAACGTTCGCTGCGTTAAGGCTTTCACTTCCCCCTTGTGTAGTTGTAGGGGTAGCAGTGGGTCCTTCCCTAGCTGCTGTTTATAATTCTTACCCTACCCTAGAGGGTAGATAGAGAGTGTGCCACATACATGCTGTTTTCCCCTTGTATGGCTTGTCTTTCCTCCTGTTCTTCCTACCCCCTTCCATTCCCTCTCCTGGGTTTACAAAATTGGTAATTAAGATACCACAGTTAGCACTATGGCTTCTATTAAAATATGTTCATATAATGTTAATAGCTTGAACGACCCAGCCAAGAGGAACCAGATTCTGTATAGCCTTCATAAACAGAAGGTTGCTATAGTCCTCCTGCAGGAGACTCACTTTAAGTCGGGGCATGTCCCGTCTTGCAAGAATCGGTACTTCTTGGTTTGGTCTCATAGCACATATGATGTTTCCAAAGCTAGGGGTGTATCAATAGCTGTTCATAAGTCATTCCCTTGCACCATATTAGATAGAATAGTCGATGATTTAGGTCGCTATATCTTTCTTAAACTGTCTATTTCCTCAAAGACGCTTGTTATTGCTAATGTATATTTCTCTAATTCAGGACAGACCTTATTCACCTCTACGGTATTTGCAGCTTTAGACGACTTTGCAGATGGCCTCCCGGTCATTCTAGGTGGGGACCTTAATTTCCCTCTGGAGGCAGTTCTGGACACATCTACAGGTAGGTCTTCCGTATCTGTTGGAGTGGCCCGGGTATTTAGGAAACACCTTCAGTCCCTTAGATTGGTGGACGTGTGGCGTATCTTGGATCCCACTGCTAAAGACTTCACATTCTTCTCCTCCACCCATAATTCATACCACCGCCTTGACTATCGTTTTCTTTCCCACTCACTTCTGGATCTGCATCCTACTGCAGGTATTGAACCTATCCTCTTCTCTGATCATTCTCTCACATGGGTTTCACTGAGGTTGGGTGATCCTACCCGTTCTAGAGGCTCATGGGAGCTTAATGATAATATCCTTAGGGATCCAGTCTGTGAGGCAGATATTAAATCTACTATCTCAGAATTTGTGGAGGTTCATACAGGGGATGCTTCAAGCCCTACGATTCAATGGGAAGCATTAAAATGCGTGGTACGAGGTAGATTTATTTTGCATGCCTCTAGGTTTAAGAAAATGCGGTCTGCGGAGATACAGGCACTCCTTCAGAAACTGGCGGTCCTGGAGAGGAGACACAAAGGTTCCCTCTCTACTGTTGCTTATCAAGAGCTTTGTGATACAAGGTCGGCCCTTAGGAAACTGATAGACCATAAGTACTTAAATGCACGGGATAAGCTCAAGAAGCTTTTTTATGGACAGGGAAATAGAAGTGGCAGATTATTGGCAAGAATGTTAAGGCCCAAACAGACTTCCTCCTATAATACCACCCTTAATAGGAGAGAGGGAGGTTGCATTCACTCTACTGGGGACATCCTGCAGGAGTTTCAATCGTACTATGAGAACCTCTATAACTTAAAAGGAAAATACACAGACCTTCCTATAGACCTTAAAACTCAAAAGATCAAAGAATATATCTCCAACCTACTGGGCCCTAGGCCATCGTCAGCTGATAGGGATAATCTGGAGAGGGAAATAACATTGCAGGAAAATCAAGGTGTTTTTAAAAAGTTGGAGGTTGGGAAATGCCCTGGTCCTGATGGATTCACTCCTCGTTTTTATAAGAGATTCCTGGAAGATGTCTCCAAACCTCTTAATATAATGTGTAACTCCCTTTCGGGGGGTGCCTCTTTTCCTCCTCAGGCCCTGACTGCTCACATATGTGTAATCCCTAAGCCGGGCAAAGACCCCCTGGCCTGTAGTAACTACCGGCTAATTTCACTGATCAATATTGATGTAAAGATATACTCTAAAATTCTGGCTAATAGACTGAAAGTCCATATGCCTTCCTTAATACATGAAGACCAGGTGGGCTTTGTCCCGGGTAGTGAAGCCAGAGACAATACAATACGATCTTTGGCTCTTATAGCTCGAGCCCAAGCAACAGCTTCCCCTCTGTGTCTGCTCTCGGTCGACGCTGAGAAAGCGTTCAATCGGGTAGACTGGGTCTTTCTGGCAGTGACCTTGGAGGCCTTTGGGTTGGGCCCTCAAATGGTCACTCGTATCCTTGCTCTTTATGAGAATCCTAGAGCCCAGGTTCAAATTAACGGCTCGTTGTCATCTCCGTTTGGGATCCACAATGGTACCAGACAGGGGTGTCCACTTTCCCCCTTATTATATATTATGATTATAGAATTCCTGGCTAGAGCTCTGAGGGCTAATAAATCCATTAGAGGAGTCGGCCTTGGAGAAGTGGACTCTAAAATAGCTATCTATGCGGACGACCTCCTCATATATTGCTCAGACCCGGTTGTTGGCCTTCCCAATATTCTGAAGGAGTTCTCGGCCTTCGGAGACCTAAGCAACTTTAAGGTGTACCTCCAGATACTTAATATAAATTTACCCTCTTCCACTGTACTTATGCTACAGTCGTCATTTCCCTTTCATTGGGCGCAGGGTCACATCAAATACCTGGGTATTGCAATTCCCCTGAAATTAAATGACCTCTACTCTGCCAATTTAGCCCCCTTCTTGGAGGAAATTAGAAAGGATTTACAGGTATGGAGGACAGCACCATTATCATGTTTTGGAAGGATTCATACGATCAAAATGAATATCCTGCCTAGGATTCTGTATGTTTTTAGAACTATCCCCATCACCTTACCATATAAATACTTTAAGGCCTTCAGATCAATGTTCCTAGATTTTATATGGGCAGGTTCATCTCCTAGGCTGGGTATATGTTTCCTGACTCGTTCCAAGCTGAGGGGGGGAGTTGGGCTCCCTGACCTACAATTGTATCATAAAGCATCTATGCTTTCATACATTCTTGACTGGTTCCACAGTGGCTTAACTAAACGGTGAATCCAGTTTGAGAGGACGGAGATCGGAGGCCCAGCCCAGGACTTGTTATGGATTACAAAATCAGATAGACCCAAAAGCCTTCCCCTTTTGACATCAGGAATATTACAATTCTGGGATAAAACTGCAGCACTTCTGGGTATCACAACCTTCCCAGGGCCCATGACACCTATATTTGATAATCCAGATTTTCCCCCGGGGGTGGGGCAACAAGCGTTGTTGGGCCTACGGAGAGATGATTGCCCAAGGGCATATCAGTTCCTGAAGAGGGGGACAATATGTCCTCTAGACTCATTCCCTGGTGGTGGTAGTAGAGGGGCTTGGTATCATTATACTAGTATTAAAACATTCTTGCTGCCCCTGGGTCCCTTATCGACTATCTCCAGAGATCTTACCCCCTTTGAATCTTTGTGTCTTCAATCTACTCAACCTACACATCTTGTGTCTTTGGTCTACGGCCTACTCCAGGAGAGCGGAGGCTCCCTATCTTCCCTACCATATGTGTCGGCCTGGGAGAGCGAGTTGGGTAGATCTTTTTCTTCGGAGCAGTGGTTGAAAGCATTTACCTTATCGCATAAGGCGTCCATTAGCTGCGATATACAGGGGAAGAATTTCAAGATCATGTCTAGATGGTACAGAACCCCAGCACTTCTACACTCTTTTTATACCACTTGTTCGGATTTATGTTGGCGCTGCAACAAGGAGATAGGCTCAATGTCCCATTTATGGTGGCAGTGTACCAGTTTAACTTATTTTTGGGAGCCCTTAAATGATCTGTATGAACAAGTATGCGGTCGCTCGGAAAGGTGGACTCTTGAAGGGGCTATACTTTTTATGCTCCCGGGATCCATTTCAGCCTTAAAAAGTGGACTTTTGAGATTTTTTTTTACAGGCCGCATGATTGGTCACACCTAGATATTGGAAATCCCAAACCACACCACACATTAGGGACTGGTTGCACACTTTTGAACAGATCCGTAGAATGGAGGAGTTATCAGCAGAGGAAGGAACAGATGAGAAGTATATCAAAATTTAAACTCCTTGGATCCTCTTTAAAGGATCTCAGGCATTTCAAAATTGTCTAGAGTGTGTCTAGTAATAAAATACAACAATATACCTAAATGTACACCCTTCCCCTCCTTCCCTTTTCCCGTCTACCCTTCCCCCTTAAGTAAGTAGATTTGTCATCTATTTGTAATCCTTTCATGATCATTTATATTACATGTTTTTCATAAAACTTTGTGATATTCAAGATAATCTGAAGACGATATGTGATCGATAACACTATTTGATTTCGATTGGACTGTGTCCAAATTGATTATATTCATGTCAGTAAAAGTAATTAAACAACAAAATGAAAATGAGGTACTTAGCAAATTCTATTTGTTACTTCTCTCTGTGCCAGCAGGCCTCTGAATTCAGGGAGAGCAGACTACAAAAACAAAATACAAAGACAGCACATCCTCGGCTCCTGTATCACATCCATGTATACCTGCTAAAACTCATAAAAAAAAAGGCATGAGGACATTAATATAAATTTGGTTCTTCACTCATCTGGGCAGGTTTTTGACTAGATTCTTGAACTTGGCTATTACATATTGCTCCAGTGCCCCTCCCTCTTGTCTCACCAATGTGTGCACTTAACTGGGCACTCCTTGATACCATCGCCTGCCTGCCTATTTCTGAGGTCCCATTAATCAAGTAAAGGTCTCCTGGCCCTTGACTGAATTAAAGGGGAGGTTCTAGATTTTGATATTGATGAGGTCTCCTCAAGAGCGGTCATCAATATCAGATCGGTGGAGGTCTGATATCACTGCATCCCTGCCGTTTAGCTGTTTGAAGAGTCCATGGCACTCTTCCTAGGCCAGTGACGTCACGTTCATTCATAATGTGGTCTCGGCGCAGCTCAAGTGAATGGTGCTGAACTGCAATAGCAAGCAGAACCCCTATCAAATGGAAGGCGCTATGCTTGGTAAGCTGTGAGTAGGCCATTGTGCTCACCACAGCACCACTGCCTCCTCAAACAGCTGATCGGTGGGGGTCCCGAGTGTCGGACCCCCGCTGTTCTGATATTGATGACTAGAGATGAGCTAAGTATTCCAAAAAATTCACTTTCTGACAAATTACTTCGTCACGAAGTGCATTTCTTTGTAAAATAACAGGGAGCGACGATTGCACCGCCCTCCGTCATTGTACCCCTCAGATGCTGCTTTTATGTCTCATTAAGTGAGCAATCAAACAGAAAAGACAAGTGATGAATTAATATAAACTCCCCAGGTTCCTTCTTAGGAAATATGCCTAAAGGGGATAAGCGGAAATTCTCAAAAGGCGGATAATCAAAGGGGCCTGCAATCCTACCAACTTCTAATTCCTTCTTAATTTTAGTACGCACTACCTCCGCATATCTCACTACAGATTTCAAATTATCCAGCAATGAACAACCAATACCCTTAAATTCAGGAACCAAAAAACCTAGCGAAAAACCATCAATGATTACCGTAAATTAGCTTTCACTTGGTCTGGATATCGCTTTAGCCATGGCAACATTTCTGTTAATCTCACTGGAGTCCAAGCTTTTTTGCAAGCTGCTCCTTAATTGACGACTGAAATTTTGCCTGGCCGCTCCGCTTGAAACATCTTGACAAAGGATGGTTGCCCTCACAAAAGGAACACTCCTCCTTATAGCGGCAGTTGGCTAACCACTTACAGGTATTCTCATTGAACGCAAATCAAACTCCCTTCCTCAAACCTTGAGGGGAGGGAGATTGCTTAAGCGGAGCGGTTCTTTGCGGTAACATCAAATTAATACATAAACCTATATCCTTAACACCCCACTTCAAGGATGGGTGAACTGCTAATTTTTGCCTAAATAATTAATCGTATTGGAACCATGCCATACCACTAAAGTTACGGTACGCCTCCAATACGATGTCCAAATGTTGGAATAAACGGCAACATTTTTCTGGAAATTTTTCCCCAAGTATCACTGAATAAATGCAGAAAGCTTGCAGCCAGTTATTAGAATAACGTGGCTGACTGCGCTTTATATCCTCATCCATTTTTTCATTTTTTTTGTCTGTGCGGACAATATTTTCCCGACTAGACGGTAATAAAGACAAAATTTCAATAAATTCTAAACGCCAAATACGTTCTTTAATGCTTGGTGTTAAATGAAAACCTAGAGGCGCTAATTCACAAGACAGCGCCTCTTTAACACAGGCTTCAGAAACACCAATACCCTTATCCAACATAGGAATAATTTGACTCTGCATCTGATTAAGCCAGACCCCAGAAGGCCATGCAATATTCCCTTTCTGAACAAAATCTGAAAAAAGGGAATATAAGCCAGAAACAACTTGCTGATTAGAAAGTAAATTAGACATAGACTGAACATTGATTCTCTCACCACTAGATGGCACCTCCTGACCAGGATCAGAGGAATGAAGAGTCTTCACCTCCAGCTTCATTAGATCTTCACCCTGGACTTCAGGTAAGATTGCTGGTGGTAAGTGCAGGCTACAGGAACCCTGGCTGCTACTTTGAAAATTGTAGATCCACTGTGGGTCTGAAGATACGCTTGGCTCCACATCTTGCTGCCTTTCTTAGATATGATCAGCGCTGCTTGCCCCTGCTGTAAGGCGCCGCTGCCCTGCGTCAACCGCTGACCTCTGGCTCTTCTGCCGGTGCTGCCTCCTCCTGTCACTTGCTGGGCGCTTACTCCCCCGCTGCTATCCTGGATCCGGCCCTCATTCTTCTGACATCAGAGGGCGGAGTATAGGCGCGCTGTGCCCTGCGAGCTCATTTGCTAGGAAGCGCCTCTAACTCCGCCCCTGACATAATCTATACGCTCTGGGGGGCCCCCTACATTACAAAATTACAGCAACCTTCATAAAGCATTGTTTTGCTGGATGTTGATGCAAACCAGAAACCCCTTTAACCTCTTAACACATAATGCAGTACATGTACGGCATTATGCGCTAGTGCTGATCGCGAATATTCAAATATCTAATTATCATTGCGAATATCGGCACTTCGAGAATTCGCAAAGATGTAGAATATAGTGCTATATATTCGTAATCGCAAATATTCTAGATTTTTTTTTCATCGGTAACCTCACTGCTTCTAGCTTGTGGGCCAATGAGAAGGCTGCAATGTCTTTGTCAGAGCTTAGCAACATCCCTAGCAACCAATAGGAAAGTTGCCTACCCCTTACTATATAAGAACCTCCCCAGCAGCCATTTTCTGCAGTTTTTTGCAGTTCTGAGAGAGACAGCAGTGTTATTGTTGTGCTCTGAGCTTTCACCTGGATCCTATTCCTTATCCAATTACCTTAGATAGTTAGTTAGCTCATATAAAATTGTGTTCAAAATAACAGCAGTCAGACATCACTACCCTGATCAATCACTGTTTTTGGTAGAAATTATATTTCTACATGGCAAATAATTTACTAGCAGGTTTAATAGAGTAATAGAAACCCAACAGACCCAACAGTCATGACATGCATGCCGCTGATTCTCTGTAATTCAATCAGTTATTGAAAGGGGTATGTTCAAAATAATAGCAGTGTGGAGTTCAATGAGTGAGGTCATTAATTCTTTGAAAAACAGGAGGCAATTATTGCCCTTATTTAAGGAAGGAAGGCAGCAAATGTTGTACATGCTGGTTACAGTGCATTTCTCTCTGAAATTCTGAGGAAAATGGGCCATTCCAGACATTGTTCAGAAGAACAGCGTACCTTGATTAAAAAGTTGATTGGAGAGGGGAATACATATAAAGATGTGCAGAAAATGATAGGCTGCTCAGCTAAAATGATCACAAATTCTTTAAAATGGCAACCAAAACCTGAAAGACGTGGAAGAAAGCGAAAAACTACTATTCGAATGGATAGAAGAATGGCAAGGACTCACCCAACAATCAGCTCCAGGAAGATCAAAGAAGGTCTAAAGTTACCTGTGAGTACTGTTACAATTAGAAGACGCCTATGTGAAGCCAAGCTATCTGCAGGAAGCCCCCGCAAAGTCCCACGGTAATACAGCAGTCAACCAGCTGTGATGACCGGGATCAGCAATGATGCCAAAATCATTTAACCCTGCAGAGGCCAGATTCAAAATCAATCATCTGTGAGGTTAGGCCGAGGGATGGTGGGTTCTTCTGACTTGCAATCGGAGCCCCCACAAAACGGTGTTCCAGTTGGTTACCATGACAGCCTGGGGCCTGCTGAAGCTTCACCGGCCACTATGGTAATCTTCCTGCTAAGCTGTCCACGAGGAACAGCTCACCAGGCAAAGCGTCAGAATCCCATTCACCATAATAGATTTTCATTAGGGCGCATTCACACGACCGTACTGTTTTGCGGACCGCACATTGCCACAACTATAATGGAAGATACCTATTCTTGCCTGCGATTGAGAGCAAGAATAGGACATGCTCTATCTTTGTTGCAGGGCTGCGGAACGGAACCATAGATGCGGACAGCACACGTGTGCTGTGCGCATCATTTGTGGCCACATTGAAATGAATGGGTCTGCACCCGTTCCGCAAAATTGTGGAAAGTATGCAGACTCATTCATACTGCCGTCTGAATGAGCCCTCATGGTGAATGGTACAAGCAATTAAAAGATCCCAGGGGGTTAAAAGTTACTGTAAAACACAGTTAAAAAAAAAACACATTAAAATATTAACAGTTCAGATAACCCCCTTCCCAATTTTACATATAAAAATATATAAACAATAAAAAATAAACAGGTATCTCTGCGTCCAAAAATGTCTGAACTATTAAAATCTAAAAATATTTTTCTTGTGTGGTGTATACTGTAATGTAAAACAACAAAAAAAAAACATGCAATTCACCATTTTTGGGTCACACTAATCCTCTTAAAAATTTAATAACAGTGATCAAAAAGTTGAATTTACGTCTTTTTAAAAGTAGCAAATCAAAACAAAGCAAAAACTATACAAATTTGGTATCGCTGTAATCGCATTGTGCTGCAGAATAAGTAATTCATGTAATTTGTAGAGCACAAATAATTTTTTTCCAGTTTATCAATACAAGACATGGTAAATGAAAAAATTCATCTTGCCCCGCACAAAATAAGCCCTCATCTGGCTATGTGATTCGAAAACTAAAAAAAGTTATGGTTATTAATCTGTGGGGAAGAAAAATCCAAAATGCAAAAACGACAGTAAGCTCAGTCCTTAAAGGAGTTATCCTGGAAAAGATAATGATGACTTACCCTCAGGATATGTCACCATTATTACATTAGCGGTGGTGCAGGTCCCGGCCTCCCCGCCGATCAGCTGTTTCAGGGAGCCGTTGTGCTCACAGGAGTTCTGGTGAGAGATGCAGGCTCCTGGCAGTTTTCAAGGACGGTGCTATACATCATATAGTGGTAGTGCTTGGTATTGCAGCTGAGCCCGATTGACTTGAATGGGGCTGAGTTGCAACTAGGCCATGTCACTGATTTACGGTGATGTCACTGGCCTAGGAAGAGGCTGCAGCACTCAAGGCAGCTGATCGGCAGGGGTCCCAGATGTCACACTCCCACAGATCTGATGCTGATGACCTATCCTGAGGATAAGTCATGAATATCTTCTCCAGGATAACCCCCTTATGGGGTTAAGGACTGTGTAGTATTCCAGTTTATAGTTGTGCAATTTACAGCATTGTTATTTATTCAACTGTAAGAAAAAAAATTTGGCCAATGCAGGGCACTCTTATTTGGTCACCATATTGTACTTGTGAACAGCATGACAGAAGACCAACAGTACTGTAGCCAATCATTAGCGAGTTTTCCGTGCAGGTGCAATGCGTGACGTGAACGCATAGCGCCCGCACCGAATCCTGACCCATTCATTTCAATGGGTCTCTGTACATGAGCGTCTTTTTTCACACATCACTTGTGCGTTACGTGAAAAACACATGTTCTGTATTCTGCATTTTTCACGCAGCCCTAGCCCCATAAAAGTGAATGGGGCTTTACTGACGGTTACTAAGAGAGGTTGTTTGTAAACCTTCAGTTTTTTATCACGCGCATGAAAAACGCATCAAAGCGCATTGCACCCGCGCGGAAAAAACAGCTGAACGCAATTGCAGATGAAACTGACTGAACTTGCTTGCAAAATGGTGTGAGTTTCCCTCAACGCATCATCTGTCACGCTCGTGTGAAAGAGGCCTAAGGCCTCTTTCACACGGGCGTCATATTTTTGGCCCGGATAAGAGGCGGGAACATGCACGATTTTTCTGCGCGAGTGCAAAACATTGTCATGCGTTTGCACGCGCGTGAGAAAAATCGTGCATGTTTAGTACCCAAACCGTCTGGGATCAGTGACTGTAGATTGTATTATTTTCCCTTATAACATGGTTATAAGGGAAAATAATAGCATTCTGAATACAGAATGCATAGTAAAATAGCGCTGGAGGGGTTACATTTAAAAAAAAATGATTTAACTCACCTTAATTCACTTGCTCGCGTAGCCGGCATCTCTCCTGTCTTTTTCTTTGCTGATTGTAGTCGAGGACCTGTGGTGACGTCACTCCGGTCATCACATGGTCCGTCACATGATCTTTTACCATGGTGATGGATCATGTGATGACCGGAGTGACGTCACCACAGGTCCTTGACTACAATCAGCAAAGAAAGAGACAGGAGAGATGCCGGCTACGCGAGCAAGTGGTTTAAGGTGAGTTAAATACATTTTTTTAACCCCTCCAGCATTATTATACTATGCATTCTGTATTCAGAATGCTATTATTTTCCCTTATAACCATGTTATAAGGGAAAATAATAATGATCGCGTCTCCATCCCGATCGTCTCCTAGCAACCGTGCGTGAAAATCGCATCGCATCCGCACTTGCTTGCAGATGCTTGTAATTTTCACGCAACTCCATTCACTTCTATGGGGCCTGCGTTGCGTGGATTATCGCACCGCAACGCACAATATAGAGCTTGGTGCGATTTTCACGCAACGCATAAGTGATGCGTGAAAATCACCGCTCGTGTGCACAGCCCCATAGAAATGAATGGGTCAGGGTTCAGTGCGGGTGCAATACGTTCACATCACGCATCGCACCCGCGCGGAATCCTCACCCGTGTGAAAGGGGCCTTGGTCTCACTGACAGATCATTATTACTTCTCTTCCACTAGATGGCGGTGATGCACAATTTTAAATCCATCTGAAAAAAACAATACCCGTTTGTTGCATACGCTGACTTTGAAATTCTGACAGTAAACGGCGATTTGAGAATTAAAGGGCTTGTTAAAATCCTTATTTAACGACTATTCCCTATATAGGGCTCTTACCTTTGTCTGTGACTTCGTTTCCTTAAAAATCGATCTTTTAAAATATGCAAATCACTTCACTACCAGCAAGTAGGGCGTCTACTTGCTGGTAGCCGCCGCAAAAAAACGCCCCCTCCTCCTGTTGATTGACAGGGACAGCGAACGTTCTCCTCCTCCGACTGGCCCTGTCAGCATTTCAAATCCCGCGCCTGAGGAGCCGGCGGTTTTTTGCGGCGGCTACCAGCAAGTAGACGCCCTACTTGCTGGTAGTGAAGTGATTTGCATATTTTAAAAGATCGATTTTTAAGGAAACGAAGCCACAGACAAAGGTAAGAGCCCTATATAGGGAATAGTCGTTAAATAAGGATTTTAACAAGCCCCCCCCAAAAAAATTGTGCTTTGGGGGTGACAGAAGCCCTTTAACGAAAAACATGGCCCCTTTCTTCCAAAAATAGTGTCAATTTTCCATGGGCTGTGCTTGGTATTGCAGCTCACTGATATTCAAGTAAATGATGCTGATGCAATACCACAGTTGCCCCATGAAAGCGCTGTTTCTAGGAAAAAAAAGTTGCAGATTAAAAAAAAAAAATTTTTACCTCAAAAAACTTTCATACTGACCATCTATCCTCTGGATAGGTCATCAGTATCTGATCAATGGGGGTGCGACATACGGGACCGCCCCATTTAGCTCACCAAGCACAGCGCCATACATTGTATAGTGGCAGTGTTTGGTATCGCAGCTCAGCCCTATTCACTTCAATGGGACTGAGCTGCACTTGGGCCATGTGACTGATGAACGTGATGTCACACAGCGTTGGCAAAGCTGCGAGAAGGCCTTGGCGCTACTGTGAGTGCCAGTGCCTTCTCAAACAGCTGATCGGAGTGGGTGCTGGCAGTTTTCCCCTGCTGATCTGATATTGATGACCAATCCTAAGGTCATAAATATAAAAAAAAAAAAGTGGATGACCCCTTTTATAGGAGCTGTATGAAACTATATGCAGTAAACTCCCCTAGTGGCAGTTTTCAGGAACTACAATTTAATCCTAAAAACTGGTTGCCTTCTCAGGGCATCCCTAATCTATGTGCCCTATTAAATGTGCAAGTGCTGGTAGCTTACTGTAGTGATTACACCTCATCGACAGGGTTTCAGCACCTGGACTCCCCATGATCATGGTGTGAAGAGTGTGTTCCTAAACATTCTGAATTTGACAGCACTGATTGGATGGTGTCTGGGAGAAGGGGAATGGTAACATACAGTTGTCGATTTGTTTATACATTTTCAAGAGGAATAAAAGAGGGACAGCACAATGGAGAGTTCAGAGAGTACTCCCAAATTGTTATTTCATGGGGTATTTAAGTATCTACTAAAACAGACAGGTCAGGAGAACAGACAGGTCCTACACTATGTACTATAAAAAGGCTTAGTCATTCTAAAACTTTCCATCAGGTGGCAGAAGTGCGCAGCAAACTTTTTATTTCTCTAGTTCAACTGGATATTAAACTTTTAGACAACGTCAAGTAGAGCCAGAAAAGAAATGCTTATTCAGCAGATTTATATTTCTAATCCAGAGCTCCACACAGTATGCTGTGACTTGTTTGTAGTGCGGTCTCATGCCAGGTTGTCACGTAAACTCTCGTGTACAGTAAGTTGCAGTTGTAGGAGCCACAGAGGAAAATAAATTACCGTATGATTTGCAATAATAGGAAGAAATTCTAGCACAACTGGATTTTTATGATCAAGAAATCAAGGATGCATGACGTTGCATGTAGACATGCAGTTTCAAGTACCTTACTTAAAGGGGTGGTACCTATCTTCACTCCTCCGGTCCCCCTGACATGAGCATCGAAGCATTTCATGGCATTTTTAGGAGATCCGGTGACGTTAGAACTCTCCATAGAGACTGCTAGGCAGAGGCTTCCGCCCAGCAGTGAGCCGGTGACGTTACATGCATGGGCGGGCTTTAGCGCTGCCCTAGTCTGTAATATTCTGTGTTTACTGTCAAATAACCTGCAGGAGATTGCAGGCCAGAAAAGCAATAATATGCATATTGTACCCCCACCTAACCATCCAAACCCCATACCAGCAACAGCCTCTGTTATTATGGGAACCTGTCACCTCCAAAAACCATCTGAAGCCGCCAGCAGTACCTGAGAGTAGCGAGCAGTGTGTTTCTGATGATTGTTTTCTTCCTGACGGCAGATGTGGCAAAAGCTCAGAAAACGTTCCTTTATCCCCTGCCGGCGCACTTCTCTAGACATGCTTGAAGTCAAGGGGGCAACGGCCTCCTTGCTTCAAGTCAAGGTAACCACGTCCCCTTCTCTGCCCCTTTGCTGTGACTGACAGCGCTTATGCAGAGAGTTCCGTAAAGCCAGCCGAACTACCGGCTGTCAGTCACAGCAAAGGGGCAGGGAAGGGGACGTGGTTACCTTGACTTGAAGCAAGGAGGCCGTCGCCCCCTTGACTTCAAGCATGTCTAGAGAAGCTCGCCGGCAGGGGATAAAGGAACGTTTTCTGAGCTTTTGCCACATCTGCCGTCAGGAAGAAAACAATCATCAGAAACACACTGCTCGCTACTCTCAGGTACTGCTGGCGGCTTCAGATGGCTTTTGGAGGTGACAGGTTCCCTTTAAAGGGAACCTGTCATCAACTTTATGCTGACTGTACTGAGGGCAGTATAAAGTAGTGACAGAAATGCTGATGTCAGTGATGTGTCACTCATGAGCTAAAAGTCAGTGGTTGCTGAGAACCAGCATCATAATCATTGCAGCCCAGGCCTTGAGAAGAGTCAAATCTACCTGAGAAGAGTCCTGGTTATTCCTAATCTCCTGCTCTCCCCCATCTGCTGATGATTGGCAGTTCTCTCCTAGAGAGAAAGGGAGAAAACTAGGTAGAAGCCGGTCAGTCATCAGCAGGAGAGCAGGAATTCATCAATAACCAGGACTCTTCTCAGGTAGATTTGACTCTTTTCAAGGCCCAGTCTGCAATGATTATGATGCTGGTTCTCAGCAACCACTTACTTTTAGCTCATAAGTGACACACCGCTGACATCAGCATTTCTGTCACTACTTTATACTGCCCTCAGTTGATGACAGGTTCCCTTTAAGGTGCAATAAAGGTGCAGTGCGGCTATTAACAATGAAGAAGGACTATACAGTGCGGTCTTCATTATTAAATGAAAAGCAGCTGCGAGGTTCTACTCCGCAGCATGGCCGCTCTGTGTAGCTGTACCCTAGTGCAGTGTCCCACTCAGTGATGTTCGTGGGCACTTTAAACTGCTGTATATGTGCAGCTAAGCGGCGTTGGCCAGGGTTCCCTTAAAGGGAACGTGTTTTTCGTGAAGCTAGTTGCATTTCAGCAACGAGGGACAGGTTCCCCCTTATAGTAGGTGTAGTGGTACCCCGGATAGGAATGCCAGAGTGGTGTAAGGGTGGCCTAATGTCCCTTGGTGGTGTTGCACGTGTCACGGTGCTCCTACCTGGATACACTGGGACTCAAAGCGTGGCCGCCCACTGCAGTGAAAAGGGTAGTTGAATGGGGGTGAGGATGGAATAAGTTGAGTCCAGACCTTGTATACAGTTGAACAGTAGCTTTACTTGAATAAACTTGCAATAGAAACAATCTTCAAGCTTTATCTTGGTCATCAGCAGGTTTTGGCATAACTTTTGGCAGGCAAACACATTCGGCTCTGCTACATGTGTCACTCTTTGATTCTGCTGTGCTGGCAGGATTAGATAGACACTTTTCCTTTCTGCTGTACTTCTGTAGTCTGACTCTGTCTTTATCTTTATCCAGGGAACTACACTTCCTTACTTGTGACGCTTGTAACTTTGGCCTCTGGGTCCCACAGAACTGAAGGTGTTCTGCAGACTTAGGCATGGCTCGCCCAGAAGGGACGAGTTCCCTGCTGCACAACCTCCCTAGGACAGGGGGTAGACCAGACTCTGCTTCACAACCTCTCTCCTAGGAGGGGAAGGCTAGACTAACCTTCACTAACTAAACTCCTCCCTCTCTAGAGAGGGCTAGAATGGACAAAAAAGGTTCCATTCCAGATAAACTAGCTCTGCCAATATTGCCGCCACCTGCTGGTGAACCAGGCACATTACATATCACATAACAGTTTCATAAGAATAAATATTGTGACACACTGAGAGGTTTGGTCTGGGAAAACAGGTGTTTTCCTCCCAACATGTGCTGCTGAGCTGATTTAGAGCCAGGTGAGGTCAATTACCGTACTGGATTTTGAATGCCGGTCTGAGTTTTGGCAGCACCTGGCTGTCCTTAAATAGGCAGCTGGGCTCAGAAGCATGGTCTATGTGTTGGGCTCTGGGAGCCTTGTGTCTGGATGAAGGCTTGCTACCTGTTTGACGTGAAAACAGGTTGGCGCTGCTAACAGCAAGGACTCTTTGAGGCAGAATTGCTGCATGGTGTGAATTACCACCAACACCGCAAGATGACTTTTTGCTTGTTTATGTTTTGTCACTTGCTAAAAGTGTGAATAAAACACTGAACTGTTTGATCCAAAGAACTTGTTGTTTCCTCAATACTACGTCTGCTAATCCTGTCTACCAGAGCGAGTCCCCACAATATACACATTCTGCAGGATAATGAAATAAATGCATCAGATGACATTGGGTCAACCATAGGAGATAGTGATGGGACAAAAAGAGTGGTAATGCTCCCTAGCGGGGCGTTACATATGTTGTGTCAATTGATTGCTGTAAATTCCTTATAACAGGCTGTTAGAGTGTCATTACATCTATTCACCACTAGGTGCTGCTGGCATATATAGAGCTCAGGGTGTGCTAAGGAGTGTGGAATTATAGAGTACAGACAGTAGTAAATTGATGGAGGTGTGGAGCAGCACCTGTCTAGGATGTAGCTGCCATTTTAACCCCTTGGCCCTGGCCAAGCTGAGGGAGCATGGAGAACAGTATTATAGCTAGCTAACACGAACCAAAGAGTCACTACATGGATATCGAGTGAGTCTAGTGGAGATAGAAGCAGCATTAGCTCATGGGCTCCACAAGCACCAGTGACCGGGAGAAGCCTAAAAGCGCCTGGACACAACCGGACGACTATAGGCGTGGTTGTCTATCACAAGCCTCTATGGACTTTGTGGAACAGAGTTTAGAAAAGCATCCTGGGCAAATAATGGAGCAGAGGATTTTGCCTGCCGTTAGGGAGACCGTGCTGTGGATTGCTAATTACAAGTAAGAAGTTATTATATCCAGTACCTGAGTGCTAGAGTGCGGACATAGTGTAGACAGATATAAGAAGGGATCTCTCCCACCTGTTGGAAAGGAAATTCTTCAAGCTACAATTGCCAAGCCTGTTATAAGGATTACAGCTGAGATATTATTGGGATTATCATCGTTGCCATATCAATGAACTGTACTGACTACTCTGAGACAATTGATTAAGTAAAAGTTCCATCGCTTTCAACCATTGACTCCTCATCCTTTCTCCAACCTTCCTTTACACCTAACGGTGCCGGCGTCACAAACACCGGGGACCCTGCCTCCACGGCACCTAAAAAACCCATTCCACCAAGGGCACCTCAACCACCATCTGGCGGGAATCCCTGGACAACATAGTGTGCCCCAAAGGAACTGGTGCTGTCCTTCCCTTCACTGCACGCCGGCCCAGGGAGCGCTGCTAACCGTGAGTAAAGCTACTACTACCCCCATCGGCCTACCAACCCTCACATATTGCCCTTGCGGCCCGGTCGCTGCACAGTGGCCTGGGTATACCTGGTTTATAGCGATTTGTGACAAATTAAGTTATAACAAATCAAAATTTCTTGGGGAACTTCGATGAAGGTGCTCTAATTACAAGCCATGCAATACATATGTTTTACATCTCTCTAAATCATTACAAGCCGTGCTATAAATTCTGTGGTTTGGAAAACCATGGAACGAAATCCACAAAAACCATACACAACGTAGCAGTAATATGCTCTACATGTTCCTAACGTGTGTGCCCAGCCTAGAATTTAGAAACTCAGTTGCTAAACACTGTAGCACTAAATGTAATACCAACACACATTATGCCCCTAACTATAATACCGCTACACACTGTCCCGCTAAATATAATGCCAGTACACTCTATGCCCCTAAATATAATACTGCCACACATTGGGCCTCCAAATATAATACCAGCACACTCTATGCCCCTAAATATAATACTACTACACACTATGCTCCTAAATATAATACTGCCACACATTGGGCCTCCAAATATAATACCAATAATAATGCCACACACTATGCCACTAAATAAAATACTGCTATACACTGTGCCACTAAATATAATACCTACACACACTAAGCCCTTAAATATAATACACCGTGCCACTAAACATAATTCTGCCACACATTGTGATGTTAAATATAGCAACAGAATACACCATGACCCTAAGGGCTCATGCACACGACCGTATGTATTTTGCGGTCCGCAAAAAATACGGATGACGTACGTGTGCATTGCGCGATTTGCGGAACGGAACAGCTGGCCCATAATAGAACAGTCCTATCCTTGTCCGTAATGCGATCAATAATAGGACATGTTCTATTTTTTTGCGGCACGGAAATACGGACATACGGAAACGGAATGCACACGGAGTAACTTTTATTTATTTTTTTGCCGACCGATTGAAATGAATGGTTCCGTATACGGTCTGCAAAAAAAAAAAACGGAACGGACACAGGAAGAAAATACGTTTGTGTGCATGAGGCCTAAATATAATACTGCCTCATACTATGTCCCTGAGCATATTACTGCCACACACTGTGCCACTAAATACAACACACACTATGCCCCTGAATATAATAATGCAGCAGACTGTGCCGCTAACTATAAAATACTGCTACACACTGTGGCCTTTCAGTATAATACCAGCACACACTGTGCCCCTGAAGACAATACGGCAATATTCTCTGCTCCCTGAATACAATACCGCCACACACTCTCCCTCATGTATCCCTATCCTCCAATGGACATAATTGTACATTTATTTGCAGTAAGAACACCATAATTTGGACATCCGATTACATCCATAGGCAGAAGGGGATTAAAGGGATGATTTTTACATTTTTTTTTCTTCTTTAGAAGGGTCCCTAAATCTGTTTACGCCAGGTCATTCTTGTGCTGGAGCCCCACAGGATTAGCTGTGATCTGTGAGGCCTTCCCAGCGCTGAGCGTAGTATATCAGCTGGCTGCTCTCGATGAACGAGTTACCCATAGCAACCAATCAGATTCCACCTTTCATTTTTCAGAGCTCCTTTGGGAAATGAAAGGCTCACTCTGATTGGTTTATGGGCAACTGGGCCAGTTCTTCTTGTCACCAGTTTTGATAAATCTCCCTCCTTGTGTCTAACGTTTTTGGTTTTCTTTTGTATCCTTCGTCCATGTCGCTGGTGACAGGTGATTCACATAGGAAGGAGGCTTGGCACGAATGGCAGACACGGCGCTTTTCTCTGTACACATTGTAAATGGATTTATCTCGTGTATTATGTACACAGCATGAGTAAAAAGGAAACCACAGACTAAAATCTGTCGCTTAACGGATGTGATGAAGTCTGCGTTTTATTACAGCATTTCCGCAAATTATCACATCCAGGGATTTAAAGGTGCCGTCTCACTTCAGCAACTGGCGGTTATCACGTAGAGAGAGTTAGTACAAGGCACTTACTAATGTATTGTGATTGTCCATATTGCCTCCTTTGCCGGCTGGATTCACATTTCCATCACATTATACACGGCTCGTTTCCATGGTTATGACCACCCCCTAATCCGGCAGTGGTGGCCCTGCTTGTGCACTACAGGAAAAATCGCTACCCTCTGTGGTGTCCGGGACCATGGGAATACACATAGACTGCCGCTTTTTCCTATAGTGTGCAAGCACGGCCACCTCAGTTTGATTGGAGGGTGGTCGTAACAATGGAAACAAGCACTGTATGCTGTGATGGAAAAATTGATCCAGCCAGCAAAGGAAGCAATATGGACAATCACAATACATTAGTAAGAGGCTTGTATTAACTTTCTCTACATGATAAATGCCACTTGGCTGAAGTGACACAAACTTTAACTCCAGTTCACGAGCTGAGACAAAGGCTGTGAATGCTCAGTGCCAGATTGGTGTACATTTCACACACTATGGAGGGATTTATCAGGTGTTTTATGACACTTTTGAGGCTTTAAAAATTCACAAATTATGGCGCCTGCCATATTTGTACCATAAGTGGTGAGTAAAAGTGTGCGGTGCATATTGGGAGGGTTGTGGCCCACCAAATGTACTATCATTTTTGACAGAAACTAGTTTGAATGATAGTTCATATCTTGGTGTAGATTTGCATGTCTGGAGGCCGGACAGCTTGGAGATGTGCCAAATCTATTAGGAGGCCAATGCCAAGGCCTTGTTCGCCCGGCAGTCGTTTTGCGGCGATGTTCGCCGAACATGCGAACATATGGCGATATTCGCGCACGCCATATTTTTTTACATTGTGAAGAACTTTGAGCCATAACACATCCATCAGGTGGTACAGGACAGCCAATTGAGACGTTTCAGCACATGGACATACCCCCTACCTTATAAATAAACCTTATCTGGCCGCCATTTTACATTCAGTGTTTTGCCAGTGTAGGGAGAGGTTGCTGTGTGGAGCAGGGACAGGCAGTTAGGGACACAAACGCTAGCTAATAGGGCCACAAAAATCCTTTTAAGGACTAGTATAGTGTGCTATCGATAGGTGTGATACACAGAGGGGTGCGATATACTTATAATATACTTTTATAATGAGTCATAAACACATAGATCTATATAGTGATCACCTGGAAGTTAGGGGCTAGGGGCTTACTAGGGACATTTTTATATAGGGTAAGGTTCCGGACGGGGTCGCTCTTATCAGGGCGGGTGGTCTGTGGTTAGGCTATCAGGGCCAGAATAGCACCCCCTGTAGGGCAATATCAGGGACAGTTCTTTGCCCACCCAGTCCTTCAATACCACATAATCATCTAGGCCAGGGATGGATGTTTTTTTGCTTTCTCTCCTGGATTCATGGATGTGCACTGGAACCCCCCGGATTGTGGTAGGACATATGGTTTCTGATTTGGTGCCGCCGACCACCTGATTTAGTGCCGCCGAGCACTTGTTATTGCCGACCACATCTATGCTTTTTGCTTAACTTTAATAATTATATTTTTCATTTTGAGGGATATCTTTTCCATTCACACATCCACAAAATGGGTCCGCATCCGTTCCGCAATTTTGCGGAACGGGTGCAGACCTATTCATTTTTAATGGGGCCGGAATGTGGTGTCCACATCCGCATTTGTGGATCCACATTCGCATTTGCGGATCCGCACTTCCGCATCTGTGCTTCCGTTTCCGCAATTGCAGACAAGAATAGGCATTTTCTATTCTAGTGCTGGCGATGTGCGGTCCACAAATTGCGGAATGCACATTGCCGGTGTCCGTGTTTTTCACATCGGCAAAACACTTACGGACGTGTGAATGGACCCTCATAGTAACATTATTAAAGGTTACGTTTTATCTTTATGTATATTCTAATGGATTGCCTTCCTTGTACAATGTTATAATATACTTTCTATGTTGGACAGTATATTATAGTGCATTTGTATTGTGCGGCAGTTGTGTGCGGTTCTGCTGCGATACCGCAGGTATATAGAGGGACAAGCGTTATTGGAACAAATAATTTCTACTAATGTGATATACCAGTCCCCCCCCCAAAAAAACTGATTGAAGCGGGGTGTTATATACCAATATACTTTCTTTATAGTGGATTTGGGTACTGTATAGTGCATTTGCACATGCGCGTATGTGAAAATTATATTGACGATATTTCGCATTGAAAAAAAAATGAATGGAGATCGCAAATTCGAATAATACATCTGGTATGTCACTGTCCATGTTGTGGGACTATTTGTGCACTTCTAGTAATTATTTCTTGGCTGCAAATATGAGCTGAAGGTTTTTCAGGTTCGCCTGCCATTAAAATGAATGGGACCCGTCCCGGCAGATGTTCGTCCATCACTAGTCCTGACATATGGTTCCTCTATACTGCACCATATTACGGAGGTATCCTGTCCTAGAAGCAGTGTAATGTGGCAACCAATGGAGCATCTCAAGTTCTTTATTAAATTCATACAAAATCCAAATTAAAAGACGGCCATATTCCAGGGCCGTTTTTAGCATGGGACGAGAGATGAGACAGCAAGGCTCGGCGGGGCCCTACCTACCTTGTGGAAGTGCTCATCACTCTGTATTCAACTGTATTGCTGTCCTCAGGACAGCAAGACATTTTAATGCTGCGGCGGAGCACGGGAGCGATATCTCCCTTCCCTGCAGTTTCATCTGATAGGCTTCAGGTCTAGTGCTCGTAGCCTATCAGAGGCCGACGCAGACGACGTGATGACATCAGCATCCAGTGTCGGACTGGGGTACCTAGGGCCCACCAGAAAAATTTATTTTGGGGGCCCATCATACGGATACATTCAAATATAATAAATCATTTAACAAGTTTTTAATATAAACTGGTTGAGGTGCTGTACATTGAGTATATGTATGAAGTGCAGTAAGTCTACTGTGTTATGTGCTACTTGTGCAGGGGGTAGGAGACTAGTGGCCCACTTTGCTCAGGGGCCCACCAAATGGGGTGGGGAGGCACAACCGGGGGCTCTAAAAGGGGGAAGTTTATGTACTGGCACTCGTTATAAGGGGCCTTTTTGTACTGGCACACATAAGGGGGCACTATGGGGACATTGGTGCTATTGGGGACACAAAAAGGGGACATTTTTGTACTGGCACACATAAGGGGCAATTTATGTACTGGCAGTCATTATAAGGGGGCATTTTTGTACTGGCACACACTATAAGGGGGCATTTTTTCTACTGGCACACATAAGGGGACTTTTTGTGCTGGCATACATTATAAGTGGGAATTTTTTAGTACTGGCACACATTATAAGTGGAAGTTTTAATGTTGGCCCTATTGCCTAAAAACCGCGTTGCCATATTCCTCCACAAATTTTGATTGGTGCCATATTATGGCTTTATACAATTCGGGGTACTTGAAAGTGTTGTATGACATTAAGCCATAAACAGCGCCATCTTTGTCCTTAGGCTTTGAGTGCTATTGCTGCTCAGCCCTACTCAAAATAATTGAGCTGAGCTGCCATACAGCACATAGTCCATAAGATATTTGAACTGTAATGATAATGTAAAGGTAGTCAGAAAAGAAGGCGCACACCGTGCGAGCGCTGCCTTCCCTTCATTGTTTACCTGCTCGCCGTCGTCTTCGCCGCGGTGAGCAGGTGTAATTATAAGCCATCCCATTCACTTCTATGGGACGGCTCTGTAGTATACACTTGAATGGGAACCAGCCATCCCATAGAAGTGAATGGGACAGCTTTTTGTAATTACATCTGCTCATTGCTGCAATGTCAACGGTGAGCAGGTAAACAATGAAGTCAGTGCTGGCCTTCTCTTCAACCAGCTGATCGGCAGGGGTGCTGGGTGTCGGACCCCTGCCGAACTGATTTTGATAAACTATCCTGAGGACAGGTCATCAATATTAAAATCCCAGAAAACCCTTTATGCCCTGCCTTCAGTAGAGCTTAATACTGATGAGCGGCAGGAGCAATATTCGAATTCGCGATATTTTGCGAATATTTGGGCGAATATTCGCCATATATTCTCTAATCTGAGAACTCGTTATCTCCAGTCATTATTTTCTTGATTGCGGAAATCAGAAAATTCGCAATCAGCACTACTCCTAAAGTCAAAGATATTGCAGCCTTCTCCTTGGCCCACAAGCTAGAAGCAGGGAGGGATCATGTGTACTGATTACATTTTTGAATATTCGAAATGACGAATATATATCACTATATTCGAAATATTTGCGAATTCTCGAAGTGCCAATATTCGCGCTAAAAATTTGCAATTTGAATATTCGTGATCAACACTAGAGCTTAATAGGAAGTCTGCAGAATTCCCATAAACATTGGAAATCCCATGGCATTAGTGATTGAATGATTGTATGGAACCAAAATAAAAATAAAAAAATGTTTTTTTAAATAAAAAATAATTTAAAATTAAAATCACCCCCTTTGCAAGGTTGATATATAAAAATAAACAATAAAAGATTAACATAATTGGTATTGCCACATCCAAACTTGTCCAAACTATCAGAATATAAAAGTTTAAACATCGTAATGGTTAAAAAAAATATATAAATGGCCTGATTTACTGTAAACAGCCATCTGTAACTCAAAATCAAAGTAGAAAAAGTTGTCAGAATATGGCGATGCAAACATATAATTTTTTATTTTTCAAAGGATTTTAAAAAAAAAGAGGTAAATCATGTTATTTTTTGTGTACACTTAACCCCATAAACAAAAGAACCAAAACATCGTGGAATTGCATTTTTCCCCCAATTTTACCACCAATTTTACCCCACAATGATTTCTTCTCTTATAGATATGGTCAATTAAATGGTGCCATGAAAAAATACAACTTGTTTGCAAAAAACAGGCCCTCATATGGCTACATGAATGGAAAAATAGAAATGGTTCTTGGAAGGCGGAGGGGGAAAAACAAAAAATGAATCACCATTTCTCTGAACATGTTTAGAAATTCGTGATAACCTATACAATCTTGTGCCAGAGCTCATGATGACCTTAGCGCAGCAGGTCGGAGCTCACGATGACCTTAGCGCAGCAGGTCGGAGCTCACGATGACCTTAGCGCAGCAGGTCGGAGCTCACGATGACCTTAGCGCAGCAGGTCGGAGCTCACGATGACCTTAGCGCAGCAGGTCGGAGCTCACGATGACCTTAGCGCAGCAGGTCGGAGCTCACGATGACCTTAGCACACAAGGTGGGAGCTCACGATGACCTTAGCGCAGCAGGTCGGAGCTCACGATGACCTTAGCGCAGCAGGTCGGAGCTCACGATGACCTTAGCGCAGCAGGTCGGAGCTCACGATGACCTTAGCACACAAGGTGGGAGCTCACGATGACCTTAGCGCAGCAGGTCGGAGCTCACGATGACCTTAGCACACAAGGTGGGAGCTCACGATGACCTTAGCTCAGCAGGTCGGAGCTTATGATGACCTTAGCACACTAGTTCTGGCTTGTCTGTTCCGAGGAAACGATCCATTACCAACCAGATAATAACTATTTAATGGAGAATTAGTGCTGGCGTATAATACTGTTATTCCTAGCTACCATGTTTGCTTTACCTGATCAATGTTTCTTTACAGATTATAGGATACAATGGAATGATTGCGTTATACCAATGAGGATATGGAAAATGCTTGGTTAGAAAATTTACATGGACAATAACCCATGACTATACTTGCTTGCTTACTCCAACTGTGTACCACATAACAAAGTGGAGATAAAAATGCATGGTACAGTTACATTAAGTTACTATTTTTGAGGCAGCATGGTGGCTCAGTGGTTAGCACTGTAGTCTTGCAGCACTGGGGTCCTAGGTTCAAATCTGAGCAAGGACAACATCTGCATGGAGTTTGTATGTTCTCACCGTGTTTGTGTGGGTTTTCTCCCACACTCCAAAAACATACTTATAGGGAACTAAGGCTTCTTTTACACTAGTGTTTTTTCTGGATCTGGCAAGTTTCAGCAGTATGCTTCCGTTACTGCTGATTGCTGCGGTTTTCTCTGCAGTATGGGAAAGCAACCAAACGGAACGGAATGCATTTTGGAGTATTCCGTTCAGTTCAGTTTAGCCCCTATTGACAATGAATGGGGACAAAATGGAAGCGTTTTTTTTCTCCGGTATTGAGATCCTCTTCCGGATCTCAATACTGGAGAAGTGAAACATAAGCATGAAAGTAGCCTGGGGACAGAGTAATGCTAATGTCCGTAAAGTGCTGCAAAATATGTCAGCGCTATATAAGTGCATAAAATAAATAAATAAATGTGTCACCAAAAATGCCATCTGCCAGTGAAAACCAGATAGCAACATGCAGCGCAACGACAGCGGCAAGGGGTCCTTTTTTAGTGTTTTTGTTGTGACGCCAGTTGCAATGAAGCAACAAGGGCACAGGGCCCCTTTTAGTAATTCTGTAGGTGGTGGTTCCCAGGGTAGGAATGCCAGAGTGGTGTAGGGTGGCCTATAATGTGCCTTAATAGTGTTGCACGTGTCACGGTGCTGCTACCTGGATACGCTAAAACCCCAGGCGTTGTCGTCCACAGCAGAGCAAGGGTGTAGTTGGTAAAGGGGATGAAGAAATGAATTGAGTCCAGACCTTGTATATAGTTGAACAGCAACTTGAATAAACTTTTCCTCTAACAGTTTACAGGCTTTGTCTTGGTTTCCAGCAGGCGTTGGCATTAACGGTGGCAGGCAAACTCCTCTCTGCTACGTCAGTGGCTCTCTGGCTCTGCTGTGCTAACAGGCTTAAATAGGAATCTTTTTATTTTTCCTTTCTGCTGTATTTAACTTTCTGTAGTCTGGTCTGTAGCTTTGTCTTTGTCCAGGGAGCCTTCTTCCTGGCTTTTGAGGCTTTTTGCTTTGGCCACAGCCATCCCTTAGCAGGGGGTAAGCTAGACAAGGTAGCTCTGCTCTTTATGCCACCATCTGCTGGTGAACCAGGTATATTACACTTAAACATAACAGTTACATGGAAATGGAAATACACATTTTGCAGGCCCTGGAAATTAATGCACGGGATGACACGGGGTTAACCATAGGAGATAGTAGTGAGGCGTAAAGGTGGTAATGCACCTCTGGGGCGTTACATACCCCTTTACTTAAGAGGCAAGCCGTCCTGGGCTTGTGCTTAGGGTATATAAATACATATGCTCCAAGGGTACCTGGGAACAATTTAAGTGCTGCATGAAAATACAGACATATTAAGACTAACATAGAAGACAACTACCTATGGGCTCCTGTCTGAGTAGGGTGTCTATCCACGGTTTTCCCTCTAGCAGCGAACCAACCAATTAACTCTATTCTGAACTAAGTGCTCAATACTCCACGACGTGGCCATAGTCGTATATGGATCATGGGGGTGTCATATACTGTAATCCCTCCACATGTCATGATACACCCACAAACAGAAGGGTGGCTTCGTCCTGTAATACCTTCCAAGCACCAAGGTTTTAAAATGCTTCACGTTTCGTCACCTTGATGACTGATCAGGGAGCTTTTCACAAATTCCTTCTAGGCTTGGCTAAGCACAAGACCTGGGAATAAATAACCTTAGCTAAGCACAAGGCCTTAAAACATATAACAATTAGGAGGATGAGCATATTAGCAGTGGGTTACCCTTGACGATCTTAGATCTGCTTGTGACTTTACAACTTGGTTCCCCCTGTGTAGCAATACAATACAATGCCTAGGCTATCTAGCTAACACAAGGTCACAGTAAGAACCATTAGTATTTAATGTCCTCAGAGGCAGTCCATAATGAGCAATGGCAATGTTAAACTTGCTTGTGATGCATATTAACATCCTCAGAGGCAGTCCATAATAAGCAATAAGGCAAGGTGCTGACTATCTGGCTAACTATGCAAAGTCCATATAAAAGTGCATATAATCACATTGCGGCACTTGCAAAAGAACACACAATGGGTTAAAGTGCTTAAACGTTGCTGAAAATTCAAAAGGTTAGTGCAAATCACAATAAGGCACATTTTTAATGCAATTAGGTTGTGCAATAATAAAATCACATTTGAGTCAGTTTTTCAATGCTGGTGGATAAAGTGCACCTGAAGGGAAAAACAGTGCAACAGAGCCCTGTAAGTGCAAAAGAGTCCCTTTCCCTAGGAAATAAGGTAATGTCATTATTTGTAATCCAAATGAGGTAATATTTGTAATCCACGTGAGGTAATATTTGTAATCCACGTGAGGTAATATTTGTAATCCACGAGAAATAGCAAAGTTATTTGTAATCCACATGGGTACAGGAATAGCAGCGCAGGTTACGAGAACCATTTTGGCAAAGGGGGCTCCCAAATAACCTGAAAAGGGGGGGAAAAAAAGGGAATGGGCGTATTTGAGCGCAACTTGGATAAAACTGATAGTGGGGGGAGTCCTAACTAGCATGGCCATCCGGGTGAGGAGTGAAAACAAGGGCAACCTGAAACATAAAAACTGATAAAATGCCAACAGGCCCTCACCCTTCAGGTCCAGCCTACAAAGTAGCTCCCAGAAGTCACTGTTTCTTTTAAGTGAAAATCACAGAGGAGCAGCTCTTTAGAGGAGGGACCTCAAATCCTCCTCGCTGCTGGAGCTGCTGCTGAAACTAATCAAAGGTTTGTCCTGCCTTTTATAGTCCCTCCTCGCAGCAACCGTGGTGTTCTGGCGACACCTACTGTCAGTGCGCGGCAAGGTCCTTGTTGTCACGCTCCTCATCGCCGCGGTGACCTTTTGTTTTACAGGGGAGGATGCTCCTACTAAGCCAAAGGGGTCCAGAATCTCTGGCTGCATAGGGGCTGGCAAACAGAGGGGTGATTCTTGTACTGCCCTCTCATAGTTGCCGCCATCTTCCACGGCAGTTGGTAATTGACAACTGTCGGGTTGATGGTCACCAAAGTGGTGGACACACATACTTGCTGAGGAGGAGATGTTGGGGGCGCTAGTAGTCCAGAGATGAGCGACGCCAGCTCTGGCAGAATACTCCATCTGCTGATTCTTGGAGACAGCGCACTCGGTCGGTAGCATTTGGGTCGTCCGGCCATTCTTCAGGTGTGGTCAGGGGCAACAAGGGCTTTTCCAGGCAGACCACAGCTACCGCGAACAGATTTTGGAGGGACTGCATGGGGATGTACTCGACCATGTCCCCCTTGTAAAGGCTGTCGCGGGCCTGTGGCAGGTAAGGCCGCTTTACAGAGCGTCTATTGACGTACAGCTCCCCCCGGTCTTGTTATCCTAAACGAAGCCAGACCCTCGCTCGACCGAAAAACAGACCACACTTCTGGTCCTCCTTTCAAAGATCAGGTCCCTTGGCTGAAGCCGGTCTCACACTCTGATGGCCCAGTCCTCTATGGCTCCGTGGTAATCCCACATGTTTTGGGCACGGGCCGTGATCTCCCTGAGGACCAGGTGGTTGAGTCCCTCTAAAGAGCCATGCTTTCTGGGCGGCGGAGTGGGAACTCCGATCACCTCTGCTGTGCCAGCTGGCACGGGGAAATGCCCGCGGTACCATCTTAGAGGGTCGCTGACTTCGCCTCAGGCTCCTCGTTGCCCCACACAAGGCCGCCCTAGTCCGGCTGGCGAGAACACGACATGTTGCTTTCTCTAACACTGGCACAAACTGGATATGAAGGAGGGGCTTCAAAGGAGGAGCTTCCACTTCCTCTCTTCACACAGTAACATCTCTCCTGGTGGGCAGGGCTAGACTTTCCTACTTTAGCTGGGGGCGTTCCCTGTTTTTCCAGCTCTGTTTGCTCACGAAGAAGCTGCGCCATTACATGTAAAAATTCGCGGATTAACCCTTCGGACGCCGGTGCGCATGGTTTTGCGCTTACCGCTCCACAGTAAATGCATTAAAAAAAAATTTAAAGATATTTTTGGGAATCCAGTAGACTATACAGTTCATGGGCACACAGATTTATAGTGTTCGTATCCTGTTTGTGACGCCATTTGCACCGCAACGACAGCGGCAAGGGGTCCTTTGTTAGTGTTTTTGTTGTGATGCCAGTTGCAATGAAGCAACAAGAGCACAGGGCCGCTTTTAGTAATACTGTAGGTGGTGGTACCCAGGGTAGGAATGCCAGAGTGGTGTAGGGTGGCCTATAATGTTCCTTAACAGTGTTGCACGTGTCACTGTGCTTCTACCTGGATACGCTGGAACCCCAGGTGTTGTCGTCCGCAGCAGAGCAAAGGTGTAGTTGGTAAAGGGGATGAAGAAATGCATTGAGTCCAGACCTTGTATATAGTTGAACAGCAACTTTACTTGAATCAACTTTTCCTCAAACAGTTTACAGGCTTTGTCTTGGTTTCCAGCAGGCGTTGGCATTTGCTTTGGCCTCCTGACCCAGCAGAGCTTAGGGTGCTCTGGCTGGCTTGGACACAGCCTTCCTCTAGCAGGGGGTAAGCTAGACTCGACCTCTCCCCTGAAAGGGGTAGGCTAGACTCACTCTAGATAGCTAAACCCCTCCCTAAAGGGAAAGAATAGAATGGAAAGAAGGTTCCATTCTAGGCAAGGTAGCGCTGCCCATTATGCCGCCATCTGCTGGTGAACCAGGTATATTACACTTAAACTAAACAGTTACATGGAAATAGAAATACACATTTTGCAGGCCCTGGAAATGAATGCACGGGATGACACTGGGTTAACCATATTGTGGATCCTGTCTTATCTATACACAGAGGTGATATCATTACAGGCAGGATTAGAACGACAGATAAGCAGATAGCTGCAGTAAAGTGGTGGACCCTATTATTAGGCTTAGTGGCCAGTGCGAAAACTGCAGACTGCAGAATTTTATGTTTTTTAAAAAAAAATATAGATATTGACATGGAAAATTAAAAATAACATAATCAAAAACTCCTTAAGAATATGTATTATAAATATTTGTGAACATAAAAACGTGATTTAAACAATAGGTCATTTTCTGATGACACATTCCTTTTAAATGGGTTATCCAGTCCTATAAAAAGCTCCCCCATATGCCCAGGACCCCCACACTGAGTATGCTTACCTGGCTCCCCGCTCCCTGCTCTGCTCCTGCTCCCCCCACCACTGCTGCTGCTTCTCCCCGTGCACGGATGAAAACATCCGGTGTCGGGGGGGAGCAGCCAATGGCAGGCGGGGATGGGGACGAGCCTCCCTAGCGTCACCTGCAATGCTAGGAAGGCTCTTCCCTGTCCCCGCTTGCCATTGGCGGCTCCCCCCTTCCCTTGACACCAGATGTTTTCATCCGCGTACAGGTGTAGTGTCCCACTAGGTATGGGTGGGCACTACACAAGGGTAAATTGGTGTGCGCGTTACTCCTACTCACAAGGAACAGAAATGTCATATTTAATTCTGCATTTAATGTATGTTTTAATGTGTTGTTATATGCAATGTACCCCTGTATGATGTAACAGCAGGCCTAGTTGGGTGTAGTTAGACATCCCAGACACTAGAGGGAGATAGGGAGCCCCTAGTATAAATGGCCAGGCCCAGACAGGGAGTGTTAGTGCAGAGTCAGGAGTCTGAGAAGACAGAGGTTAAGAAGCCTGCTCCTGACATGCAGCTGGATAGCCCTGGCTACTAGTGATGTCCAGGAGGCTGTTGAGAAGCTCCAGCCTGCCTGAGAACAAGAGAGCCTTAGTTAGCTCTGAAGATACCCCAGTTGCAGGATCCAACCTCCTGGGAGAAACGTACAGTTATCCACCTTATAGGAGAAGGCGACCCAGGGTAAGCTAATTGACCCTGATGGGCAGAGGACCTTAGAAAGCGTAGCAAGAATCTAATACCTGAGGAGGAAAGTAACCAAGGATTTAAGCCACCCTTTAGGCATCCGGGCCTTGGGAGATATAAAGCCAGAGCAGGAGTTCTAGAAAGGACACTGTGCATTGATTCTGAGGAAAGGTACAACCTGCTGCTGAGTGCTTGTGAAGTTTACCCTCTGCGTATCTTGCATGAATATTGCCTGCCATTTTGTGAATAAGCCCCCTTGTGGAACTGTAATACAAAGACTGTACTCCTACCTGCTGTACAAAGTTGGATTGTTCAGTAAAGTTACGTTTGGTTCACTATATACTTGTGTACCTCCATCATTCCAACCACCAACCAGCGTGCCACCGTCCAAAGGCACTGGCGTCACGAATACCACAGGGACCTTGCCCCAGGCACACAAAATACCTGTAACATCCAGGGCACCTCATCCACCATCAGGCCTGGTCCCTATCTACAGAGCGTGCCCCAGAGGAACCGTGTCTACCTCTCCTTCACTGCCACGCGCCTGCCCAGGGTTCTTCAAATATAGTGAGTACCCTCGATTGCCCATAACCGTGACCTCACTTCGTCATCCCCTGCAGGTCTGGCGTGTTGCATAAATTGGCGTCACGAACAGGATACGAATATTCCTGCGCCATAGCGGATTTAAAAACTGTGTGCTGAAAATTGTCTTAAAGTGACATGCCCCAATTGTTTTATTGAAAATTGCTGGGCCAAAGTGAACTGTAATAATTGCGGTGTGAAAATAGCATTGTGTGGACTGTTTTCTACTTATTTAAGCCACCGCTTGCTGTCAATGAATAGACAGCTATTTTGCTCAAAGATGGCCGCTTAGCTTGATTGAAATTGTTTGCTGCGTCATCTTCATCCTGAATTGGCGGTAAAAATTGGCGCCTTCTGCTAAAAGTGCGGGAAGGCTGTATGCTGGCGCCACCGCCCTGTCTGGACATCTGCATGTCTGCTGTGATGGACTCCGCCTCCCCCATACTGGAGTACCTGGGGGGCGGCCTCCCAGTTCAATGGGAGGATCTGTCTGAACTTGTTGGCGCCACCCTGTCGCTCTCCAGAGAAGGATCGAGCATGTTGAGGAGTGAGGACTTTCCTGCTGATATGTCCGCGCCTGATTTGTTAACCATGAATGTGACTGGTGTAGAGCAAGAGGATGCTCCACCGGCCTACTCTCCGCAACCGGAGACCTACTATGGCTCCTGGAGAGACTTCTTCCAGCCCTCGTTCAAGTGGTCAGCTCTAATGGCAGAGATCCGGGAGGCCGCCATAAAGAAGACAACTAAAACCAAGATATACTATGAAGAACTGGCAAAGACCGTTCACGAGGGCCACACCGACACACAACCCCGCCTGGAAAGGAGAATGGGGTTGGTTGTGGCTTTTGACAAGGACCGAGGCTTCGGTTTCATAAAGGACTATACTACCGCCAGAGACTTATATGTCAATCGGAGGTCCGTCAAGCGGAGCTACCTCCCAGAACGTCTACATAACCTCCGCGAGGGAGAGGAGGTTGAATTTACCCCTGCTGAGGGCCTGCGAGGCCCCTACGCCACTGCCGTGTCCCGTCCTAAAAAGAAATCGGAGGACTGGGACCGTGATGAGGACAACCCTGGCTGCGAGCGCGAACCTGTGTGCTCTCCGGAGGACAACCCTGGCTGCGAGCGTGAATCTGAGTGCTCTCCAGGACCGGCCCATCATGCCTTCCAGGAACGGGGCTCTTTCATTGGCCCAAATGTATTCTGGCAGCCAACAGTGGTGGAAAAGAGGGTTAGCCCATGGCCTTCACCTGAGTTGCCTCGCAGGGAGAAAACCGTACGTGAACTTCAGGATGCAGAGAGATTCCGAGCTGCCCTGGAGAATATCCGCAGAGGAAGGAAAGCGGACGCCTCACCTGAACCTGCAGCGGCTGCGCAGGACGAACCACCCACCTTCCAAGTGCCGACGGCGACAGCGGAGACCAGCGATCCCGACTCCGAAAGCCTGGACGACCAGATCGTGCGGCTGGAGATGAAACTACGGGAGCTACGCCAGATTGCCTCCGCCAGGATCCGGACTCCACCTGACCTAAAAGAAAGTGGACGTAAGGACTCGGACGTCTCCGGGTCTAAGGTGAGAGTACCTGTCCCTGCCAGCCGTCCCTCCTTAGTATCGGCACCTGCGGTGAGGCCTTCTTATACTGTGCACCGGCACACAGAGCCAGTTGTTCCAGAACCCACCGGACCGCTTGCAGCAGCGGTACCCAGGCCAGTGCAGCAGCCCACGATAGTTATGCCTGCTCCGGTGCGGTCAGCGACTTTGATCACCCCTAGGCCTATGGGGCCTATACCTATTAGGGGTCCGTTTATGTTACAGTTGCCCCCCAATACTGTGTTGTGGGCACATCCATCTATTGAACCTCAGTACAGGCCCGAGATACAAATGGAGCCAGGGAGCACCACTGAAATGCAAAGTGAATATGACATGCCCCTGTGAATTGGCCTGCTAGGCCCTTGATGTTTGCTTTATTTACCAAGGGATCCTAAAGAAGATTTAACCCTTTCAGGACAGGAGTCCTTCGTTGTTTTGGCCCTCTGTTGCTGCTGCCAGTTACCCACGGCTCAGTGGAGGCGGCAAGCCACTGAAATACCACATGCAGCAAGACCATCTTGTTTACAGGACCTCCTGCCTGCTTACTCAGAGTGAAAACCCAGTTGTGCCTGTTTTCATGTTGCACCTTTAACCCTCTCACCCCCTTTTCAGGTTGATTGAGGGTATTACAGCACTTACTTTGACGTGTATGCCATTTAAATAATGTGGACTATTTTATGTGCTGCTGTTTTATTATGCAACTTGAATTTCAAGAATTGGGCCCAGGGATAGACTCAAATGCACATGAGCCTCTGAGATTTTGCTACTATTTTAAAGTATTGTGCCCAGAGATGGACTCCACCTCGTGCGAGCCTCTGTGATTCTATCTGCCTTTCTAGTGTAATCTGCGATATCTTTACGTGGCTGTGGGTTAATCAAAAAGAAAAGAACCTGGGTACGGACTCATTTTAAATGCTTTGAGCCTCCAAGAATTGTTATTTAATGTTTTTATATTTTCCATGGACTACAACTGTTCTATCATAGACAATTTGCACTTAAGAGTATTATTATGGACTATCCTGGTATTTACTGTTACGCTGTGCCAGGTCAGCACCCCTGTTCCCATTGTGCTATCCTGAGAGAAGAGAACGACGCCCCTTTTCACCATTACTTGCTCCTAATCCAGTGGAACTGCCTGATATATGTATACATATAGTGTATTCTTGCAAATGTAGATGTGTTTTCCTGCTTTGCTTTATTTTCCCTATTACAGGTGCAGTATCCAGCTGTGCAGGGACCCTCCATGTTGCGCCGAGGACGGGCAACGTTATAGCGTGGGGGTATGTAGTGTCCCACTAGGTAGGGGTGGGCACTACACAAGGGTAAATTGGTGTGCGCGTTACTCCTACTCACAAGGGACAGAAATGTCATATTTAATTCTGCATTTAATGTATGTTTTAATGTGTTGTTATATGCAATGTACCCCTGTATGATGTAACAGCAGGCCTAGTTGGGTGTAGTTAGACATCCCAGACACTAGAGGGAGATAGGGAGCCCCTAGTATAAATGGCCAGGCCCAGACAGGGAGTGTTAGTGCAGAGTCAGGAGTCTGAGAAGACAGAGGTTAAGAAGCCTGCTCCTGACATGCAGCTGGATAGCCCTGGCTGCTAGTGATGTCCAGGAGGCTGTTGAGAAGCTCCAGCCCGCCTGAGAACAAGAGAGCCTAAGTTAGCTCTGAAGATACCCCAGTTGCAGGATCCAACCTCCTGGGAGAAACGTACAGTTATCCACCTTATAGGAGAAGGCGACCCAGGGTAAGCTAAGTGACCCTGATGGGCAGAGGACCTTAGAAAGCGTAGCAAGAATCTAATACCTGAGGAGGAAAGTAACCAAGGATTTAAGCCACCCTTTAGGCATCCGGGCCTTGGGAGATATAAAGCCAGAGCAGGAGTTCTAGAAAGGACAGTGTACATTGATTCTGAGGAAAGGTACAACCTGCTGCTGAGTGCTTGTGAAGTTTACCCTCTGCGTATCTTGCATGAATATTGCCTGCCATTTTGTGAATAAGCCCCCTTGTGGAACTGTAATACAAAGACTGTACTCCTACCTGCTGTACAAAGTTGGATTGTTCAGTAAAGTTACGTTTGGTTCACTATATACTTGTGTACCTCCATCATTCCAACCACCAACCGGCGTGCCACCGTCCAAAGGCACTGGCGTCACGAATACCACAGGGACCTTGCCCCAGGCACACAAAATACCTGTAACATCCAGGGCACCTCATCCACCATCAGGCCTGGTCCCTATATACAGAGTGTGCCCCAGAGGAACCGTGTCTACCTCTCCTTCACTGCCACGCGCCTGCCCAGGGTTCTTCAAATATAGTGAGTACCCTCGATTGCCCATAACCGTGACCTCACTTCGTCATCCCCTGCAGGTCTGGCGTGTTGCACAGGGAGATGCAGCAGCGGCGGTGCGGGGACCAGGAGCACAGCGGGGAGCGGGGAAAGTATATTCAGTGTGGGGGGCAGGCATATTGGGGGGCTTTTTATAGGACTGGATAAACCCTTTAAGGATGATCAGACTTGTATTCATCAGCTTACCCTGCTGAAAATCCCTCAAACTGATGATGTCAAAGTGAGATGATTTACTGTGGTGTTAAAGGAAATCTCCAGTGAAAAAGTTACTGGAAAGTTTGGAGTCCCAACAACTCTCACAGACTGCGGATACCACCATTTGTTTATAATTGGGGGTTACCATGCAGAACTACAGCACAACATTTCCATTTATAGTGAACAATACTGTGAGGGTAGAGCAGGACACATATGGCTACTCTAATGGCAATTAGCACTGCACAGAAGGATGCCAATACCTAGCTACTGTATCTGCCCCCAATCTGGCCAATTAAAAGGATAATCTGGTTTTTCAATTTTCAGAATCAGTTAACAGGAAACAGCAGATACTATTATTTACTAAGGGCTCATGCACACAACCGTTGGTTGTTTTGCGGTGCGCAAATTTCAGATCCGCAAAACACGGATACCGGCCGTGTGCATAAAAATGGAATGAACAATTTGAGAAAAAAAAGGAAATGGATCGCACATCCACTGCAAATGCTATGATCTCATCCCTGCATATCTGCAGGAGACAGCACTAAATAGTGCATGTGTACCACCTCCATGCTACACGCTAAATGAAGCATTAGTGTACATTTTGATCAAAAGGCATAAGCCCACTCACCACGTCAAGGTCGCCTCAATGAGTGGGTCCTAACCTAAAATTGGCGCCGCGCTGCACGGCGACCACCAGCGCTGTGGCGCCATCCCGGCCGGCGGCGGGACCCAGTGGCCAAACAGCACCCCTGCTGTCTGACCATGCCAGACCTAGCTCTGGGCCCCACCAACCAGCCAGAAAAACAACACAGTGGCCCCCGTGCAGCACCGCACCATGTGAACAGTTGTCTAAGTTCACCTGCTCTGAAGCTCTCAGGAACTCCAACTGAGAGCATGATAGGCTAATTTAACCCTTACTACAGAATACTGGGCTAATTAAAATCACCTGACTAGTGGAAGGAGTGCTGATCCAGGGACACAAACTCTATGTAATGAACAATTTGAGAAAAAAAGGAAATGGATCGCACATCCACTGCAAATGCTATGATCTCATCCCTGCATATCTGCAGGAGACAGCACTAAATAGCGCATGTGTACCACCTCCATGCTACACGCTAAATGAGGTATTAGTGTACATTTTGATCAAAAGGCATAAGCCCACTCACCACGTCAAGGTCGCCTCAATGAGTGGGTCCTAACCTAAAAATGGAATGGACATGGAGAAAAAAAGCTTCATGTGCATGAGCCCTAATAGTGATTGTTTATTTAATGCCCTGTTCTCCTGCAATTCCTCGTGGTCACATGACACTTTCTACTGTGTTTGTTCCCTATCTTGATGACATCACATCTACATCTGAGGCGTGGCAGCGCTTGTAAGGGTCTACTCTGTAGACACAACATCATCAGTGACCTCGCCTCTCAGGGCAGTGTTCTGCTCATTCTCCTGGACTCTGCCATGTAGATGTGATGTCAGGAATGATGCTGTTTCTTAGGGTGGGACTTTTTAGCTGGGCTTCAAAAAAGCTTGGATCCAGGGCTGCCATCAGAAATTTCAGGGTTCCATACATGTAAACTTTGTGCCCCCTCCCCCTCACAGTAAAGTTTTTCTATAAAGGAGTGGGTAGGGCAGCTGTTCGCTAAACAGATGGTCTGGAGTTTAAATCTCTCTGAAACCTGTAAAAAGTTATGGTAGAAAAATTGAATTTTTACATTTCAGCTTTTTCTCTTTTATAGAAAAAAATAAGAAAGCAAAAACGTTTAAAAACGTTACAGAACATGCCCACAACTTTGAAGATTGTTATTTATTTATTTATTGTGAAGCAAACAACAAATAGGACAAAATAACAGAAAAAGTCAATGTGCAGAACTATTCACCACCTAAAGTCAATACTTTGTAGCGCCACCTTTTGCGGCAATCACAGCTCCAAGTCGCTTTGGATAATTCTCTATGAGCTTGCCACATCTTACCACTGGGATTTTTGCCCATTCCTCTTTGCAAAACTGCTCCAGCTCCTTCAGGTTGGATGGTTTGCGCTTGTGACCAGCAATCTTTAAGTCTGACCACAGATGTTCTATTGGATTGAGATCTGGGCTTTGACTAGGCCATTCCAAACTATTTACATGTTTCCCCTTAAACCACTCAAGTGTTGCTTTAGCCGTGTGTTTGGGGTCATTGTCCTGCTGGAAGGTGAACCTCCGTCCTAGCCTCAAATCACGCACAGAGTGGTGCAGGTTTTGCTAAAAAATATCCCTATATTTAGCACCATCCATCTTTCCCTCAACTCTGACCAGTTTCCCAGTCCCGGCTGCTGAAAAACATCCCCACAGCATGATGCTGCCACCACCATGTTTCACTGTGGGAATGGCCAAAAAGTTAAATTTTAGTCTCATCAGACCAGAGCACCTTCCTCCATACATTTTGGGAGTCTCCCACATGTCTTTTCGCAAACTCACAACGTGCCTCATTGTTTTTAGCTGAAAGTAATGGCTTTCTTCTGGCCACTCTGCCATAAAGCCCAACTCTATGGAGCGTACGACTTATTGTCGTCCTATGTACAGATACTCCAGTCTCTGCTGTGGAATTCTGCAGCTCCTCCAGGGTTACCTTAGGTCTCTGTGCTGCTTCTCTGATTAATGCCCTCCTTGCCTGGTCCGTGAGTTTTGGTGGGCGGCCGTCTCTTGGCAGGTTTGCTGTTGTGCCATGTTCTTTCCATTTGGTTATGATAGATTTGATGATGCTCCTTGGGATAATCAAAGATTTGGATATTTTTTTATAACCTAACCCTGACTTGTACTTCTCAACAACATTGTCCGTTACTTGTTTGGACAGTTCCTTGGTCTTCATGGCAGTGTTTGGTTAGTCATGCCTCTTGCTTAGGTGTTGCAGCCTCTCGGGCCTTTCAAAAAAGGTGTGTATATGTAATAACAGATCATGTGACACTTCAATTGCACACAGGTGGAAATCATTTCACTAATTATGTGACTTCTGAAGGTAATTGGTTGCACCAGAGCTTTTTATGGGCTTCTTAACAAAGGGGGTGAATACATACGCACATGCCAATTTTTTGTTTTCTATTTCTAAACAATAGTTTTATTTATATATTTTTCTCATTTCACTTCACCAACTTAGACTATTGTGTTCTATCCATTGCATAAAATTCAGATTAACAAAACATTGAACTTAAGGCTGTAATGTACCAAAATACAAAAAAAGTCAAGGGGGTTAATACTGTTGCAAGGCACTGTAAATCAGCTCTGGGATACCCACTTCTCCAACCCCAGTGCTCTCCTGCCCTACAGGTGGGAGCCCTTCTTCTGCCATCTGCTTTTCGTCCTTTTTTTACATCATCTCATATCGACGAGAATATGTCACCATGAACATCTAGCTCTTTCTCTCTCTGCATCTTGCTGAATTTTCTAGGACATGGAGACTTTGAAGGTGGATTTGGAAGAAGTTAAGACAGCAAAAGATGAGTATCGTCATCATTAAGATCTGGGCCCCCTAAGGGGCGCTAGTGGTTGCCACTCTGGCACTGGAATTACAAAGGCTTCCATCTTATTAGTATTGAATTACATATCTTAGTTTATGGCTGATGTTGGAATAAGTAAATGTAGGAATAAATAAATAAAACTGACGCAGCATAAGTCTACTGTCACAACCAGACAGCTGAGAAGCTCTGACAGAAGCCTTTCAGAACCTCCACCTTGAGTTTTCTTTGTTGTGCTGTTCAGTTCCTCATCTCGTTAGCCTCTCTCAGCTGTCATGTAGTTGGACTGATTGCTTCCCTTTAAATTCCTCCCCATAATGCATTACTGGGCGGCTTATACTACTTCCTGGAGTGTGTGTGCATGCTGATCCTGTTTCCCAGTCTGCTACAAAGTTAAGTGCTGTACATTTATCTGTTATTTTCTGTTTGCTGGATCCTAGGTGACCCTGACTCCCTCCATGTCTGGTGTAGGGAGCCGGTGGTCGTGTCCCCTCACTATTGTAGGGTGTTCAGGGGTTATATAGTCGAGGTACGTGGATATGCAACCATCCACCTTTGGGATCTTTGCATAGGCTGAGCAGCCAGGGAAAGTGCCAGGTTTTGTGCAGGGGTCTCCCTTTTGATTCCTTAGCTTTGGATACAGTGAGTCATATATGCATGTTGCATTGTCTTGTTTCCTGTACACCGTCCGTGACATTATAAGCCGCCAAAACCGTCTCAAGCATGGATCCGGTTTCACTTTTGGCTGAACGCTTCCAGGGTCTTTCATTGGAGGTAACTGATCTCCGTAAGACTTTTTCTCAGCTTCAAGTGACCGGTTCAGCTTGCGTTCATGGAGTTTGTTCTGAGCCTAAGACCTCGCTCCCGGATACGTTCTCCAGGGGTAGTGAGAATTTTGTGCGTTTTAGAGAGGCTTGCAAACTCCATTTTCGCCTTCTTCCCCATTCCTCTGGTGATGAGGAACGGAGGGTGGGGATCATTATATCGCTGCTCAGGGGTAACGCTCAGTCTTGGGCCTTTTCGCTGCCGGAGGGGGCACGGCCTCTCCGTTCAGTGGATGAATTCTTTTTAGCCCTGGGTCAGATATATGATGATCTGGATCGTATTGCTCTGGCTGAGTCTAGACTACGTCTATTATGCCAGGGTAAACAATCCGCAGAGATATACTGCTCAGAATTTCGGAGATGGGCAGCTGATACTGGTTGGAATGATGCTGCACTCCGAAGTAAATTTTGCCATGGTCTTTCAGAGGGATTAAAAGATGCATTTGCCTTTCATGAGAGGCCTATTTCTTTGGACTCTGCTATGTCTCAGGCCGTTCGTATTGACAGGCGTCTTAGAGAGAGAGGAGAGATGTCTCCTTCCTGTCATACTCAGTCCCAGGACAGTGCAGCAGTCTCATTCTGTGCGCAGGGGTCTCGGTCGCTGTCAGCCCCTTCTGAGCAGGAGCCCATGCAGCTGGGGTTGATTGCTTCTGACAATAGAAGATTCAGCTCGCATGGGAGCGTTTGTTTTTGTTGTGGAGGTATAAATCATTTGGCAAATGTTTGTCCCTCTAGGAGATTCAGGCAGTTTTCTGGGAGTAATAAAGAAACTAACAGGAAAAAATCTTTTGAAAATGTTCCGTCTGTTACTATTGGCAGGGTTGAGGCGGAAATTGAAGGTTTTCCGTTTGCTTGTAGTTCCCGTTTTGTCCTGCCTGCTAGGGTGGCGCTAGAGAGCAAGAGCATTTTTTGTGAGATTTTTGTGGATAGTGGAGCAGCTGTCAATCTCATTGATAATCAATTTGCAATAACTCATGGTTTCCAGGTGCGCACTTTGGGAAAGGATATTCCTGTTTTTGCTATTGATTCCGCTCCACTTTCTCAGAAATCATTAAAGGGCATAGTTCACAATATCTGTTTAATTGTGAGTGATGCTTATGTTGAGGATGTGTCATGTTTCGTCCTTAGCGGTTTGCCTACTCCTCTAGTGTTGGGGCTACCCTGGCTCACTAAACATAACCCCACCATTGATTGGCAAGCGAGGCAAATAAATGGTTGGAGTGACTTTTGCAGAGAGAATTGCCTCACGACATCTGTTACTGAGGTTGCTACTAAGACTGTACCATCTTTTCTCTCTGAATTTTTGGATGTCTTCTCTGAGAGTGGAGTTCAGGATTTACCCCCGCACAGGGAGTACGATTGCCCTATTAATCTCATCCCAGGCGCCAAACTGCCTAAATCTCGTTTATACAATCTTTCCCAACCTGAGAGGATCGCTATGCGTGCTTATATCTCTGAAAGTCTGAGAAAAGGACACATACGACCCTCGAAGTCACCTGTTGCCGCTGGTTTTTTCTTTGTTAAGAAAAAAGATGGTTCTTTAAGACCTTGTCTGGATTTCAGGGAGCTGAACAGTATCACTATTCGTGACCCTTATCCGCTTCCTCTGATCCCGGACCTGTTTAACCAGGTTGTTGGGGCTAAAGTCTTTTCCAAATTAGATCTAAGAGGGGCATACAACCTGGTCAGGGTCAGAGAAGGAGACGAATGGAAGACGGCCTTCAATACCCCTGAGGGCCATTTTGAGAATTTGGTTATGCCTTTTGGTTTGATGAATGCCCCAGCTGTTTTTCAGCATTTCGTGAACAGCATTTTTTATCATTTGATGGGAAAATTTGTATTAGTGTATTTGGATGACATTTTGATTTTTTCTCCTGATTTCAAAACTCATAAGGAACATTTACGTCAGGTCTTGCTCATCCTGCGGGAGAATAAATTATATGCGAAACTGGAAAAATGTGTGTTTGTGGTTCCAGAAATTCAATTTCTGGGGTTTCTTCTCTCCGCTTCTGGTTTTTGCATGGACCCCGAGAAGGTCCGCGCTGTGCTTGAGTGGGAGCTTCCTGAGAATCAGAAGGCGCTGATGCGTTTTTTGGGCTTTGCCAATTATTACAGGAAGTTTATTTTGAATTATTCCTCTATTGTTAAACCACTCACTGATATGACCAGAAAGGGGGTAGATTTTTCTTCTTGGTCAGTAGAGGCGCGTAAGGCTTTTTCTAATATCAAGGAGAGTTTTGCTTCCGCTCCCATCTTGGTGCAATCTGATATTTCTTTACCCTTCATAGTTGAGGTTGATGCTTCTGAGGTGGGTGTGGGGGCGGTCTTGTCTCAGGGTTCCTCTCCTGCCAAATGGCGACCGTGTGCCTTTTTCTCGAAAAAACTCTCCTCCGCAGAGAGAAATTACGATGTGGGAGATAGGGAATTGTTGGCCATCAAGTTGGCTTTTGAGGAATGGCGCCATTGGCTAGAGGGAGCCAGACACCCTATTACCGTATTTACTGACCATAAAAATCTGGCCTACTTGGAGTCAGCCAAGCGTCTGAACCCGAGACAGGCCAGATGGTCTTTGTTCTTTTCTAGGTTTAATTTTGTTGTCACGTTCCGCCCTGGAGTTAAGAATGTGAAGGCAGATGCCCTGTCACGTTGTTTTCCGGGAGGCGGGAATTTTGAAGACCCGGGTGCCATTTTGGCTGAAGGTGTGGTGGTCTCTGCTCTTTTTTCTGAATTGGAGGCAGAGGTGCAGGCAGCCCAGTCAGAGGCTCCTGATCTTTGTCCTCCTGGGAGGTTGTTTGTGCCTCTCGCTTTAAGACACAAGATTTTTAAGGAACACCACGATACGGTCCTTGCTGGGCACCCGGGGGCAAGAGCCACACTGTATCTCATCGCTCGGAGATTCTGGTGGCCTGCGCTTCGTAAGTCGGTTGAGGGTTTTGTGGCAGCCTGCGAGACTTGCGCTCGTGCCAAAGTCCCTCATTCACGGCCATCAGGTCCTCTCCTTCCCTTACCCATTCCTTCCCGTCCTTGGACACATCTGTCCATGGACTTTATAACGGACCTGCCTCGTTCCTCGGGGAAGACTGTGATTCTGGTGGTGGTGGACCGTTTTAGCAAAATGGTGCATTTCATCCCTTTTCCTGGTTTGCCCAATGCTAAGACGCTGGCGCAGGCATTTATTGATCACATTGTCAAATTGCACGGTATTCCTTCAGACATAGTCTCTGATAGGGGCACGCAGTTTGTTTCCAGATTCTGGAAGGCTTTCTGTTCTCGCTTGGGGGTTCGGTTGTCATTCTCTTCTGCTTTCCACCCGCAGTCGAATGGCCAGACAGAGCGCATCAATCAGAATCTAGAGACATATCTGCGCTGTTTTGTGGCGGAGAATCAAGAGGATTGGTGTTCTTTTTTGTCCCTTGCTGAGTTTGCTTTAAATAACCGTCGTCAGGAGTCCTCTGATAAGTCACCATTTTTTGGTGCATATGGGTTTCATCCGCAGTTTGGGACTTTCTCGGGAGAGGGGTCTTCTGGTTTACCTGATGAGGACAGATTCTCCTCGTCTTTGTCATCTATTTGGCAAAAAATTCAGGATAATCTAAAGAGCATGAGTGAGAGATATAAGCGTGTGGCAGATAAGAGACGTGTGCTTGGTCCGGACCTGAATGTTGGTGATCTGGTGTGGTTGTCTACCAAGAATATCAAATTGAAGGTTCCCTCCTGGAAGTTGGGTCCTAGGTTTATTGGGCCTTACAAAATCCTGTCTGTCATCAATCCTGTTGCCTACCGTCTTGATCTTCCTCAGACTTGGAAGATCCATAATGTTTTTCATAAGTCCTTATTGAAACCTTATGTTCAACCCATTGTACCCTCGCCTTTGCCTCCTCCTCCGATTATGGTTGATGGGAATCTTGAATTTCAGGTCTCTAGGATTGTGGATTCTCGTCTTGTCCGCGGTTCTCTTCAGTACCTTGTTCATTGGGAGGGTTATGGTCCTGAGGAGAGGATGTGGGTCCCAGTGACGGACATTAAGGCCTCTCGTCTCATCAGGGCTTTCCATAGGTCCCATCCTGAGAAGGTGGGCTCTGAGTGTCCGGAGTCCACTCGTAGAGGGAGGGGTACTGTCACAACCAGACAGCTGAGAAGCTCTAACAGAAGCCTTTCAGAACCTCCTCCTTGAGTTTTCTTTGTTGTGCTGTTCAGTTCCTCATCTCGTTAGCCTCTCTCAGCTGTCATGTAGTTGGACTGATTGCTTCCCTTTAAATTCCTCCCCATAATGCATTACTGGGCGGCTTATAATTCCTCCCCATAATGCATTACTGGGCGGCTTATACTACTTCCTGGAGTGTGTGTGCATGCTGATCCTGTTTCCCAGTCTGCTACAAAGTTAAGTGCTGTACATTTATCTGTTATTTTCTGTTTGCTGGATCCCAGGTGACCCTAACTCCCTCCGTGTCTGGTGTAGGGAGCCGGTGGTCATGTCCCCTCACTATTGTAGGGTGTTCAGGGGTTATATAGTCGAGGTACGTGGATATGCAACCATCCACCTTTGGGATCTTTGCATAGGCTGAGCAGCCAGGGAAAGTGCCAGGTTTTGTGCAGGGGTCTCCCTTTTGGTTCCTTAGCTTTGGATACAGTGAGTCATATATGCATGTTGCATTGTCTTGTTTTCTGTACACCGTCCGTGACATCTACCTGCAGTCTCAATCTCCCTGCACTCTCCTTGCAGTCTCCCTGCACTCTCCCTGCAGTCTCCCTGCACTCTCTCTCTCTCCAATATTCTTCTATTAATCATTTTCAACAACACTGTTCCTAGTGCATGGACGCTTGTCACGTCCCTCCCTATGCTCAGCTCACAGGATAATGACGGAGACCGCACTGGATGAGGGTTTTATAGAGTTGTGACATCACAGGGGATGGCTATCTGCGGATTGGCTGGTTGCATGGTATTATGGATAATCTTGTGTTCCCCGACTTCTTATTTTCACTTTATAACACATGCAGCCGCCATTTTAGGAAAAACTGATTTGTTACCGCAATGAAATTCGGATTCTCCTAAACTTCGGATTGAATTCTGCTTCGAATATTTTGCTTCAATCAACACTAATCCTTAGCATGAAATATCACAAAACAGTATTTGGTATCCCTGTAATCATAATAAGCTATACAATATACTGAACATAGTATTCATGGTAAATGGTAGGTGGCACATTTTTTTCCTTTCATTTTAGTGATATACTATTTATTTAGTGTTATGCCTATGAAGAAAATAGCTTTTAAGCAAAGAAAGTTCAGCCCTTCCAACAGAGCAGGTCTTTCGTGTAATGGTAACTCTTCTGCCTGACATTTAGAAGACCCTAGCTGGAAGGAAAAGGAGAGGCAGAGACCTGATGCTACATACACTCCCCAAGAGTCTTGTGCTGAAATGTAAACACAGGGTGCTGGTTATAGTTCACAATTATGCTGGAGGGGTCAAAATGCACTCACAATGTCATCATCTGACACATAATGCAGTACGGTTGACTGTTGTTGTTATTTTTTTTTTGTAAATGGAAAACCCCTTTGAATCTAGCTAGTCTATTTTCCTTCTAGAAAGGCAACAATATAGTTTTGTCAGGAATTTACTCAGTCATCTTCTATGCATGGGTGTTCAAGGAGGATTGCTATGCCAATGAGTCAAGCTCCAACTTAGCTTCTCAGTGAGTCTGGATGCCAGGAAATTAGCTCCCTGGCTTAGTATTTAATTTAGAACTAGGTGGGGAATTTAGGTCAGGCACTTAATACTTGCTAGGGCTTGTGATTTTTGGATGTCTGGCTCCTGTTTGTTATTTGCACTCAGAACAGTGCTGCATTTCTGTTGGACTTCCCTGTGTATTTACCTTGGCTTGTTTGAGAATTTACCCTTTGTCTACTGTTTTTGCTTCTACTGATTCTCATGGCTTGACTCCTTGGCTTTTTTCTGGATTAACCCCTTTTCTACTGTTTTGGATTTTACTAATTCTTCTGGCTTTGACTCTGGCTTGTTCTACTCTCCTGCTACTCCTTGGTAGCTGTTGGGTCTGCTACCTTTGAACTTTGACTTGTTTTCTGCTGTCTTACTCCATAAACGTAACCTGGGTCCCCAGTGTCCAGGGGGAGATTGACCATAGACCTTACAGGGAAATTTCCAGGTGGGCCAATGCCCAGGGGGCTGCCTAGGCCCTCCTCATGGCCGGCTAGTAGAAGTTTTTGGGGATGTATTTTGTGCTGTTGGCTGTACTTTATGATGGACTATGGTATTTGGCTCTGTTGGGATGGTATTATATAATATGGTATAGTGGACCCTGTCTTCCAACATTTTGGACCCATATTTTTTTCCGGGCCTTTTTTCCGCCCCTGCTGTTAGAACAGTCCAAGTGGCCTTGTGGAGGGCTCTGATGAACACCTAGGAGTAGCCTTAGATCTACTTCTTCTAACTGGAGTGGTAAATCAAGATAGATGGCAGATTTATAGTTTACTGGTGGTGGTCCCAGACAGTGACCTTGTCTTTTTTTCTCCCCTCTACATTCATAATAATTGCCAAGTAGGCTAGAAGTGAGACAGACTCTAAATTTGAAGAGAACCCTGTCCTTATTTTGTCTTGTTCTTTCAGAGAAAAGTGGAATGGGGGAGGGAGGGGGTTGGGTTTTGTATTGTGTGGGGTTTCGCTTTGGTAGATAGGGTAAGAGGGCGCAGTACAGAGGAAAAATACAAGTTCTTAACTCAAAACATCAGTGTTTATTCACACTTGACGCAATTGCACAAAAAAGCACGTAACTGCAGTCTTGGTGTTAATTCACACACAATGGAAAGTTCATATAACACAGGTCACCTTGCTGGAAATTCTGCCTCCAGTAGTCCACAGCAGGCTTTAGGGGGCCTGTTTTCCCAGCATGCGGCTCTCAGCCCTCCAGCACGGCACAAATCCTCAGATCCCCAAAACAGAGACATCTCTGCTGAGCCCAGCTGCCTATTTAAGGACAGCCAGGTGCTGCCAAACTTAAACTCTGGTCCGGTATTTGACCTCACCTGGCTGGAAACCAGCCCAGCCGCACGTGCTGGGAGGAAAATTCCTGCCTTGTCAGACACAACCCCTCACTGTGTCACATACCCCCCCTTTGTTCAACCCTGAGGGGGTGGACACACGCCAGACAATGCACCCAGGACAGGGCATCTGCATTTCCCTACAACCGGATTACTCTGTGTTCTACCGAGACAAAAACCTTCTGGTGACCCGGGCATTCCATTCTTTGGCCTGGCTCATCTACTTGAGAGGGGAGTAGTCGGTCACCAGGCGGAACTATCCCCCCAACAAATGGTAGCGGAGAGACTCGAGTGCCCACTTGATAGCCAGGCATTCTCTCTCCACTATACTGTACCTGGTTTCGGCTGGGGTGAGCTTGCAGCTTAAGAAGACAACGGGATACTCCTCCCTGTTGACAGTACAGCACTGAGGTCTACTTCAGAGGCATCCGTTTGTACCACAAACTCCCTCTTGAAGTCGGGGCGTCACCAAAACCAGTTACCCACACAGGGTCGACTTCAAAGCAGCAAAAGCCTCTTCCGCCCGATCATCCCAGCGAACCATCACAGATTTTCATCCCTTCAAGAGCCCTGTCAAGGGCATGGCTAGAGTAGCAAAGTGGGGGAAAAAACCTCATGTAATAGCCCACCATTCCCAGGAATGACTTTATTTGCCTAGTGGTGACAGTTCGGGGCCCAATTTCGTATCACCTCTATTTTGTTCACTTGGGATTTGATGACTCCGCGCCCAATGACATACCCCAAGTACTTAGTCTCTTCTAACCCAATCGCACATTTTTTGGGGTTAGCGGTAAGGGCAGCTTTCCGAAGGGAGTCCACTACAGCCTGCACTTGGGTAGGTGACTTTCCCAGTCGGTACTGTGGATGACAATATCGTCCAGATTAGCCCAAGCGTACCGACGATGTGGAAAAAGCACAATGCCCATTAGTCGCTGAAAAGTGGCAGGGGCGCCATGCAGACCAAAGGGTAAGACCTTATATTGATACAGCCCCTCAGGCGTCATGAAGGCAGTTTTCTCTTTGGCAGGTTCCGTTAAGAGCACCTGCCAATATCCTTTCGTGAGGTTCAAAACAGAAAAATACCGGGCTTGTCCTAACCTCTCGATGAGCTCATCCACCCGGGGCATGAGATACGCATCGAATTTGGGTATCAATACTATAGGACTGGCCCACTCACTTTTTGACTCCTCTATGACGTCTAGCTGCAACATTAGCTGCACCTCCTCTGAAATGGCTTGTTGCCGAGCCTCGGGTACCAGATATGGTTTTAATCAGACTTTTGCCTGAGGCTCAGTGACAATGTCATGCTGGATTATGGAAGTGCATCCAGTAATATTTGGTAGCACTTAACTTCTGAGGCTGATGGATGATGGACGAACAGGACTTCACCACGAACCACACTCCAGCTCTTTCAAAAACCGAATGAAGCTATCCAGAGCAAGGAGTGATAGGTAAAGTCAGACTAAATAGGGGGAGGTGAAGGTCACATGATCCACACCTGAACAGGAGGTGTGGACATACCAGCAACACACAGACAAAGTGAAACCAAAAGAGGCTGTCAGATAACTAATGTGTAGATAATCTTTCAGACCTTCTCAAACCTGTCACCGGCGTGACAGTACCCCCCCTTTTACGGAGTATCTCCCTGAGCCTCCAACACCTCTGCCTCCAGGTCGGGATATAGGGGGAATATAACTACCCCTTTGGACAAAATCGGACCAGTATCTTCCGAATCACCTCCCCCAGGAAAGCAACGCGACAAAGCATCAGCCTTGACATTCTTAACCCCAGATAGGTGACAATAAAATTAAATCTGGTAAAAAAAACAACGACCATCTGGCCTGTCTTGGGTTTAGTCGTTTAGCCGACTCCAAGTAAGCCAGATTTTTGTGATCAGTAAGCACAGTAATAGGATGGATTGCTCCTTCCAACCAATGATGCCGTTCTTCAAAAGCCAACTTAATGGCCAGCAATTCCCTATTACACACGTCATAATTTCTTTCAGCAGTCAAGAGTTTCTTAGAGAAAAATGCACATAGGCGCCATTTACTGGGTGAAGGACCCTGCAACAGGACTGCTCCCACCCCAACCTCGAATGCGTCAACTTTCACAATCAACGGCTGTGACACATCCGGTTGCACCAGAATAGAGGCAGAAGCGAAACACTCCTTCACAGCTGAAAAGGCTTGTAATGCCGCATCAGACCAAACAGAAATCAGCACCCTTCTTAGTCATTTCTGTTAAAGGTTTAACCACAGTCGAATAGTTCAGGATAAATTTACGGTAGTAGTTGGTAAACCTCAAAAACTGCATAAGCACCTTCAGATTTTCGGGTCGATCCCAGTCCAACAAGGCACGGACTTTCTCGGGATCTATACGAAAACCTGAGGATGAAAGCAGGTAACCCAGAAATTGCACTTCCTGAGCTTCAAATACACACTTTTCCATCTTAGCATATAACTTATTCTCTCTTAGGATCTGTAACACCTGTCACACATGATCCTGATGAGTCTCCATATCGGGAGAATAAATTAATATGTCATCCAGATATAAAGAAAGATGTCATTGATAAAGTGTTGAAAAACCGCTGGAGCATTGGTTAACCCAAAAGGCATGACCAGATTCTCCAAATGGCCCTCAGGGGTATTAAATGCAGTCTTCCACTCATCCCCTTCCTTGATACTTACCAGATTATAAGCCCCCCTCAGATCCAACTTAGAGAACACCTTGGCACCGACAATCTGATTAAACAAATCCAGGATTAAAGGAAGGGGGTAAGGATCACAGACGGTAGTACAGTTGAGCTCACGGAAGTCCAGACATGGCCTCAGGGTACCAACCTTCTTTTTTACTAAGAAAAAGCCAACAGTCACTGGGGATTTGGATGGTCTGATATGTCCCTTCGCCAAACTCTCGGATATATATTCTCGCATAACCTTTCTTTCAGGTTCCAAAAGATTATACAACCGAGATTTCGGCAGTTTAGCTCCGGGAATAAGATTGACGGAACAATCGCATTCCCGATGCGGAGGTAACTCCTGGTTACCAGTCTTAGAAAATACATCAGAAAATTCAGAAATGAATGAGGGTACAGCTTTAATGGTGACCACAGATGTATTAAGATAGTTGTCTATGCAAAATTCACTCCAATCGAGAATCTGTCTCGCTTGCCAATCGATGTTAGGGTTATGTTTGCTTAACCACGGTAGACCTAACACCAATAGAGCAGGCAGACCCTCCAACACATAACATGAGACAGATTCCTGATGAAAATCACCCACTCTTAAATGAATGTCATTATGTAGTGTCCCACTACGTAAAGGTGGGTCATGTTGCCCCCACCTCCTGTGGGAGATTGGTATTTTGTATTGCATTATAATGTATATTGTCATGTTATCTCCTGTGTACCAGGCCTGTTAGGGGTGTAGTTTCTCCTCCCAAGCTGTAGAGGGAGCTAGGGAACCCCTAGTACATATAGTTAAGCCCAGACAGGAAAGAGTCCAGTCCAGTCTAGTCCAGGAGGCTGAGTAGTGCAGTCTAGCCTACCTGAAGTGCTGAGCAAGTGAAGCTCAGAAGGTAGTCCAGGAGAAGAAGTTGCCTCCTGAAGTTATCTAGCATTTTGCAAAGTACAGAGCAGAGCCAATTTTATCCAGCCAAGTAGAAAGCTGAAGGGCAGAAGGATATTTACAGCAAAAGGATTTATACCAGAGGAAGGTTTCCCTACCCAAGGATAAAGCCAGCTATAGGGCATACGGGCCTTGGAGAAAGCCAGACAGGATCTGAAGAAAGTACAGCCTGATCTGTGAGTGTTTATTCCCTCTGAGTATCTTGCAAAGACTTTGCCTGCCTGTTACCAAGACCCTGCATATGGAACTAACTGAAGCCTGTATACAGTTGAACTGTTCAGTAAAAAGGAGTTCTGGTTCACTACAACTGTGTGTACCTAAATTATTACCTAAATATTATGATAAATTGCCCTATCCGTTTATTTAAAAATTTGGGGCCAAAGAACTGTGGAAAAATCACGGTGAAACTGTACATTGTGGACTGTTTGCTGATTTCTGAGTCACCGCTTGCTGTCAGTGAATTGACAGCATTATGCTTAAAGATGGCTGCCTAAGCTGACTGGATAATCGTTGTGCCATCGTTGTGTCCATCTGGCGCGAAAAAGAAGAGAAGGTACCATCCTGCCTGCAAAGAAGATACCATCTACAGTCATGTGAAAAAATTAGGACACCCTTTGAAAGCATGTGGTTTTTTGTAACATTTTTAATAAAAGGTTATTTCATCTCCGTTTCAACAATACAGAGAGATTAAAGTAATCCAACTAAACAAAGAAAACTGAAGAAAAGTCTTTTCAAGATCTTCTGTAAATGTCATTCTACAAAAATGCCTATTTTAACTGAGGAAAAAGATAGGACACCTTTGCCCCTAATAGCGAGTGTTACCTCCTTTGGCTGAAATAACTGCAGTGAGACGGTTCTTGTAGCCATCTACCAGTCTTCGACATCGGTCTGAGGAAATTTTACCCCACTCCTCAATGCAGAACTTTTTCAGCTGTGAGATGTTTGAGGGGTTTCTTGCACGTACAGCCCTTTTCAAGTCACCCCACAGCATCTCAATGGGATTCAAATCTGGACTTTGACATTCCAGGACTCTCCATTTCTTCTTTTTCAGCCAATCTTTGGTTGATTTACTAGTATGTTTTGGGTCATTGTCATGTTGCATGGCCCAGTTCCGCTTCAGCTTTAATTTTCTAACTGATGGTCTCACATGTTCTTCAAGCACCTTCTGATACACAGTAGAATTCATCGTGGATTCTATGATGGTGAGCTGACCAGGTCCTGCTGCAGCAAAGCAGCCCCAAACCATGACACTTCCACCTCCATGCTTCACAGTTGGTATGAGGTTCTTTTCTTGGAATGCTGTGTTTGGTTTACGCCAAACATGTCCTCTGCTGTTGTGTCCAAATAATTCAATTTTGGACTCATCTGTCCAAAGAACATTATTCCAGAAGTCCTGGTCTTTGTCAACTTTATCTCTGGCAAATGTCAGTCTGGCCTCGATGTTTCTCTTGGAAAGCAAAGGTTTCCTCCTTGCACACCTCCCATGCAAGTTAAACTTGTACAGTCTCTTTCTGATTGTAGAGGCATGTACTTCTACATCAACAGTAGCCAGAGCCTGCTGTAGTTCTCGAGATGACACTTTAGGGTTTTTGGAGACCTCTTTTAGCATCTTGCGGTCTGCTCTTGGGGTGAACTTGCTGGGGCGACCAGTCCTGGGCATGTTGGCAGTTGTTTTGAAAGCCCTCCACTTGTAGACTATCTTCCGGACAGTGGAATGGCTGATTTCAAAATCTTTTGAGATCTTTTTAAATCCCTTCCCAGACTCATAGGCTGCTACAATCTTTTTTCTGAAGTCCTCTGACAGCTCTTTTGCTCTCACCATGGTGCTCACTCTCACTTCAACAGTCAGGAGCACACCAAACTAAATGTCTGAGGTTTAAATAGGGCAAGCCTCATTCAACATGCAGAGTAACGATCTACTAATTATGTGCACCTGGTGTGATATACCTGTGTGAGATCTGAGCCAATTTAAGAGGGAATACATGTGAGGGTGTCCTATCTTTTTCCTCAGTTAGAATAGGCATTTTTGTAGAATGACATTTACAGAAGATCTTGAAAAGACTTTTCTTCAGTTTTCTTTGTTTAGTTGGATTACTTTAATCTCTCTGTATTGATGAAACGGAGATGAAATAACCTTTTATTAAAAATGTTACAAAAAACCACATGCTTTCAAAGGGTGTCCTAATTTTTTCACATGACTGTACCTCGAATCCTGAAGCTCAGAGAGGCCGCGCTCATCTCCGGACGCTGCGCGTGGGACCTCCGCACGACGTAATCACGTACCTCGCGATACTTGGACTGCGCATCACCGGAGTGAGTAAACTTTCGGTATTAACCGGCCCCTTTGTATTCAAGTACCGGGAAGATTCCGATCCTTGCTGGGAGACTGGGGGGAGGTCCCTCGTTAGTAATAAAGGACTTGATCCAGGGGAAAACACATCCAATTCGGATTTTGGCCTGCTCCACCGCTCCTTAAAGGGCCATACCCTCTCCTTGGTCACCCTTAGCAACGGCCTAGAGAGCAAAGTCCAGCATGAATCTGCCTACAGAACTTGCCTCCATAGACCACGCCATGTCCGCATCTGAGGAAATGGGGCAGGTGGCCCCCAACAAGCCTTCTGTAATGCACGCAGCTGAGAACAGGGCGCCCACCACGGCGGCAGCACCCAGTCTGATGCCGCTGACGATGCCATATTAAAACGGGGCCCCCTGGTTCCCGCGATATTCCGGGGAAGCCCACAAATTGAAAGACTTTAAAGATCAGATCCTGGCTTTATTCCGGCTCTATCCTATCTCCGCTGAGCAACAGATGGAGATTCTCTTAGCACAGTTAGAAGGGGCCGCCCGCAGGGAGGTCATGTCATGGCCCAGCTCCGAAAAAAATAACATGGAACAGATCTTTCATCGCCTCGGCACCATGTTTGAAGCCAGGACGGTGTCGGAAGTTAAGATGCGATTTTTCAGCCGGAAGCAACAGCCCGGTGAGTCACTTCTTGATTTTGCTTCGTCCCTGCAAGAGACCTTTAGGGTCGTGGTCCAGGTGGACCCCCGGGAGGCTGAGGACCAGGACCGGGCTCTGAGAGAGCAGTTCATTGCGGGTGTTAATGCTGAGCACTTAAAGGGCCAGCTGAGGATGGCGGCGCAACACCACAATTGTATGTTTTTGGACTTTAAAGAGCTGGCCATCAGTATCCTGGGTCAAAACCCGCCCACAGGGCCGGCGGCCTCCCTTGAACCTCAGGCCTGCCAGCAAAAAATGATTGATGTGAAACCGCCCGGAGCCAGTCAAGCCACTCAGGCTCCAATAATGGATGTGGTGGTGGCGGCGTTAGTGGAGCAAGTTAACCATCTCACTAAGAGCCTGGAAAAGGTGTGCAGGAAAATAGAGGAATGGGAAAGACCATTGTTATTGGAAGATGAAAGCCCCCTACTTCAAAGGCTCCTCCCGCCTGCATATAAAGAGGTCTACCCCAAAGAACCCGATGGACGACCGAGTTACCGGTCTAAGAATCGCAAGCAGCCTGTCTGCACCTATTGTAAAACATATGGCAATACTGAGACAACGTGTTGGCAGTTAAACGGGCCACCCCCAAGGCTGAGGACCGCCTCTCGGGAGGTAGAACAGTAGGTCCAAAGGATCCAAGTTGGATGCCCAGATACGTAGGATCCCGTCCAAAAATCAACATATGCATTAACGGGATACCTTTTGAAGCCCTGCTTGATAATGGGTCTCAGGTCACCACCATCCAACGACCCACATTTGACAAATTCTGGGAACCAAGTCTCCTCACTCAGCCACCGGAATCTTGGCTGGATATCATTGCTAGCAACGGCAAGCCGGTGAAAGTCCATGGGTACTGGGAACCTACCCTTCAGGTGGGAGAAGCCACTTTACCACAGAAAGGTGTGATTGTGGTGCAAGCCGGAGATAAAGGGGGACACCCCGTGATCTTAGGGACTAATCTCTTTAAAAATTGTTACTCCGAGGTGCTTGAGGCACTGAAACAATCCATACCTTCACCTTCCCCTGCTTCTAAAAGAGTCATTCAGAAGACTATCAGTGTGCTGTGTGCTCAGCCAAAATTTGCGAATGGAAAAGGAGAAATCTGTACTGCCCGGATCCGGGATATCCAGCCGGTAATCCTGCCACCAAATTCCCAGATCATTCTATGGTGCCGTGCTATACTAGGGATCCAGGGCCAAGACTATCAAGCCCTGGTGGAGCCTGTCCAAATTGAAAATCATCCCTTCGTGCGAGCAGCCAAGAGCCTGGTGACTGTATCTCAAGGTAAAGTGCCTGTCCGCTTGATTAATTTCAGTGATCACCCTGTTGCTCTCTCTAAGCACTGCCCTGTTGCTCAGCTTTTCCAGGTATCCTTCCAGGATGTTATCCGTCTGCCTGCCACAGAGATGTCTCAAACTGCACAGAGCAGCAGCGCCCCTGCCAGCTCCTCTTCCGTATCCTGGTGGAAGGAACTTCATGTGGGGAACGAATACACCCCGAAGGAACAAATAGAGGGAGTCCTGAATCTGGTGAAAGAGCATCACCAGGCCTTTAGCAAGCACCCCACGGACTATGGAGAGGTCAGTGTAATCAAACTCACCATACCCACTGGCTCTCATCCTACCTACCACCTACCAGTCCGTAAAAGAGATGATACAGGAAATGAAGGACTCTAATATAATCCGGGACAGTCATAGTCCCTGGGCTGCACCCCTAGTTCTTGTTCGTAAAAAAGATGGCAGCATTAGGTTCTGTGTGGACTATAGAAAAATCAATCAAATCACCCACAAAGACGCTTATCCGTTGCCACGCATTGAAGAGTCTTTGACTGCCCTGGGGTCATCAGCCTACTTCTCAACTCTTGACTTAACCAGTGGATACTGGCAGGAAGACCGGGAAAAGACCGCTTTCACCACGCCTATGGGCCTGTTTGAATTCAACTACATGCCTTTCGGACTGTGTAATGCTCCAGGGACGTTCCAGCGATTGATGGAGCGTTGTTTAGGCCATAAGAACTTTGAGACTGTATTGCTATACTTGGATGACGTCATTACCTACTCCAAGACATATGAGGATCATTTAAAACATCGGGCCGAAGTGTTTAAGGTCCTCGTTAAATATGGCCTTAAAATCAAGCCGTCCAAGTGCCGTCTGCTGAAACCAGCTGTAAAGTACCTGGGACATGTTGTTAGTGCAGAAGGAGTCCAGCCTGATCCTGATAAACTTGCTGCTGTCCGTAATTGGCCTACTCCTACCACCGTGAAGGAGGTGAGAAGTTTCCTCAGTATTGCAGAATATTACAGACGCTTCATCCCGCATTTTGCACAGATTGCGGATCCGATCCAGGAACTCCTAAGGGGGCATCCCAAAAAGAGTCCAAATACTCCTATACCTGTTGTATGGAATGAAGAACGGGAGATTGCCTTCCAGCTCCTAAAGAAGAAGCTGACCGAACCCCTGTGTTGGGTTACCTGGATTATCAGAAGCCGTTCCACCTCTATACGTATGCCAGTAAAAGAGGCCTCGGAGCCGTGTTGGCTCAGGTGCAAGACAACAAAGAGAGAGTGATTGCCTACACCAGCAGATCCCTGGGGGGAGCTGAAAAAAACGATCATAATTATAGTTCCTTCAAGTTGGAATTCCTTGCTTTAGTGTGGGCTGTGACTGAAAAATTCAAGGACTACCTTGCTGCCACTCCGTTTGTCGCCTTCACTGACAACAATCCCCTGGCGCATCTGAATACAGCCAATTTAGGGGCTCTGGAGCAAAGATGGGCCTCCCGCCTTGCCAACTATAACTTTACTGTGAAATACCGGGCAGGCCGCTCAAATGAGAATGCTGATGCCCTGTCTCGGCTTCCCACTACAGAAGCACCAGATGAGTCAAACGATGCCTGGGAAGAAGTGGAAATGCCGGCGTTTTACAACAAGTTTGCTCAGCAAGATAATGTTCACACTGAAAATAATTCAGCTGCTGACCCCTCTCCACCGAATAATCCTGAGTCCAGGGGCGAACAAGAAAGGAGGATTAAGCTCCAGTCAGAAAGTAGAGTCCTCGGTGAACTGCTCGACTTCCTTACTAGTGGAAGAACTCCTGAAAGAGTCCGCAGGAAGAGTGCAGACCCAGAACTATTGAAATTGTGGAGACATCGCCAACAACTCTTCCTTCAAAAAGGCCTGTTGCTAAGAAGGAGCCTGGTTCCAGTGTCCTGTGATAGGGTGTACCAGATCCTCATACCACGTCGAGACGCCGGTCTTGTATTAGAGAAGTATCATAACCGGTCCGGACACTTCGGCGTGCAGAAAACTGAGGCCACCATTCGCAGAAGGTTCTATTGGATTGGGATGAGGGAAGACATTGAAAAATGGTGCTGGGAATGTACTGCCTGTGCCGTCGGGAGAAGTGAGCGCCATGACCAGAGAGCTCCTCTCAATCCTATTGTGAGTAAAACTCCCCTGGAGGTTGTTGCCATTGATCATGTGAAGTTGGAACCAAGTCGCTCAGGTTATACTTATGCCATGACCATTATTGATCACTTCACTAAGTTTGTTGTAGCAGTGCCCGTGAAGGACCTGACAGCCAACACTGCAGCAGAAGCGTTCTGGAAGCATTTCCTCCTGCCCTACGGCTGCCCAGAGAGAATCCTCACCGACCAGGGGTCTGCGTTTGAATCACAGTTGTTCCAGGAGTTGTGCCTGCTACACAATTGCCAGAAGGTCCGGACCACAGCCTATCATCCGCAAGGTAACGGACTCTGTGAAAAAATGAATCAAACTCTCATTGAAATGTTGAGAGCAGTACTCCCTGAGACAAGGGGTGATTGGTCTACTCTGCTGCCACAGCTTATGTACACGTATAACAATACAATTCACTGCTCCACCAGGTACACGCCTTTCTATTTGATGTTCGGCCATCAAGGGAGGCTGCCTGCCGACCACTCCCTGGACATGCAAGTACCTGACGTCATCAACCCACTACCAAAAACTGATTGGGTGGTGGAGCATCAAAGACGTCTTCTTAATGCCAAAGAGATTGTCCAGGAGCGCATGCAGTGGCGTACATATAGGGGTCGCAGTTGCGACCGGGCCAGGCACCCCAGGGGGCACGGCCGCCTGCGGACCCCTGGCCCCTGCTGCAGCTGCGTCTGGCATCTGATTCCCATCCCAATACCAGTTAAGTTGCCCCCGCCCCCCGCCCTCCTCCTTGCGGCCGGCGCCGGGCCCGTGAACTCCCGCGAGACCTGTGCGAACTCCCGTGCAGGTCTCGCGAGAACATGCGCGCGCGGCGCGCGCCTGAAGTCAGACCGGGATCCGGAAGGACTGAAAAAGGATGAGAAGAACTGCAGACGGTAAGTAAGTAAAAGAGGGGAGGAGGAGGAGCGGACCCTGGCAGCCCGCAACAGTGCACACTGAGGCCCCCAGCCCCCCAGGCATTAGCCCCTGGCAGATGACCGGGGGGGGGACCACTCGTCTCTGGCAGCAGGAAAAGCCCACACACTGAGGCCCCCAGCCCCCCAGGCATTACCCCTGGCAGATGACCGGGGGGGGGGGGCCACAACTCGTCTCTGGCAGCAGGAAAAGCCTGCACACTGAGGCCCCCAGCCCCCCAGGCATCCCCCCTGGCAGATGACCGGGGGAGGGTTTACAGTCACTGGCACTCGTCTCTGGCAGGAAAAGCCCGCAACAGGGCACACTGAGTCTGACTGTAAACCCTCCCCCGGTCATCTGCCAGGGGGGATGCCTGGGGGGCTGGGGGCCTCAGTGTGCCCTGTTGCGGGCTTTTCCTGCCAGAGACGAGTTGCAGTGACTGTAGTCTGTAATTACCCTCCCCCTGCCCCCGGTCATCTGCCAGGGGGGATGCCTGGGGGCCTCAGTGTGCCCTGTTGCAGGCTTTTCCTGCCAGAAATGAGTGCCAGTGACTGTAGTCTGTAAACCCTCCCCCCCCAGTCATCTGCCAGGGGGGATGCCTGCGGGGCTGAGGGCCTCAGTGTGCCCTGTTGCTGCGGGCTTTTCCTGCCAGAGACGAGTGCCAGTGACTGTAAACCCTACCCCCCCCCCCCCCCCCGGGTCAACTGCCAGGGGCCATCTGCCTTGCTTTGATGGGATTGCCAGATTGGGGCCTGGGCTGATCTGATCATCTGATCATCTGAGGGACGGTAGTGGGGGTAGGTGCGGCGGCGGGTTGGGGGGGGGCCATGGATCAATTTCGCACCGGGGCCCCATGGATTGTGTGTACGCCACTGAGCGCATGGAAAGTGCCCGAGAGCGGCAGCAGAGAGACTATGACCTGGCTGCTCATGCAGAACCTCTTGCTATAGGAGACGTGGTGTGGTTGAGGAATAACCACCGATCCAGCAAACTGGACAGTAAGTGGGAGAGGACTCCCTACGTCATAACTGCTATTCCTAATGCTGAGACCCACGTTTACCAAATTTCCAGGGAAGGTAAAGGCTCCCAGATCGTACACAGGAATCGTTTAAAGCCCTGCATAGAAGGAGAAACTACAGCAGGGGGCATTGAGCCAGAGTCTCCTGAGCCAGAGTCGTCAGCCCAACCTGTTGATCCTATGCAGGCTGTTGAGAACCTGTTACATGACAAAGAGCCACTTCATTGGTTCCTCACACCCTGGTTGAACTTGGTGGTGCCGGCTCCAGTTCCTGCTAGTCCTCTACCCCAGGATGACCTGTCCCAGGGTACACCTGAAAGGGCTCCAGAACCTGTGGATCACTCTGGCCCCCCTGAGCCAAGGCAAGAAGAGTCTTTGCCAGTAAGGAGGTCCACGTGGCCTACTAGGGGGCACCCACCTGTGAGATTTGGAGACTACGTTGTTGACCAGAGTAACTCCCCCCGGGAAACCCCTGTTTAACTGTCTACAAGACCCGGGTACAGACTCATGTTTTTCTTTTGAGCCTCCAGGAACTTATGTTATTATTGCATTTTTACTATTATGGACTATCCTGGTTATTCCTGATACGCTGTACCAGGTCAGCGCCCCTCTTCTATGTACCATCCTGCATAGAGAACGACGGCCTTTTTTCACCGCACTTGTTCCTTTGCCAGCAGAGCTGCCTGATATTTTATTGCAAATGTAGTGATGGTTGTATATGCCTGCTTTGCATTTTTGTCTTTCAGGTCACAGTTTCCAGCTGGGCGGTCCCCCTGTGTTGAGCCGAGGTCGGGCAACCTCAAAGCAGCGGTGTATGTAGTGTCCCACTACGTAAAGGTGGGCACTACTAAGGGTCATGTTGCCCCCACCTCCTGTGGGAGATTGGTATTTTGTATTGCATTATAATGTATATTGTCATGTTATCTCCTGTGTACCAGGCCTGTTAGGGGTGTAGTTTCTCCTCCCAAGCTGTAGAGGGAGCTAGGGAACCCCTAGTACATATAGTTAGGCCCAGACAGGAAAGAGTCCAGTCCAGTCTAGTCCAGGAGGCTGAGTAGTGCAGTCTAGCCTACCTGAAGTGCTGAGCAAGTGAAGCTCAGAAGTTAGTCCAGGAGAAGAAGTTGCCTCCTGAAGATATCTAGCATTTTGTAAAGAAGAAAGTACAGCCTGATCTGTGAGTGTTATTCCCTCTGAGTATCTTGCAAAGACTTTGCCTGCCATTTATGTGAAGCCTGCCTGTTACCAAGACCCTGCATATGGAACTAACTGAAGCCTGTATATAGTTGAACTGTTCAGTAAAAAGTAGTTCTGGTTCACTACAACTGTGTGTACCTTAATTATTCCTACAATAAATCGGTGTGCCACCGTTACCGGCACTGGCGTCACAAACTATAAGGGATCTCGCCACCGGCACACTAAATCTACAACACCCAGGGCACCTCACCTACCACCAGGCCTGGTCCCTATACCCAGAGAGTGCCCCAGAGGATCTATGTGCCAGCCTCTCCATCACTGCTGTACGCCTGCCCAGGGTATATTAAAAACTGTGAGTACCAATAGCAACCCTCGGTCTGTTAACTGTCCTCTATGACCTCACAATCACACACCCTACAGGACTGGCGTATTGCAATCACCACCTGCGACAGGCCTTTTCAGTTAAGAGGTGCTGAATCAATTGCAAAGATAGAAATACTTTTCTCTAGTGCACTAGTAGTCAAACCATGTATACGAACAAACTGTCCATCAATTAGGTTAACCCCTGCCCGACGGTCAATAAATACTTTGATTTCCACAGTTTTGGACTCTAGCGCCACCTCAGCAGACAGGAGAAATCTGGTACTACCAGTAAAAGACAAAAGTACGTTTTCTTGCTCCCCAGCGACACCACCAATAGTAACTTGGGGATTAAACGTATTTTTCTTGTTTATACCTTGACGCTGCAAAAACGGACAACTATTTACAAAATGTCCCTTCTTTCCACAACAAAAACAGACCCCCTTCATATGACCAAAGCTCTTACCAGCAGTCCCAGGAGTTGCTTCCCCTAGCTGCATAGGCTCATCACAAGGCGTAAACTCGAGAGTCTCTCCACCCAAAGTATCAAAGGGAGCCGCCATCTCATATGATATTACCTCCTGAGAATGAGGTACTTTAGATCTCTCTCTCAGATGGCTAGCTATACGTACAGCAAGTGACATGGCTGCCTCCAAAGACTCAGGATTCTCGTGAAAGGCCAACCTGTCTTTCAGCCTCTCAGATAATCCCTGACAGAATTGACTACGGAGAGCTGGATCATTCCACTCCGTATCCGTAGCCATTCTCCTAAATTCAGAGCAGGAGCTATCTGCAGACTGCTTTCCCTGCCGCAAGCCACGCAATTTAGTCTCGGCCAGGGAAATCCGTTCCGGGTTGTCGTAAATCAAACCCAGAGCTCTGAAAAACTCTTCCACCGACTGGAGGGACTGTGATCCAGTCGGAAAAAAAAGGCCCAAGCCTGGGTGTCTCCTTTAAGCAGCGACACTCTTTGACTCTCATCGCCAGAAAAGCGAGGATGCAGCTTAAAATATAATTTACATGACTCCCTAAACAGGGTGAAATTATCACTGCCCCCAGAAAACCTTAGGTTCAGGGCAGGCCTGATTCCCACAGTCGGAACCAGCTGCCAGAGGTCTCTGGATCTGTGCGACAGTATTGCGGAGGTCAGCTACCTCCAAAGACAACCTCTGTAGTTGTCCAACCAGGGTAGGGATTGGATTCATTACCGCACTGATGCAAACAAAATGGCGGTTTTGACGGTGTATAATGTCACAACGAGGTGTGGGAGGGAACACCACACCAAACACAAGGGGGGCGGGAAGGTATCTGGCCTAGAAGCTAGGGAGAGGAAAAGGTCACCATCTAATGAATCCTAACCCTAGCCCTGGCTGCTAACCGAATGAACGGACCTCACCTCCTACACTCATAAATCCTATGCACTAAGTGAAAGGGTTGCCAAAAATTACAAGGAACTGGCACTACAATACACCCTTTATTACACATAAAGGAAGGCATCATACACACCCTTGTAAAATTATGATTGATGGCCTGCTAGTGTCCCTCAAAACTATTGGAGCAAGGGCCTGCTGATCTGACCATCTAAAACATTAGGATCTGCTGCTGAGCTGACTATCTAAAAGATTAGGGGCGAGGGTCTGCTGCTGAGCTGACCCTTTAAAACATTAGGGGAGAGTGCCTGCTGCTGATCTGACCATCAAAAACATTAGGGGCGAGGGCCTGCTGGTGGCCCTCAAAAACACTATGAACAAGGGCCTGCTGGTGACCCTCTAAAACATTATAGGCGAGGGCCTGCTGGTGACCATCAAAAACATTAGGAGCAAGGGCCTATTGGTGCCCCTTTAAAACATTAAGAACAAGGGCCTGCTGGTGACCCTCAAAAACATTATGGGCGAGGGCCTGCTGGTGACCCTGTAAAACATTATAGGTGAAGGCCCGCTGCTGAGCTGACCCTCTATAACATTAGGAGCGAGGGCAGCCTAATAAGCATATTGATAGAATAGAGGAGGAGAAGGAGGACGAGAAAAGGGAGATTAAACCATATACCCTTTTTAGTGGTGGAAGGGGTGCATGGGAATACAGTGTATTCAATACACCATAAAAACTACATTTAGAGGGCCTTTATGTTTAGCCGCTTTCCTCTGGTGGAGTCAGGGGAAATCCAGGCCTTGTTCATTTTTATAAGAGTCAACCTGTCAGAATTTTCAGTTGACAGGCAAATGTGCTTATCATTTATTATGCCCCCAGCAGCACTAAATACACGCTCTGACAAAACACGGGGCAGGCCAGCACCTCCAAGGCATAGAGCACCTGTTTGTGCCATGTGTCCAGCTTGGACACCCAATAGTTGTAAGGCACAGATGGATCACTGAGCATGCTGACACGGTCTGCTACGTAGTCCTTCACCATCTTCCAAAATGTTTCCCTCCTTGTGACACTAGGCCACACATCAGGTTGCCGGTGCTGGCAGGGTGTACTCTGCCGCCAGCGTTGTCAGCTTGAAATTTTTGGAGCAATTTTTCCACATGGACCTTCTGGTATTTCACCAATTTGCTCGTCCTCTCCACCACAGGAATGAGAGATGTGAAGTTCTCTTTGTAGCGGGGGTCGAGAAGGGTGAACAACCAGTAATCAGTGTTGGCCAAAAAGTGTACAACACGAGGGTCACGGGAAAGGCAGCATAACATAAAGTCAGCCATGTGTGCCAGAGTCCTAACAGACAAGACTTCGCTGTCCTCATCAGGAGAATGACTCTCAATCTCTTCATCCTCTTCCTCCTCTTCTACCTATCCACGCTGAACAGATGGAATAAAACTTCCATGGGTACTACCCTCTGTAGCGGAGGCAATCATCTCCTGCTCCTCCTCCTCATCATCATCATCCAATTTGTGCTGAGAAGACGAACTGAGGGTGGTCTGGCTATCACTCTGTGTACTGTCTTCCCCCTTTTCCACATTCAAGGCGTCTGCCTTAATTGTGAGCAGCGAGCATTTGAGTAGACACAGAAGTGGGATGGTTACGCAGATAATATCGTTATCGCCGCTCACCATCTGTGTTTATTTTATAAAACCTCACAGAGGTCAGACATCAATGCCCACTCGTCACTTGTGAATAGCAGAAGCTGACTGGAAAGGCGATGACCATGTTGCAGCTGGTATTTCACTACTGCCCTCTGCTGCTCACAAAGCCTGGCCAATATGTGGAACGTGGAGTTCCAGCGCGTGCTCACGTCACACAAACAACAGTCGGTGAGCTGGCAATTGCAAGCGCTACTGCAGCGTTACCAGACCAGCAGAAGCTGTCGATGACTTGGCGTGAGGCATCCGGGCCTGCGTCTTGGAAAGGGGATTGGCCAGCATGTAACACAGGGGAAGTAGAGGCAGTGCTGTGACCCGCAAACACTGATTGTGGACCCAGGCGTTCGGCCCACCTATTAGTGTGCTTTGATGCCATGTGGCAGATCATGCTGGTGGTGGTGAAGTTACTAGTGTTCATGTCCCTGCTCATTTTGGTATAGCATAGGTTGCAAATGACAATTCTTTTCTCGTCCCCTACCCCTTGGTAAGGGAGATTGCCACAAGGGGGTGCTCCGGGGAACAGTTGCGGGCCTGTTTGGTGTGGCCCGCCTTCTCCCTTTTGCCACGCCACTGCTTCATCCAGCCTGTTGCGGTGCTGCGGATCCTTCCCCCTCTGTACTGCTGTCCTCGCTCGGCTTGCCACCTTCCCAGATTGGGTCAGTGACTTCATCGTCCACCACCTCCTCTTCCACTTCCTCACTCTGGTCATCCTCCTGACTTGTTGACCTAACAACAACTTCAGTTATTGACAACTGTGTCTCATCCTCATCATCAACCTCTTGAGACACTAATTACGGTTGACTTATTGGCAACTGTGTCTCATCATCATCATCCAGCTCGTGAAACACTAATTGCCGTTCCCCACCGTCATCTTCTTGTGACTGTGGATGCTCAAGAGTTTGGGAATTAGGGCACAAAATCTCCTCATGTCCCTCTTCAAGCGGGCTTGTCGAGAGGCCCAAATCAAAGAATGGCGATGAAAAGAGCTCCTGGGAATATCCGAGTATAGGATCACTTGTTTGCCAAGACTCTCCATGGTGGGAGGAAGAAGTATCAGGGTGAGGATTCTGTTGACCAGACTGTTGGCTACTGAGACTGGACTTTGTCAAAGACAGGGTGGTGCTTAACCAACTGGAAGCATTATCTGCTGCAATCCAACCGACCATCTGGTCGTACTGGTCTGACTTGGAGAGTGGTGTCCTGCGCCACCCTGCAAACTGGGACATTAATCTAGGTATCGTGGATGAGTGTATTTCTTGTGCTCTGGCAGCAGGCACAGTTTCACTGCACCCAGGGCCACGGCCTCTGCGTTCACCTATGAAAAAAGTACACTGAATGTCACTGATATTTAGGATGCGCAAACGTTATACAGGAGGTATAGTGCAAGTAATGTCGCTGTCACCAGCGGCTAATAAAACATTACACTGAATTAATGTCACTGATATTTAGGAGGGTCAAACGTCATACAGGAGATGTAGTTCAGGTAATGTAACTGTCCGCAGCAGACACCGTCTACGGAAAAAGTACACTGGATGTCACAAATATTTTTAGGCTGCGCACGCGTTACACAGGAGATGTAGCGCAGATAATGTCGCTGTCTGCATCGGCCAAACAATTGCAAGCTATTTAGCGCAGGTTGAGCTAAAAATATATATTGCTGCCAGATGCAATAATAGTCCTTAAAAGGACTTTTGGGTCTCTAACAAGTTTTTTCAATAAAATATTACTATTTCACTCCCTACACTATCTGTGCCTTCTTCAGCACAGCTCTCCCTGAGACTGGGCTGAACATGTGTCACCGGGTGCCAGTAGCCAACATGGCTACGGCATTACAGTGAATGGCAGTACTTATCTGCACGTTTATTAGCTGAGTAGCAGCCAACAAACATGCGGGAAGGAGACTCGAGCATTGTGCTCGAGCACACGCGGTGTTCACCCGAACACCGCGATGTGCCGTGCTCGCCCAACACTAAAGAGGACCTGTCACCACTCCACACATGTCTGTTTTAATAGCTTCATGCATTCCCCATGTAATAGAAATTCTGGAGCATCTATTCTTTTAGCTCTATGTTGTACCATTCCTTTATTATTTGTAAGTTATGAATGGATTGCTGATAGTCTGCAGGGGTAGCAACCAGTTGGGAGGGTGCACCTGCACAGGCTCTCTCTATCCAATCAGTGTTGCCATTTTCAGACTGTGCAGGTATACCCCCCCCCCCACAAACTTGTTACCTCCCCTCTGTACCCTTACTGCAGACTGCTAGCAACTCATTCATAACTTCTAGTAGAAATTATACAGGAATGGCACAACACAGAGCCATAAGAATAGATGCTCCAGAATTGTTATTACATGGGGAATGCATGAAGCTATTAAAACTGGCATGTCAGGTGTGGTGACAGGTCCACTTTAAGGGGCAGTTTAGTAACCACAAAAAGTGAATCAATCCATCTTGTGGGAGATTTTTTATTATACTTATAATCTGCAATACAGGACTAATACATTTTGATAGTATGCCATCTACATTCTTTATTGTTTGTGAACCTGACCCATTACTCCAATACATTTAAATTTAAATTTAAATATGAATCTACAAAATAGTCCTGATACATTTCCTTCTATTTCGTATCTACCACTCCTTTGCTTACCATAGCATCAATAGTAACAGACTACGCACAATCCCTGTGTAATCTGATTCTGCAGTCATCTTCCCTTCCACTACTAATCTAGCAAATGTTTGGTATCAAGAAGCAGGAGACTGTAGGAACAAACTACACAGAGGTTCTTTTTTGTAGCATGTTACTATGGAGAGGCAATGGTAAGTATAGGAGCTGCATGCTCAAAGGAGAAGGACATTTTCAAGTAGAACTATTTGCAAAGTCCAATCTAGAATAAATAGTTTTATACTGTCCATTGGTTATTAGTTTTATTTTCAGTCTATTAGTTGCCAGATATAGAGTGCCCCCCACCGCCTATTCAATACTCGTTCCTTTTATTTCGGTACTGGGGGTACTGTGGGGTGTGCATCTGGACATTTTCTGATATTTTGGGCGAGCCACTTACCATGACACATATTTGCAAAGTTGCTTAGGTTTTCATTTTAGATGCATTGGAGTAGTCAGACAACCCATACCACCAATCAGCTGTTCGTGAGTAGCTACTGGCTATTGCAGCAATGTTCTCATCCAAGTGAATTGTATCTTCAGGATAGGCTATCAATATAAAAATCTTAGAAGACCCCTTTATTTTGCCCTGTGGTTGCGCTGCAGGGAAACTGAACCCTTATTGCTACATTTCCTTACAGATTGCGATATTGATACTTTGGAGAGAGTTCAGAGAAGAGCTACTAAACTAGTACATGGATTGCAGGATAAAACTTACCAGGAAAGATTAAAGGAACTTAATATGTATAGCTTGGAAGAAAGACGAGACAGAGGGGATATGATAGAAACTTTTAAATACATAAAGGGAATCAACTCGGTAAAGGAGGAGAGCATATTTAAAAGAAGAAAAACTGCTACAAGAGGACATAGTTTTAAATTAGAGGGGCAAAGGTTTAAAAGTAATATCAGGAAGTATTACTTTACTGATAGAGTAGTGGATGCATGGGATAGCCTTCCTGCAGAAGTGGTAGCTGCAAATACAGTGAAGGAGTTTAAAGGGAACCTGTCACTTGGATTTTGTGTATAGAGCTGAAGACATGGACTGCTAGATGGCCGCTAGCACATCCACAATACCCAGTCCCCATAGCTCTGTGGGCTTTTATTGTGTAAAAAAAACGATTTGATACATATGCAAATTAACCTGTGAGGAGTCCTGTCCCTGACTCATCTCACATACAGGACTCATCTCAGGTTAATTTGCATATGTATCAAATCGTTTTTTTTTTTACACAATAAAAGCACACAGAGCTATGGGGACTGGGTATTGGGATGTGCTAGCAGCCATCTAGCAACCCATGTCCTCAGCTCTATACACAAAATCCCGGTGACAGGTTCCCTTTAAGCATGCATGGGATAGGCCATAAGATAGGGCATTATTATTGCTAGATGCACTATAGGGGCATTATTAATACTGGTGACACTAATGGGGCATTATTATAACTTGGTGCATATAGAAGGCATTATTATTATTGTGGGCACTAAAGGGAGCATTATTATTACTGGGGGCACTATAGTGGACATTATTACTACTGGGGGCACTATAAGGGAGCAGTTTAACGGTTGAGGGCACTCTGCTTGACACAATTATGTTTGTATGGTGCTAGGATTGTCAGGGACACTGTATGGCCCTATTATTTCTGCAGCATAGTACTTGGGGGCATTAGGGAACACAGCTGGATCAGTATTGGGGGTGACAGCAGTATAACACTGTTTGGGAACCAAGATGGGGGGGTTGTGTTCAGAAGATGGGGCGGATGATGGAAAAGTGAGGAGTCTAGGATGTCTGTGTAGCAAAATCTGCAGAGATGATATCTGGCTGAAAGAAGTCATCATGGCACTCTGGACCGAATGGTGAAGATGAGGAAAGAGAACATTTGTAATCAGTCACTAGATGTAATAAGTATATAGTGCTATATAGTCCTGAATTGGTAGTTCAGAAAGACAAGGCAGCATGCTAAAGGTAAAGTTGGCTCGGTGCTGTGGCCTATGTCTCACCTCCTCAGCCCTCTCCTCCATATCTTAATTAGAGCCATCTATAGATTGAGTATAGAAAGAGGCAGCTGGTGCTGACCATCACAAAGTGGAAGCTTCTTAGGTAGTATTTTGTAGTGTTGATCACGAATATTCAAATTGCGAATTTTTATCTCGAATATCGGCCCTTTGAGAATTTGCAAATATTTAGAATATAGTGATATATTCGTAATTTCGAATATTTGAGATTTTTTTTAAATCAGTACACATGATCCCTCCCTGCTTCTAGCTTGTGGGCCAATGAGAAGGCTGCAATATCTTTGACTTTAGGAGTAGTGTTGATTGCGAATTTTCGTAATGAGAATTTTCGGAATGAGAATCAATGAGATTGTGAAAACTCAGATCCGATGATATATTCTAACCCCCAGGCATTCCCATTGTGATAGGTATTCTTGTCGGGGAGGAGTATGACAAAGTGAAACAACTGTACAGATTATAAAAAAAAAAAAAAAGAATATTCTAGAAAAGGAATATATTCATTTTTTAGAATATTCGTAATAATAAAAAACAAAAATATATAGCAATATAGCGAATATAAAAAAAAAATGAATATAGAGCAATTTAGCTAATTTGTCTAATGGTTGTAATTTTTTTCTCATCTGAAGTTCAGATTGGAAAAAAATTACAACTATTAAAAAAAACATTATAGCACTATATTAGCTAAATTGTTCTACATTCGTTTTTTATTTTTTTCGAATATTCGCTATATTGCTATATATTCTTGTTTTAGAATATTACGAATATTCGAAAAACGAATATATAGCACTATATCGAATATATATTTTAAGATTATTCGTCTTTTTTTCCATCTGAAGTCATGATTCCTCCCTGCTTGTTACTTAAAAAAAGACGAATATTCAAAAAAATCTATATATTCGATATAGCGCTATATATTAGTTTTTTCGAATATTCGTAATATTCTAAAACAAGAATATATAGCAATATAGCGAATATTCGAAAAAAATGAATGTAGAACAATTTAGCTAATATAGTGCTATGTTTTTTTTTTATAATTGTCATTTTTTTCCAACCTGAACTTCAGATGAGAAAAAAAATTACAACTATTAGACAAAGAAGATTATAGCACTATATTAGCTAAACTGCTCCATATTAAGTTTTTTTTTTTTTCAAATATTCGCTATACAGTATTGCTATATATTCTTGTTTTCGAATATTACAAATATTCTAAAAAACTAATATATTCCTTTTCTAGAATATTCCTCTTTTAAAAAAAAATCTGTACAGTTGTTACACTTTGGCATACTCCTCCCCGACAGGGCGTCCCCGTCACCATGGGAACGCCTGCAGGTTAGAATATACCATCAGATCTGAGTTTTCACGATCTCATTGATTCTCATTACGAAAATTCGCATCACGAAAATTCTCAATCAACACTACTCCTAACGAATATTCGAATTTTTGAATATTCTACGAATATTCTACGAAATATTAGCAAAATATCGCAAATTCAAATATGACCCTGACGCTCATCGCTAGTATTTTGTGCTGCTGGGGCTGTATATTGTGCTGCGCAGTAGTTTGGGTTCTTCTGGGGCAGTATTTTGTGCTGCACAATGGTATTGCTGACCTACTATTGTTTGCCCTACCGTTTCTCAATTTGGACTCAACTACAAAATGGGAACATGGCCACCTTAGGTTCCCAATATGCCCCTGATTATAACACTAACTAAATGTAACACATACTGCCTATGATGATGTTTGAAAACTTGGTATGCTTTCAGTGATGTCACTGACAAAGCTGTTTTGTAACGAATAACAATGATTTCTGACCGATGACACTGACATCCGGTAGGTTCCTTGAAGTGTAACTGTCACATTAAAACATTTTTTATGTGTCTGTTAAGTGATCAGGAGGAATTTTTTTGTAATATACTTTATTAAGTGATTTTGTTCAGTTTTATTAAAATGTGTATTAAAGACCAAGTGGACTGAGTATAATTAAAACATAACTTTTACTATGGTGTTTTTAAAAAGACGTAAATAATAGACCAAATTGCTGTGAGAGGATAGACAACAATAAGTAAACGCCACCTACTAATTCCACAGTGTAATAGAAGGAAAAAGGGTGGATCTTACCACTTTCAGTAGAAGGAAAGTCTGCACCAGATGGCTTGGATGTCCTAATGTTTGGTGGCAAAAAAACACTTGTGACCGGTACTCTTGTGATCCATGGCGGTGAATATATCTCCTATTATTCCCTAATGGTAAAACCCTACCTGATAGGAGGGTCAGGGGCTATGGAAGTCACCTGCCTAGCGGACACAGAGCACCCGCCCCGATAGGGGCGACCCTGTACGGAACCTGTCCCTGTATTGGGGCCTAATCCCTATATGAACCCTTATTACAAAGCCCTACATGCTATGTTTCATTCCATAAAACCGGAACTCATCAGGGGACTGAAGGGAATACTAGAAAAAAAAGTACATAAAACAATGGTCACTTACAATCCTATATGACAAACTCCACATAAAAAGACCAAATTGGTCTTAAATGTAGGTTTCTACTTACTGGTTTCGACTACAGGAAAATTCCTTATAGTGTAGAATGTAGGGACATTCAATGATAAACGTAATGTATGATAGCTGGTAAGTTAGGCTGAATGGCATCAAAATGGATTTAATAGGCAAGAGTACTCAGTACATTTTTTTGATACAGGTTATAAACACTGATAGTAATACATCAGAGAAGAGGATTAAATATCCCAAATTTCATATGTGCCCAGAAAAGTTAATAAGCACTAGACTAAGTGCATATGCAGTAGAATGATCTATTCTCATATGTATTGTTTTAAATGAAGAAGCTAAAATTCAGCTGCTCATTAAGACCTAAGGGGTATGTGGTTTTGGGATAGAAGATCCATTTAGCCTCACACTGGAGGATTCTTCTATCCCAATCACCGAGTCTCGCCTTCAGTTTGATCTTTTCAATGCCCATAAAGGAAAGACACTCTGTCTTCCCATCATGTTCCATTCTTACATGGCGCGAGACAGAAGTGTTCCTTGCATTGTTGACGTCCCCAATATGTTCGCCAATTAATCCTCCTCACTGCAATTTGGTCTATTATTTACGTCTTTAAAAAAATACCATAGTAAAAGTTATGTTTTAATTATACCCAGTCCACTTGGTTTTTGATATATAATTTGGAGTGAGACATTATACCTCTGCATGATTCAGCTATAGTGCGGAAGGTATTATTGTAATTTCTGTTTATTAAAATGTGTCTCTGAATTTGTCCCTTAGCAACGCTCTAAATAAGCATTGCTAAGGAAGACTCATCTTTAATGTTTACCATGTACTGTGCACTGAAGATGGCTTGCAAAACATTTGAGGAGGTCCCACCTAAAACCTCTGGAACCCCAACTGCATGTGACCCCTATAGCACCTACATAGTTTAGTGCTAGCCATGCATATGCATGACCCTTTCCACTGAAGGCTAGGTAGATAGAGTAGCCAAACTGTCAGTTCATTAATCTTCAAAAGAAAGAGTCATGTGTGATGCCTCTCCACCTCTTTTCGGCTAGGTAGGATTGCTGAAAAGCCATCCAAGGATCCAAATTCAACTATGAGATGGGGTTTCAGGATGTTCTCTGTGTATGCATTACCTATTAGTGCCTGTCCCCTAGGCTTTCAATGTAGAGGTGACCCCCTGGGAATGTGCACTCCCTATCTTCTGGCCCAAGTTAGCTGGGGGGTCTCACTATATCCATATATCCCAAAAAGTCCTATCTCTTTACCTAACTTCTACTGTGACTGTATTAGTTATAGAAGTTGTGGCCATAAAGCACCAAAAATGTTCCTGTACTTATTTGTTTAGCCGGGTAGTAACTTGGGGGGGAACCCCATGATTAATGTAAAAATGTAAATCTGATATACTATTGTACATGATAACAAACTTAAAACCATCCATGTACCTTACACGGATCCAGAGATCTCCCCATTCATTGCTCTGCTAGATTTATTTCAAGCTGGCAGCTCAGGGGAAGAGGGGGGCTGTTCTTTCTCAGGAGGCATGTCCTTTGTACTGCAGATGGTGGCAGTTGAAGGATGGAACTGAGCTCGTGCTTCTGTCTCAGTGAGCAGGGCAGAAAAAACATAGAAAAACAGCAGGTGGTGCTATACAGATAGATTTCAGTCAATAACTCATTGACTATACAAAATATTTAATTACATGCAATTACAAAAGTAATTAGATCCAGGTGCTGGTTTGAAAAATGTAAAAAAAAAATATCATGGGACAACCCTTCAAAAACTCCTAAACCCCAATGCAAAATCTATAACAGACCCCCTCCCCCCACATAACATGTTCCATTAATAATACTGGTATTCTTATGGTGAGACTGCCACCTCTGCATCGCCTGTAATTACAACTCTGGTGCTTAGGTGTCACGGATGAAGTTGCAGATAGCTGGAACTTATAAATAAACGACCGACTGGCTTGATACCAAACTAAGGCGCATATAGGTGAGCCCTTTAAAACCCTAAGAGCTCTCCCTGACTGCTTTGCACATGCAAGGGTCTCAATGGTAGACGATTGCATGCCCACGTACCTAAGACTGTGTGACACCTGAAAACCCTATAATAGTGAGGGGACACGACCACCGGATCCCTGCACTTAATACGAACGGAGTCAGGGTCACCTAGAATCAAGCCAGCAAGGAAACACAATAAAGGAAAATACTTATCTAAGCAAATAGCAGCAGCAGCCTCCAGCAGTGAACACTTCATACAGGAAGTAGTATAAACCGCAAAGTGAGGCAGTATGGGAGGGAATATAAAGGAAGACGATTAGTCTAAATAAGTGACACCTGGCAGAAGGAAAGGGGGTGACAAAGTGAAACCAAAACAAAGAACGTCATACAAGAGGTAGAGAAGAACGTCTGCCAGACCTTCTAACAGAACTGGCGGTGACATTAGGACTTAACTTTGGCTGGGAGACAGCAGAAACCACCTTTAAATGTTCTGTCTGCAATGGATACCAAGAAAGAGTAAGCCTAGAGTATGCCACGTCCCACGTAAAGTCCCCATCTCAACCAAAGCCATTCATTTTTAAGTTTAGAATCCTAGTAACAGAACACCAGAGGCTATAGTTGAATACAAAACATTTTTAATGTATTCCACACATTATAAAAAAATAACAGTGAATAAATATTAAAATATGCTTTCATTTTTAAACAAGTGCTATATAAAATATTAGTACTTAGAACAGGTAAAAAATTAAATTAAAAACATTCAATGTAAAGAATTAATTAATTTCTAATTTCTTTTTTTCAGGTTGCTGGCCTTGTTGCCACATTTTATCCAGCTGTTATTCTTTAGTAGACGGGTGACTCTCCTCTTGGCGGAGCTGAATTCGTACTGGTGATGTCCATCAAAGAAGTACAGAAATCCTGAACATAAAATGTTTTAATTAACGGTAAATACTTTAACTCATGCTTAAAGAAATACCTATTCAAATGCATTGGTTATTTCATTTAGTACTCTAGCAACCCTAGGGTGCTAACTTTTCTTTGTAGCTCAGTTCCCTTAGGGCACAGTTATGTTCAATAACTGTATCTTAGCTTTGTTAGAGCCTGAAAATACACGTTCTGTCCCTCTCTTATGCTTTACACTTTGGTGTTAAAAAAAATTGGGAGTGAACTACAAATTGAAGCTTCCCTCCAATAATAGGAGCTGCAGCCATTCATATATTTCCTCGGCGGCTGCCAAATGTTATGGATGGGCCAAGTGCACTCTCTATGAGCAGCTCTCAGTTGTAACTAATAGTGGATTACCCCTATGACATTCATATGCCCTACTAGGACATTTAAAAAGGGATTGCCTTAATTGGAGAACCCATTTAATAAAAACTTAAAGTGGTTTCCGGAAGTTTAATATTGATAAATTCATTGGAGTATTGGTGCAGTAACCAGGCATGGAGCTGTAGTGTTGAGGAGCCTGATTCTGGTGCACAGCATCTCCCAAAAACAGCCGTGAGTCGGACCCCGTCGATCTGATATGGTTGACCTATCCTGAGGACAGGTCATCACTATTAAACTCCTGAAAATCCCCTTTAAATGTTTATTCATGGTAAAATACATATTATTAGGGAACCCCTTTAATTAAAAACTTAATTATATATGTTATATAGTAATAATAATATTATGACAATTTCAGCTAAAATTCAAAAATATATAATTTTTTGTCTTACCATCTTTCTGAAAAGCTGCACGGATCTTGGTTAGACCAGGAAACCTGTCTACTATTTTTTTAGGGAACCCACTATCCATGCTCTGTTTTTGCTCATCATAACTGCAGAAAGAAATTGGGGTTAGGAGACATCTTCAAAATTTAGAGATTTTCTTATTCTAATATATTTTTTTAATTGTAAATGAAATATTATTATTATTATTATTATTATTTGTTACCTCCAATAATTATCATTCACAAAGAAATAGGTTTTCCTGGAGTTGTCATCATAGACAGCAGCATCAACTTTTCTCACAGTCCGTGGAAAACCCAAATCGTAAATGCTCTTAGGAGAATCTTCTGTGACTTCATATCCACTAATGACCCAGTACTTTGCACCTAGGAAAAACATATACATTGTATAAATACTGTATATATATAATTCTATCTATCTATCTCATATCTATCTATTATCTATCTATCTATTATCTACAGTATCTATCTATCTATCTATCCGTTTCTTTACATCTACCTATTATTTATTGAATAATTTCCTATCTTTCCACTTACCATACATTTATCGATCTTATACATCTATTGCTATCAAATAATCTTAAAAAACGATATAACCATAAAATGAGTAATACCTTTAAAAGCAAGAACTTGGTCCCTGTCCTGGAACTCATAAGCAGCCTGAATGTGATTTGGTAGAGTTGGCCAGAAAGTGCTGATTAAATGTTGCTCAACTTCAGAATTTTGGGAAATTTGACGCCAGAAGGTTCTGTGAGATAGGAACATACATTGAAGCATTGCATATACAATGGGACAATTCTCTTTATCAACATGCCAGTATTTAAGTGGCTAAATCAAACTATTTCAATGAATGCATCACTTACTTCTCTTTAAAGAATATAATTTCTCCACGCAGAGTTGTCACAGCATCAAAAGTGATGTTTGGCAGACAGGTGGATGGGGTGCTTGGGTCATTTGGTTTTTCTGGGACAGTTGGCTCTTCAGGGGCTGTTCTTGCTCCTGTATTAATATAACGATATAGGTTATAAAATGGACATTGTTAATTGCTTTTCAATGGTCTTTATGAAGAACCACCATGAAATTTGAGAAGTTGCATAATTGTATCTCATGCAGGTCTTCCTCTAGGATCGGTTTTGGAAGGGTGTTCCTTGCCCCTCCCCCAAAGATGTGCCAAAGGCTGGGCATGCCAAAGGATCCACTAGAACAGTGGTAGACTAGTATGACTCTGTCAAGGAAAATAAAATCTCCATGCCCCTCACTTAGGGGTATGTTAAATTCACTTTTTTAGGCCCTGGCCTACATCTCAAATGTCCTCAATATATACCAGTAGAACCATCTAGGGTTGTGTGACCTACATCTCTGCTGAAGGTTTTGCCACAAGGTTGTGCCCTTGAGGCTTGGACCACCAAACCTTGAGTTATATCATGTGTTTTGAGCATGTTTGTTGTATATGCTGGGAAAGCTTCCAGTGTAGGTATGTTCATAGTGTATGACACACATAATTATGAATGGTATATATACTGGTGATTGTGTAATATTTGACAATATACTGGAGGACAAAAGAGGGTACTGCCCAGGGCACAATCTAACTAAAGGCTGGCAGTGCATACTAGAGATAGCTGCCTTCTACATTTCTTACCATAAAGTGATTGGATCCCATTGACATCATCTTCAGGAAGACGGAATTCACTAGGTTCAGTAAAATGGTAGGTGGGATACATCAGAGCACTGGGATCACTGGAGTGAAAAAGACCAAGGGAATGGCCAAACTCATGAGCAGCCACAATGAACAAGTTATAACCTGTAAAGAAAGAGATTTCATGCATGAGAATGTGGCTTTGCTTATATGTACTACAATAAGTAACTTGCAGAAAAAACTTGGTAATTATAGAGGGACAGTGTAATCTAAGATAGACTGCTTGTTACAGAGATGACTCCTGACAACATCCCGATAGAAAATACTTGGTTGTTAGGCAGTGTCACCTTATCAACCATTAAGTTTAAAATAGTTTTTCCGTCTCAAAGCTGGATTGACTCGGGGGACGGGAGAGGGGAAAATCAAGTTTTCAAGTTGGTAACTCCTTCATTATCATTATTCGGTGAATGTGGAGAACTTGCTTACATAACAAAGAGAACGGTGACCTACCATTAGAGCCACTTGTCCACGTTTCATCTTCATCAAAGTGGGCATCTCCACCAATTCCACTGGATGGGGCAAAAGCATGAGCAAGTGTCCCATGTGGGCCATCAAATGGGTAATAATCGTTATGGACTGTGGAAGACAATAATCACATCTTACTATATGATTCGTTATTTTGAGAGTCCACATTGTGATAAGAAACATATTTGGGATCCTACCTTGGGCAGCAAAGGAGATCTCAATGTCAGAAACTCCACTATAGATCCGTGTAAAAGTCAAAGGCGTGACATCACTCCAAACTTTAAATGCTCTTTGGATGGCGTAGTCTACTTCAGATTGGAGCATGTCGGGTGTGTAATTCAATATTCTAGAAAGGAGAAGATTGAGATTTTTAGATTAGATTATTGATGCTGGACTATAAATAGGATCGGCAGACCATAAGAAAACCTCAAAGTCCTTGACTTTTACCTGTATGTTAGTTCTTTCTTGTTCCATCCTTTGTTACCGGGGAATATGTTGAATTCACCTGCATCAACAAACCCACATCTCGGTTGGTGCATCACTTCCATGGTCTCTGAGTCAAGTTTTCCTGTCACTTTTAGACCAAGAAATTGCTGCATTTCCTTGATTTTTAGGGTCAATGGATTTTCGCCTTTTTTTCTTGACTGTCGTACATTGTTCTGAAGATTATAATATCTCTTCAAATATTCCTACAGATGAAATAATGGTAAAGCATTAAAAGAATATAAACATATAATACAAATTTCTAGCCAAAAAACAAAATTGGTTGAAGGAAATCAACTTGTTCTACATTGTCTATGTGAGGCACTGTAACTGAGTAAATATAAGGGACATACTGCACTTTATGATCCACTAATCCACCTTATTACACACCATCATATCTGAGATCTTAAAGAGGCTACCTGACTCTGTAAAGTGCCTACACTCCATCTGTGATCTAAACCTTGTGCTCACACACCTGGTAGATATCACCACTAGATATAATAGTAATACTATAAGAGCAACAACGTAAACGTCTAATGAGGGGTTATATTATAATACCCGGCATTGTAATACTTACTTCTGCAAACTTGGCATCATTCTCCTCGTTACCTCTTGGAGGTTCTGCAGGGAAAGCTGAAGTGTAAGCTACAGAAAGTAGCAGGACGAGAAGTAATTTCTTCATTGCTTGATCTCCTTAGGTCTATGTGACTTTAGGACTTTCTTCTGGTCTCTGAGTCTCTCAGTGCAGAGCGAGCCCTTTATATACTGTACCTGGTGCCTCATCCCGTCTACAGAAAGTGACTCACTGTTTACGACTTCCTACAATCACAGCAAAAAAGCTTGTGCTTTCACTGCCAGCATGTTATGACAAAGTGCAAACTAAGTAAAGCCCACACTTGTGCAACATTGCATGATTAATGATCAGGAAGAGGTTTTGGAGAGAATCAAAGAAAGACACTTTAATACCACATAACACGTGTGCTAGACGGCGTTTTTCTCAAGGTAAGTGCCGTGAAAATAATCAATGAAAAATAAAATATATATATTAATAAAGTTGAACTGTTAAAGTGGCCGGTATGGAAGCATTACAAATGGCATTACATATGGTACTACATCTGTATTGAGAGAAATAAGTAGGAGCAATGCTATTAGGGTACGGCCACACAGTCAGGGATTCTGGACGCAGTTTTGGAAGCCAAAACCAGCAGTGAATTCAAAAAAGAGGAGAAGTCATACCTGTCCTTTATACTTTCTCTCATTTTATGATCCACTACTGTTTTTTTATTCAAAAGCTGCATCAGGAAACAGACAGTGTGGCCGTACCCTTATGGAATATTCAGTGTCCCTACTGCCTTATAGGGGCTTCGTCAGCCTTCATAATCCACCTCTTTTAGGGAACCTGCACACGGGTGCGGGTAAACATGCAGAAAAACGACATGAACTTCTGTGCGGATTTCTGTGTGTTTCAGCAGCCAAACCAAATTTTTAATTGCCTTTTTTGGTTGCGATTAAATGCAGTTTTGCTGCAGACCTCACCCTTCATTTAAAAATTGGAAATCCGCAATAGGGAACATGAGAATGGTCTGTTCTGATACACTTGGCTGGTACTCCAATACGTTTTTTGTTTCTGCATGGGAATCCACACGGAAAAACAGTGTGTAATCGGCATTCTGTGCTAGTACCCCCTTAGGGTATTTGGATGCATGTAATAAATAGGGGGGCTCCACCCAGGACCGCTCCTTGTTAGCTGGAGCTATACAGGTACTCTCCCTATGAAGAGACCTCATCTGGACACATTTTTATTTATTTTATGCACTTATATAGCGCTACTATATTCCTCAGAGCTTTGTCTTTGAAGTGTGGGAGGAAACCAGAGAACCTGGAGGAAACCCACACAAACATCGGGAGAACGTACAAACTTCATGCAGATGTCCTTGGTCAGATTCAGACCCAGGACCCCGGTGCTAACCACTGAGGCACTGTTCTGCCCATTGAAACATTGTGATAATGGTGGATGGTTGGAGAGAAGGCCCCAGAAGCATCATTGTGGAACTCTTCTTTCACCTGGGTAGAGGTCCAAACTGGATAACCGATATTTTATCCTGTCGCTGCAGGAAAGGTAACAAGGAAGAAGTTACCTAACGGATCATTATCAGATCATTTCTGGTAATAGAAGAATTTTTGGGAATTGCTGTACATGCAGTTTCCTAATCTCTGGGTTCACTAAGGTTGTGGATTGGTATCCATGGAGCATTGTGCTAATAAGGCTGTCACCAAATGCAGAAAAGGGTTGAAGGGGTATTCCCATCTCAGAACGGGCCACACCCGAAACCTACTCCCGCCAGTTCTAGAGTAAGAAAACAGCGGGGAGGGTGGACAGTGCTGTTTTCATAGCTCCTATACAGAAACAACGTAGCAGAGTGAGCTACACTTTTTCCATAACTTGTGAGATTCACAAAAAGCAAAGCTCATTGAGCTGTTTCTGCAATGTCTAGTCACTTACATGGGGGCTACAAAAAAAAAAAAAAAGCAAAGCACAGTCTGTTCAGATGTTTAAGCAGTTCTGACCATCCGTGGCCATTGTAAACTGGATGGCGAAGTCTGAGATTATTAAAAAGTTGTTAAGAAAAGACCCACTCACTTCAATGGGAGAAGAGCTGCATCCCCTACACAATGGACAGAGCCAGAGGTGTAAATATAGCCATAGCACTTGTTATAGGGCTCAGAGGTTGGGGGCCCCAATCAGGTGCAAGGATATTGTACCTTTTTTGTGATGAATAACAATATGGAATTTTTTTTGCTATATTGTGGGTTTTCTCATATGTTGTGCTATTTTACAGTACCTAAAATTATTGCTACTTATGCTGCAGTTTTAGCTTTCTTACACTAGATGATGGGGCCCTATGAATTATAGTTACGCCCCTGGAAGGAGCTGTGTAGTTCTGGTGTTGGAGCTACTGAAAAACAGTTCATTACTGGGGATCAGACCCCTGACAATCAGATATTTGATGACTTATCCTAAGAATACATCCGACATCCTCCACCGTATGCAAACATTTTTTTTGCTGGGGATAGTCGTTTGCTGCGGTCCACATGCGGTGGGGCTGCTCCCCCAATGAAAAACACGCTACAGTGTTAGGGGTTGAGCAGCTCCCCCAGATTTGCCACTATATTTCTGTGTTTTTGTCTTGTTTTATATGTAGTGTATGTGCCTTTACCTGGCATTCAAACACTCTCCTTTGCACCTGGTAGCCTCCATCACATGGTCTGGTATGGGTGTGGCTCACAGTCTGGCTGTGTTCACATTGCACTAGTTGTCCTGCTAGGCGGTTGTGTGGAAGCTTGGCTGTGAGCTGGATTACATCACCTTCAGACCTTGTTCACACCATAGGTAGCGTAGTGGTAGGACCCCTTGCCATGCTGAGAGCCGTGACGTGGTGCATGTGGGCTCCGATATCTTCCTGACAGGAATATATTGGCAAAAGTCTCAGCTTTTAATATCTGCATTTATGACTAGCCAGTATAGTCAGTGGCATATCCGTGTGGTGCATTTCTTCTGTGATTTATATGATTATATTTTCATCCGCACAATGCTCCGTTTTGTGTAGGATGCCTTTGTGGTGCATGTGGACCGCGCCGACATCCTCCACCGTATGCAATTTTTTTTTTGCTGGGGATAGTCGTTTGCTGCGGTCCACATGCGTCCAATGAAAAACACGCTACAGTGTTAGGGGTTGAGCAGCTCCCCCAGATTTGCCACTATATTTCTGTGTTTTTATCCTAAGAATAGGTCATCAATATAAAAGTCCTGGAAAATGCCTTTAATGGTTATTAGTCTGTGCACTATACGAACAGCACAATTATTTAATTAATAATTGTGTAATGCTTAATTTATCCTGTGGGGGCTCTGCAGTGATACTAAACACTTCTTGTCAGGTCCCCACACAGATTATAGCTGATCGGTTTATCATTGAGAGATCCTTCTAGAAGAATGTATTGCCCAAATTGCAGAGTCAGACGACACAATGGTTGCTTGTAGTCTGTTACCATGGAGACCCATAGGTCTGCATTGGATTTGTATGCACTTTTAGCAATTTTACATTTTTGTAAAATTTATTTTAGATGCATTCATTAAATAAAATTGGTTCCAAAGGTGGATATATACGGTAAAGAGCAGGGCATAAACTGTAATATACATCCACATCAACACTCTAAAGGTAGATATCTGAGAAACTGCTGATTTCTGATATTTAACCCCTTGTATGCTGCAGTTATGCTTTTCACAGCATATATGAGCAGAAGTAAATTGTGGGGATGCCTCTGGTCATGTCACATGCGATTCCTGTGACATGATTGCTGTCTATACAATATATAGTCAGACAGCCTAGAATCTTTTAAAGGGAATGTGTCACCAAAACATTTTTCTGGCAGTTTCAACCAGATAGTGACACATCCTTTTTTTCTAATCTGTTTTAATTTTCTGATTGTAGATTTTTTTTATAGAGAACCTTTCAAGTTTTTTTTAGTTTAGATAAATACATTTACTGATGCTGTCACCCTGCCTGCTTTTTTCAATTATCGCTCCTACGCCCCGCAGTGTCCCCCTGCAGTTTTCCCGCTCCGTATGCTAATACTGAGCATCGGTTAAGGGAGAAGGAGACGCCAGGGTTTCTCAATGGGTGTCTCCTCCTCCCTGGCTGTGCCGCGATCCAGTCACAGCGGAGAGCGTCACAGCCAGGGAGAAAAAAAAGCTCACCTTCTTCCTGGCTGTGACGCTCTCCTTTATGATTGCACCTCGGCACAGCCAGGGAAAAGGAGATGCATGCCAGGATAAGAAATGAGCAATTTTCAGTCCAAAAGCCATTTTAAAAATCCCTGATAGTACAAAATTAAAAATTAAAAAACATAATTTATAGGCTCATATATGAGCTTCAAAATCATCACACAAAAAAAGAGCAATTTTGTAAAAATAATGGATCTAAAAGACCCATGATTGTTCAGAATTAAAATAAAAGAATATTCCAGGCTCAAATATGAGCTTTAAAATCATATAAAAACTTTTTTAAAAACCTTAAAAAATATATAAAAAATGTAAAAGTTTAAAATCACCCCCCTTTCCGTTTAATTAAAAAAGAAATGCCTAAATAACAATAAATATAAACATCATGGGTATCACCGTGACTGAAAACGCCTATACTATTAAAATATAAAAGAAACTTTCCAATATGATGAATGGCGTATTGGAAAAATGGGTCAAAATAGCTGATTTGCCATTTTTTCATTGCTTCTCTTACCCAATTCTTTTTTATAAAATGTGATCAAAAAGTCACGCACACTCCAAAATGATATCAATAAAATCTACGGATTGTCTCGGAAAAAATAAGCCCCTAAACAACTCAGTAGACATAAATATAAAAAAGTTATGGGGGTCAGAATATGGTGATGTAAAAAAAACATATTTTTAAATGTATTTTTACACTTCTTAGACATAAAAACCTATTTATATGGGGTATCGTTGTAATCATACTCACCCATAGAATGAAGGGCATGAGTCAGTTTTGCCGCAAACGAAACGCCGTGGGAACAAAACCCATAAAATGGTGGAGGAATTACGTTTTTTTTTCCAATTCCACCTTATTTGGAATTTTTTTTTACTGCTTCCCACTACATTTTATGCCATAATTATTGGTGGTATTTAAAAGCACACCTTGTCCCGCAAAAAATAAGCCCTTGTACAGCTATGTGAACGGAAATATAAAAAAGTTATGGCCCAAGGAAGATAGGGAAGAAAAATGAAAGCGCAAAAATGAAAAAACCTCCGGTATCCTAAGGGTTAAACATGTTTAACATAAAATATCATTTAGGCCCCTTTCACACGGGCGAGTTTTCCGTGCGGGAGCGATCCGTGCGGCGAACGTATGGCACCCGCACTAAATCCTGACCCATTCATTTCTATGGGGCTGTGCACATGAGCGTTGTTTTTAACGCATCACTTGTGCGTTCAGTTGAAATCGCAGCATGCTCTATATTGTCCGATTTTGACGTGACGCAGGCCCCATAGAAGTGAATGGGGTGTGTGAAAATCGGATGGCATCCGCAAGCAAGTACGGATGCCGTGCGATTTGCACGCACGGTTGCTAGGAGACGATCGGGATGGAGACCCGATCATTATTATTTTCCCTTATAACATGGTTATAAGGGAAAATAATAGCATTCTGAATACAGAATGCATAGTAAACCAGCGCTAGAGGGGTTAAAAAAAATAAAAAAGAATTTAACTCACCTTAGTCCACTTGATCACGAAGCCCGGCATCTCCTTGTGTCTCCTCTGCGCTGAACAGGACCTGGGGTGAGCTGCTCCATTAAATACCGGTTAAGGACCTTCGATGACGTCACTCCGGTCATCACATGGTCTTTTACCATAGTGAATCACCATGGTAAAAGATCATGTGAAGTACCATGTGATGACCGGAGTGACGTCATCGAAGGTCCTTAACCGGTATTTAATGGAGCAGCTCACCCCAGGTCCTGTTCAGCACAGAGGAGACACAAGGAGATGCCGGGCTTCGTGATCAAGTGGACTAAGGTGAGTTAAATTATTTTTTATTTTTTTAACCCCTCTAGCGCTGGTTTACTATGCATTCTGTATTCAGAATGCTATTATTTTCCCTTATAACCATGTTATAAGGGAAAATAATACAATCTTCAGAACATCAATCCCAAGCCCGAACTTCTGTGAAGAAGTTCGGGTTTGGGTACAAAACATGCGCGATTTTTCTTATATGCAACGCATGACAATGTTTTGCACTCGCGCAGAAAAATTGCGCATTTTCCCGCAACGCACACGCCTCTATTCCAGGCCAAAAATATGACGCCCGTGTGAAAGAGGCCTTAAACAATGTCATTTTCCGATGACACATTCCCTTGAAGGACCCCAGGTACATGTAGCTATGCTATGTAGTTATGCATAAATAAACAGTATGGCGATAAATAATAATAATAACAACCCCTTTGTGTTTATTTAAAAAGTATAAGTAAGTAAAATAAATGAAAAAGTATACTTTTTTCTATAAAAGTTTTCTCAAACTTTTGAGAGACACATACTAGAGATGAGCGAAGTTCTCTAAAATTTGATTCAGCTGCTTTGCCGACTTTTACCCAAAAATTGCTTTGTGACTAATTACTTCGTCACAAAGTGCATTTCTTTGTAAATAGCGGGTGCAATGACAGTGAACGGCGATTGCATCGCCCCTCCTTCATTGAACCCCTTAGATGCCACGTTCATCACTGATTGCATCGATAGATCGATATTAAAGCGTTATAGTTGTTTTTAATAAAAAATAAAATAATTGTGCTTACCTCATCAATTTGAGCGTGAAGAGGCTGCCACAGCCATCCTGCTTGAGGATCCAGTGTAAAATCTTGCGCTGCATGTGATGACGTTATAACATCGACCGGCATGGTGACGTGTTACGTCACCACGCACTAGTTTTTGCGTGGGATCTTCAAGCAGGATGGCCGCTGCAGCCCCTTTGCGCTCAAATGGATGAGGTGAGTATGATTTATTGCTTTGAGGTAAATTAAATTTTTTATAAAATTCGGATCAAATTGCACTTCGTAAACTTCGATTCGCTCCATACTAACACACAGAAACAAAAGGGTTTGCAGTTGATAGACCAGTCTACTCTTGTGAAATATCATCACGTTCCAATAGATGGGATTCTAACAGCTGGGTCCTCCACTTGTCCTGAGAACATGCTAGTCCAAGTTCCAGTCATCATTGAATTGAATGGAACTTGTAAACCTGTAAGTCAGAGGCAACCATAACTCCTATTCATAGTAATGACGGCTCACAATTAAAATTAGGGGCAAGGGAACTGTTTGGTCTTGTTCTTCTTCTGGGCCATGATCAACTTTTTGTAGAATGAGCTCTTCTGAGACTGAGGTGGGCTTGTGTTTCTACCCAGCAGCCATTCTAAAGAAGCAGAGCTGCAGTGGGATAAGAGAGCGGTATGAACCAATGATGAGACAGGAAGTGTGTTCCAGACTACCGGAGACTCCCTGTAGGCATTGCAGCTCAGTCGTAGTCACAGATCACAGCTCTGCCCTGAGGGAGCTGAACTAACGGATAGTCAAGCAGTAAGCACTGAGGAAATAAACAGCAGGTGACCATCACCTATAGATACTGACTTACTTATCATTCTAAGCTCACAAATGGACATCCCTTTTAAGTGTTAATACAGTAAATTGTAAGCATATTTACACAAGAATTGTATTTTTTTTACCATTGATGGATCAATAGGCAGTCCTATGTATACTGGGTTAACAATCGCACCAACTCTTCTTTTGCGGACATATCATATCCTATGAGCAACCTACGCATTTCATGTTACTCATGGTGTTTCATCACCTTCCCCCTCAAGCTGTATAAAACAAGCTATATTTTAATTATGAAACATCTTTGATGTAAATATTCTCAGTTCTCCTTTTTTATTTATTCAGTAGATTTTTTAACTGTCAAAACTAAGACAATCCTATATACTGGTTGGATGCTATCTTTTAACCTTCTAAGGTCACTAAAATGTTTTTTTTTTTGTTTTTTTCACGTAGCAGTGTGAGGTTTTATTGTTTTCCCAGGGTGGGTTGTATTTTTATGACACCATTTTAGGGGTAGACGTAAATTTTTAACATTTCATTTTTTATTGTGTTTATTCTTCTTTTACATTTGTGAAATTCTTATGTTAGCTTTCAAGGGGTTTGTTCAGTGTTTTTCCATTGATGGCCTTCAATATCAGATTGGTGGGGACCCAACAACCCACACCCCCACTGATCACTTATTCTACAGTAGCAAACAGTCCTCTGAACCCCACAAGTAAGTAACCAACTCCGTCCACTACACAATGGTTGATCTGATTAAAACACTGGTTTTCTTTTGTTGATCCGAGGCTCTGCTCCGGGGTTAGGATACTTTTTCTTAATACGCAAATTAAGCACTTTGGTGAAAGGAGGGCATCACTATTACTCTTGTTGCACCCAAGCCCCACCGCTTTCTGTGGCTAGCCCATTCCTGGCTTCTTTACCACTGCCTGGCACAAAGAAGACAGGAATGGGCTGGCCACCGAAAGGAGCGCAGCTTGGGTGCAACAAGAGAAATGGTGACGACCTCATTGCATCAAAGCCATATTTTGCATATTAAGAAAAAGTATCATAACTCGGGAATGGAGCCTTGGATAAACAAAAGAAAACAAGTGCTTTAATCAGATGAACCATAGCTGTGTGACTATGCAAACATTGGGACAGGGAGGTTGCTGGGGACAGATTCCCTTCAAGTTCGGTTCCGTAAAAGTCTTACATGTCTGTTGAAATGAATGAGTGTTACTGGTGTGCAAAAGCTGAGAATTTGGGGGGAAAGTCATCAGCTAACATGGCAGTTGAAGGATGGAACTGAGCATGTGTGTCCACTTTAACGAGGTGGACAGAAAAATAAGGAAAAGAGCAAACAGCTATACAGATACATCGTATTGAACAACTTAGTGGCTAAACAACATTTTTAATTACATGCAATTACAAAAGTATTCAGATCCAGGTGCTGGTTTGAAAACGACAGAATATTTTTCATGGGACATCCCCTTTAAAGTGCTACTGTCTTCGTATTATTAATTTAGTCAACTACAGGATCCCCCGGGAAAGCTCCTCTAGTGGATGTTTCAGAAGAGTATACAATGCTTGTCTTCATTAGAAATTTTGCTATAGGACCACATATTTTCCATATTCCTACCAAGTACTGGGTATAAAGCCCATAAGGCACCCCATACATAACAGTAGCTTGTGGTTTGCTAACAGGAGTCTGTGCCACATAATACATTTCTGTATTTTATTGCAAATTCATCAGGCAACGATAAAACTTCAATTATTTGCAAAACAGGAAATTTGGGAATTAACGTTTTGAAGAGCTTGTGAGAATTTATTTGGCAGCTGGTTCCCACTTCAGCCTTCACATAGTGTGCAGAATCCTGTGGTGGGATGGAAGGATGTTGTGGGCCACACACAGAACAATGAATCAAAGGCATGACCAGCGTATTGTCGAGTCGTTTCCCCTCCCAATCTCCCCATTCCCAACCCAATAAAGACACAACTTCGCAAGTGATTTTTATTGGCCACAGCAGCCATTTTATTAATAACATAAATACAGGGTGAGCCATTTATATGGATACACCTTAATAAAATGGGAATGGTTGGGGATATTAACTTCCTGTTTGTGGCACATTAGTATATGTGAGGGGGGAAACTTTTCAAGATGGGTGGTGACCATGGTGGCCATTTTGAAGTCAGCCATTTTGAATCCAACTTTTGTTTTTTCAATAGGAAGAGGGTCATGTGACACATTAAACTTATTGGGAATTTCACAAGAAAAACAATGGTGTGCTTGGTTTTAACGTAACTTTATTCTTTCATGAGTTATTTACAAGTTTCTGACCACTTATAAAATGTGTTCAATGTGCTGCCCATTGTGTTGGATTGTCAATGCAGCCCTCTTCTCCCACTCATCACACACTGATAGCAACACCGCAGGAGAAATGCTAGCACAGGCTTCCAGTATCCGTAGTTTCAGGTGCTGCACATCTTGTATCTTCACAGCATAGACAATTGCCTTCAGATGACCCCAAAGATAAAAGTCTAAGGGGGTCAGATCGGGAGACCTTGGGGGCCATTCAACTGGCCCACGATGACGAATCCACTTTCCAGGAAACTGTTCATCTAGGAATGCTCTGACCTGACACCCATAATGTGGTGGTGCACCATCTTGCTGGAAAAACTCAGGGAATGTGCCAGCTTCAGTGCATAAAGAGGGAAACACATCATCATGTAGCAATTTCGCATATCCAGTGGCCTTGAGGTTTCCATTGATGAAGAATGGCTCCACTATCTTTGTACCCCATATACCACACCATACCATCAATTTTTTGGTTCCAACAGTCTTGGAGGGATCTATCCAATGTGGGTTAGTGTCAGACCAATAGCGGTGGTTTTGTTTGTTAACTTCACCATTCACATAAAAGTTTGCCTCATCACTGAACAAAATCTTCTGCGCAAACTGAGGGTCCTGTTCCAATTTTTGTTTTGCCCATTCTGCAAATTCAGTGCGCCGATCTGGGTCATCCTCGTTGAGATGCTGCAGTAGCTGGAGTTTGTAAGGGTGCCATTTGTGAGTAGCTAATATCCGCCGAAGGGATGTTCGACTAATGCCACTCTCCAGTAACATGCGGCGAGTGCTACGCTGTGGGCTCTTGCTGAATGAAGCTAGGACAGCCACTGATGTTTCTTCATTAGTGACAGATTTCATGCGTCCACATTTTGGCAAATCCAACACTGAACCAGTTTCACGAAACTTAGCAAGCAGTTTGCTAACTGTAGCATGGGAGATGGGTGATCTCGTAGGCTGTCTTGCATTGAAATCTGCTGCAATGACCCGGTTACTGCGTTCACAAGACATCAACACAATTTCTATCCGCTCCGCACGTGTTAACCTCGGCGACATGTCAATGGCTGTAAACAAAGAGAAACTTGTAAATAACTCATGAAAGAATAAAGTTACGTTAAAACCAAGCACACCATTGTTTTTCTTGTGAAATTCCCAATAAGTTTGATGTGTTACATGACCCTCTTCCTATTGAAAAAACAAAAGTTGGATTCAAAATGGCCGACTTCAAAATGGCCGCCATGGTCACCACCCATCTTGAAAAGTTTCCCCCCTCACATATACTAATGTGCCACGAACAGGAAGTTAATATCACCAACCATTCCCATTTTATTAAGGTGTATCCATATAAATGGCCCACCCTGTACAATAAATAACATAAATAATAATAAACCAAAGGCCTTTCCACCTGAAGGCCCGCCCAAGAACCTTCCCAAGAACACTGAAAACCCTGAGAAAACATGACAGCACGGAGAAGGTCCTTGGAGCCCCGTAAATCTGACGGGTAACTGGCCTCTAGCCAATAAACGCCAGCTCAGAAGCAGAAACCGGTAACCATGGGCACCAAACGTGGGCAGATACACGCCATATCACACCCCAAAATCCAACACCTGGGGAGTCCACAGCCCCCTTAGCTCCCTCCCCACCACGCCAGAGCTACCATAACCACCAACACCAAGGACCCACGACGAAAGGGGGGAAACCTCACCTCCTTGCGTCCTGCCACACCCGCAAAGCCAACTTAATCCCATCCTGTAAACCCGGACACCTTAAGTCAATATCCACCGCATTCAGATGTACCCCATCCCCCCTCCAGAAAGCCCCCTCTCCCGCTTCCAGTTCCCTATGACGAACCGCAATACCCTCATTCCTCACCACAAAATGACCTAACTTTTATCCTCGCTTTGTTCAGCCTCCCCACTGACCCACCATATCCGACCAGACCGTCACCATTCCTGGAAACTGAGCCCACAAGCGCAGCAAATCAAATTTAATATCCTTTGTAAGCTCTCGAAAGGCGCGCGCCCCCAAATCATGACTCTCTACATGCACCCCCGGGGACATATCTACCCTCGCAAACTTGTGAAACTCCGGAAGAACCCGACTCCACAGCATTCCTCTCATCCCCAATCAGCGAATCACCGCCACCTCTCTTGGAAAACCCAGTTGTCTTCCGTCTAGCCTGACAGCCGCTCGCAATGCTCCCCAGAACACGTAAGAGTGCCCCATAATCCACACCAGGCATGCTGAACCACCTGCAAGGCACACAAAATACAACACAACAACAAAAAATGGCCCTCAACATGCCCCCTTTATAACAATGTAGGTCTAACATAGGACCAGAACCGGATAGACTCCCATCGACCAATGCGACGAATGACATCCTCCCCCAACCCCCTTCTAGCCGCTTCAGTGACCGCGCCGATCCAAAAAGAATAACCCCCAAACAACAAGGGGTCCCTATCCAACTCTTTTAAACAAGCTCGCAGTACCACGATAAACTGGAAACGAGAAAGAAACTACCCATCCTCATGAACCAACAACGGTCCATCTTCTCCCAAGCTCTCGCCCCCCAAACTCCCTAAGACACCGAACCTGGCACGCGGCCGACCCAACCACCTGATATAAAACCACAGGACAGCCCTGACCCAACTGATCCGTTTTTGACCCACTAATACAAAATTTCACTCTATCAGACTAACCAATTCCCCAATGCGCAACGCACCAAAGAAAGCAAAAGAAAAGGCCAACTTAAACAACCTAACCTCACCAACTGACACACAAACCCGCCCCAACTGTTCCATCATATCTACCAACAACGCAAAAGAAACAGACCTAGGCTGATCCACCCCCGGTGACCGCCTTCTCCAACCCTTTAATGCCTGCAACACCAAAAATGATTTTGTCACATCCGATGTAGCCCGACACTTACAACCAAAAGCCACCCCTGCCATAAACGTATTACTTCTGGACATTAACCATCCCTCGTCTTTGCAGTGCCCCACAAAAAACAACATCAAAGTCCCTTCCTCTAACCCACACCCCTGAAAACGCTGCTTCCATTCTTCCCATAACCCCCGTGCCTTCTCATACATCGCCCAGGTCCCTGCCGACAAAGATCCCCTCACCAACTCTCCAACCGACCAAATGGCAGATTCCCCAGCTCCTGGGGAAAGCTCGCTCCCAGCTCGACCGCCTCCGGTGCCAGCACCCGAAACCCGTCCCACTGAAAATGACACAAAGCATCCGCAATTGAGTTACTCACCCCAGGAACGTGGGACGCTACTGTCCAAGCATTCAATGATAAACAACTCAAAACCAAATGCTGAAGCAAGCACACAACTTGCGGTGACGAAGCCAAAATGCGATTAATGGCCTCCACCACACCCAAATTGTTACAATGGAATCGCACCTTCCTATTTCGGAAAAAATCCCCCTAAATAGACACCACCACCACAATGGAAAAGAGCTCCAGCAACACCAAATTCTTCACCCAGCCTTCTTTCTGCCATCGCATTGGCCACTCCCCTACACACCAACGACCTTGTAAATATGCCCCAAAGCTGTACCCCCCGCCGCATCCATAAACAAGTCCAGATCTGCCGCCAACACCCCATCCTCCATCCATAGGGACCGACCATTAGACCTTTCCATAAAGGACGCCCACACCCTCAAATCGCCTCTTAGTTACCGATTAAGCCGCACAAAGTGATGAGGAGCCTACATTAAATCTGCCCCATGGGCATAATACGGCACGCAAAATTACGTTTACCCAATAAGGACTGCAACTCGTGAAGCCGCATTTTTTGTCGCCCACACGCTGCCAACACCCCCCACCGTAGATCCTCAACTTTGTCCTCAGGCAAACTGCACTCCATAGCCACAGTATCTATGACTATCCCCAAAAAACTCAACACCGTCGTAGGGCCCTCCGTTTTTTCCAACACTAAGGGAACCCTAAAAAGTTGTGACATGGCTTCAGAATAATGCAACATCACGGAGCATCCCTTCGAACTCGGCGGCCCAATGAACAAAAAATCATCCAAAAAATGGATAATAGAACCCCAATCCGACCACTCTCGCGCCACCCACTCCAAAAATGTACTGAACGTCGCACGAACCGAACAACCCATGGGCAAACACTGATCAACCAAAAAAAAACATCCCAAAAACAACCCAGCAAGTGCTGACAATCTCTGTGCACCAGCAAAAGATGAAATGCCGCCTCAATATCCACCTTAGCCAACAAAGCTCCCTGCCCATAATTCTGAACCAAAGGAACCACCTCATCGAACAATGTGTACACCACCGAACACAACTCCGGCGCAATCCCGTCATTAACCAAACCCCTTTTTGGAAATGAAAGGTGATGGATAAGGCAAAATTTATTAGGCTCCCTCTTCGGCACGACCCCCAACGGTGACACCCGCAAGTCCCAAAAGGGCCCTGCCATGTGACCCAACTCCACCTCTTTCCTCAATTTTTCAGTAACCACCACTGGAAGCTCCCTTGCTGACCTCAAATTCTTTTTCCCTTGCCAAAACTCGTCCTCAACGCACGGGATATGAAAACCCTCTCTAAAACCTGTCAATAGACACTCCGCCTCCTCCGCATTCGGGTACCTATTTAGAAAGGGCTCCATCTCTGTTACCCGAATTGGCGTCCTCCCCTTTTCCAGCTGCATTACCCCAACCCTTTCCTTTACTACCTTTGAAGCCCCTCTGCGCTCCATGATTCCCACCACATGAGGAACACTCGTGCTTAAATTTGCACTTGTCTCCATACTTGCATCCACCCTCGTTAAACAGGAAACATAACCCCTTTTGCGAGGCCGCCGAGCACTCTGATATCCCCGGTGCCCCCTGGAAAGGACTGCCCCGTCCTGACCAGAGCCATCACCTTCATCCACAAGCCAATGTCCTTATGATCCCACCGAATTTTTTTTCTTCACCTCCAGCCGCAAGTGAGCCCCCAGAGCCCCTTCAAAACAAACATATACCTCCCCTCTTGCCGCATCATCCAAACGCGGCTCCCCCCCGTCTTTTTCCTTAACCCCCTCCCTCTCCTTAAACCTGTCTTTATCCACCGACCCTTGTGGCGATGCCCCTGATGACCCGCTGGCCCCCGTACCCACAAGCCCACTATCCCCTGACCCTTCTGCCACCACTGCCCCGCTACTACCCATTTCTCCTGACCCTTGTAAACCCCAAGCCGCCAACGGTGACCTCGTCCCTGACCCCGTTCTTACCAGCCCTTTTACTAACTCTCATAACCCCAATAACAACTACCCCAGCCCGCCTGCAACAGACACCACTGGGACTCCCCCAACCCCCAACCCCGGGAGCCCCCCCAAGACAAGCAACTGTTAATGAGGACTCCCTGCATGTTTCACCTCGCTGCATGGACGCTGTGATTCCACCAGCCGAATCGTGAGGTAATGGAACTTGACTGGCGCTGGTCTCTCCTCTGGCTGTCCTCCGATCTTCAGCACCGACTGTGCCCCCTCTTGCTGCTGCCAGAGCCTGCATTTCTGCAGCTTCACCACTAGAGGCCGCCATTGCCAAAAATGGATGCCGACACTGAGCCAGCCATTCGCTACCCGATAACTTAACCCAGCACAGGGCCGCCATCTTGACCCCACCGTCCTGAAGAAGGAGACTGGACCTCTCTCCTACTCCGGGCAAGGTGAGCCCGGCCTGGCCCACCTGCCGATCCTGGTCCCGCCGACTGTATCTGAGGAGAGGGTGTCCCATCTCCCCCACCCAGGGTCCCGCCTTACTACAGGATTCCTCCCGGCACGCGACCGCCTGGTTACCTTGTTCCTATCTGCGGCGCATGCTGGAGGGTCCTCGGAGGGGTTCCTCACCCTGTGTGCCGGAGGCCTAGTCCTTCGTGGCCAACAAATGGGAGAAGCCGTGGAGGCCGAGTCCCCTGACCCCGGAAGCAAGCCCTGCACTGAAGCCTGCAGCCATTCGGATCCCCTGCTCTCCGCTGCCGCCCGAAGCTGCGCCAGCAGCACTTCCACTGAAGACATCTGGGGAGAGAAATCTGCTGTCCCCACAAAAAGGCCCCTTTCCCATCCTTGCCACCTCTTTATAAACCCCATACCCCTCCCCTAGCGCACCGCCCCCCACCATCAATTAACCCCATAGGTCCCGAAAACTCCACTCCCTCTAAGACTCTGTCATGCCAGGCCTACCCCCAGGCTTGCAGCCCTAAGTCCGGCCTGTAAACCTACGTGAGGACTGATTACAAAAGAAAACCAGTATGGAGCTCGGAGAGTGAGAACTTGATCATAATGGTAAAAGGAGTGTTAGGGTACAACCAGGCAGCCTAGTCATGACACGGTTGCGATGTTGAGGTCAAGTACCGCATTGCCGTTCGAGCCACAGAAGGTTCTATTTAACTAATTAGGACTGCATTGATTAGTCATTGCGCATTATTATTGGCCACGCGGTATTGTGGGTGCCACATGGCCATTAACAATGTAGAACCATTAAACAGTGCAGTCCTAATTAGATTAATGGAACCCTCTATGGCTTGTAAAGCCATGCGGTACTTGTCTGCAGTGCAGCCACACCGCAACCACATCACAAGTGCGCCATGTGGCCGTACCCTCACAGGGGTTGCCATTAGTGTTGAGCCGAATTTCAGGATAAATTTGATTTGCTGCGAAGCAGAATTTCCTCATGCTTCGTGGTAGCGAATCAATTTAACCTGAAATGGTACAAAAAACAAAACAAAACAAAAACCATACAGTACCTGCCCCATTTGCTCGTGACGGGCCGGCCGCCGCCATTTGGCTTGCAGATCTCGCACAAATCCCATGCGCGATGGCGTATGACGTTACCAAGCCGGCCGGCATGATGACGTCATCTAGGGCCGCACAAGATTTCACGCCAGATCTTCAAGCAATATGGCGGCGGCCGGCCCGTCGCGAGCAAATGGAGCAGGTAAGTATTATTTTAAAATGTTTTCAAAATTTTACACCGTGTTATGTATATCAGATGCCGCGATCATATATGAATGTGCCATCTGAGGGGTACAATGATGGGGAGTGGTGCAATCGCGGCTCCCTGTCATTGCACCCACTACCTACAAAGAAATGACCTTTGTGACTAAGTAATTCGTCACAAAGTGATTTTGTTTTGTAAAATTCGGCGAAGCAGCTGAATCAAATTTTCCAATACTTTGCTGATCTCTGGTTGCCATCCATAAGTCAAAGTTAGTCACCTCAGACAGCCCCATTCACTGAGGGGGCAGCATTTTGGTAGCGGTACAGACCACCAAGCACTTTTACTTCTTCAGTTATTGTGCCACATGCTTCCTTGTACATTGTAAGCTCTCACCAGCAGGGCAGCCAATCGGAGGAGGCAGAGCTCCAGAAGGGAAAGACGAAGAACCAGTCTGAGCCAATGGTAAGGCAGGAGGCATGTCTCAGACTACCTCAGAATCCCTGCAGGCACTGTAGTTAGCTGTAGTCACAGCTCAGCCCTAAGGCCTCATGCACACGACCGTGCCATTTTTTGTGGTCCGCAAACCGCGGATCCGCAAAAAACGGAAGGTGCCCGTGTTGCCTTTCGCAATTTGCGGAACGGGCACCGGCAATATAAATGCCTATTCTTGTCCACAAATCGCGGACAAGAATATGACATGTTATTTTTTTTTGCGGGGCCACGCATGCGGACAGCACACGGAGTGCTGTCCGCATCTTTTGCGGCTCCATTGAAGCGAATGGTCCGCATCCGAGCCGTCAAACAACGGCCGTGTGCATGAGGCCTTACCGAGCAGCAAGCACTGCAAAAATAAACAGCAGGTAAACATCACCTACAGATACTGACTTACATATCATTTACAAGCACATGACTATAGAGTCCCTTTAAGTGCAATTACAGCAAATTGTACACATTTTCAGCAACTGACCAATAAACAGTCCCATGCATATTTCTGTGATATTCACACACCAATCACTCTTCTTCCGCTGATATAACCTATCATATCCTATGAGCCACTTACACAACCCATGTTACTCACCGTGTTTCACCACCTTCCCCCTCAAGCTGTATACAAGCAGCTATTTTAATTGCGAGGCATCTTCGTTGTAAATATTCCCGGTTCTCCTTTTTTAGAAGATGCCAGCATGAGAAGTCTCATTATTCATACAGACGGTGAAGGAAGTCCTGTGAGAAAAACCACAAAAATGTTGCTTATGGCAGATTTGCATTTATTTACAACACTGTCCAAGAAGTTTTTTTCATTTATGTATTCAGTAGATTTATTGCCAGCTTTAAGATGATATCTGTTAACTTCTTAAAGGGGCGGTCTCACTTCAGTAAATAGCATTTATCATGTAGAGAAAGACACAGCTCACTTCCAGGGGTTATGACCACCCTGCAATCCAGCAACGATGGACGTGCTTGGACAATATAGGAAAAAGCGTTGGGCTATGCACACTCCTGCAGGTCCCGGCTACCAGAGACGCCAGTGCTTTTTTCCTACAGTGTGCAAGCACGACCACCGCTGCAGGAGTGCAGGTGGTCGTGACCCCTAGATACAAGCAGTGTATAACGTGATTGAAAAATTAATCCTGCCAGGGAAGGAAACATTATGGATAATAACAATAAATTAATAAGTGCCTCGTATTAACTTTCTCTACATAATAAATACTATTTGCTGAAGTGAGACAACCCCTTTAAGGCGGCATTGCAGCAGTACCAACTGTTTTCCATGACGACTAATGCTTTTTATGTCACCCTTGTAGCGTTCACATAACTTTAGTTTTAATTCACGTTTAATTTTTTTGAGTGAATGTGGCATGGGCTATATTCGAATTCGCAATATTTCACAAATATTTTGTAGAATATTCGTCATATATTCATGAATTTCGAGAATTCAAGATTATTTTATTGAATGCGATAAATCGGCAATGTAAAAATCGCGTAATGCGAATTTGTAACGCAATGTACAGGCGTGGGTCACTGTGGCTACATTTATCAAGCTGGTATAAGTTTCCTGAGACTGGGGAAAATGGACGGCACGGCAGAACATTACAATAGCTCTATATGCAGATAGAGTCAAGTGCTCCAATATATTCGCGATTGCGCTTATTGGCAGTAAATAGAATATTTTTTCGCACTACGTGCAACTTCACATTGTAGCAGGTCTGACTACAGATTACTGATTGGTGCACTAAGTATTGTTGTGAACTTGACATTGCTTCCTTCTCATTGGCCCACAAGCAAGAAGCAGAGAGGAATCATGTGTTCAGATGGGAAAAAAATGCTGAATATTCGATATAACTAATATATAGCACTTTATTCTAAATATTTGTGATAAATATCTTATGTTTTTACCATGTTCACTGTGTACTGCTTACAGGTTATTACGGTTATGAGGACACTATTCATGTACATTTGAAACATTTTGGAACTTTTATTAATTTATTTGTTTATTTATTTAGCATTTAATAAAAAATCTGTCCATTCTTCTCCTTTTTATGTTAAAGAGTAGAGGATGTCTCCAAGTGTTTAATACTGATAACTTATCCTCAGGATAGGACATCGGTATCTGATCAGTGGGGGTCTGACTTCCAGCACCCCTGCGGATTAGCTGTTTGAGGAGGCTACAGCGATTCATTTGCATCCTCCTCGTAGCAGACCAAACACATGGCCATCCTTAGCCATCCTTAGCCCCATTTACTTGAAAGAGACTGTGCCATTTACTTGATATCACTGGCCTGGAAAGATGCCACAGTGCTCACTGGTCGTTTCAAACAGCTGAAGGGGAAGTCGGACCCCCACTAATCAGATACTGATGGCCTAGCCTGTGGATAGGTCATCAGTATTAAATACTTGGAAAACCCCTTTAGCTTTTAATTCCAACTAGGGGCATTATACATTCAAACCAGAATGCATTGGCGTTATGTATGTATGATGTATGTATTCCTAGGCATCTGTTAGCAGGGGCAAACACGAATGCGGCATAGGGCCCCTGTGCAGGAATAGTATATTGGTCCCATACTTAGGGTACTTTCACACTAGCGTTTTTCTTTTCCGGCGCTGAGTTTCGTCCTAGGGGCTCAAATCCGGAAAAGAACTGATCAGTTTTATACTAATGCATTCTGAATGGAGAGTCCGTCCCTCAGGATGCATCAGGATGTCTTATGTTCAGTCTTTTTGACTGATCAGGCTTTTCAGAAAACCGTAGCATGTTGTATTTTTACCTCCGGCCAAAAATCCTGAACACTTTGACTGAATGCCGGATCAGGCCTTTTTCCCATTGACTTGCATTAACGCCGGATCCGGCGCCGTGTGTTCCGTCAGAACGGATCCGGCTTTTGCATGTTAAACCCGAAGAATAGGAAAAGAAAGTTAACGTCCATAAATGGCGGATCAGTTTTTTCCAATGCATTTTTCCATTGTGATCAAAATCCTGATCAGGATTCAAATGTAATCAGTTTTCACACGTTTTTCCGGATCCGGCGGGCAGTTCCGGTGTCGGAATTGAAAGCCGGATTCAAACAACGCTAGTGTGAAAGTAGCCTAACAATAGCAAAGAACCCTTTCATCTAATAGGCCCACAGGCAGCTGCAAAGGCTGCACATAAGGTCCTTCCACCGTTGTCTGCTAGGACTTACTTAAAGGGGTTTTCCAAGTTTAGAGCTGAACCCAGACATGTCCCCATTTTCACCCAGGCAACCCCTACACGGCCCCACACCCCCATCTGTGAGTGTGTTTGTGTGTGACCTAATGCCCGCCCCCAGTCTTCTCAGTGCCAGGCCAAGCAGCCAGATTCATCAGACCGCAGGCTGGGTCTATGGGGGCGGCAAGAAGTGGTGCAGCAAGCAAGTAGGACCTGCTTCCAGCTCCATAGTAACTTTTAATGAATGTTAATGGTGGACAGCAGGGCAGTGGGCACTCAGAGCAGCAGTGGCAGAGAGACTCACTAAGGCCAGCAGCAGCCATTTTAGTCCGATTACAGCCACTCTGCAGCTTTGGCTCTAATCTGACTGAAATGGCTGCTGCTGGCCCCAGTCTCTCTGTCACTGCTGCTCTGCCTTTTTCCTTTTTTTTTTTCACAGGTGCAACTGCCCAGCACACCAAGTGTGTTTGAGCATATGGGCGGTCGTCTAAGCATGGGGCGGTCATCTGAGCATGGGGCGGTCATCTGAGCATGGGACGGTCATCTGAGCATGGGACGGTCATCTGAGCATGGGCGGTCATCTGAGCATGGTGCGGTCATCTGAGCATAGAGCGGTCACCTGAGCATGGGGCAGTTATCTGAGCATGGGGCGGTCATCTGAGCATGGGGCGGTCATCTGAGCATGGGGCGGTCATCTGAGCATGGGGCGGTCATCTGAGCATGGGGCGGTCATCTGAGCATAGATAGGTTATCTGAGCATGGGGCGGTCATCTGAGCATGGGGCGGTCATCTGAGCATGGGGCGGTCATCTGAGCATGGGGCGGACATCTGAGCATGGGGCGGACATCTGAGCATGGGGCGGACATCTGAGCATGGGGCGGACATCTGAGCATGGGGCGGACATCTGAGCATGGGGCGGTCATCTGAGCATGGGGCGGTCATCTGAGCATGGGGCGGTCATCTGTGCATGGGGTGTCATCTGTGCATGGGGTGTCATCTGTGCATGGGGTGTCATCTGTGCATGGGGTGTCATCTGTGCATGGGGTGTCATCTGTGCATGGGGTGTCATCTGAGAAATCTTGAAACACATTGTGAAAAACAAAGATTGCCAGAATCCTCACTAAACTGATCTACATTACAGGTAGGAAAGGTGGTTTAAATGCACTTTTAAATGTTTGATAACTCAATTGCAGTAATACTGTCGTGTGCACGCATATTTGTGTAAACGGATCGCTTGTGGCTCCTGGCAGTCATCCGATTTTTTTTTCTGGCTCTTTGTGTCTGTAAGGTTGGCCACCCCTGCCCTATGACATGCGCTGAAACACAGGGAAAATGCTTTTTTGGCGATCCAGTGACGTACCGGGCTCTCCATGGGTAAAGCTAGGTGGATGCTTCTGCCTAGCAGTGAGTCCGGTGATGTCACCGGCACTAATGGGCAAGCTGAAGCCCACCCATTAGTGCCGGTGACTTCTCTGGCAACACTGCTAGGCAGAAGCCTCTGCCTAGAAGTGTAAGAAATATAATCAAAAAGTCCTTGCCCTGCGCTGTATCCGATGCTTATATCAGAGGGGCTGCCTTGGTGAAGATGGGGAAATGTCCGGGTTCAGTTCTGAATCCGGACAACCCCTTTGGCCTTTCACAGGACTCAAGCTGTTCATTTAATATAATATTCCCTGACATTCACAGTATTGATTCCAGGAATAGACCTAACAGACGGAATTCCAGCCATTGCTGCAGGTGGTAAATAACAGATGCCTCCCAAGCTGAACTGCTGCGCCAAAGAGACCACTCTGACGCACTGTATGTACAGTAACCCTTAGCTGGAACATACCTGAGTGGGGAAGGATAGGAAATGTATTTATACCCAAATGAATTTTCTGAAAACGACATTTGCATTTATGGCTATATTCCAAAGAGAAGTAGTTTTGACTTTAGAAAAGCTGCAGAATTAAAGGGGTTGTTTCACTTCAGCAAATTGCATTTATCATGTAGACAAAGTTAAATGGGTTGTAAATATTCTACATTTTTCAAACCAGCACCTGGCTCTGAATACTTTTGTAATTGCATGCAATTAAAAATGTAGTATAGCCACTGACGCTGGGTTCAGACCTGAGCGTACTCGAACGTACGCTCTGTATGCGCGATTGTACGGAGCGTTTGCAATCGCGCATACAGAGACAAGCGAATGCCCATTGTCGCGCGTTCCCGCTGAAGTCTATGTACGGGAACGTGCGACAAGACGCCCCAAAGAAGCTCCTGTACTTCTTGGGGCGTCGGGCGTTTTACAGCGTGATCGTACGCGCTGTAAAACGCTCAGGTGAGAACCATTCCCATAGGGAATCATTGGTTCTTGCCTGTTGAGCGTTTTACAGCACGTAGGAACGCGCAGTAAAACGCTCAGGTCTGAACCCAGCCTGAGTGATCAATCTACTCAAAAGCCCTAATAGAGACCCTCGGGATGTAAATACAAACACTCATCGGTCGATGAACCGAAAAATATCCCTTTAGGGGTCTCTACTGAATAAGTATAGGATAAAAAATGTATTTCTTCACTTAATGTCAGTGTTTTAAATGAAGAAATAAAGATATAATTTTTTATCCTATACTTATTCAGTAGAGACCCCTAAAGGGATATTTTTCGGTCCATTGACTGATGAGTGTTTATAGCCATTGAGTTATTTAATAAAATGTACCTGTATAACGCCACCTGCTGTTTGCTCTTTTCCTTATTTCTTGTCCACCTGACTGAGATGGTCACACATGCTCAGTTTTAAATCTTCAACTACCACCATCCCTATCTCCTGTTAGAGCCTGTGGTAGTTTGTCACAAACTTACCTGTCTGGGCTCTAGCGGTGAGATCGCCAGCTTTAGCACGACTCCAGCTTTAGCACGACCACGCCAGGAGAGATGCGCTGCTAAGCCACGCCCCCTGGTGGTGCAACAGCATCCTTAGCAACAGGATACAATGCTTTATTTCTTCCGACAGCAGGCTTGTGCTAGAGGAGACTAGCAGGGGGCTAATTGCTCAGCTGCTCTATTCCTGTGTGCTTGTGCTCTGACTAATGGAGCGCCTGATCCTGGAACTCAGTGCTCTATCTAAATCCCTTCCTGGCCATATACCAGTGCCAGTGATACTCTTGTTTGGGCTCACTAGCTAGGCTCCTGGGTCTTGGATTCATTTGGATTAGTTTTTTCTTCGGCTTGTCTTTTCTCTGTCTCATGTGATTTGTACTGTGCATCCCGTCTGGTATTTCATGTCAGCTTGTCTATTGGCTACTCTCTGTCTCTCATTTTTGCACTGCGTTGTCCGTCTGGTTCTGACCCATTCATGTACGACTATTCCTTTGTGTTGTTTTTTCTGTTGGTGTTTTTCTGTCTCGGCACCTTAGTAGCTTAGGGACCGTCGACCAGTTGCAGTCTTGCTACCTAGGGCTTGAAGTGCAAGTAGATATGGAAAGTGGGCTGGATTCCTGGTCTGGGCTCACTGTACGTGTCTGTCCCTATCTCCAAGCATTACACAGTTACAGGGAAAGGGATACAACAGAAAGGACATGCCCCCAGAGAAAGGAAAAACACTCCCTGAGCTGCCAGCCTGAAATAAATCTGACGGGGAGATCTCTATTTCTATGTGAGGTACAGGGCTGGTTCTAGCTTTGTTGTCATGTATTATATAAAGTCTGATTTCCATTTTTTACATCAATCAGGGCATAACCCCTTTAATACAAGACACTTACTAATGTATTGTGATTGTCCATAGTGCCTACTTTGCTGGCTTGATTCATTAACCCATCACTTTATACACTACTTGTATCCAGGGGTTATGGCCACCACTGCAGCACAGATACGAGGTGTGTGGGAGAGGCGCTGCTGTGCATGCGTGCCTATGTGGGCTCCTATGTTCTGGCCACCAGAGAGGCTGGTGCCTTTTCCTGTAATGTGCAAGCACGGCCACCTCTGCTGGATTGCAGGGTGGTCGTAATCCTTGGATATGAGCAGTTTATAATGTGATAGAAAAATTAATCCAGCCAGTAAAGAAGGCAATATGGACAATCACAATACATTAGTAAGTGTCTTGTATTAACTTTCTCTACATGATAAATGCCATTTGCTGAAGCGAGACAACCCTTTTAAGTTCGGTGCAGAAAGCTGTGTGTCGAGTCTTGCACATTTCCTATCTAGATAAGGGGCAAAAACATAGAAAGCAGAGAATACTACAATGCCGGGCAGCATGACCTTTCTCCTTGTGTTCCTCCACCCCACCCCTTATCACAGGGACCACGAAAGGGTAAATATCCACCGCCAACTCCATACTGCTCATAGGCATCATTATTTAAAGTGCTACCATCTCATCATTATTTCAGTAATTAGGCCACCTACAAGATGCCCTGGGAAATCTAAGAATTACAGATGGATGGCCCAGATAACGCATGCCATTCCTTATAAACACTTTCAGCCTCACATGACTCCTGAGGAACACTAGTTATGACTTGCACATGATCCATCTCGGTATCTAGCTGGAATGTCTTCTATTGCACTAAGCATTGGATGCCACATTATTTTTGGGAGAGAATGAATAGGTTACCAGAGCCCACTCTACCGACGGTGCACTATAAATGAATACAATTCGGGGTTATAAACTTTTCTGGTATCGTCAGTATGTCCAGGAGTCAGCTAATCAGTCGATCTTCCTCCAGAGTCGCTGTAAGGGGTGCAGAGGAAGAAGTTGCTACCAGGCTCTGCCTAGGGCGACCAAAAGACCCCCCTGCACATAAGAAAATACCAGTATTATAAACCTGGTCAGTGGGGGTCCTGTTACAGATTTTGGCAATGCTAATTTCACTTGCAATTTTGAAGTTACCACCCAATGTTGGTGTCCAGAATTTCCCTGTGATTGACAGTTGTTTGGAGAAAGAAGAATCAATTCTTTTGTTCTAAAGGAGATAATTCATTAAAGTAATCCGGCAGCGGCTTTATCCCCTTTCCGCATTCAGAACATACAGTATACGTGCTTAGCCAAGCCAAAGAACTGAATGCAAATAGCCGCACATTTGTGGCCACCTCTCCGTTTACAGCAAGTACACGACAGAGCCCCATTTTCAAGATAGGTGTAGGTTCCAGCAATGGAACTCCCACCAATCAGACCTTTATATGGCATGCCATAAATGTCTAGATGGGAATAATCCTTCAAGTTCTTCTCAAATGCAATTTATTAAAGGGATTATCCAATCATAAATAAAGCTCCCCTATATGCCGGGTCCCCCATGCTGAATATACTTACCTGACTCCCCGCTCCCTGCGCCACTCCTGGTCCCCGCACCTCCACTGCTGCTTCTCCCCGTGCACAGATAAAAACATCCATTGTCGGATGGGGGGCAGCCAATGGCATACGGGAACGAGCCTCCCTAGTATCCCGTCCCCGCCTGCCATTGGCTGCCCCCCAGCCAACACTGGATGTTTTCATCCAAGCACGGGGAGAAGCAGCAGCGGAGGTGCGGGGACCAGGGATGGCTCAGGGAGCGGGGAGCCAGGTAAGTATATTCAGCGTGGGGAGTCTGGCATATGGGTTGGCTTTTTTTTAGGATTGGATAACCCTTTTAAATTAAATGTATCAAGAATATAGTAGTTGACATGGATCTCTACCAGAGGGCACAGATCACTCTCAGTATCTCCTTGCATGAAACCCATCAAATGGGCTTGCAGGATTTTACTATTGAAGGCCTATCTAAAGTATAGGTCATCAATATCTGATTGGCAGGGGTCCAAAACCCCATTTTTTAAAATCTGTTTTTGATTATCTCCAGTGCCAGAACTACACTGAAGTGGAAGGAGCTGGGTGACCTCAACACTGCTCCCATTCACTTCAATAAGAGCAGCACTACAGTAACCAGCTCTATCCACTACACAGCGAACGGAGATGTGTCGTTTTGGCACTGATTTCCTGCACTGGAGCTACCCTGAAACAGCTGAGTCATAGGATAACCCATTTAAGTATGTCTCCAATCTCGGGGTCATCATCTAAAATGGGAAGATACATATGAACCAGTTGGACAACTTCTCCATATTCCAAGGAGAAATTGGTAGAAAAAGTAACCAAATTGGTGTCGTTAGTGATCTTATGATCTTATGATTATTCTGTAGAAGAAACTGTCTGCTAAGATGGTATTACGTGATGTCGGATTGTTGGTTCTTACCTGAAACGCGTAATCTTTTTTTTTTGTTATGTTCTGGGTATTAATAAAGGCTTTTAGATTTTTTTTTAACAAGTGATGAACAAACTAACATTTTCCCTACCAATACATAATTATGCTAAGTCCTTCAGAGCAAGAACTGTTCCTTCTGGTGACTCTCTCTTCTTCCCAATAGTGGAGGACACCCATGATGTTCATATCATATGTCGTAGTAGAGCATATAGTCAGTCGTTACCGCGATGGGGCAACCATATTAAAATTAATCTTTTATTGAGCTGTATTGGTTTGGCCTTGAACCTATTTCCCCCAGATATGTCTGTTTTAGGTTACCAGGTTTGCATTTCGTATCATACTTTCCAATCTTCCATCACATGTCTTAGAGTTTGCATTCTTCCCTATTCCAGTTGAAGTACGTGTTTGTGTTGGGTAATTTACAGTATATACATTGACAGAGACAAGCCCTGAGGCACACATTGACTAGATCTACTCTGCTCAGTCTGTAGGGATTTCCTAGAGAACTTGTATACCTTGAAGCAAGGGATGGATAATGTTACTGGCAATGAGTCTTAGCTATGAGCAAAGCGGGAATTTTTCCTACTGAGGGTTTACAGAAATGTAACGCTTGTCTTTGCCAAACACAATAGTGCACTCTCTACCGAGCTTTACAAGCAAATGAACACCATACTTTACTGTGAATTTATCCACGGGAAAACACCGCTGGCAAGCACAAAGAAAATGACTAATTAAGTTTTAAACTAAATTTGAGTTATTTTTTCCGTATTCTGTTAATCAATCCTAATGCTCCAACTGCACATTTTGGATGTTGCTAACACATTTTAAAACTTCACAAAGCTGTAATTTCAAGCTACTGGGCCCCAGTGCAAAATCTGTAACAGGCCCCCACCTACCATGTGCCATTTATATTACTGGGGTCTTCTATGTGGTCGTTATTAGGCTCCCAATCTGCTGTGACAACCCGTCAGCACTCCAAGGTTATATTGTGAAAGCACTGGTGGGGTAACAGAGGGAGCCCCCTCCTTAGATACCACAGACATAGCTCCTGAGCAAAGTGGTTAAAGTATATATGTTCCTCAAGGTAACATTTCATAATAAGCTGCCATGTGTGTGTACATGAGTGTGCACTATATCTGGCCATTATATGACTGCATTTTTAGCAGTGTCCCCCCTGTTGGCTGTATCGCTAATTCTCATTTATCTCTCAGCTACTGGCTGGAGATTAGCTACTATGATGTCTCCGATAGACTCCACAAGGAGAAAAGAGGAGATTCTGCTTCTTACATGTCTCTTGCTCACTCAAAATCACTCAGAAGCGTCATATAGGACAAAAAAAATGCATGGAGTAAAACAGTTATCAATAAAGCACTTGGGGAGAGATGGAAGACTAGCAATAAGCTGCAACAGCCTTCCCCTCTGTGTCTTTCTGCTGGTATGCCTGTAGCCCATCATGATCTCTCAGTATGGATTTCTCACAAATGTTTCAGATGCTTGTGTTTGAAGAACTTGAATGGGAAAATATTTTTGAAAAGAAATGCAGGCCTCAAAGTGGATGGGAAGCAGAAGGGAGCGGGATGTCCAATAAAACTCTGCACTATTTAAAGGGATTCTCTGGGCATTTGGTCTAATCGCAAGATTATGGCGCTCTAGCTTTGTGACGTTGGGGAGCAAGGAGAAGATTCGGAGGATGCAGGGCGGTGCTGGGCTCCTGCATGCTGGACTCATCTCAGGGACAGGACTAATCTAAGGTTAATTAGCATATGTATCAATTATAATTTTTTTTGACACAATAAAAGCACAGAGAGCTACTGGGACTGCATATTGAGGATGTGCTAGCGGCGATCTAGCAGCCCATAGGACCCCAGGACCAGCTCTATTCACAAAATCCAGGTGACAGGTTCCCTTTAAAATAGCAGTCAGCACCCTGTGCTACATTGTAAGGAGGAATGGCCGCCACCACTTACAGAGCTGCTTAGAGGAGTGAGGAGAAGGAGCCTCAATACACACTACACTGCTCTACAATATATGGTAATAATGGATCCTACCTACGATATGCCATCATGGCTGAGCAGCCTGACAGGAACACTAACCAATGTGCATTATATGCCAGAGTGTAGTGCAGCTCGGCACCCTCACCCCCATAGGCAGCTCTGCAGGTGAAGGCAGCCAGCCCTGCTCATATTCTAGGACAGGTTGTTCGTATCCATTTTAAATCATTCCCGGAGGAGGCCTTTAAAGGCTGTGAACATGCAACATTTTTTATTGCATAAGTGTATTTTAAAATATAAAAAATAGGCTTACTTATTGATGATTGCGAAGGTTCTGTTAGTATTCTTTTAAGGTTGCCATACACATAGATGGTGAATGTTCATTTCGTACACATACCCATATACATTTTAGTCCATATTGGCCGTTACAGTTGTTCAGACTGCCCATAACATGTTCAGTGAAGTTAGGTGATGGACGAATGGTCTTTCAATAAAGAATGATCTTTCTTTGAATGAAAGATCTTTCGTCCAACTATCTTACAGAAATCTTAAACACGGCCGACTTCTTTTCAAACGATAATAGCCTGTCATCAGTTGGCTAAAATCATTGTTGTTGTTTAATTTCAACTGACCGTTCATTTGGTTAAAATAATCTATTTTGATCAACTTTAGACTAATATGCATAGCAACCTTCAGACCATGTGGCCAGTGATGATAAATTCATAGGTGATCTTATCTTTTTTGGTAATTTTCTTATTTTGTTAAGTTATCTTCCCCCGCATAATTGTTGTAACCATATTAGGTCACATTGGTAGATATCGGTACGAATATGCAGCTGTCAGAGACGTCTGACTAATCTGGAAGTGATATCAGTCACTTTTGACAGTTTTATGCCAACCATAAATTTAAGGGAAGTTTCATCACTCGTCCTCCTTTATATTACTGTACTACAAAAATGTGTGTAAAGGCTTGTATCCAATGCAGCGACATCTCTTCCCCATAGTGTTCACTACACTGATTCATTACATCTACATGCAACGAATAAAAAAAAAACTAAAATGAATATAATCTTTATCAAGTCTCTCTTTATTGTCAACTGGCCCACCAGAGTAACACAATATGGTCCAGCAGAAGACAGTCTATTTTACATCGCTATGTATTTATTTTGGATTGATTCACAAGCACGCTATTAAAAGTAGTCATGCATATGTTCTGGGTCCTTGGAAATATTTCCACTCATGGTCCTAAAAACACTAGTCTGACATTGGTTTCTTCCCCTTCCGTCAATATAGTGCATGTGCAAATCTCAATGCAGGGATGGCCCCCTGTATCCTCTTGTCCTGCTGCTCCTCTCCTGGCTCCAATCTTTAAAGGGGTTTTCCAACATTTTTATACTGATGACCTGTCCTCAGGAAAGGTCAACAGTATCAGATCGTGGGAGTCCGACACCTGGGACCACTGCGGATCAGCTGTTTGAGAACGGAGTGGTGCTCCTGTGAGCCTTCTGCTTTTTTTAGGCCAGTGACATCACGTTCTTCGTTTATGTGGCCTAGGAGCCACTCAATGCCATACACATAACATTATGGTAGGTAAAACAGTCTTGCTTGAGCAAAGTAGCTGAATTAAATGATCATGGCATACACTAGTAGTTTCAGCTGCCAATGGGTAAAATGACTTTTAGCAGGCAATAGGTCTAATTTTTGGTAAAAAAGTGTCTGCTGTTGGAATATAACTTTGAAATTTTGAGCACCTGAAATGGCCAAGATCTGTCATTTCGGGCCAACTTTTATGTTACTATTATTCTTCTCATTATTTTGCATAATTATGTTATGTGCATGGGCAGTTTAATAGGTTGACTGCAATGGCGTAATTCATAATTGCCATTGATTTCAATGGAGTGATGGGATTGTTATTACTGACACTGGTGGCCCCCTCCACGGATGTAGCCCTTCTACCTGTCTGATTGCCATGTCATTAAACTTGTATAATAGTGGGCAGGATATGGAATGTACTGAATGCTGCGTCTAGGGGCTCATGCACATGGTAGTGACACGCATGCAGGCTCTAGGATACGGTAGGTTGTCTTGCTTTCATACCTATGGAGTACAGTGGAGCAATGCACATTCGTATTGAGTATTGTCCTCACTTACAGGAATACTAGAATAATATTGTAAAGATGCAATGTTTGCCACATTGCATTTCATTCAAACCTTTTTGCAACACAGACCACCCTCAGATAACTCAATACGTTTTTATAGAAAACAACCCCAGGCTTTTGATACACGGATTTTCAGTGCGCAATGGACATTACGGGGCTTGTCAGGAATGTAGCGGAGCCTTTACATGGCTCTTGTTTAAACATCAAAATCCTTTAATAACTATGTTAAGCCTTTGTAAAAAAAAACATATCGTTGATACTTGCCTGTTTTCATGAACTGCATACAGCATATTATTATCAAAATGGGGGAAGGGTGAAAAAGGCATATTTAAAGGGGTGCTATAGGCTGTAGCTAATAAACACCAGGCATTTATAACAAGCCATCTCCCCTTACGTCATGACAAATGGTCACAGGACACAAGGAGATCCAGTCACGGCGGCCAGTGATTGGCTACGGCAAAGTCAAACCAGATGTTGAGATTGAAGGAGTCCAGTGGAGCCTCTCAGGCCTGCACGAGAAGGAGTGGGAGCTGGCACTGGGAAGCACGTAAGTCATCTTCCCTTTACAGGTATAGGAGGAATTTTCCCAACCAACCCCCCTCCCCCCCCCATTCTTTCACAACCCCATTAAGGCTGCATAAACCTCATTGGGGTGGCATCGTGGGAGGCAATGTCACACCCTGGAGGTGTTAGCACTGGACACATCATACACTGGGAAAGGTTGTCAGGGACATAGACTGATGGTTCCCCTGTATGGCACTAATGTATGTGATGATGTCACAGGGTTAAAGATATAATGGGGTGGTAATGTGACAGGTTGTGACATCAGAATGGACACTGAAAAAAGATGAAGGCAGGACAAATAGACCCTCGCCTACCCACGTCACACCCACTATTTTAGACCTGGAGCGAGTGGGGAAAAATTGCAGATTGTGGCGCAACTACGTCCTTGATATTTCTTAACATGTCCACTTTAAAAATCCAGAATGGATGGTGATGGCAATGACATGACGAAGGATGCCTTTTTCTATCAATTAAGCTATTGTATCCCCTGTAATGCTTCAAAGTGGGTGATTATGCCATGAATGTGATTTCACAGGTCCTGACATCATTACTGATGATGCTATCAGAGGGGTTGTCAGGGACATGGGCAGGTGTGAACACCCGCAGTGGTTTTCTTCCAGTTGATTCTCAGCACATTTGCCAGAATGAGGCCAGATCTCCGCCAGTCCCCATTATAGTTAATGGGGCCGTACGGAGACTTACAAGCGTCCGTCAATGCGGGAATGTAACGAGATCCGTCAGGCTGTTCCCTGTTGGAACAGTGTGCTAGATCTCTAGCGCTAGTGTGAACCTAACCTTAATGATGTCACAAGGAATACCGACTATATTAATTGAATAGACGTAGATGGCTACTTGAGAAACCTTGACGTGGTGCCCGGGCTTAGACATGTTCTACACCGTAGGACATGTTGACTAATCTCTCAATTTTTAGGCAAAATCTGTTGTACCATTCCAGTGAAAAAAAGAGTTTATTATATGCAAATTAGGGCTTCAGTGCACCAAGGAATGGGCCCTAGCCCTTGGTGCATCTCAACTCCTCCTCTTTCCATCATTTACCACAATTTCCTCCCCTTGACTTAAAGGGCCAGGCATTCAGGCAACATCATTGTCCTCTTGCCTTACCTTACCCTATAATAGTTTGTATGATAAGCACATGCGCAGTAGATCTCCCTCTCTGCCAAGATGATTACTGTGCATGTGTAAGGGTGTAAGCAAGATTTACCAATGTTATTGAATGTAGAGTGTGAATTGCCTGCTATAATTCGTTTGGTCAGTAGATGGCAGCAAAGGACTAATCTACACTGAAGTTTACTATACAGAAAATTCATATATACCTTGTATACCTTGCAAAGTCAAAATACCGATAATTTAGGGGCAGGCTAGGACTCTCAGAAGGGTTATGGCGAACTGTAATTGCAGTTTTGAGACTGCACTTGGCAAATCACTTGCTGCATCACACTCTCCCCAGGAAAGTGAGGAGTTCCGGTACAGAGCAGGAAGGAGAGTGAGTCTCTGCCTGTGTAATGCTGAGGGCGTCAGGAGGGACTTGCTGTGGAGCTTGAAAGAGGAATTTTGGCTTACAGTGGATTCTCACTACAGCCCCAAGGGAAGATTCACCGCTACGAATGGAGTGGACCAGGGCATCAAGGAAAAGTACCAAGTACCAAGAACTTACCAAACTACCCAAGGAAGTGTAAGTGCGGCTCTGCCGTGTCACACCTCGTTGTACTGCACCAGTGACACTTTGGGGACATGTAAGAAAGCAGCAAGATACAGACTTCACTTTGTTGGATTACAAATAGTATTAAGGGTGCACCCCAAAGACAAAGCTCGCTCAGGAACATTCAGGCGCAGCCAGGCTGTTGTATGGACTGTGGGCAGATGTTCGTCCATCACTACTGCTGGGTAAGAACCATTGTCTGTGTGGCATCATGTACACTCTGTACCTGTGGACCTAGCCCTCAGTCTTCTTTCACAATCTACAGCGTATATGAATGCAATAGATGACCGGGTATAATAACATGTCAACCTCTTAATTGCTTACGCATCAGGGCCACTAATGCAGACTCACAGTAAATGTCATATTAATGTAATTATATTAGGGACCAAAAATTGAGGGGGACAAAATTTGATTAAAAATATAAATTTTCAAGTTTAATAAAAAAAATATATATTTATTTAGGCACACACCAACGAGTTAAAATCTCCACAAAACACAAGACAGAACGAGGGAGACACCTGGTGGACAGGAAAATCGTGCAGCATCCACAACTAAACGAGTGCTATATACAGTACAGACCAAAAGTTTGGACACGCCTTCTCATTCACAGAGTTTTCTTTATTTTTTCCTGACTATGAAAGCATCAAAACTATGAATTAACACATGTGGAATTATATACATAACAAACAAGTGTGAAACAACTGAAAATATGTCATATTCTAGGTTCTTGAAAGTAGCCACCTTTTGCTTTGATTACTGCTTTGCACACTCTTGGCATTCTCTTGATGAGCTTCAAGAGGTAGTCACCTGAAATGGTCTTCCAACAGTCTTGAAGGAGTTCCCAGAGATGCTTAGCACTTGTTGGCCCTTTTGCCTTAACTCTGCGGTCCAGCTCACCCCAAACCATCTCGATTGGGTTCAGGTCCGGTGACTGTGGAGGCCAGGTCATCTGGCACAGCACCCCATCACTCTCCTTCATGGTCAAATAGCCCTTACTTTGAAAGTTTTCCCAATTTTTCGGCTGACTGACTGACCTTCATTTCTTAAAGTAATGATGGCCACTCGTTTTTCTTTACTTAGCTGCTTTTTTCTTGCCATAATACAAATTCTAACAGTCTATTCAGTAGGACTATCAGCTGTGTATCCACCTGACTTCTCCACAACGCAACTGATGGTCCCAACCTCATTTATAAGGCAAGAAATCCCACTTATTAAACCTGACAGGGCACACCTGTGAAGTGAAAACCATTGCAGATGACTACCTCTTGAAGCTCATCAAGAGAATGCCAAGAGTGTGCAAAGCAGTAATCAAAGCAAAAGGTGGCTACTTTGAAGAACCTAGAATATGACATATTTGCAGTTGTTTCACACTTTTTTGTTATGTATATAATTCCACACATGTGTTAATTCATAGTTTTGATGCCTTCAGTGTGAATCTACAATTTTCATAGTCATGAAAATAAAGAAAACTCTTTGAATGAGAAGGTGTGTCCAAACTTTTGGTCTGTACTGTATATACACGTAATAGTAAAACGTCAGTGAGGTCCCAAAGTAAAATGCATACAATATATTACAAGTAGAGATGGGCGAATCTATTTAAAGTTTTAGATTTTGGTATATATCACAATTTTTGTGATTCTTCCCTCACAAATCTCTCAAAATGGCGGGCACCATTTTACAGATCAGATGACAGAAAAGATGGGGAAAGATGATAGGACCTCAGGTGGTGGCCTCGCAGCTCGTCCATAATGCCTTGCAGCCAATCATGAGGGACTACAGGTGTGAGTCAGGGATGACTGAGTGGATGAGTTATAGCCACCATAGAACATCGCAACCAGGAAATTCTGGTGTTTAGTGGGGATACACATAGGAGAGAGAGGACGTCAGATAGAGAGAGACGGTAAAACACAAAATACAGATAGTTTAGTATCAGAGAGAGTGTTTCACAGTGAGAAGAAAACAGATTTACAATTAAATGATAGACGCTGGGAGAGATTTATCAAACTGGTGTAAAGTAGAACTGGCTTAGTTGCCCATAGCAACCAATCAGATTCCACCTTTCATTTTCCAAAGGAGCTGTGAAAAATGAAAGGTGGAATCTGATTGGTTGCTATGGGCAAATAAGCCAGTTCTACTTTACACCAGTTTGATAAATCTCCTCCAGTGTCTCCACCATGTCCTTTCTCTGTCTGGAACTCAATTTTTGAAAAACTGAGCTACTTGTTGTTTCCTCCATCTACTAACCTACCTCAACCTGATATCTCCATCTCAGTGTGTGACACTTCCATCACATCTGGGCAGTGATATGTGCGACACTGATCTTTCCTTCACCCCCTATATTCAATCTCTCGCCCGCTCATGTCGCCTGCACCTTAGAATCTGCCCCTTCCTTACTGTGGAAACAACAAAAACTCTCATTGTTGCCCTGATCCATTCCCATCTTGATTAGTGTTACTCATTATTAATTGGTCTCAGTGGTGTCCCCAAGGTGCACCCAGGGCAGGTCCTTTATCTGGCACCTCTCCCTTATTTTAAGACATTGTGCCCCCTAAGGCCTCTTTTACACAGGCGTCAGTTTTTTTGCCCGGATAAGAGCCGGGTGCGTTGCGGGAAAATGCGCGATTTTCCCGCGCGAGTGCAAAACATTGTCATGCGTTGCACTCGCGTGAGAAAAATCGCGCATGTTTGGTACCCAAACCCGAACTTCTTCACAGAAGTTCGGGCTTGGGATTGATGTTCTGAAGATTGTATTATTTTCCCTTATAACATGGTTATAAGGGAAAATAATAGCATTCTGAATACAGAATGCATAGTAAAACAGCGCTAGAGGGGTTAAAAAAAAAAAAAATTATGTAACTCACCTTAGTCCACTTGATCACGAAGCCCGGCATCTCCTTGTGTCTCCTCTGCGCTGAACAGGACCTGGGGTGAGCTGCTCCATTAAATACCGGTTAAGGACCTGCGATGACGTCACTCCGGTCATCACATGGTACGTCACATGATCTTTTACCATGGTGATTCACCATGGTAAAAGACCATGTGATGACCGGAGTGACGTCATCGAAGGTCCTTAACCGGTATTTAATGGAGCAGCTCACCCCAGGTCCTGTTCAGCGCAGAGGAGACACAAGGAGATGTCGGGCTTCGTGATCAAGTGGACTAAGGTGAGTTAAATTATTTATTTATTTTAACCCCTCTAGCGCTGTTTTACTATGCATTTTGTATTCAGAATGCTATTATTTTCCCTTATAACCATGTTATAAGGGAAAATAATAATGATCGGGTCTCCATCCCGATCGTCTCCTAGCAACCGTGCGTGAAAATCGCACCGCATCCGTACTTGCTTGCGGATGCTATGCGATTTTTTACGCATCCCATTCACTTCTATGGGGCCTGCGTCACGTCAAAATCGGACAATATAGAGCATGCTGCGATTTCCACTGAACGCACAAGTGATGCGTGAAAAACAACGCTCATGTGCACAGCCCCATAGAAATGAATGGGTCAGGATTTAGTGCGGGTGCTATACGTTCGCCGCACGGATCGCACCCGCACGGAAAACTCGCCCGTGTGAAAGGGGCCTAACAGTTCTTATGCCTTCATTTTTCACCTAACAGTAATTATGTTCTAATTGTGAACCCCCTCACAGTAATAATGCCCTCATTGTGCCCCTTCACAATAGTTATGTCCACACAGTGTCCTCTCACAGTAGTTATGCCCACATTGTGCCCCTCATGGTGGTTATGCCCACACTGTGCCCCCTCACAGCAGTTATGCCCTACCTGCACCCCTTCACAGTAGTTATGCTCACAGTGTGCCCCCATCACAGTAGTTATACCCCGTCACAGTAGTTAAGCCCTCCCTGTGCCCCTTCACAGTAGTCATACCCACATTGTGCCCATCACAGTAGTTATGCCCACATTGGTCCCCCGTCACAGTAGTTATGTCCCTTCACAGTAGTTATGACCTCCCTGTGCCCCTTAAAAGTAGTTGTGCCCATATTATTCACCCGTCACAGTAGTTATGCCCACATAGTGCTCTCTCACAGTAGTTATGCCCACATTATGCCCTGTCACAGTAGTTATGCCTGTATTGTGCACCCGTCACAGTAGTTATGCCCACATTGTGCCCTCTCACAGTAGTTATGCCCACATTATGCCCCGTCACAGTAGTTATCCCTTCATTGTGCCCCTTCACAGTTGTTATGCTCACATTGTGCCCCCTCACAGTAGTTATGCTCACATTGTGTCCCCTTACACTAGTAATGGCCTCATTGAACCCCTTCACAGTAGTTATGCCTACATTGTGCCCCTTCACAGTAGTTATACCCTCATTGTGCCCCCCTCACAGTAGTTATGCCCCCATTGTGCCGCCTCTCACAGTAGTTATGCTCTCTTTGTGCCCTCCCGCACAGTAGTTATGTCCTCTCTGTGCCACCTTCAGAGTAGCAATGCCTTCTCTATGTCCCTCAGCGCTAATAAAATTTTAATAAAAAAAAAAAAATGTAAATACTTGCCTTGTCCCATTCCTGGTTATCAGATCAGCTTCAGGACTCCCCAGCAGGCACAGGGCTGACTGTGCCTGCAGGGCTGAATGGTGAAGCAGGGAGCAGACAGTTGGAGGAGGGAAGGAGTGTGGGGAGCTGAGAAGTCAGTAAGTGAAAGGATCACCTGCTCCCCGGCACTCTAGCAATCAGCTCTTCCATCTGAAGCGCTCATAGCATCCATCATCCCCCTGATAGCTGGCACCCGGGGCGGACCGCACCCCGCATTCCCCTTGGCATGCCATTAATTGGCCTCCCCCTGACCAGACTCTCCCCTCTCCAATCTATCTTGAATGTAGCAGCCAGACTCATCTACTCATCTCTCGTATCTGTCTAACCGCTACTCTGATACCTCTGCCTGTGCTAGTCATTGCTCTGATTGCCCATACAGTGCAGAATTCAATTTAAACTGCTCATTCTCACCCACAAAGCTCTCCACAGTGCTGTATCCCCCTACATCTCCTTGCTCATTTCTGTCATTACTATCCTACCTGTGTTCTATACCCTACAAATGATCTATAACTAACATCCACTATAATCCGAACCTCTCACTCCTATCTCCAAGACTTCTCCTGAGCTGCACCAGTTCTCTGGAATGCTCGACCCCAAGAAATTAGGTTAATTCACAACATCCACAGTATTAGGCACACATCTTTTCAGGGTAGCCTATCACATACCCTAAGCTAACTCTTCCCCATTCACCCCCCACCCCAACCTCATTCTACTGAACCTCATCCATCATCAAACACTATCTACCACACCCCATGCACTCAGAAGCACTACAGATATTGGCTCGTAACCGGTTCATGCAGCTTTATATCTACACCCCTATTGTGTTAAGATGGCCGGACCATTATACAAATCAAGCCCTTATTATCTACTCTGTCACCCCTATCTCCTCATAGATTGTAAGCTCTTGTGAGCAGTGCCCTCACTGCTCTCTTCTTAATTTTTGACCTGTTTATTGCTATGTAATGTATGGTTTTGTTTGTACATGAACCCCCTGATTGTAAAGCGCTGCGGAATATGTCAGCATTATAAAAAATAATATTTTTATTATTAGATGATGATAACGATCACGAGGACTGTGTGTTGGCCAGGACCTTGGATGTGGATCAGGGTGATGAGGAAGTAATGATGACATCAGAGGTAGAGGCTGGTGGCATAGACAAAGAGTGGAGCTGACGTACGGCGAAAACATAAAAAAAAAAACATTGCCAGGGTTAGATCTGCTTCTACTGTGGTCAGTTAATGAACAGGAGGTGTCACTGTTTTGTAGGCTCAAAAGCTATCAGACCTAGACCAAACCTGAGTGATAGTTTTCGTGGAAGAAATGTTTGAGCATTGGCAGTGGTGGCTCTGTGCAGGTGTTCCGTGAAAATTTGGTACCTGTAAAAAGTTGGTACCCTCCTCACTTCCGGTAGTGACGTAGAGGCATCGGAAGGCTCAGAAGGAGGTGTGTCGCCGAGCTCGCCACCTCAGTGGCTGAAAAGAAGGTGTGTTAGCACCTGCGCAGAACTAACTATGGTACCAAAATTTCACGAATGTGAATGTGAATGTGAACGCGCCGACGGGGGGGCGTTAGGTTAGATTTATGGCCCACGCGCATGCGTCGGAAGCCTAAGCAGAGAGGGTAGGCAAAAATTATGGACCAGTGTGCACGCGCGAGTTGGGTACCAAAATTTCACGGCCAGTGCAGGTTAGATTTATGGCCCATCGCGCATGCGCCGGGAGCCTCAGCAGAGTTGGGGTAGGCAAAAATGACGGGCCAGTGCGCACGCGCAGCGGACAGAGAGATCTATCATAACGAAAATGTTTTATTAAATCTCACTACCGCTCACCTGATCATCGAGCATGCTGACTGTTTTATCAGGTCAGTCTCTCCCTGCTTCCAACACTCTCAGACATGTGGGGTCTGCACAGTATATGGGGGGCTGCCTGCGCACATTATATTGGGGGGGTCTGCGCAGTATATGGGGTGCTGTCTGTGCAGTATATGGGGTGCTGTCTGCGCAATATATTGAGGGTGTCTGCACAGTATATTGGGGGTCTGTCTGTGCAGTATATGGGGGGCTGCCTGCGCACATTATATTGGGGGGGTCTGCGCAGTATATGGGGTGCTGTCTGCGCAGTATATTGGGGGTGTCTGCACAGTATATTGGGGGGCTGTCTGTGCAGTATATGGGGTGCTGTCTGCGCAATATATTGGGGGTGTCTGCACAGTATATTGGGGGTGTCTGCGCAGTATATTGGGGGTGTCTGTGCAGTATATTGGTGGTGTCTGTGCAGTATTGACCTGATAGAACAGTCAGCATGCTCGATGATCAGGTGAGCGGTAGTGAGATTTAATAAAACATTTTCGTTATGATAGATCTCCCTGTCCGCCGCGCGTGCGCACTGGCCCGTAATTTTTGCCTACCCCAACTCTGCTGAGGCTCCCGGCGCATGCGCGATGGGTCATAAATCTAACCTGCACTGGCCGTGAAATTTTGGTACCCAACTCGTGCGTGCGCACTGGTCCATAATTTTTGCCTATCCTCTCTGCTTAGGCTCCCGGCACATGCGCGTGGGCCATAAATCTAACCTAGCCCCCCCCCCCCCCCCCGTCGGCGCGTTCACATTCGCTTGCCGTGAAATGTTGGTACCATAGTTAGTTCTGCGCAGGCGCTAACACACCTTCTTTTCAGCCACTGAGGTGGCGAGCTCGGCGACACACCTCCTTCTGAGCCTTCCGATGCCTCTACGTCACTACCGGAAGTGACGAGGGTACCAACTTTTTACAGGTACCAACTTTTCACGAAACACAGGCATCTCCCGTGTAGTGATTTTACTCTGCACTGCCAGGAGACAAAACCATGACATTGTGCAAGCTCTGCAGGTAGAGGGTAAGATATGGCATGAGTTGTGTTATTTTGGGTTTAGGCAGTTGCAGCTCATCAAAGACACCTGTCATCTGTCAGGCCCTTCAAAAGGTTACCAGATTTGTAGGGACAACAGCGGCATTGAGGATAGCATCTCTTGATATTTATATTCAAGCAAACACACTGATGCTATAAGGGATGGTGGAAGAAGAACAGCTTCCACATCTTGATCGCTGCCCTGTGGCTGTTGAGGACCTGCAAGGATGATGATGCATGAGGAAGTGGAAGAGGATGATAAGCTGAGACTTCATGAGGAAAATGACAATAAGTTGGTGGTGCAGGAGGACATGGATTTTTCACAGGCACAGGTAGGGGATAAGGTTGATACTCATTATGGCAGACATGATGATGATAATGACCATGACACTGGCTATGAAAACCGTTACAGTGGCGGAGAGCAAATCAACTGGATCCTCTGACACTCTGGAGAGCATGGCAAGCTGTGTGTTTGGTTGCTTATATGCTGACAAGTGTATTGTTAGCAGCAAGCATATGGATGACTATTTAATAGCCATGCTTTTAGACCCCTGCTATCAACGCAAAAAAGGGGAATCTTTTGCTGCTTGTGAGTCAAAATTGATGTAGCACCAGGATATGCTCTGTACCCAGCTTCCGCAGCTTTTTCCAGGCAGATGCCTGCCCATCTCCACTCACTGCTGAGTCGCTGCTGCTCTGCCTCTGCCAGCTCTACTATAGAAGCGCAGAAACCACAGCAGCAGCCAATACAATCTGCAGAACATGATGGAACAGCTTTTTCATCTGCTGTGCCAACCTGATGCATATCAGCAAATGGATACACAGATTGGAAAAGTGTCAGGAACAAGCCCGGTTTGCCATGGGTGTACAGTCTTATCCACCTCAAGTGTACTGTCAGAGAGGGTACTCAGCACAGCAGGTGGCATCATCTCAAACAAAATTGTCTTATACAAGAGTGAAGAACATTTGTGAAAATGAATCAGGCATGGATCCATGAGGATTTTCACACACCTCAGCCTGATGCCAATGAATAGATCTGCAATTGCCAATAGTGGGGACTGGCTAGTTATCACAAGCCCAAAGAGGTCACTGCTGCTGTTTGCCTATCATGTTCCATACTGTACTGCTGTTGCTGGCACAGCTACTGCCCCCGCTTCTACTGCTACCAATATCCCTACACAACCACACATCTCCATCATGTTCTATACTGTACTGCTGCCGCCGCTGCTGCAGCCACTGCTGCCCCTGCTGCTGCTACCTCCATTCCTACACAACCACACATCTCCTGTCTTATCCATCATGTTCTATGCTGTACTGCTGCTGCTGCAGCCAATTCTGCCCCTGCTACTGCTACCGCCTACCGCTATCCATACACAACCACACATCTCCTGTCTTATCCATCATGTTCTATGCTGTACTGCTGCTGCCCCTGCTACTGCTACCTTTATTCCTACGTGATACATTTCCTCCTTAGTGCCCAATGAAAATACAACATTAGATATGTGCACTGTATATCCTGTGGCTTCAAGTATGTACAGCCATGCTGGTTAAGGAATGTGATGATGTTATTGTGTCACGAGCAAACATGGGATTGTGTGATGTCAGTGGGGTAAAACATGATAGGGGGCAGGGGCGTAACTAGAAGTGACTGGGCCCCCCAGCAAATATTTGTAAGGGGCCCCCCCAGCGCGCTTCGCACCTCCCTCCTCCTGTGTAAACCCCACTCCTTTGGCACAGTGTAGAGGTATACTGTATATTGTGGGGCACAGTGTAGCGGTATACTGTATACTGTGGGGCACAGTGTAGAGGTATACTGTATATTGTGTGGCACAGTGTAGCAGTATACTGTATATTGTGTGGCACAGTGTAGCAGTATACTGTATATTGGGGGGCACAGTGTAGCGGTATACTGTATATTGGGTGGCACAGTGTAGCGGTATACTGTATATTGGGTGGCACAGTGTAGCGGTATACTGTATATTGTGTCGCACAGTGTAGCGGTATACTGTATATTGGGTGGCACAGTGTAGAGGTATACTGTATATTGTGTGGCACAGTGTAGAGGTATACTGTGTATTGTGTGGCACAGTGTAGCAGTATACTGTATATTGTGTGGCACAGTGTAGAGGTATACTGTATATTGTGTGACACAGTGTAGAGGTATACTGTATATTGTGTGGCACAGTGTAGAGGTATACTGTATATTGGGGGGCACAGTGTAGCGGTATACTGTATATTGGGGGGCACAGTGTAGCGGTATACTGTATATTGGGTGGCACAGTGTAGCAGTATACTGTATATTGGGTGGCACAGTGTAGCGGTAAACTGTATATTGTGTCGCACAGTGTAGCTGTATACTGTATATTGTGTGGCACAGTGTAGAGGTATACTGTATATTGTGTGGCACAGTGTAGAGGTATACTGTGTATTGTGTGGCACAGTGTAGCGGTATACTGTATATTGTGTGGCACAGTGTATGCTATATGTGTATAACATAAACATATTTCATATGAAAACTTACAGTTACTTGGCTTGGCCCTTGGGGGACTCGGCGGAGCTGATGTTGTGCTTTATCCTAATGAGAAAGATTTCATAATAAGGATTTGGAGAAGGGGCAGAGGGATAGCAGAGCAGGGAGAGGCTGGTGCTGCTACTAGGGGGCTCATACCATGGGGAGTAATAAAGCCCACCATAATGCCCCCCCAGTAGAAATAATTCTCCTTATAATGTGACAGTGCAAAAAATACCCCCTTGTAATGCCCCCATTGAGCTAATGTCCCCATAGTGCCCCCATAATGTGCCAGTATAAAATACCCCTATATAGTGCCCCCAGTAAATGCCCCCATAGTGCACCTCTCCCCCCTCCCTGCTAGTGCCCCCCATAATGTACCAGTATAAAATGCCCCATATATAGTGCCCCAGTAGATGCCCCTCAGTGTCCGGCCTCTGATAGGCTGCCGGCCTAGTGTCCCCCATAATGCCCCCCAATAATGTGCCAATAAGTGTCCCCATAGATGCCCCCCATCATGTGCCAGTATCAAGTGCCTCTCCCCCCCCCATGTGCCAGTATCATAGTGCCAAACCCACCCATGTGCCAGTATCAAGTGCCAACCCCCCCCCCCACATGCCAGTATCAAGTGCCTCTCTCCTCACCCCCCTTGTGCCAGTATCATAGTGCCAAACCCACCCATGTCCCAGTATCAATTGCCAACCCCCCCACATGCCAGTATCAAGTGCCTGTCTCTTCCCCCCCATGTCACAGTATCATAGTGCCATCTCCCCCCCCCAAAAAAAAGTGCCAGTATTAAGTGTCTCTCTCCCCCCATGTGCCAGTATCATAGTGCCTGCCAAACCCACCCATGTGCCAGTATCAAGTGCCAAACCCCCTCCCACGTGCCAGTATCAAGTGCCTCTCACCTCCCCCCATGTCCCAGTATCATAGTGCCATCTCCCCCTTTCCCCCCCAAAAAAAAGTGCCAGTATCAAGTGCCTCTCCCCCCCATGTGCCAGTATCAGGTGCCAACCCCTCCCCCCTCCCCCCATGTGCCAGTATCAAGTGCCTCCCGCTCCCCCCATGGCAGTAACAGTCGGGTATTAAAAAAAAATAAAAAAACACTTCTACTTACCTTCATGTCAGCGATGTGATGCAGCCTCTTCCTGTATGTCCATATATGGAGTCAGTGCTTGTAGTTCAGAAAAGTTTCAGCTGGGATTCGAACCCACGACCTTCTGTATCAGAGGCAGAGCACCTAACCACAAGACCATAAAAGCTGCCTTGCTGCTGACTGAAAAAATATGAGACTTCTACTGTTATAGCTGGCTAACCGTACATCTATACACATGACAGCTGCCCTAACACACCCATCACTGCTATATCTCTATATGACAGCTGTCCCAGCATACTCAGCTCTGCTATATCTCTATATATGACAGCTGCCCCAGCAAACCCAGCTCTGCTACATCTATGCATATGACAGCTGCCCAAACACACCCAGCACTGCTATATCTCTATATGACAGCTGTCCCAGCACACTCAGCTCTGCTATATCTCTATATATGACAGCTGCCCCAGCAAACCCAGCTCTGCTACATCTATACACATGACAGCTGCCCAAACACACCCAGCTCTGCTATATCTCTATATGACAGTTGTCCCAGCACACTCAGCTCTGCTATATCTCTATATATGATAGCTGCCCCAGCACACCCAGCTCTGCTACATCTATATATCTCTAAGTATTGCTATACAGTAGAAAGATATATAGAGATATAGCAGCGCTGAGTGTGCTGGGGCAGCTGTCATGTGTATAGATGTAGTAGAGCTGGGTTTGCTGGGGCAGCTGTCATATATAGAGATATAGTAGAGCTGAGTATGCTGGGAAAGCTGTCATGGTGTATAGATGTAGCAGAGCTGGGTGTGTTTGGGCAGCTGTCATGTGTATAGATGTAGTAGAGCTGGGTTTGCTGGGACAGCTGTCATATATAGAGATATAGCAGAGCTGAGTGTGCTGGGACAGCTGTCATATAGCAGTGATATAGCAGTGCTGGGTGTGTTGGGGCAGCTGTCATGTGTATAGATCATGTACACATATTTTTTCAACCAGTTGCAATGCAGCCTTTATGGCTGTGAGGGTAAATGCTTTGCCACTGATACATTATTTTTTCAACCAGTTGCAATGCAGCCTTTATGGCTGTGGTTGTGGGTTCAAATCCCAGACACATCAGGAGACAGTAAGATAAGATCACATTAGCGAGAGGGGCCCTGAACTGAGACAAGAATCGATCATATTTAACTAACTTGAAAATAACTAACTTCCTGCAACCACCACTAGGGCTGCTGGGGCGCCGGTATTTACGGCTGCCTGTGTGTAGTGTGTGTCAACAGAAGGCGGCCCGGACAGGCCCCCAGTGGCGTAGGGCCCCATAGCCACTGCTATGGTTGCTATGGCGATCCCTACGCCACTGATAGGGGGTATTGGCCATCAACAGTCCCCAAATGTAGAGCATACCAAGGGTGACACTGTGTTTACATGTCTGGTAGACCGTAACGTAACCTATAACAAAAATGGCAAGCTTACAAATATAACCTGTAAGGGTAGGTTCTGCCAACCCTTACAAGCCTAGTGATTTCAATAAGAAAGGTGTAATGTTTCCTGCCTCCCCTTGTGTGATCAGTTTATAAATGGGGCCTTTCAAACATAAATAATTATTGTAAGTTAAGAACCCCCAAATTACCAAAAACCTCAACAAACAGTATAAAAAACACACTTTATTATCATGTCAGTATAAAATATGTAAACTATATATTTCAGAATGTCTATAAATACGTTGCTACATACAGCTGCACAGTTGTCTTGATGGCTAATGTCCGGAATACTTTATAAGGCTTACGTAGGCTCTTTCACAGTTGGAAATATCTGCACTGGCTAAATCACATGTAAATAGTTACGTGACGTGGAGCGGACGCTACAATATACAAGTATTAGGCAAAACATGTTTCTAGCACCCGAGCCAGCTGTTACTTCTGAGAACTTGCTTGATTCTCTTGGCCTCAATGCTATATTCATACTGGACGTTTTCTTGGAAGAAGTAAAGAAGACCTGAAAGAAAACAAAAAAACAATATAATGAATGTGGTAGTTTTTTTATGTGCATTAGTAATAATATACACAATTGTTCCAGCTAGATCATGGGCAGAGTCTGAGTCGGGGGATGATCAGGATCAGGGGTTTTCTGGGACTAAGCCCGTTCAATGTGTTTATTGTCAATTGGAGCTCATTCTGCCCAAAAATGGGACAGTCTAATAGGGCCCTTATCTAGTTTTACAACCCTCCTACCACAAAAAAGTAGGAAACAAACACTGTAATATGCTTATAATCAATGTTCCTTAAAGGTTCTTCACCAACGGTCCTCAACCCTGATGTGACTACTAGGTCCCAATGATGCTGCATCGTCCACAGTGAACAGAAGGTGTGATTTTATGTCACTATGGGTTCATTTTTACTGAACTGATGAGAATGTTCACAGTATTAGAATTTTTTCATAATTTTTAAAGGTGTGCACCATAGAGGTTTGGGGCTTGGTTCCTTGTTAAAGAGCTTCAAATCCTATACCTTCTTTTACTTAACCATGATGGCTTCCTGCAACCACCACTAGGGCGGAGCTTATTACATAAAAACATATAGAAATGGGTTGGCCAGGATTCGAAAAACATGGCTGCTTACTTCAAAAAACAATCCCCGACCAGTCCATAGGTTGCACCTGGCATTGTAACTCAACTCCATTAGTTTCCATGGAGCTTAGCTGCAACATCAGGCAAAGCCTGTAGACAAGTTTGGGGGTGTTTCTGTAAAGAAAAAATAGAGACTTTTTTTTAACACCACACAACTCTTTTAATAGGAGCTCTATAAAGCTGTGTAAAGTGAGGTAATGGAGGAGCCAGGCAGGCAAAATTTATCTTTTAACTAATGTTGGGCTTTTGGGAAGTGCCTGACTGGCCAAGTGGTGAGACCATGCTGGACAGAAAAACTACCGTATATTGATCAATATTAATACAGATGGTTAATATTTGGATCATTGTATTTGATGATCCAAATCATCATAATCTGAGTCTCACTTCCTTCTGGGATTCGCGTCCCCACCTACCCCTTGGTTGAACTTGATGGACTTATGTCTTTTTTCAACCGTATTAACTATGTAACTATGTAAGTATTTTTGAGCAACTTTAGTTGCCGACTGTCTGTAAAATAATGACCTTCTATAAAAACTGTGGACAGTTCCTGTAATATAAATTAGATACTGTATGTCTGCCGCAGTAAATGCTGATAATTAATATAGTATCTCAGATATAGGAAATATATTAATTTATCATTCAGTTTTGGTTTTCAAAAATGTTGCTGTGATTTTTTACTAAGTTGTCTAGAAAAAAAACTAAGTTGGCAACCAAAATTGGTAGCTATATTTACCTTTGTAATAAAATGCTGCATCAATGTTTGGTCTCATTCCCGGGAAGTCTTTGGCAATAAACTTTGGAAATCCTTTATCCATGGCTTGCTTGTCTTCATCATAGCTGAAAGGGAAAATGATACCAGTTTTACATTGCGGTCAAGAGTAAGCAGTTGCTATGAAGCTTACCAAATATGAGGATCAGCTCACAACCATGTAAGTGCTTGTGGCAGCCATAATAATGAAATGATTGTATGGTGTAATTTTTATCCATAATACAGTACAAGTCATTTAATCTGCCAATAGCCCATAAATTCAGACTTTTTTCTTTCCAGCACGGAAATGAAAATAATTTGGAATATGAGCAAACCGGAAGAAGACTGAGCAGGGACACACTAGTAAGACTATATATGTTGCTATGGCTGTCCAATAATACAAAACATTTGATAATTTGGCTTCTTTCCATGACAGGCTCCTTTAAGTAAGAGCATCTCTTAGATGGTCTACATGGAATAGCTCACTGGATGCTTTTGCACTCATTAGTACCCTAACTCCCAAAAAAGCCATCAGATTTATGAGTGTCTTGAATGGGGTCACAGTGGGCCAATTTATATATGGCTCATGTTACAAATGAGTGGTTCTAACATGAGTCAAAACTGCTCCAATTTACAAAGATAGATTTGATTAACCATTTCCATCCATTTTAAGACAATTATGTCCAACACACATGCTAGCCTCCTATTGATCACTGCTGTAATTCTTACCTATAGTACTTATTATTCACAAAGAAGTATGTCTTGCCCAGAGTCTCAAAATGAACGGCGGCGTCAATCTTTTTAACATTTCTAGGAAATCCAAGTTCAGTAATGCTTCTGGGTCCTTGGGACACATCAAAGCCGTCAAGAGTCCAATATTTCTTTTCTGGAGTCAAAAAAGAACATTGCAGTCTCATAAATCACATAACTTCAAACACATTTTCAATTTTTTACCAATTTTAGTAATCTAGTAAAACATTTATGTTACCTTTAAAAACAAGAATTTCCCCAGTAATTGGATTCTCATAGGCAGAATCAATGTCACTTGGCAAAGTTGGCCACAGTTCCTGGATGAAAAGAAGGTCAGATTCACCACCTCGAGGATGTTTGCGAAATACAAACCTATCAAATAAAGATAAGGAAAATTCAGTCTCAAAAACAAAAGCCAAGGTCAAGAACCCATAACTGATTCTAGTGGAAAGATAATTGTACGCATGCAATATAATTCATTCCCAGTTCCTGACACCCTATAAAATCCTAAAGTCTTTTATGAAAAATCACTTTACAATGGTTATGACCTTGACCTATGAAACATTTGCAACTCAACAAGTAGTCTTTCAGGGACCTTTAGGCTTCTACTTTCCTTTAATACTCAACAGAGTGTTTTTGGTTCTCTTGATCCCACATAGTATTTAACACCCAAAGTTATAACATAAGGGGTTCTTATCATTTAAATATTTTCTGTCTCTGTGGTATGAAGGCTACATTATAAACAATAGAGTTAACCTATGTGCCTGGCTCCCGAACACCCATTACAAAACCCAGTTAGGGAACTTTGAATCAATAAAATGGGATCAAACTTTAGGACCTTCTCTCTGGAGGACCCAGCATGTCCATGCTTTACACAGGCAACCAATTGATTTAATTAGAATCGGTGTAATGCTTCATGAGTCCTGACAGATTACAGCTGATTGCTGGGGGGAGGGGTTCTGTAACAGGGCACCCTGTGATCAGAACCCTAAAGGCTTGCCTAAACAAGGCAACCCCTTTAAAATCAGACATGTTCTATAAAACATGTTCTTCCTACTAAATAAAATGTTTTAGCTATATTCATTTGTTCCATTTTGGCCGGTCCAATAGTTGCAGACCTGGTAGTCCTGTTTTGCAATACTATTATAGTCCAGTAAAAGAAATGACTATAGAAGAAGGATTTACCACTTACCTGTTTAAAAAGAAGAACAGTTCTCCTCGAAGAGTGGTGACAGCATTAAATACAATGTTGGGGTCACATTTCGAAGGTGTGGTAGGCCCAGTTGGCTGAATGGAATTTGAACTCATTCCTAAAAAAAATATATATATTTAATAAATAATCTATAGAACCACAACTAAAATAATGATATCTTTGGCCCAGTATAGATAAATCAATGACCTCCTCCTTACCATAGAGAGATTGTATGGCATCAATATCGTCTTGAGGGAGTCGGAAATTATCCGGGTCTGTGCTTGGGTAAGTGGGATACATTAGGGCTCCCTGGTCCGTGGAGTGATGAAGGCCAAGAGCGTGGCCAAATTCATGAGCAGCCACCAGAAATAAATTGTACTCTAGAATGAAATGATGAGAAAATGATTACTACTGACACTTACAATAGAATAGCTCAATACCCCAACTGAACCAGTTTTCCCAACATATAACATGATGGGTTGTTGCTAGTATAAGACATCAATATCTGCTTGAGAGGGTGCCTTAAAAAATGCAAAAAAGACAACTGGTCTGCAGCACTAGGTAAAGCACGGCAATGTTTTTGACTGTCCTACACATTGCCAATTTTAGCCAGTGCCACAGCCGCTTCATTCTAGGCATCATTGGGTGCAACATTGTTGACTTTTCCTAGTTCTGTCCTTCCTTACCTTTCCTCTGGTTTGAAGATGAGAGGCATGAAATGGAATAAAAAAGCGTTTGCATTACTACTCTGTTGGGCGTTAAGAATAGCTCTAACGTTTTCTTTTTCAAAGCTGGTCATCCCATGACACTCATCTTGGGATATCTCAAGCCAAAAGGAAATGTATGGAAGGACACATCTGTAGGTCATCAATATATGTGTTGTTTAAATCCCTGTAATGGATAGCAGGCTTTGAACTAAAGGGATCTTTTTGTTTGCTTGATAATGGTCCTTCCTCAGGGACCCCTGCTGAACTACAGAATGAAAGACCAGGGTGCTACTTAGGCCCTTCTACAGCGGCTTATCCACATGAGCTGCTGTGCCAATCACATAAATTGGACTAATCTGCGCTGCCACCCATGTGGATATGATGCTGTGCCCGTGTAGACAATGAACTGGACAGAGGACCAACAAAAGTTCCACAGCCCTTTTATACTGCTTAACCCCAGTGATCAAGCATAGATAGCCTACCCAAAGAATATACCTCAGCGTTTAAGACTCAGAATCTTTGTTTAACCTTCAGTAGTGAGATGTTACATGTGTCTATAAAATAAGGCCCATTACTTACGTTGGCTGTTTTTTGTAAATGTTTCAGCATCATCAAAATGAGTATCACCCCCAATAAGAGGCCCAGGCTGGAAAGCATGTGCTAAAATTCCATCAGGTCCATCAAATGGACTGTTATCACCGTGATCTATAGAATGAAGAAGACAGTCATTAGCGTTGGGGATCATAGCGCACAGTAATTGTTGGCAATCATATTATAAATATTTCTTGTTACCTCCAGAAACAAATTGGATTTCAATATCACAATCTCCTTCATAGACCCTGGTGAAAGTCAGTGGGGTCACATCACTCCAGACTTTGAACGCTCTTCTGATGGAGGACTCCACATCAGCTCTTGGAATGTCGGGTGTGAAATTCACAATTCTTGGATAGAAAAAATAATTATTTGGATAAGAATGAGTTGTAAACTTTTAGTTCTGATCAGATATATACATAAACAGCGTAACAGAACATACACTATATAAAATTATAAAATACAGTTCAAAAATATTGCTATGGGGACTTAACATCTTTGAAAAATACTGGATAATATTAAACATCTATGTGCCTTTGTAGAGACCAGCTGCAAAGAGTGCCTGCTGCTTTGAAGGACTCGATGTGTCTGTGCATTACAATATCAATTAGAATTGTGTAATGCTTTATTTCACCTGTGGTGGCGCTGCAGGGAAAGTAAACACTTCTTGCCAGTTTCCCCCACAAATTAAAGGGGTTGTCCGCTTTTTACAATTGATGATCTAGCCTCAGGATAGGTCATCAATATAAGATTGGCGGGGATCTGACTCCCGGCACTGCCAGTCACTGCATTCTCTGCTCTGTTTACCTCGTATGAGTGCTGCTTCCTCTTTAAACAGGTGATCGTCGGGGGTGCCGGGAGTCAGATCCTCGCCAATTTGATATTGATGACCTATCCTGAAGATAGGTCATCAATAGTGAAAAGCGGATCACACAACACACGGCATAAAGGAAATGCTTACTTGTAGGTGATGTCATTTTTCTGCCAGGCAGAACTTTTATCCACTGTGCTGTACTCCCCAATGTCATGGACACCACAACGAGGTTTTTCCATCATTTTTACAGTCTTTTGGTCCAGTTTTCCTGTCACTTCCAGACCAAAGAATGCTTGCATTTCTTGAAGCTTCTTAACAAATGGATTATTTTTGGTATTTCTTCCAACTGGCCTTCCAGTAGTTTTCATGTCATAGAACTTCTCCAGATATTTCTTGGGAATTAGAAAAATGTGAACCATTTAGAACATATACATCAAAAGACAGGGGTTTACTATGAGATTATATATGCATAGTGTTGCTTGTCAGTCTAAGGGCTCATTCACACGACCGTGGTTTTGGTGCCTGGTTTTGCACCTCGGGTGCGGACCCATTCACTTCAATGGGGCTGCAAAAGACTCTGTGTGCTGTCCGCATCCGTTGCTCTGTTCCGTGGCCCCACTGTCGTATCCTATTCTTGTCCGTTTTGCAGACAGAAATAGGCATTTCTATAAAGGGCCGCAAAACAGGGCACGGTCGTGTGAACAAGCCCTAAGGCTGAGTTTATATCACTGTTATTTTTCTGTTCTTCAGATCCATCCGAACAGAAAAATAAAGGAAAAAAATCAGTTATGTTCGTTATGCACATCTGGCAAATGTTTTTGCCGTTTTCGTCAGAGATCTGTTATTTTAGACAGAAAAAAAAGTCCTGGATGCAGTACTTTTATCTATATAAAAAAACGGATCTCAGACAGAAATGGGTAAAGCAGTAGCCAAATGTGCAGACTTTTCTTACAGGATACTTTTTTATTTATTTTTCTGTTCTAAAAGATCAGAAGAACGGAAAAATAACGGTGATGTGAACTCAGCCTTAGTCTAGCACTTTCTCTGTTGTGTTAAATCTGTTAACCCTTTTTAAACATGATAAAATTATAGATAGATAGTCACAGCCACTATGTGAGTAGTGTAGAGAAAGTAATAGACAATTGTACCTCTGGATAGGTTATCAGTATCTGATCGGTGGTATTCCACCACCCTGGACCCCCGCAGATCAGCTGTTTGAGAAGGCAGCGGCGCATGCACTAGTGCTCATCAAGCACAGTTCTGTACATTGTATAGTGACTGTGCTTGGTATCGCGGTTCAGCCCCATTTACTTCAATGGGGCTGAGCTGCGTCAAGGCCACGTGGCCTTGGCAAAGCTATACGCACCAGTGCCTTCTCAAACAGCTGATCTGCGGGAATCGTGGGTGTCGGACCCCCATCGATAAGATACTGATGCTCTATTCAGAGGATAGGTCATCAGTTAAAAAATCTCAGAAAAACCCTTTAAAGTGAAGAAATAAAATGGTATATAAGATAACAATAGAATATAACATGAGAATATAACATAATAAAATATAACACAATAAAGTAATAATATAATAAAATAATAACAAAATAGAATATAAAATAATTATAGTAAAATCTAACAGAATAATAACATAATAGCAGAATATTACAAAAGAATATAACATAATAAAATATAACACAATAAAGTAATAACATAATAAAATAATAACAAAATAGAATATAAAATAACTATAATAAAATATAACACAATAATAACATAAGAATATAACATAAGAGCCTAATAAAATAATAACATAAAATAATAAAATAGAATATGAAATCATTATAATAGAATATAACATAAAATAAAATAGACTTAACATAAAAAGAGAATATAACATAAGAGCCTAATAAAGTAATAACATAATAAAATAATAAAATAGAATATGAAATAATTATAATATAACATAAAATAGACTTAACATAAAAAGAGAATATAACATCATACAATATAACATGATAATAGAATATAACATAACAATAAGCCGTCTTCTGCATATTTACCTGTGCCATTTTTCCATATTTGCCTTCCAGATCTTCCTCAGATGCTGCTGGGAAGGCAGCAGACAGCGTAGCCCAAGACAGCAGTAGGACAGGGAGGCAGTACATTATTGCTGTAGCTCAGGTTGTTGTGGGATACTCACCAGGCATTGAGTCTTGTCTTTATATAGCCCCAGGACCTCTCATAAAACATGAGTCATATTAACATATGTGGATCCGTTCCAGCAATGTGACACAACAGCAGTTAAGTAATACCACACAATCCCTGTGTACAGACAGGAAACTCACTGCCCCAAGCCTTCCAGGTACTTATGTCAGGAGGACTATTAACCAAGCTGAGGTTACTAGGATCCACGTGCTTAGCTATGGCAGCAGGGGGGGGGGGGGGGGGGGGCCGTGGATTGCCAAATCACTTGGGAAAACCCTTGGATGGACATTACCCAATTAAAATAAAAAAAACTGTGGTTATCTTAATCACTGAAAAGTCATGTTAGATGGAAAAAAGGATAAATTAGTTTGGTTTCAAAGGGATGTCTCACATCAGCTGATGGCATTTATCACGTAGACAAAATGAATACAAGGCACCTACTAACGTATAGTGTAATATGCAAAGGAAAAATGAATCAAGCCAGCAAAGGAGGCAATTTGGACAATCACAATACATTAGTAAATGCAGGGGTAACTTAAAATAGCCCTGGAAAAAAACTAGAAGTGGCCCCATGTTGTAGGCAGGACTAAATTGACAGAAGCAGGACCAATACAAATAGACGGAGCCAACATTACCAAATTGCGGGACATAATACCACCCCAGTAGAGCCAAATACCACAGTGCAGCACAATATAATGCCTGAGCAACACAAAATACCCCCCCAGTATCTACCTCTTTGTGGTGGCCAGCACCAGCTGCCATGTTCTGTCCTCCTACTCCACTTTCTTCAGGATGGCAATACAGTTGAATTCAGGAGTGAGGAGGGAAGTGTTAGATCATTACTTATCTGACCGGTGGCCCCCTGGACCTCGGCCCACCAGGAAGTTTCATTGTAAGCTATTTGGCCAATCCGCCCCTGAGTAACTTTGCATTAACTTTCTACACATGATAAATGCCGTTTGGTGAAGTGAGACAACTCCTTGAAGGAAAGAATACATTTAATATATTTAAATGAAAATAACTTCTAAGGAGAAATTCAAAATTATATATTCTCATTTGTACCACAGAGGGAGGGACACACAGCTGCCATGGTAGCCCAGCCCTAGAGGAACCCATGTCATTGCTTTTGGATGGAGAATACCCACACAAGACTCCCCTCTCCAGAGGAACTGCATTTCTCTCAACCAAAGGGGTAGGGAATTGACCCAAGGGTCCTAGAAGCAGAAAGAAACACCAGACCTTTCTGTCCTCGGTAGCTCTTTTTGCAATGAGGTCTCCTTGTGTTCACCACTCAATCTAGCTACACCTTGGGTTATCCTATTACAATATTTTACAGGGCTATTCCCATCATGTAATGTTATAACATTCTGCCAGTGCTGGGTATAAAGGGGTAGAAGCCTCTTTGGGTTTATCTCTGTTCAGGAGAACTCCCAGCCAACCAATGCTGGGAACTATAACACACCATCATTGGAGTGGATGGGGCTGTGAGTATTATAGTTACCTGCAAAAATGGTAATCTGGAGCAGAAAATGAGGTAGGAGGAGGGTTACTTGGTTTTCGATAGCAGCTACCGTAATGTCCCTATGCCGGCGTGGTGCTTTCCTGCAGCACTTCCGGTGTCTAGTTGTTAAAAGACAGGTCAGGAATGCAGGAGAGAGAGCGCCGATCACAGGCGGTATGCACTCACTGGCCACAGGTTGCCCGTGACTGGTCTTATCCTCTGCATTACCACACTACTGTTTTTCTGTTTGAAGTTGCTGCTGGATTCCAGACATCAGCTTGTACCCTGACTCTGACTTGGGTTTGACACTCTTGGATTTGACATGATCTCCTGGTTTGGATCTCTGGCTACCCCTGGTTTATGCTACTGGTTCTGATTCTGGTTTGGACTCTCCTGGTATTGACCTCGGCTTGGTACGTTTATGGTTCTGTCTTCTGTGTCATTCTGTCATTAGTCATCTTTTACTTTGTATCACGACCGGTGTGCCGATTAAATACGTGACGCAAAGGAAGGGAAAAGGAAGGCCCTGTCTAAGGGAGAGGGAAAGATGGTGACCCCTAACTCACCTTGAGGCTAGCACCTTACTGCCCTGACGTCCTTAGATGGGTTTCTCACCCGTACGCCGATCACGTACCTAAACCCTGCCTTTCCCTAAGATGAGCCCTACGTAGTGAATAGGGCGATGGGAACACTAGTCCGCACCACTAACACTAAAGGGAAACACTAGGGAGAGGACAGACTATACTGACAAAACATATAGTCCCAGATGGGCGACAACAAACAACCAACAGGGATCCGGAGGGTAATGCTCTGGTACGACAACCAGGAATCACAGCTACACAGCTCCAGTGGGTCAGTATAGAAGTCCAGGCAGGAAGCTCTATATCTGGCAACCAGAGTGGGAGAGGGGAATATAAGGAGGTTGGGATTGCTGGACAAGAAACAGCTGAGGAGAAGAAGCTACGGATCCCTGAGTGAGACAAAAAGGATTGCAAGGCAAACACAGAAAACTATCATTAAGTAACAGCGCTATCTTTAGACATAGAACGCGCAGCCACCCGCTGCGATTTCCTGACCCCGGGTATAACAGAGTCAGACGTGGCTCTTGACACCCTCGTGACAGTACCCCCCTTTCCACGAGGGGCCTCCGGACACTCAGGATCAGGTCTCTCAGGATGAGAGGCATGAAAAGCCCGAACTAACCTGTCGGCGTTTACCTCTGACGCTGGAACCCACATTCTTTCCTCGGGACCGTAACCCCTCCAATGCACCAGATATTGAAGAGAGCGGCGGACCCGACGAGAATCAAGAAATTTGGATATTTGAAACTCTAGATTACCATCAACAATAACAGGAGGGGGTGGCAGCAGTGATGGTTTTAGAGGTGGAACATACTTTTTGAGTAACAACTTATGGAAGACGTTATGGATTTTAAAAGTTTGAGGTAGCTCCAGGCGAAAAGCCTTACTATTTTGTAAGGACCAATGAACCTAGGACCCAGTTTCCAAGAGGGAACTTTAACTTAATATTCCTAGTAGATAACCACACATAGTCATTCACTCCTAGGTCTGGACCTGGCGACCGTTTATTATCAGCCATGCATTTATATTTACCTCCCATATTTTTTAAGTTAGCTTGCACTTTCTGCCATACAGATGAAAGAGATGACGAAAACCGTTCCTCTTCGGGAACCCCAGAAGACCCACCCTCTTTGAAAGTACAGAATTGGGGATGAAAACCATATGCACCAAGAAATGGTGACTTGCCAGCGGATTCCTGACGGCGATTATTTATAGCAAACCCGGCTAATGGCAAATATGATGACCACACCTCTTGGTTTTCAGACACAAAACACCTTAGGTATGTCTCAAGGTTTTGGTTGGTACACTCAGTCCAGTGGCATAACTACCGGGGAAGCAGCTGCTTCGGGGCCCGGCGCCTGGGCAGCGTGTGTGACAGTTTATTTTCAAGCTAGCTAAATATCGATTCTTGTCTTAATGTTCCAGGCCCCCTCGCTAATGTGATCTAATCTTACTGTCTCCTAAAATCTCCTGATGTGTCTGGGATTCGAACCCCCCACATTTTTTTCTTTGTAGTATATATTGGAGGCGTGGCGATCTCCAAGCAGTCATGCACACCTGACCAGTTAATCTGCCCTGGAGGCTGGTTTTAAAGTCAGTATAAAACTGAGTCTGCTTATATAGCACCTACCAGTAGCCATTTGGCTCCAGGAGAAGTTTATAGTGGGCTCAGCATGCATGTTGGTACTTGCATCCCTGGATCCGATGAAAGCTGTAATGGCACCGGATGGGGTTAAAAGCAGAGTGTGCTTGGCGTGCATGCTGTACCTGCGCTCCCTGGACTTTGTGTGGCTGTCGTGGCCCATAACAGGTAGGAACTAGTGTTAGGGACCACTCATGAAGGCGACCTTGACGTGGTGAGTGGCTTATTACGCTTTGGCCAAAATGTACACCAATGCCTTATTCAACATCCAGCATAAAGGCAGGGCAGAGTGCTGGTTTGCAGAGTGCGATTGCATTAGTGTTTTTGCGTTTGTAAGTGTACATCTATACACATGACAGCTGCCCCAACATTTACCCACACAACCATAAAGGCTGCATTGCAACTGATTGAAAAAATATGAGACTTCTACTGTTATAGCTGGCTAAGTGTACATCTATACACATGACAGCTGCTCATATATAGAGATATAGCAGAGCTGAGTGTGCTGGGACAGCTGTCATATAGAGATATAGCAGTGCTGGGTGTGTTGGGGCAGCTGTCATGTGTATAGATGTACACTTAGCCAGCTATAACAGTAGAAATCTCTTATTTTTTCAGTCAGCAGCGAGGCATCTATTATGGTCTTGTGGTTAGCTGCTTTGCCTCTGATACAGAAGGTTGTGGGTTCAAATCCAAGCAGAAACTTTTCTGAAATACCAGCACTGACTCCATATATGGACATACAGGGCGGGACACAGGAAGAGGCTGCATCGCATCGCTGACATGGAGGTAAGTAGAAGTGTTTTTTTTAATACCTGACTGTTACTGCCATGGTGGGAGCAGGAGGCACTTGATACTGGCACATGGGGGGAGGAGGGTTGGCACCTGATACTGGCACCTATGGGGGGGAGGGGGGTTGGCACCTGATACTGGCACATGGGGGGGAGGCACCTGATACTGGCACAAGGGGGGGAGGGGTTGGCACCTGATACTGGCACATGGGGGGGAGAGGCACTTGATACTGGCACTTTTTTTGTGGGGGGAGGGGGGAGATGGCACTATGATACTGGGACATGGGGGGGAGGAGAGAGGCACTTGATACTGGCATGTGGGGTTGGGGTTGGCACTTGATACTGGCACATGGGTGGGTTTGGCACTATGATACTGGCACATGGGGGGGAGAGAGGCACTTGATACTGGCACTTTTTGGGGGGCAAGATGGCACTATGATACAGGGACATGGGGGGGAGAGAGAGGCACTTGATACTGGCATGTGGGGGGGGGGTTTGGCACTTGATACTGGCACATGGGTGGGTTTGGCACTATGATACTGGCAAATGCGGGGGAGGCACTTGATACTGCCACTTTTTTGGGGGGGAGATGGCACTATGATACTGGGACATGGGGGGAGAGAGAGGCACTTGATACTGGTGCATGGGGGGTTTGGCACTATGATACTGGCACATGGGGGGTGGGAAGGAGAGAGGCACTTGATACTGGCACATTGGGGGGGAGATGGCACTATGATACTGGGACATGTGGGGGGGAGGAGAGAGGCACTTGATACTGGCACATGATGGGGGGCATCTATAGGGACACTTACTGGCACATTATTGGGGGGCATTATGGGGGACACTAGGCCGGCAGCCTATCAGAGGCCGGACACTGAGGGGCATCTACTGGGGCACTATATATGGGGCATTTTATACTGGTACATTATGGGGGGCACTAGCAGGAAGGGGGGAGAGGAGCACTATGGGGGAATTTACTGGGGGCACTATATAGGGGTATTTTATACTGGCACATTATGGGGGCACTATGGGGACATTAGCTCAACTGGGGGCATTACAAGGGGGTATTTTTGCACTGTCACATTATAAGGAGAATTATTACTACTGGGCGGGGCATTATAGTGGGCTTTATTACTCCCCCATGGTATGACCCCCTAGTAGCAGCACCAGCCTCTCCCTGCTCTGCTATTCCTCTGCCCCTTCTCCAAATCCTTATTATGAAATCTTTCTCATTAGGATAAAGCACAACATCAGCTCCGCGGCCAAAGTGGTGAAGTGGTGTCCGAGATCCCAAGGGCCAAGCCAAGTAATTGTAAGTTTTCATATGAAATTTGTTTATGTTATACACATATAGCCTACACTGTGCCACACAATATACAGTATACCGCTACACTGTGCCAAAGGAGTGGGGTTTACACAGGAGGAGGGAGGTGCGAAGCGCGCTGGAGGGCCCTTACAAATATTTGCTGTGGGGCCCAGTCACTTCTAGTTACGCACCTGGCTCAGTCTGTCCATTCGACTGAGGATAAAAAGCTGAGGAAAAGGACAAGTGTACCCCCAAACGGGAACAAAAATCTTTCCAAAACTTAGAAATAAACTGGGTTCCCCGATCCGAAACAACATCGGAAGGGACCCCGTGAAGTGTCACGATTTCACTGATGAATACCTGAGCAAGAGTCTTAGCATTAGGTAGTGCGGGTAACGCAATAAAGTGTACCATTTTGCTAAACCTGTCCACTACTACCAAGATAACTGTTTTACCCGCAGACAAAGGTAAGTCAGTGATGAAATCCATTGACAGATGTGTCCATGGCCTATTGGGAATGACAATTGGCAATAAAGACCCTGCAGGACGTGTATGAGAGACCTTAGCGCGTGCACAAGTAGAACAAGTAGACACTAAATCCATACATCCTGACGCAACCTTGGCCACCAAAAATATTTCTCTGAGGGACAAGAGACCGGGGCGTCCCCCTGGGCCTCTAAGGCCCCTTTCACACGGGCGAGTTTTCCGTGCGGGTGCGATACGTGCGGTGAACGCACTGCACCCGCACTGAATCCTGACCCATTCATTTCTATGGGGCTGTGCACACGAGCGGTGATTTTCACGCATCACTTGTGCGTTGCGTGAAAATCGCAGCATGCTCCTCTTTGTGCGTTTTTCACGTAACGCAGGCCCTATAGAAATGAATGGGGTTGCGTGAAAATCGCATGCATCCGCAAGCAAGTGCGGATGCGGTGCGATTTTCACGCATGGGTTCTAGGTGACAGTCTATTCACTGTATTATTTTCCCTTATAACATGGTTATAAGGGAAAATAATAGCATTCTGAATACAGAATGCTTAGTATAATAGTGCTGGAAGGGTTAAAAATAATAAAAAAGTTAACTCACCTTCTCCTCTTGTTCGCGTAGATCCCGGTCTGTTCTTTAGCTGTGGGCTAAAGGACCTGTGGTGATGTCAGATCACATGCTCCATCACCATGGTGATGGACCATGTGATTGGAGCATGTGATCTGACGTCACCTCAGGTCATTCAGCCCACAGCTAAAGAACAGACCGGGATCTACGCGAACAAGAGGAGAAGGTGAGTTAACTTTTTTATTATTTTTAACCCTTCCAGCACTATTATACTAAGCATTCTGTATTCAGAATGCTATTATTTTCCCTTATAACCATGTTATAAGGGAAAATAATACAATCTTCAGAACATCAATCCCAAGCCCGAACTTCTGTGAAGAAGTTCAGGTTTGGGTACCAAACATGCGCGATTTTTCTCACGCAAGTGCAAAACGCATGACAATGTTTTGCACTCGCGCGGAAAAATCGCGCATTTTCCCGCAACGCACCCGCCTCTTTTCCGGGCAAAAAACATGACGCCCGTGTGAAAGAGGCCTAACACCTTCCCCTCGAGAACAGAGTGTACAGCGGAGACAACCACTCCTCTTTGTAGAATGGGTACTGGATCACCCACATTACCCCCTCCAGGGAAACTACGAGATAATGCGTCTGCCTTGGTATTTTTTGCCCCAGGACGATAGGTGATGAAAAAGTTAAACCTGGTAAAAAATAGCGACCACCTAGCTTGTCTAGGGGTGAGACGCTTAGCTGATTCGAGGTACAAAAGGTTTTTGTGGTCCGTAATCACAGTGACGGGGTGGATTGCCCCCTCTAAAAAGTGACGACATTCTTCAAACGCTAGTTTAATAGCTAATAGTTCCCTATTGCCAATATCATAGTTCTTCTCTGCTGCAGATAGTTTTTTAGAAAAGAAAGCACAAGGACGCCATTTGCCAGGAGACGGACCCTGAGACAGCACAGCCCCCACTCCCACCTCTGACGCATCGACTTCAACAATAAAAGGCTGGGAGACATCAGGTTGGATTATTACAGGTGCCGAGGTAAACCTCTCTGTTAGAGAGAAAAATGCAATTTTGGCAGCGTCAGACCATATAGAAAAATCAGTCCCCTTCCTAGTCATGTCAGTAAGGGGTTTAACGATCACAGAATAGTTTTTAATGAATTTTCTATAGAAATTTGCGAAACCCAAAAACCATTGCAGTGCTTTAAGATTCTCAGGAAGATCCCAATCTAAAATTGCCTGGACCTTCCTAGGATCCATACGGAAACCTGAAGCAGATAATAGATATCCCAGGAACTGTATTTCCTGAACGGCGAAAACACACTTCTCAATTTTCGCATATAATTTATTCGTCCGTAGGACCTGCAGTACCTGTCTGACATGTACCTCGTGTGTCTTCAGATCAGACGAATAAATTAAAATATCATCTAGGTATATTACCACAAACCTGCCGATAAGATGACTAAAAATATCATTAACGAAATGTTGGAAGACAGCAGGAGCATTGGTCAGACCGAAAGGCATGACTAGATTTTCATAATGCCCCTCCGGGGTGTTAAAGGCTGTCTTCCACTCATCCCCTTCCTTGATGCGAATCAGATTGTAGGCCCCCCTAAGATCAAGTTTGGAGAACCACTTAGCACCCACAATCTGATTAAACAGGTCAGGAATGAGAGGAAGAGGGTATGGGTCTCGGATGGTTATCCGGTTTAGTTTGCGGAAATCTAGGCAAGGACGCAGGCCCCCATCTTTCTTTTTAACAAAGAAAAACCCTGCAGCCACAGGTGATGAAGAGGGTCTGATGTGTCCCTTAGCCAGACTCTCGGAGATATAATCTTTCATGACTTGTCTCTCGGGACCCAAAAGATTAAATAACCTGGTCTTGGGTAATTTCGCACCGGGAATCAGTTTAACCGGGCAATCATAAGGACGGTGAGGTGGTAACATCTGACACCCCTTTTCAGAGAAAACGTCCTCAAAGTCCGAAACAAAAGTAGGTAGCATAGCTTTGGAGGCGACTAAGCAATTGCTATTTAAGCAATTTTCTCTCCAATGCTCACTCCACTCCAATATCTCCCTGACCTGCCAATCCACCACTGGATTGTGCACTACAAACCAGGGAAGACCCAATACCAGAGGAGTGGGAAGCCCCTCCAGAACATAACATAAAAGACACGCGTTATGGTGGTCCCCTACCCGAAGGTGTAAGTTATGGACAATATGAGTAAGGTTTCTCTGAGACAGAGGAGCAGAGTCGATAGCAAAAATGGGAATAGGTCTCTGTAGTGTACAGAGAGACAAACCCATAGGGCCAGATTTGTCATGACTCTGACAGCTCACTCCATTTTAACATATGGCTAAAGTCAGTTTTAGCCAAGTCAGATTTATGATCGGCCCTTTAAGACTGTAATAAATGTGGTTTGGCGGTAGCAGTTTATCTGTCAGTAAGCAGCTTTACAAAAGTCGCACATCTTTACGAAAAAGTCGCAAGTTTTTTTTAAAAAGTCGCATGTTCTATTAAAAAGTCTCATAAGATAAGCATGGTCCTCACTGGAGTGAAATTGCGACTTTTTAGCGACTTTCTTGGGACTTTTTAAATAGTCCCAGTAGTAAATCTGTCTAGAGATTCATTTACATAAGAAAACACGCCCACTTTCAGAAAACTGGCGAGCATAGTGCAGAGCAGAAAAAAGTCGCAAATTTGTGCGCAGTTTCAGCGTTTGGGACTTTTTTGGGGACTTTTTCACTCCATTATTCTGACCTGAGCTAATGATAAATCTGGCCCATAGTCTGGGCAAACTGGGCATCTATCAAATTTACTCCTGCTCCACTGTCTAGGAAGAAAGAAATAGTCTCTGTCTTAACACCAAAAACAACAACCGCTGGCTTGGATTGCGGGTCCCCCTAAAGCAGGGAAATAACAATCTCCACCCGCTGTTCTTCATTACCAGAGGAGTAGGGGCGCAGCCTAAAATATAACTTACAGGCCTCACGGAACGTCACAAATTTGTCCCTTCCCCCAGAAAATCTGTCAGGAAGAACAACCTAGGGTTCCGGAGCAACCTGGTTACCCATAGCAACCGCTGGGCTTGCGGTCTGCTGCAATTGCTGCTGTTGCTGGAGGACCGACGCCTTCAATCCTGCCACCTCCAAAGACAGGCCTTGAAGTTGCTTTGTCAAAGCAGCAATAGGATCCATACTGGATTCTAAATAGGCAGAATCTAGCAAAATAAGGGCCAGATATAATATCACGACCGGCGTGCTGATCACATACGTGACGCAAAGGGAGGGAAAAGGAAGGCCCTGTCCAAGGGAGAGGGAAAGATGGTGACCGCTAACCCACCTTGAGGCTGGCACCTGACTGCCCTGACGTCCCTAGACGGGTTTCTCACCCATACGCCGATCACGTCCCTAAACCCTGGCCTTCTCTAAGATGCCGTACGTAGTGAATAGGGCGGTGGGAACACTAGTCCGCACCACTAACACTACAGGGAAACACTAGGGAGGTGGGCGACAACAAACAACCAACAGGGATCCGGAGGGTAATGCTCTGGTACGACAACCAGGGATAACAGCAACTCAGCTCCAGTGGGTCAGTATACAATTCCAGGCAGGAAGCTCTATATCTGGCAACCAGAGAAGTGGGAGAGGGGAATATAAGGAGGTTGGGAGTGCTGGACAAGAAATAGCTGAGGAGAAGAAGCTACGGATCCCTGAGTGAGCCAAAAAGGATTGCAAGGCAAACACAGAAAGCTACCATTAAGTAACAGCGCTATCTTTAGACATAGAGCGCGCAGCCACCCACTGCGACTTCCTGACCCCGGGTATAACAGAGTCAGACGTGGCTCGTGACACTTTGTCTGCCAGCATTCCCTTTCCCCATTCGGGCTCTGCACTTATTTAGGAAGGGACTGCTGTCCAGTTGTGGGCCGCCATTTAGGCCGTTTTGTTCAATTAGGTAGGGGCAGTGGTAGGCAGAAGTACAGGGCTCACTGTTCTCTACCATGACAGCTACATCCCCCTCTTCCTTCTCCTTCGTGACTTCATTTACTTCATTAAACAGAGTATTTCTGAGAACTTACATACGGTAAGCTCTGTCCATTTTCAGCACAGGACAGCCTGAATTTGCCAGGACTGGCTCTGAAATTAGGGATAGCCCTTGCAAATTTTGGACTGTTGGCAACTATGTGACAGTATGATGGGAGTGTTCAGTCACTATGTAGTGGTAATTGTAGTGGTCCTGGTGTGGTGGTATTTTTTGGGCCTTGTATTGTGGTATTATTAGTAATATCCGTCTATTGTATGGTGAGTATTGTTTCGTTACAGCATGAAGGTAATAAGAAATCACTGTATGGTAATATTTGGCTAAGGCATACTCTGATAACGATCTACATATATACTTTCTTTTTTTTATGGATGGGGGGCATATACATTGAGGCTTGTGCCCCTGATTGTATAAGACCCTAGGAACACCCCTGAAAGTGAAACTGAATGAATGTGATTGTTAGTATGATATTTTAACGTTTAGGGCCCCACTTTTCATTTAGCCCAGGGCCACAATTTGTCTAAAGCTGGCCCAGCCAAGATGCAAGCGGTACGATAATAATGACATAGAAGGACGGGCATTATTGAGATAAGTGTGGATCCCAGAGGTGAGACCTGCAAAGGGGAATACCCCTTTAATATGTAACGTAATTAGAGTTATTACATTGTTTTATGTAAAGTGTATATCTTATATTATTATAAACATGGCTGTGTTTTCTAGGTAGGGAACTTGGTGTTGAAAATTTGAGCCTCGTCCCAGGGAGCACCATATGCCAGACTATATAGTTTACAGCCATGGGGCAGCACTATGCCACCACACAGGCTCCATGCACATGGTTATATACTATATACTGAGTTAAGACATTAGGGGTATGTCTGTCAACAGGAACTGGCAACATTGTGAATGCAGCTCTGGAGTATAATACAATCTGTCCCTCAGGATCTGCATAAAATTAGTGATGTAATGTACACTCACTGACAAAAAAAAATAACACACCCAGATAGAAATGTCAGATTGGTGCAAAACTTGGCATGCAGTTATGTAAATGATAACAGGTGTGATATGATTGCACTCTGGGTCTTGCCACAAAAGGGCTTTAAACTGCTTCCCTTATGACCTATAAAAAGGCCTTCAGAGGCTACTTTAGAGTAGTGGACCTCTTGTTGAGAGATCATTGTTTGCAAGACATTCCTTTACGATGCACTTGAAGACATTTTGCTCAATTGACAGATTTTGAGAGGGGGTGCATCATTGGACTGAGAGAAGCAGGATGGTCATTTTGATGAATTGCCCGCCATCTAGACTGTTCTGACCTAGCTTTTAGGAGGTGTTGGGAGCAGTAGTTATGTAAGGGACCATTTTCAGGCAATTAGCAGAAGGAAAGTTGATGTCACAGCACACATTATGTGTCCTGCCATTCACGCCCAGCCAAGGTCGCCTTCGTTTGCAGTAGTGCCGTGAAAGAGAACCCTGGACTGCTATGAACTAGAACCATAAAGTCTATAATGACAAATCCAGGTTCTGTTTGGGATGTGATGATGTTTTGGTTCAAGTATGGAGACTTCGTGGTGAGCCCTTCAATCCTGCCTTTCTGTGCAGCAACATACTGCCCCAACTGCTGGTCTGATGATTTGGGGAGCCATCGCATATGACAGTCAGTCATCCCTAGTAGTAATACGAAGGACACCAACAACTCAGAGATATGTGCAGGACATCCTGCGGACACAAGTGTTGCCTCTCACGTTAGGGCTTCCTGGCATTTTTCAGCAGGATAATGTTTTCCCACACACAGCAAGGGTTTCCCATGAGCATCTCCACCAGATTTCAACACTTCCTTGGCCTGCTCGGGCACCAGCTTTATCACCTATTGAGCAATTATGTGACCATCTGGGGCACCAGCATTGGCAAGCTACAAGAGTGCAGGATCTACAAGCCCAGCTGTGACACATGTGGGGAAATGTGCTGCAGAATAAAATGCGGAACCTGTAACCCTCCATGTCCAACCGTACCTCATCTTGTATCCAGGCTAGAGGTGACCCAACGGTCAAAGAGCCTCCTTTCAATTGTACAGTTTTCCCCAATAAACTTCTCCCTTTCTCTAATATTGTAATCACAGTATATCATCATTACATCACACATTAAAAGTTTCATTTGATTCTAACAACTACTTCTTGGTGCATTTTTTGTCAATGGGCGTATTCTATAGCTCTACAGAAGATGTAGAAAGTGAACCCAGGTTCAAAAACAAGACACTAGACATAACAAAAAATAAATATGGTCGTGTTATAACAATAAGAAATCTGGATTTACAGTGTTTAGAGGAACTCAATAAATTACAGTGATTTATATGAAGGCCTTTCATTTTCATTTGCATCCCATCCAGCTGGTAATACTTGTAACCTGCTTAATTCTCCTTGTATCCAGACAGAACTCATATTGCAGATGGTCTTTAAACAAGTGCAATCCACCTGGAAAAAAAGAGCAATCGGTGTCTATGGAAGTCAACATGAAGCAGAATATTTCTACCATCATAATTTGTAAGGTCTCAAACACATGGTGAAGCTGTCTCAATAGAGTACATGCGAATGCGCAGTTAAGTGCACCGAGGGTGGCCTCGAGCCACTCTGTGCACCATTGTTTCTTCTGCTTCCTCGACCAGCCCCTCCCTCTCCTTCTTGATTGACAAGGTCAGGGAGATGACTATGCAGGAACCTGGCCTTTTCCATCAAGAAGAAGGGGTTTATAGAGAGAGCAGTAGGAATAAGGATGCACAGAGTGTCATGGGCCCACCCTCATTTGTATATGGGTTAAAATAGCTTTTTCTCCAAAATGAAGCAACAGATCGCTAAGTGAAAGGTATCATTGCATTCAGCTAAGTTAGCCCTACAAAGCAGTGTGCCTGGGTAATCAGTGAATTTCCTGGTGACTGATTAGACAATAAAATTCTTTCTGTTTGCAACGACCACCAGGGGGCACTCTCTGTATATATATATAGTCATACAGCTTGCATCACATTGGGAACAGTGAAAGTGTCAAAGCACTCGACAATAATTCTGTTGAGCGTCCCATTTATTTGTGACATATATTCATACAGCTATCAAGAAAGGCAACCTGAGCAAATAAACACAAGTGCTGCACGCCCCCACTAGTGGTCCCACAGGCAGCCTCTCTGCAGGGAGACTCCCAGACAATTCAATAAAATCTATCTGTATAGCGCCACCTGCTGTTTTCTTCTTTTTTTATCTCTTTGTCCGGGTCACTGAGAAGGTCGCACATGCTCAGTTTCATCCATTAACTGCCTCCTGAGCTGTGATAGGGAGAGAGATGCAGCAGAATGGACACGCCCCCTGAGCTGTGATAGGGAGAGAGCTGCAGCAGAATGGACACGCCCCCTGAGCTGCAGCAGAAAATACACGCCCCCTGAGCTGCCAGCTTGATATTGAATGTGGAGCTCTCTGGATCCATGTGAGGTACAGGGCTGGTTATAGCTTTGTTAGAAATAGATTGCCATGTACTATATGATGTCGGATTTTAATTTTTTACCTTAATCATGGGAAAACCCCTTTAAATAATTTCAGGTGGGTGAGAATTTTTTTTTTTTTCTTTAGAATATTAGACTTAATATCAGAATTATAAACTATTTTATAGTCATCATGTCAAATTTAAAGAAGATCGTTTTCTCTCCTGACACGTCTGTTTTAGTAAATACTTGTATTCACCTGTAATAATAATGCTGGAGGATCTTTTCGAATAAGAGAACATTTATCATTTGCGGTTGTTTTTGTGTCACTTTTAAACTTCTCTTTGCTTTGTGTGTCTACTCTGCACCAAATTTAGTAAATGGACCTTAGGCAATAGTGTATTGTGGTTTACACCTACAGTATACTGTATGTGTAAAAGGAGACCAAGGGGTTGCCTGCCGTACAGTAGGTTGCGACTGTTTTTTTTTTTTTTCTAAAAGTCACACATAGTAAATGAGCCAGGTCACTGTTAGCCCTTAAACATAGACCACTTTGATCAAATGTCTCCGAAAACAGCGAAATCACCAAGACTTGGGACCTTATTAAGCCACAAAACTGACTTGAGTGAATTTGCTAAAATAGTGAGTTGATTGGTCTTCTTCAAAGGAGCCGTCTAGTCCAATCTAATCTGTTTAACAAGATCTTTTATATGTAGGGGTCAGAATGAGCCCATAAACCTGGTGCAGTTACCATCACCACCACACGAGTGTTCTGCAAATTCTCACGCCCCGTATAAAAATCACTTTTCTCACCAGAAATGTGACTTCTGCATGAGTAGCTGGCAGAAATATTACACAGATTGTAGATACAGTGTGTATCTAATAAGCAGATACCCTCACCTTTGTAGAACACTGCGCCATTGATTCTTGGTTGAATTCCTGGGAAATCATCTTCTATATTCCTGGGGAATCCTTTATCCATAACCTGGGTATCTTCATCATATCTATAAGTGGAGTGCCATCAGTCAATATAAGCAATGAAAATATAGGGGCCATAGGTGGCAAGGATAGAAGTATTATTGGCCTGATGGGAGATGATAACATAACAGGTAACCAAGGGCCGTAGTGTATGATATGTGTATAGTATTCTTATGCTTGATCCAGGTTTGGACTAGCCCATCGGAGGGTCCAGGTGGTCTCAGGTTCTAACCCAATATTAAGGCCCAGCCACGAGAGCATCCATAGAATTCATCACTAGGGTCTATCACTTTTTTTGATATTTCATTAAAAGAAATCTGTCGGCAGATTTGTACCTATGACACTGGCTGACCTGTTACATGGGCGCTTGGCAGCTGAAGGCATCTGTGTTGGTCCCATGTTCATATGGCCCGCATTGCTGAAAAAAATGATCCTCTAGAAGCAACGGGGCGTTGCTGTTACACCTGGAAGCTCAGCTCTCTCTGCAACTACGGCGCCATCTCCATTTGGACAAGGCAATTGCTGAAAAAGCCGAGCCTCTCAGTGTAACGGCAATGCCCCTATTGCTCCTAGAGGCCTATTTGCACATATTAAAACTTCATTTTTCTCAGTAAGCATTGAACATTGGACCAACATAGATGCCTTCAGCTGCCAAGTGCACATGTAACAGGTCAGCCAGTGTCATAGGTACAAAACTGCTGACAGATGCCTTTTAATACATCTGTTTTTGCTCCTATGACCTCTGTGTGTAATGCAATGAACAGTGAATAAAAACTTGTACTGACTAGCTAATGGTTGAGTCGTTATAATAATTTAGTCTGGTGGACCCAATCTGACTCTGGCACTGGCTTGATCTCATAGAGTTGAATGGAGGGGCAGCATGCATGTCTGACCATCAGAGCGATGGTTCAAATGGGGGAACATACGGGTCCCATTCTTGTAACTGGCATGGACCCCAGCGATCAAACGGGGATACGTCTTTGAAATGGATCAACCATTTTAATGAGGATCCCAGAGCAATGCTGCATTGAGAAGGTTGCACTGACGCTGGCACCAATATACAAAGTTGTGATAAGTCAGTACATTAAGAGGGTGGACAATACCTTGATATTTTTACAGTTTATCGGGGTTTATATTGGTTGAGTATAATTTAAAATTAGAGTCATTAGATGGTATAGGCCACATTAATACCTGCAGCTCAACTAGAACATATTGTCCTCTACCAGTGCCCAACTTACCTCCAGTACTTATCATTCACAAAGAAGTAAGTTTTGTCCTTGTCTTGAACATAGGCCGCTGCGTGAATTGACTTGACGCTCTTGGGGAACCCAAATTCATAGATACTGCCTTCCTTTTGAACATTTAACTCAGAAAAACTCCAGAATTTGGTTCCTAGTAAGAAAATATTTAATGTCATTTTAAGTGGCCAATCATCTACATTGCAGGAAAAGCAAGAAAAGAGGTTAATGTGTATTAAAGGGATTGTCCTATGAGACATATTCTACATTTTGTTGTATAGTCAGTGAGTTATGGCCATCTCCACTGTATTTAATGGAAGAAAACTAAAACAGAGATTGCTGTGGCTCAGTGGTCAGCACTGGGCTCCTAGGTTCAAATCCAACCATGGACAACATCTGCATGGAGTTTGTATGTTCTCCCAGTGTTTGTGTGGGTTTCCTCCAGGTACTTGGGTTTCCTCCCACACTCCAAAGACATACTGATACTGAAGTTACATTGTGAGCATAAAATAAATAAAAAATAAATGAAATATGAGGCTTCCTATTCACCTGCAAACATGGAACCACTAGTCTCCCAATAGGGGTCTCAGAGATAAAGCCCCAAACAATGAGACATTTATGGCATATCCTGTCCCCCTGACATAAAGTAGATGCTATGTTATCTTAGACAGTCCATGGTGACCTAAAATTCCCAACAAACCTACCTTTGAAAACAATAACACTATCCATATAAGGGTTTTCATAGGCGGCATCAACATCATTCGGAAGGAACGGCCAAAAGGTCTGGATGAATTCTAGTTCCACTTGTTCCATTTCAGAAACTTTTCGTAACACAAATCTGCAATATTAATATCAAGACATGTAAGACAGAATAATACAATGAGGGTCTCCATTCGGTATCACATTAAGATGGTTCGTTCCAGGGTTTCCTTGACCAAGGTTCTGTTGAGCCCTGGTATTTTTTGGAATCTGGCCAATAGTTCAGAGGGCATTAGCGGCAAACTTTACCCATAGTGGTGACAAATAGATTTCAGTCAGAAAAGCTTGGCATGATGGCACTGGACATAGTGGACAAACCACGTCTTATGCAATATCTGCCTGCCCATGTATTGAACTTTTAAAGTTAAACAATTGGAGGCAGATTCTGTAAGGTTGAAGAATCCGCACCAAATTCTGCAACCCAAAGACCCCATGTGAGCAACTCCTTAAACTGACTTGCTGTGGACTGAAAAATTGGCTTTGCAGGTCAATTTATGCTCAGACAGTTTCATCTCATCTACTTAGTTTGTACTGTATTAAGGCGGGTTTACACCACACAATGATACAGTTGATTGTTGGGAAGGAAGCTCTCCTTCCTGACAGTCGGCTGCTCGTTCGGTGAAGGAGACCACTGCATTTACTGTATATGCAGCAATCTCCTTCACAGTATGACGATACACCAGGACTGGGATTCAAATTTTTAACAACAGATTCCCTACTCAACGGCAGACTTGCGGCTTCACAAAACATGTTTACACATACATATACCATATATATGCAACACACATAAATACACCATATACATGGTACACATACATTAATACACCATATATACACTACACACATACTACCCAACTTTTAAAAAGCCTAGGAGCTAAACTATGAAATGGTAGTGCTCATCTCCAGCTGCTGCTGTAATTTTAACAACCGGATCTGGAGAACCAGAGGGAACTGGCTGAATCCAATGCCTGGGATACACAATAGTGATGCCTCGTCCTCATACAAAGCCATTGTTTCTGGGCAGCAGATAGCTGTTTAGACGGCACGATCTGCTGCCCAGAAATGATGATTGATGTGCCTGCACGAACGACAGGATCACCCAATGAACGTTTTGCTTGTTCATCGGGTGATCGGCATGCACATTTAGATGGGCAGATTGTCAGGGACGAGCGTTCACAGGAACAGTCGTTCCCAATAACCTGCCCGAAAATCGTGCAGTCTAAATCCACGTTTAGAGCTCATGCCGCATTTTTTGTGTGCAGATTTCCACTCTGTCTCCTTGCTGAAAACGAGGGTTATCAATATGAGTCTCTGTCACTGTTCATATCGCCACAGATTTCCAAGCGGCTTTTCGGAACACGTCCTTTCCTTGCACAGTTCCTGTGCCTACACTGTGCTGATTAGCCCCATTGAATGGGAATAAAGCCAGCGACAGATCTGCTGCATTCAAACTGCAAAGTTACAGCAGAAACCCAACCAAGTGAAGGCGGTGGCACCATTACGCTGTGGATTTCCCCCCAAAAATCAATGTGGAAAATCAACGCATAATATACACATACACACAGGTAATAGTCTATAAATAGTCGATAGTCAATGGGCCATTTCTCATGTGTGATGTCTGTGAAGAAAAATTCAGGCATGCACCATCCAGCTCCAATTTTCAAGCAACATTCACCCATCTGATTGAATGGGCGCTCAATAAAAATGGGCAGCACACAGATGCAGTCCATGTGTGCTTCGTTTAAAAACTCGTCCATTTTTAGCAATCCAGAACATGGACAAGTTAACATTACATTTCTGAGATATTATGTTCATGTGCGAGGATGGGGAATATGCTTTTAAAGCCCAATGGGGCATCTCTAAAGAACTGGCCTAACATGGTTTAGAAGACTTGTCGGTAGTGCTTACCAAATTGATAAAGTTTTGCAAAATTTTACAGCTATCAATAGCTGTAGTTCTGTTTGTCCATGTATTGGTGAATGCATAATCTATAGATGAAAGTTTTTAAAAGGGAGCCCGTAAGGAGTCTGGAAACATCTCATTTAGGAGGAACCTGTCACTTTGTACATGGAGTCCTATCTATGGGCAGCAGATTATAGAGCAGGAGGATCTGAGCAGATTGATATATAGCTTTGTAGGAAAGATTGAGGAGTCCGGTGGTCAGTCCTATCAGTGCTTGACAGCCATCTTGGTATGCAGCCTTATCACTGATTAGAACCGCCCACTTGACTCCTTCGCAAAGAAAGAACAGAGACTTACATGAAAAATTAAGGTATAATGAACTATTTCCCATAAAACTATATCAATCTGGTCAGTTCCTTCTGCTCTATAACATGATGTCTGCAAATCAGAAAAAAACACATCAGGTCCCTATAATTTTAGCAGTTACCTCTGTGTGAAGTAAAAGAGATCCTGGCGAAGAGTAGTGACAGCATCAATCACAGTGTTGTTATCACAAATAGATGGGGTTGTCGGACCGGTCAGCTGAACTGTACGCTCTGGAGAAGGACCTAAGACGAGTTATACGATAGAGATACATTTTTAAGTTAAACGTAGAATAATAATCAGTGCATACTGTATGTATAATATTCTGTGGAATTTACTGTATCACAGAATCGAAGGCTTGTCTTATAGAAGGTATTATGTCAATGATGTGTTAAAGATCAGCCAAAATGGCTGCCTAAAGTTTAGCCTACAATATGGCTGCTCAGGGACATTGTATACAACCTGTATTACCAAAACTCGTGGCCCAACCTGTGGCCCTCCAGCTGTTGCAAAACGACATAAGTTTTCTCCCTTTCTATCCCTCTTGGCTTGACATATCTCAAAATGTGTGGCACTAGGTGACTGGTTTTGAAAAAAAATATATGATTTTGCCATAATCATGTCAGGAGATGTTTATGCTATTGGGGTCATTTATCAAACTGGTGTAAAGTAGAACTGGCTTAGTTTCCCATAGCAACCAATCAGATTCCACCTTTCATCTTTGACTGCTCCTTGAAAGGTGGAATCTGATTGGTGGCTATGGGCAACTAAGCCAGTTCTACTTTACACCAGTTTGATAAATGACCCCATGTGTGGCCACCTAGTGGTTGTGATATGAGCTGCAGCCTGTTGAGGGTTTCGCTTAAAGGGAACCTGTCACCGGGATTTTGTGTATAGAGCAGAGGACATGGGTTGCTAGATGGCCGCTAGCACATCCGCAATATCCAGTCCCCATAGCTCTGTGTGCTTTTATTGTGTTAAAAAAAAAACGATTTTATACATATGCAAATTAACCTGAGATGAGTCCTGTCCCTGACTCATCTCACAGACAGGACTCATCTCAGGTTAATTTGCATATGTATCAAATCAGATTTTTTACACAATAAAAGCACACAGAGCTATGGGGACTGGGTATTGCGGCTGTGCTAGCGGCCATCTAGCAGCCCATGTCCTCAGCTCTATACACAAAATCCTGGTGACAGGTTCCCTTTAAACCCTTGATAAAAAAAAGATGGAGACTCCTCAGTGGTTGACACCTTTTAATGGCTAACTGAAAAGATAATGACAAATAATTGAAAGTTAAGGATAGACACAACAGTATATGGTGTCCTGGGTAGGAGAGGAGCTGATGGTCTCCCTAGAGCACTAGGGCCCATGTCTGGCTGCGGCCTCTACTCCCCTATTGCTAAATCTGCTGTTACGTCATCTTTTGTGCTAGGTCAACATGAGAGTGTGATGAGATGTGATGAGAGGTCGCTTGGTACTGCTGGAGGCCTAAGAGGGATCCCATAGGGTGTGAACATCTGTGACAAACTATTTTCCTGCCCCGATTGACATTTTTAGAGTCACAATTTCAGCTCTGATAGGACTTTGTACTGAGATGAAGACACTAGTCATTTTTATTAAAGCAAGTCCTCTATGGTTGGTATGGAAGGATTCCTATCTGTATGGTCACCAGCCCTGGATCTACCAGTTTTCTAGTCTTGATGACAGGGGGGTGCATACAGATATTTATTTTATGTCATTGGCTGTAATCACCAGATTAGTATGTTCAAAGGCCGGTTCTTACCATAGAGAAGCTGTATTGCGTTTATGTCGTTTTGTGGAAGAAGGAAGTCTGAGGCATCAGTGTTCTGGTATTCTCCGTACATTAGATCTCCGTAAGTACCAGAATGGCTTAAACCAAGGGAATGTCCAATTTCATGAGCAACCATCAGAAACAAGTTGTATCCTGAAAGAAAATACACAAGCAGATGATGTGATATGGTATTCAATGAATGAATTTGTTTACATGCGCGAGCTAGCCATGTCGCACAGCTGTAACCCAGCTCTAACGGCCAGGATTGGAGATAACTCCAATCCCGATCATTTAACCCCTTAGATGCCACAGTCAATGCTGACCTCAGCATGCAAGTATTTATACAGAGGGTGGGGGGTTCACTCTCTCACTCCACCATCCTCTTCTTCCGAGATGTTATTACAGAGTGCCTAGGGGTTTTTATGGCAGAATGAAGACTGACTATTGCAGGTTTAAATCCCCTAATGGGAAAAAAAAGAAAAAAAAAAGGTGCTTGGAGTTTTTCGTTGGGCTGAATCCTCTTATAGTCAATGGGACCAACGGCATTAAGGTAACACCCGGCTATGCTATAACGCTAGTGTGAAACTAACCTAATAAAATACAACTTGTCCTGCAAAAAAACAAGCCCCAATACGACTAGGTTGATGGAGAAAAATATGATTAAAACACAAAAAAATTCAGAATACAAAAAGTCCAAAATAGGCCCAGTCCTAAGGGGGTTAAAACCACCTGACTATTATTTACACCTTTCTACAGGGTGGCCCGCCTCCAATGTCTCTAAATCAAACTGCCTAATAGTAAATCTGTCTTAGTTGTCCATAGCAACCAATCAGAGCTCAGTTTACATTTTTTCAGAGCCCTTTAGAAACTGAAAGCTGAGCTCTGATTGGTTGCTATAGACAGCTAAGACTGATTTAGTATACAGTTTGATAAAAGTGGCCTATTGTGTCAGAAACATGGTGTTTTCCCTGGAACAGTAGTGATTGTGGAAGGCTATGTGCAAAGCAGATCGAGAGACCTTTGCCACCAAGTACCCAGGAACGAAACCTCCAGCTGAACATTGTATTTAAAGTCTGAATAGTATTATAATAATGTATTCACTTCCCAGTTCATCTTGTCATGCTATCACTGGAGGCGGGCTACTTTTCCGTGGGCTACCCTGTATCATAGCCAGCAGTCAGCAATTCGTGGTATAGTAGCTCTGATGTTTTGGAGACCTTATGGAGATCCAGTCATCTAGTCACTCAGATCTTTGCGCTTGCCCATTTTCCCTGCTTCCAACACATCAATTTTAATAACGGACTGTTGTCTTACCGCCTAATGTATTCCCACCCCTTGACAGACGCCATTGTAATAAGATGATTAATGTTATTCACTTCACTTGGATGATTGGTATATACGCATATGTGTATGGGTAAGTCTAAAAAATGCTGCCAAGTCGATAGACAGAGGAGAGCCTTAGTCTGACTTGAAGTCTGACCGGGTGCTGGTCTGGGGTCTGATAAAGAATGAGTCCTGGATGCTGAAGTCTCTCTATGTCCTGGGTGCTGGAAACCATCTAGCTGAGTGGTTCTTAAAAAGTTTGTGTGCAGTGACCCGAGGATCTTTGCTAAAGAGGTAAATGTTGTAATTTGTTGCCTGAACTGTTATGTTAATTTGTTCTCGTTATACTTGTGTACTATGTATCCCTAATGGTTGTCTATGAGCAGCAATTAGTTAAAAGGGTTGTCCAAGACTTTACAACTGATGTCCTATCCTCAGTATCTGATTGTGTGGGTCCAATACCCCGGACATCCGCCAATCAGCTGTTTGGCAGAGAAAGATAGAGAGGAGAAGGCGCTCATAGGGTAAGTATGTACAGATGAAAGGACCCTTGTGGGGTATGTAGCCAGCTCACCTGTATTTGTTGTGCGTGACTGGGCACAACTCCAGTGAAGGCTTTATAATAATGGAGGGTCGGTGCAGCCAATGTTATATGGAAGCCCAGTGGCGGTGGCCAAGTAGGGGGAAGAATTGCACAAGAATGAGCAGCAGTTTGGTATCTGCCACGTCTCTGGATGGATAGTCAGTAGGAGCCAGACACAACCCGAGGCACAGATGAAGTGTTGTCCTTTTATTGGTCAATAAAAAAATCAATACTTTATCTGTGCCTCAGGTCGTGTCTCGCACCTACTATCCATCCAGAGACATGGAAGATACCAAACTGCTGCTCATTCTGTGCAAATCCGCTGTTTGAGAAGGCATTGGCGCTCCTGTAAGCACCATGGCCTTCTCTCAGCTTACCAAGCACAGCACCATACATTTGATAGTGGCTGTGCTTGCTATTGTGCTCAGCCCCATTCACTTCTATGGCGCTGAGCTGCGCCTAAGTCACATGACTGATGAACATGTCGTCACTGGCCTAGGAAAAGCTGAAGAGAAGTCTGTTGTGCTTCTGTGAGTGCTAATGCTTTCTCAAACAGCTGAGTGTCTGACCCCACCGATCAGATACTGATGACCTACTGTATCCTGAGAAGTCTCAGAAGACCCCTTTAACACCGGCAGCCTTAGTCCAGTTACCTGAGTGATGGGCTGGTCCCACCCCCCTGGTTAGTAAGTATTAGGGAAGCAGGCCTAGAGGAAGGACGTGTATTTGAGAGCTTCTGAAAGTAGGCCAAACGAGAAGCTTAGTACAGGGAACCTTCTAGGAGGGCCACTTGATTCACCCTAAAAAGGAGGACACTTCAGACTATATCCCAACTTCACTATGCCATGCCACCTCCCAGGAGTGGTGCTGGGCAAAAATAGAAAAAGAAATCATGTGAAGACCTGAAGCTGAGCTGCGCACGGGCCATGGCACCTTTAAACCCCATGGTACCCTTGCAGTACCACAGAGCGGGCATTACCATTCCTACAAACTGCAGCTGTATCTAATGGGGCCACTGAAAAGGAGGACACCCCAGCATCTGTTCAGGCCCTGTGCCAGACAGGGTGCCAAGAAACTGGACTGTCTGGCCTAAAGCCTGACGCCTGGCCACCCTAGAATTTTCATCCCTGAAACTGAAAACTGCCAAAGAACAGCTGAACCGAAAGACTACCCACTTATGGAAGGTAATGAACCAGTAAGGCCATGCTGGAAAGATCAGTAAGGTACTTGGCCAAATATATAGACATACCCCATATATCTAGGGGGCTTCACCAGTACAAAGTAATGTACATAGGAATGTACAGTATATAACTTACGCTGGTTAGTTGTAGTAAAGTTATTAGCATCGTTTATATGGATGTTCCCACCAATATCAGGACCGGGTCCAAACGCATGGGCCAACTGCTCATCAGTGTCATTAAATGGGGAGTTGTCCTTGTGATCTCAAAGAAACAAAAAACAAAATAAGACATTAATTAAAGAAAATATGTCATCAAAAATGTTATCAACCATTTTAAACCAGATAGTAGCACATCTCCTTTTTTCTAATCAGTTTTTATTTTCATGGTCTTTTTTTTTCCTGTTTCCTGAACATGATTATGGGGGCGGCCATCTTGCTTTAGCTGTTCTTAACAGCATTTACACAGCATTAAGAAAATTGCTTTATGGCAGCCCCATGGGTCATAGACACAATGGTCAGGAGGGTACCCTATTTTTCTAGGCATGCTCTGTGACCAGACATCACTGTACACGGAAGGAATAGATAAGCTGTGGCAATTACCTATAGTGAATGGTGGATCCTTATCTATACACAGAGGTGATATCATTACAGGCAGGATTAGAATGACAGATAAGCAGGTAACTGGAGTAAAGTGATCTGAACAGACCAAGAAGTAGTGCCTATTATTAAGCTTAGTGGCCAGTGCAGCATTTATAGGGTTTTGTTTAAATATAGATAGTGACAAGGAAAATTTAAAATAACATCATCAAAAATTCTCCAAAAACGTGATTTTAACAATAGGTCATTTTCTGATGACACATTCCCTTTAAAGTAAAGAAATTACTATAAAACTAAAGTGATATCAAGTGACAAAATTACCTCCAGTGACAAATTCTATTTCAATATCACTTATTCCTTTGGGGACCCTTTTGAAGGTCAATGGGGTCACATCGCTCCAGATTTTGAAAGCTCTTTTGATGGCAGAAACCACATCAGCTTTAGGAAGGTCAGGCGTGAAGTTTACAATTCTAAGGAGAAAAAAAAGAAAGTTTGCTTAATATTCACTATTATTACTCCAACGAAAAATATTCAACGAAAAGTCCAACGAAAAATATTCTACAGTTTTTAAACCAGCACTTGGATCTGTAATAAAAAATTTAGCATAGCCACAGAGTTATTCAATAAAATGTATTTGTATCTGTTGTGAAGGTATTGTTAGTAGGGATGAGCGAACACCTGGAAGTTCAGGTTCACCGGGTTCTGCCGAACTTTGGCTCAAAGTTTGGGTTCAGGACCCAAACTTGACCCCGAACCCCATTGAAGTCAATGGTTAACCGAACTTTGGGTCACTAAAATGCCTGTAAAATAGACATAGTAAGGGCTAGAGGGCTGCAAAAGGAAGCAAAATGCAAACAAATGTGGATAGGGAAATTACTTAAAATAACATAGAATAGAAAAAATATATAATGATCTTGAACTAGGAGGCGGAGGTCAAAGTGGAGTAGGAGGTTGAGAAGGCGGTGGACGTGGCGGTGTACGGTGGAAGCAGCAGGGGTGGAGAAGGAAGCCTACACTGTTTTTGCATTTTTTTTTAATTTTACATTTTTTCCTTTTTTATTTATTTTTTACATTTTTTTTTTTATAAATCTGGGAAGACCCTAAAACATTGGGAAATAGAAAAGAGAATGCAAAGAGAAAGTGCGCTGGAGTATAACAATGGCTGGGTAAGGCCGGTATACATGTCTATCCTGCACAAGGTACGGACAAGTCCTGTGGGATCCATGCCTGGTTCATTTTAATGAACGTGAGCTTGTCCACATTGGCTGTAGACAGACGGCTGCGCTTGTCTGTGATGACGCCCCCTACCGTGCTAAACACACGTTCGGACAATACACTTGCTGCAGGGCAGACCAGCACCTCCAAGGCGTAAAGGAGAAGCTCAGGCCATGTTCCCAATTTGGAGACCCAGAAGTTGAATGGGGCAGACTCGTCAGTCAGTACGTGTAGGCATGTGCACACATACTGCTCCACCATGTTGCTGAAATGCTGCCTCCTGCTAAGCCGTTCCATAACAGCTGGTGGTGCTGGTTGTTGTGGCGTGCTGACAAAGCTGTTCCACATTTCGGCCATGCTAACCCTCCCTACTGAGGTGCTGGCAATCCCCAAGCTGCGTTGGCAACTTCTTCCTTCTCCTCTGCCTTCGCTTTGTGCTTATACTGTGCCCTCGCTGTCAGGTGGGAATGCCACCAGCAGCGCGTCTACCACCATGCGCTTGTACTCGTGCAATTTTCTTATCACGCTCCAGTGATGGAATTAAGTATGGCATGTTGTCCTTGTAGCGGGATCTAGCAGGGTGGCCACCCAGTAATCAGCACAAGTTAGAATGTGGGCAACTCGGCGGTCGTTGCGCAGGCACTGCAGCATGTAATTGCTTATGTGTGCCAGGCTGCCCAGAGGCAACGACAAGCTGTCTTCTGTGTAAGCTGTATCGTCTGTGTCCTCTGTATCCCCCCAGCCACACTCCAGTAATGCCTATGAGCTGCTTTGGGTGCCACCCTGCTGTGAACATGGTTCCTCCTCATCATCATCCTCTTCCTCCAGATCCTCTTCCATCATCGCCTGAAGTGTTTTTTCAAGGACACATAGAAGTGGGATAGTAATGCTGAGGACGGCGTCATCGGCACTGGCCGTGTTGGTGGAGTACTCAAAACAGCGCAACACGGCACACATGTCCCGCATGGAGGCCCAGTCATTGGTGGTGAAGTGGTGCTGTTCTTCAGAGCGACTCACCCGTGCGTGCTGCAGCTGAAACTCCACTATGGCCTGCTGCTGCTCGCACAGTCTGGCCAGCATGTGCAAGGTGGAGTTCCACCTTGTGGGTACATCGCATATGAGGTAGTGGGCTGGAAGGCCAAAGTTATGCTGCAGCGCAGACAGGTGAACAGCAGCAGGTGAGAACGCAGAAAGAGCGCAGAGAGGGCCCGCACTTTCTGCAACAGCTCTGACATATCAGGGTAATTTTTCAGGAACCTCTGCACCACCAAATTCAGCACATGCGCCAGGCAAGGGATGTGCGTCAAACCGGCTAGGCCCAGAGCTGCTACAAGATTTTGCCCATTATCGCACACCACCAGGCCGGGCTTGAGGCTCAGTGGCACCAACCACTCATCGGTCTGATGTTCCATGCCCGTCCACAGCTCCTGCGCGGTGTGGGTTTTTTCCCCCAAACAGATGAGTTTAAAAAATGCCTGCTGTCGTTTCCCCCTGGCTGTGCTGAAAGTTGGTGGTGAAGGTGTTATGCTGACCGGATGAGGAGGTGGTAGAGGATGAGGAGGTGGTAGAGGAGGAAGTGGAGTAGGAGGAGCAGGCAACAGGAGGCAAATAGAAACGTCCTGCAATCCTCGGTGGCGGAAGGACATGTACCAAACTGCTATCCGCCTCAGGCCAGCTGCCACTGCATTTACCCAGTGTGCAGTTAGGGAGATATAACATCCCTGCCCGTGCTTACTGGTTCATGTATCAGTGGTTATGTGGACCTTGCCACAGATAGCGTTGCGCAGTGCAAACCTAATTTTGTCCGCCACTTGCTTGTGCAGGGCAGGGATGGCTCGCCTGGAAAAGTAGTGGCGGCTGGGAACCACGTACTGTTGGACAGCCACTGCCATAAGGTTTTTAAAAGTCTCCACCAGACGGAATGACAGCATTTTAAAGCCCAGGAATTTTTAAATACTGGCATTCAGGGCCATAGATCGCGGGTGGGTAGGTTGGTACTTCATCTTTCTCTCCAGTGTTTGGGAGATGAACAGCTGAACGCTTCCATGTGACAGTTTGGAGATGCTTGGTGATGGTGACGGAGGTGGTGGCATTGCTGCCACATCCTCTGTTTGCGGGATGGCAGGTGTCACTCCAGAGGGGGAGGAAGAGACGGGACTGCAGCAGAAGAGGAAGCAGGAGGAGCCTGAGATCTTTTGTGGTTTTTGAGGTGTTTTCTCAACTGCAGCTCGTGCTTTGCATTTAGTTTCCTGGTCATGCAGGTTGTGGTCAGGTTTAGAACATTTATGCCTCGCTTCAGGATCTGATTGCACAGTGTGCAAACCACTCGCGTCTTGTCGTCAGCACATTGTCTGAAGAACTGCCACGCCAGGGAACTCCTTGGAGCTGGCTTTGGTGTGCTCAGTCCCTGGGTGTGGTGGGCAGTAGAAGGTGTACTGGCTAGGGGACGGCCACTCTTTTGCACCCTGCTCCCTCTTTTGCTATGTGGCTGGCGCTGTCTGACCACCACCTCTTCCTCCGAGCTGCACACGTTACTCGCATGACCTTGATTCCATGTGGGGTCTAGGACCTCATCGTCCTCCACATCATCTTCCACCCACTCTTCACCCCTGCCCTATTTGCCGGTCTGCACACTGCAGAAAGCCGCAGCAGTTGGCACCTGTGTTTCGTCATCATCAGAGACGTGCTGCGGTGGTCCTCCCATGTCTACTTCCTGAAACATAAGTGGTTGGGCATCAGTGCACTCAATCTCTTCCACTTCTGGGGCAGGTCTAGGTGGATGGCCCACGGAAACTCCGCCAGCAGAGTCATCAAAAAGCAGAAGAGACTGCTGCATGACTTGGGGCTCAGACTGCTTGGCTGATTTGCAAGGGGGTGAGGTAAAGGACTGATGGACTTCGACTGCAGGTGCCAACTCTGCGCTTTCAGCAGGGGACCAGGTGGGAGACAATGTGAATGAACTGGAGGCACTGTCAGCCACCCAATCTACTACCGCCTCTACTTGTTCTGGCCTCACCATTCGTACACCGGTATTCGGGCCTACAAAATAACGCTGAAGTTTTTGTCGTCCACGTGCACCTGAGGAAGGTGTATCATTTGTAGGCCCTTTAAACAGTAATGAGGGGGGAGTCGCAGAGAGCGACGAGGAGAAAGCAAAGCTGTTAATGTAAAAATGCTGAATGTAAAAATAAATTCCCTATTAAAAGTGTCCTGTCTGTCCCAGGAAGAAGTACAACAGCGACTTAAAAAGATTAAAATAGACAAATTGCCAGGACCGGATGGCATACACCCCCGTATCCTAAGGGAATTAAGTAATGTCATAGCCAGACCCTTATTTCTGATATTTGCAGACTCTATACTGACAGGGAATATCCCTACAAGATTGGCGCATGGCAAATGTGGTGCCAATATTCAAAAAGGGTCCAAAAACAGAGCCTGTAAACTATAGGCCGGTAAGTTTAACATCTATTGTGGGTAAACTGAAGGTTTTCTAAGAGATGCTATCTTGGAGGATCTCAATGAAAACAAGCAAATAACATCACATCAGCATGGCTTCATGAGGGATCAGTCATGCCAAACTAATTTAAAGGGATCCTGTCATCAGATTTGTGCCCTATAAGCTAAACATATGGCCATGTCGGTGCTAATAACATGAATCCTAAACTGCCCTTATTAAACCTGCTTGTGGCTCTATTAGCCCAAAAAACAGGTTTTTATAAGCTGTCACTCACCTACCTAAGGTGCCCAAGGGGTTTTACGTTAATCCAGGATGCCCGCCCGGACCCCTCGCCGTCTGGTGCCCAGCGCCGCCTTCCTCACCTCAGCGCCGCCTCCTCAATCCACCCGTCCCTCTGCCAGATCTGGCGCCTGTGCACTAGGCTCAGCCTGATGCGCCGCGGACTCCTGGCAGCGGCTTCGTTGAGCGAAGTGCGCATGCACATCAGGCCGGCGCATGCGCGTAAAACCCCTTGGGCACCTTAGGTAGGTGAGTGACAGCTTATAAAAACTTGTTTTTTGGGCTAATAGGGCCACAAGCAGGTTTAAAAAGGGCAGTTTAGGATTCATGTTATTAGCACCGACATGGCCATATGTTTAGTTTATAGGGCACAAATCTGATGACAGGATCCCTTTAATCAGTTTCTATGAGGAGGTAAGTTCTAGACCTGACAGTGGCGAATCAATGGATGTCGTATATCTGGACTTCTCCAAAGCATTTGACACTGTACCACATAAAAGGTTAGTATATAAAATGAGAATGCTCGGACTGGGAGAAAACGTCTGTATGTGGGTAACTGGCTGAGTGATAGAAAACAGAGGGTGGTTATTAACAGTACACACTCATATTGGGTCACTGTCACTAGTGGGGTACCTCGGGGGTCAGTATTGGGCCCTATTCTCTTCAATATATTTATTAATGATCTTGTAGAAGGCTTGCATAGTAAAGTATCAATTTTCGCAGATGACACTAAACTGTGTAAAGTAATTAACACTGAAGAGGACAGTATACTACTACAGATGGATCTGGATAGATTGGAGGTTTGGGCAGATAAGTGGCAGATGAGGTTTAACACTGACAAATGTAAAGTTATGCACATGGGAAGGAATAATGCAAGTCACCCGTACATACTAAATGGTTAAACACTCGGTAACACTGACATGGAAAAGGATCTAGGAATTTTAATAAACAGCAAACTAAGCTGCAAAAACCAGTGTCAGGCAGCTGCTGCCAATGCCAATAAGATAATGGGTTGCATCAAAAGGGGCATAGATGCCCGTGATGACAACATAGTCCTACCACTTTACAAATCACTGGTCAGACCACACATGTAGTACTGTGTATAGTTCTGGGCTCCTGTGAACAAGGCAGACATAGCAGAGCTGGAGAGGGTCCAGAGGAGGGCAACTAAAGTAATAACTGGAATGGGGGGGACTACAGTACCCTGAAAGATTATCAAAATTAGGGTTATTCACTTTAGAAAAAAGACGACTGAGGGGAGATCTAATTAATATGTATAAATATATCAGGGGTCAGTACAGAGATCTCTCCCATCATCTATTTATCCCCAGGACGGTGACTGTGACGAGGGGACATCCTCTGCATCTGGAGGAAAGAAGGTTTGTACACAAACATAGAAGAGGATTCTTTACGGTAAGAGCAGTGAGACTGTGGAACTCTCTGCCTGAGGAGGTGGTGATGGTGAGTACAATAAAGGAATTCAAGAGGGGCCTGGATGTATTCCTGGAGTGTAATAATATTACAGGCTATAGCTACTAGAGAGGGGTCGTTGATCCAGGGAGTTATTCTGATTGCCTGATTGGAGTACAGAAGGAATTTTTTATTCCCCTAAAGTGGGGAAAATTGGCTTCCACCTTACAGGTTTTTTTTTTTTGCCTTCCTCTGGATCAACTTGCTGGATGACAAGCCGCACTAGATGGACAAATGTCTTTTTTCAGGCCTTATGTACTGTGTTACTATGTTATTTGGGCTTGTAGCTGGTACAGATCGACCACGTCCTTTCCCTGCAACAGGAGCTCCACCAACACCAGCAGCACCACGACCAGGGCCACGTCCCTTATTTGATGCTCTCCTCGTTCTTTGAGGTCACTCACAGAACTAACAGACAGATTGACTATATCAATTTCCCTGTCACGTATGCAATGCAGGTGCACCTCTGACAAAAAATGGGTATATGTCACCCACTGAACTAACAGACGGATTAACTATTATATTTTTGTGTCAGGGGTACAAAGATGGTGGATAGCACCCACACAAAAAATCGCTTTAGGTCACCCACAGAATTAACAGCCAGATTTAGTATTATATTTCTGTGTCAGGGGTGCAAAGCTGGTGTATTGCACCCACAAAAAAATCTTTATACTGTAGGTCACCCACAAAGCAAATTGCCAGATTCCTAACTCTCTCCCTCAGTTCAGCTGCCTGCTTCCTGTCCCTGCAATATTCAGAGCTGATGGGTGGGCTTACAAGTGATCCAGCTTTAATAGAAGCTGGGTCACATGATGCACCGGCCAATCACAGCCATGCCATTAAATGCCCAAACACCAAACTTGAACCCAAACTTTTCCAGCAAAGTTCAGGTTTGGGTACGGGTACCTGAACTCGCAAAGTTCGGTACGGACCCGAACTTTACAGTTCGGGTTCGCTTAACACTGATTGTTAGCAATTTACTATTAAGGTCCATCTCGGTGTTATCAGTTCATAGTCCCTGACACAATAGAATTGTAACACCCCAGAGTTGTGTAACGAAACTCTTTCACCCCGCTACAACCTGTTAAGGGCATTAACTTTGTCATCTAATGTAATTTCACATCATGTTCTCACACATGTGCATTCAAATCCTTGTTAAATGTATATTGCTGTAATTTCCATGTTCACCAGCAGGTGGCAGCAATGTGTTCAGCAATGACTTAGCTACAGTTTAGTGTTTATGAACTGGAATAGTTCATTCCAGTTCAGCTCCCCCTCTATGAGCAGAAGTGGGCTGGCCCATATGCTGCCTCATGGGTGGGAAAGGAAGTTAAGTTAGTGTGCCTGCCACCCCTGCTAGGGGAAGGCTGTGCGTGTAGGAGCTCACAGATATAGGGATCCAAAGCCAGGATCTTGTCTCGGCTGAGACACTGATCATCATCCTCAGTCTGAGCCTTGCAGCCTCAGCTGGAAATAAGCAAGCAGCCACTTCCAGTTACAGGAAGAAGCATACCCTGAGTCAATAACTGTGAGTACCATCCAGAGACCCCAGGAGAAGCCAAATTCCTCCTTAGCAAGTCAGTCTCACTACAGCAGAAGATAGTAAGCGCAGAAGCCAAATTCCTGTCACATTACAGAGCTACTAAGCAGACTTCCCTTTCCTGCAAAAGCTCCAGGCACATGATAGAGCAGAAGATAGATTCCTGCCACACATTGCCAATACCTGCTGGGACTTCAGACTAATGCTGTATCTCACTTGGATGAAAGCTGCATCTAGTAAAGACACGTTTGAACTTTATTCCAAGTCTGGATCTCAATTACTGCTGCAAATCCCTCTATTACTCCTACTAGCAACACACTCATTTTATTGCAAGTAAGCCAGGATCCAGGAGTCCAGCTGTACCCAGGTAGGAGACACCGTTGACATCATTGCTATTACCACACAGAGACATTACACCACTTTGGCATTCCTAGCCTGGTACGTGAGTTACAACACCTTAAAGGGCCCTGTGTTAGTACCCTGTGCACGCTGCAATTGGCATCACGAACAAAACCATAGACTATTATACCCATATCCTGACCCACTGCATTTTTGGCGTCCGTTTAACCATACCCGGTCCTGCTCATTGCAGAATCAGTCCCCAAGCTGGTAACATACAGATGGACCTTCAGCTTCGCTGCAAACATCTAGCAATTCATTTCTTAATGTCTAGCACCAGGAGATGATAGCTTTACCAAACAGTTATTGATAGTCATGTGACTGCTATGTCCCCACCACAGCAGGGGCACTTATAAAAATGACTGATCTGCTTCTCCATCCAAAGAGAACATGGTATTATACTGTACAGTGATTTACCTGTATGTTAGGTTGGTGTTTTTCCATACACGTATTTGTGACTCCTGGACAGCATCACGTTTAGTTTGGTTTAATGTAATATCTGGATCCATTTCAATTTTTTTCTTCAGATAGACAAATGGTTTTGGAACAGGCCTGATGATCCTTCCAGTGGCAGCAGATGCTTCAGAGGTTTTAACATTCTAAAAAAGGGAGTGTTAGCTGTTTTGATCATACAATCACAATGACAGCACTGGGAGGAGTGGGGAAAGCCGTAGGAACATACCCTTTGTGGAGCTCTTATGATCAGGAGTGGTGTCAATATGAACATTTATTCTGCCAGATTCTGCATCTGCAGGTGCCCTGCATTGAGCTGCTTCACAGCCTCTCCCCCTAAGTGTCACGGAAGGTGTACAGAAAACTAGAAGACACAAAATGAAGATCCGACTGACTGGATCCAAAACTAAGGAACAAAAGGGAGAGCCCTGCAACAGACCTGGCTCTCTCCCTAACTGCTCAGCCTATGCAAAAATCTCAATGGTAGATGATCGCATATCCTCGTTCCTCGACTGAATAACACCTGAACACCCTATAATAGTGAGGGGACACAACCACCGGCTCCCTACACTTGATATGGAGGGAGTCAGGGTCACCTGGGATCCAGCAAACAGGAAAACACAAATGAATGAACAAAACTTATCTGTATAAGATTCAGTAGTAGCATCCAGCATGCACACACTCCAGGAAGTGGATGCAGTATGGGAAGGGATTTAAAGGGATGCAATCAGTGCAACTACATGACAGCTGAGAGAGGCTAACGAGATGAGAAAACGAAAGCAAAACAAAAGGAACCTCAAGGAAGGAGGTTCTGAAGAATGTCTGTCAGAGCTTCTCAGATGACTGGTGGTGACACTCAGCTCTGAACGACAACTGTATCATCCAACCAGGAGAAAACTACAGCTGTTAGTCAGTGAAGAGGGGAAGCAATTCAATGTAAAGAGCATTTCACAGTAAAGCTCCACCAGGGCACTTGCAAGAGCAGAATATTACAGAATACAAGTTGATATTCTCACTACTCCTGATTATAAACCACCACAATAGATAAGTTTATCTTGCTCTCCCTAAACCCTACATAGTGCCATAGTGCTGTCCACCGTACTGCATGATCAAAACTGCTGATAGTATAAAAAATAATAGTATAAAATGCAGATATTTATTGGTTTCTCATAAAACAATATAATTATAAAATACAGCATGCCACTCAGTCAACTTGTTATCCACTACTAGAGGGAGCTAAGTGTTGACAGAATATATATTGTTCACAATAGTAGTTGTACATACTGCTGTGTAGTTAGCCCCACCTAGTGGTGGTTGCCAGAAATCTGTTATTAAAATTTAATACATTTTATAGAAACATACATACATATACAATCTGTATAGAGATACACAAAAAGAGGGAGAGGCATTTCCCAGGTAAAGTCTGGGTATATTAGGAAAGGTCAGTATATAGAAGGTCGCTGTACCTTTGCAAGTTCCAGGTCTTCTTTTTGCTTGGCAGGGAAGGCCAAAATTGATGCAGCAAAGCAGATCAGCACGGATGTGATAAGAGACATTCTGGTGCTGGAGCTGAGATTTCTTGGTCTCAGACCTGAATGATAACCCTGGGACATGTGTCAACTTATATACCCTAAATAATATGCATGGCTCGTTATCTGAATCATGATGTGTCGCTCTTATACCATGAAAAATAAGGATTACTGCTTCCTTGAAGTATGTGATCAATAAAGTGTTTGTCAACGCAGGAAGACTTTCTCATTTCCTGAAAAAATTATGATATGTAACCAATTACAGATGTGGATTTTAATGGCTTTACGCTTCCTAGGATTTCACCATGAGTGCAAGTGCCAGGGTAGCAGGTATAGCAGGTGTTCCAAGGGACCAACTACTAAGAGGACCCATTTCCATTCACACATAAGGTCCGTTAGGGATGAGTATGGATGTGCCCCATGATTACTCCTGTTGAGTGCATTATCCATTACCTAGCATTATTCCTGTGTTAAAATGACAGAGAATTATCCCTGCACTATGACATCATATGTGCATTATGCCTGCATGTAACTTTATATTTGATTTCCTGTGCTGTGACATCACTGTGTGCATTATTCCTGTACCATAACATCACTGAAAATTATTCTTCAGTTGTGACATCACCACTTATATTTTTCATGTACCATGACATCATGGCAAACCTCAATCATCTATGGTGACATCACTGCTTGTATTATTAATGTTCTGTGACATCACAGTGTGCATTATTCTTCTATTGTGACACCAATGTGCACATCATCCTTCTATTGTGACATCACTGTTTACATGGACATCTTTACAAGATCGTAAATACCCTAACTAAATAAATAAACAACAAAATAACTATATTAAAGAGAATAGGACCCCTGTGGTGCCCCACTAGTAATGTGACCCCTCCAAAACTAAACCCTGTGGCACTCTACTTGTAATGGTGACTCCTCCAATACTGACCCATGTGGCACCCTATTAGTAACAGTCCAAACATGACCTCTGTGTTATGCCACTATTAACGGTGACTTCTCCCTGTGTGTGGTAACCCACTTGTACTGGTGACCCCTTCAAAATCTGAACATTGTGGTACCCCACTAGTAACAGTGATGCCTCCAATACTGAACCCTATGGTACCCCACTAGTAATGGTAACCCCTACAATACTGGTTCTGTGGTACCCCCACTAGTAATGATGGCCCCCTCCAATACTAGCTCCTGTGGAAACCCACTAATAATGGTAACCCTCCTATACTGAACCCTATGGTACCCCACTAGTAATGGTAACCCCTTCACTATTGGTTTTGTGGTACCCCCACTAGTAATGGTCACCCCTCCAAACCAAATCTGTCCATTATGGTACTCCACAAGTAACAGTGACCCCTCCAATACTGACCCCTGTGTTATCCCACTAATAACAGTAAGCACTCCAATACTGACCCCTTTGGTACTCAACAAGTAACTGTGACTACTGCAATACTGAACCCAATGGCACCCCACTAGTAATGGTGACATCTCCAATACTGACCCCTGTGGCATCTCACTAGTAACAGTGACCTCTCCAATACTGACCCGTGTGTTATTCCACTAGTAATGGTGACCCTTCAATACTGAAGCCTGTGATAACCAGGGTTGTATTAATAGCTAGTGCCGCAATAGGCACCAAGTCTGAATACTTCCTATCAGGGCCCAAATTGACCGAAGATGGGGCCAACATGGGTAGGTGGTGTCAACCCAAGTAGGGGGCCAGCAATACTATAGATGGGCAGTATATTATGCTACATTCTGATATTTGTTTCTGCAGAAAATATAACACAATATAGTGCCCCAGCAGCACCAAATACCACAGCGCTGAATAATATACCGCCCCAAGGACAACCAAATAGCAGAGTGCAGCACAAAATACTACCCAAACATACTACTTGTATGTTTGGTAGGTCTGGCAGGCAATATGCTGTTGGTAGAGTTGGCTCACTGTTGTGACCCACGACTTACTTCTTCAGCTTCCTCCTCCATATCTTAGAGATAACTGGAGGAGGATAGAATGTGGTAGCTGATGCTGGCCACCAAAGAGGGGAAGCATCTGAGGAGGTATGCTTTGCTTCTGGAACAGTATTTTGTGCTGTATTGTGGCATTTGTTTCTGCTGTGGCAGTATTTTGTTCTGCACTGTGGTATTTGGTTCTGCTGAGGAAGTATATTGTGCTGCACTATGGTATTTGGTTCTGCTGCAGAACCAAATACCACAGTGCAGGCCAAAATACTAACTTAGCAGAAACAAATGCCACAATACAGCACAAAATACTGTTCCAGAAGCAAAGCATACCTCCTCAGAAGCTCCCCCTCTTTGGTGGCCAGCATCAGCTACCACATTCTATCCTCCTCCTCCAGTTATCTCTAAGATATGGAGGACGAAGCTGAAGAAGTGAGTCGTGGGTCACAACAGTGAGCCAACTCTACCAACAGCATATTGCCTGCCAGCCCTACCAAACATACAAGAGAATACAGTGCTGCATGCCTCTTACATCTAATAATGCCTCCTCTAATGTAGACGTACTCTTTTCTCATCCTCTCCATTCAGCCCAGGCCACCATTAAAACTTTTATCAGCCACATCTTGTCTCTGCAGAGTTTGCCACACAAATATCTTAGATTCCTCACTTTCTATCATCTTCTCCACCTTCTAAACACAAACTCCCCATTCTGGTGCCCCAACAGTGTCATCCTAGTGCCACGCCCAATATTGAGTCCACTGTGCTCCCCAGTGCCCCCAACTTCTTTACTGTTGAAAAAATAGTACCCCTAGTATAATAATGCCCCTAAAATGCTTCCATTAAAAATACCTATACAGCGCCCCCCCCATAGTAATAATACCTATATAGTACTTCCAGCAATAATGCCACCCAGTAATAATGTCCCGTAAAATGCCCCAGTAATAATAATGCCCCCATTGTGTTTCCAGTAATAATAATGTCTGTGTATTGCACCCAGAAATAATGACCTCTAAAATGACCCTATTAATAGAAATGTCCTTACAGTCCTTTCATTGCCTCCAGCAATAATATCCCCCTTTTTTACTCCCAGTAAAATTTACATTATAGTGCCCCCTCTAGTGCCCCCAGTAATACTGTCCCCATTACAAAAAATGCTCCTATAGTGTCCGTATAAAAAAAAATGCCCTGATAATCTCCCCAAGCATTAAAAGTCCCCAGTGCCTCCAGTAATGCCCCTTATACTTTCCCCAGTATAAAAAATTCCCATTTAGTGCCCCCAGTATTTCCTCCTATAGTGCTCCCAGTAATGTTCACCACAGTGTCCCCAGTAGTATTGTCTGCCAAAGTATCACTCCAGTGGTAATGTCCCCCACAGTGCCCCCCTTCCCCCCCGAAGTAATGTGATCTACAGTGCCTCCCAGTAGTAATGTGCCCTATAGTGCCGCTCCAGTAGTAATTTCCCCTAGTGCCCACAGTAATATCCACCCAGTAGTAATGTCCCCCAGTGGACCCCCAGTAGTAATGTCCCCCATAGTGCAAAAAATATGTGGTGTCTTTCCAGGGTAGATGACTGCGGGTGCAGTTCTCCTGGATACCGCTCAAAGGAGTGAAGCACAAATGGAGAAGGGGAGCAGTAACAAATAAAACTTAACTTTTAATATGTCTATTCTCCCTGGGTAGGGAATAAAAGACCCCTTACAAACATAAAAACACACAATGACAGACTTGGATCCTGGATTGGTGTGCCACAGCAAATCAGGTGTCGTCCTCCCTAGGCCTGTGACAAACGTCACATAGGCCCATGGGGGATAGACCGTAAGATCCCTCAATCGTGATCCCAAAATAGGGTATTGGGACCAAGATGAATAACAATGGAAAGGTCTTACCAATTCTTAAAAAGGCCTCACTTGTTAACCACGTATAGTGGGTTAGTACAGGAGGTGGTCACGTGCATCAGGCTGGTCGTTCATCAGATGTCCATGGGTAAAGAGGATATCTAAAATTTCAGTTAGACCTGGTATTAGAGTAGCCTCAGCAGAGAAACTTACCCTAGTACCACCCTGCTTGACCTGTCTGGCCCTAGTGACCTAACACGGGGTCCGTGCCCCGCAAGGGGTGGCCCCGTCCGGAACTTTGCCCTGATAAGGAGTCCCTATGTGACCCTAATACAGGGTGACCAGGGGCAGCAGGGTGGTACTAGGGTAAGTTTCTCTGCTGAGGCTACTCTAATATCAGGTCTGACTGAAATTTCGGATAACCTCTTTACCCATGGACATCTGATGGACGACCAGCCTGCTGCACGTGACCACCTCCTGTACTAACCCACTATACGTGGTTAACAAGTGAGGCCTTTTTAAGAATTGGTAAGACCTTTCCATTGTTATTCATCTTGGTCCAAATACCCTATTTTGGGATCACGATTGAGGGATCTTACGGTCTATCCCCCGTGGGCCTTTGTGACGTTTGTCACAGGCCTAGGGAGGACGACACCTGATTTGGTGTGCAGACAATACCTGTGGCACACCAATCCAGGATCCACGTCTGTCATTGTGTGTTTTTATGTTTGTAAGGGGTCTTTTATTCTCTACCCAGGGAGAATAGACATATTAAAAGTTAAGTTTTATTTGTTACTGCTCCCCGTCCCCCATAGTGCCCCTCCACTAGTTATTACTACTTAATGGAACATCATTTTTAGCATATGCAATGAAGGCTACCGCATAAAATTGACCGATTAGAAAGTTAACATAAAAATATACAATAATGCTAAATATTGTTAGCATTAAAGAAAATAAACTAAAAGTTCTAATAAATAATTTGCTAAATTTACATGTGCATATATACTATAACGTCTACTGGATATTCTAAAACTAACTGATCTTTGGGGTCTGACCACTGAGACCCCCACTGATCCCAAGAAAAGTGTTCCGATATCCCTATTCTGATAAGGCGGCAGGTTGAGCATGCTTCCTGTCGTTCCATTCATTCTCTATGGGAAGTAACCAAGTACTCTACTCTGCTATTTCTGCTTGTCCTATAGAGAGTGAATAGAATGCCAGGGCATATGGTCGACATGCCGCTACATAAAGACAGGGGTATGCTCTCGGGTCTGCTAGGACCCTTCACTGATCAGTTGGGTATGTCCTATCCAGTGGATGTCTTGAAGTCACCAGAATTCCCCTTTAAGAATAGGTCATCAATATCAAGACCCCGGAAATCCCTTTTACTGAAAATTAGCGTCCCAGTATGTTTCGCGGAATAGTTCATGCAAAAATCTGATTGTTATAGTCAAGCTGCAACACATCTTAGCTTAGCTAGATTTACGGTCCAGAGATTGTGCAACATATGTGGTAATGCTCAGCTTCCGTCATTATTAAAGGAACATGTCTGTCAGAAAACATTTTGTTATTCAATATTCATGGAAAACTATTTTTTCAAAGAATTTTTGACAGTTTTTCTTTATTTTGGCAGTATTATGCCATTAATAATTAAATACAAAAAAGTCCACCTGTAGCACACAGCAATAAAAGATAGATAAATATATGGATATGAGATAAATAGATAGATAGATAGCAGGGACGTAGCTAAAGGCTCGTGGGTCCTTGTCCAAGAGTTCAGCTTGGGCCCCCCTTCCCTCAGTGCTTTGTTACCAGGGGCAGGGAAGCACATAGCCTTCGTGCTGCCTGAGGCAAAAATTTAAACAGCATCCCCACCCCTCCCCCCACCATGCCAAATTCTTGAGATAACCCCTTCCCTCCAGCCAGAGGTATAAATTGACCTGCATGCACTTTCTATAATACCTTCTTATGCGGCACAAGGGCCTTTGGGCCCCCTCAGGCTCCTGGGCCCGGTGGCAACTGCTACCTCTGCACCCCCTATAGCTACGCCCCAGATAGATAGATAAATGGAAAAAAAAACTGAGAAAAAACAGCAGCGATGTAAGTGGGTGCAAATCCTCAGGGATTTCAGGCAATAAATCCGTAAATGATATCCAGAAAGGCAAATGATGAGGCAGCACTCCAATGTAGTGAAGGGTTAACACCCTCCTCAACAGTATTATAAAATTAAATTATATACGGTGACACTGTAGGAAACAGATGGAGCAGCTGCCGCTCCTCGCCTCAGGGAGCGATTTTGACTAGCCACAAGAGTGGGGGTTGCACGGGAGGAGGGAGTTGCAAAGAAGTTGCTGAGGTAGGGCTCCATTCAAAAATTCACTATGGGGCCCGGTCATTTCTAACTACGCCACTGGATAGATACTTAGGGATCCCAATGTTATTTTACTGCTGCTAATTATCTGTTAGTATTATAGTTTTCTGCTATTTGCTAGTTTAATAATTGATTAGTAGAATTAGGATAACAGTAGGACAGCTCTATTATTCTCTTGATAGGCCTAGATAAAGATGCCCACAGAAGAGCAGTGCACTCGGTGTAATGTGTGGTGCTCTAATTGAGTCACTTATCTTCCCTCCCTCTCTAGCTGCAGTGACTGAGGAATTTAAAGGAAATGTGTCACCAAAAATATTATCTGACAGTTAAAACCAGATAGCAGCACATATCCTTTTCTTCTAATCTTTTTTTATTTTCTGATTACAGATTTTTTTTTTCCATTTCCTGATCATGATTATAGGGGCGGCCATCTTGCCTGAGCTGTTCTTCTTTCTTTCAAATTTATGTTTATTAAGCAGAATAAATCAAGAAATACATTCATAAACAATAAAGGGGCAAACATACCCCTGGAACATACAGCAGAGAGCATGGCAAAAAAAAAAAAAAATCACATCATTACAGAGACCTTAACCACCTCCCGTCACACTAACGCCGAAAGGCGTCATTGCTGCGGCGCTCCCAGGTCACACTAACGTCGATTGGCGTCATCTCGCGTGAGCCGAGATTTCCTGTGAACGCGCGCTCACAGGAGCGCGCGTTCACAGGATCGCGTAGTTCACAAGTTCATCTGCAGCCTGCCGGCCGCGATCATTGGCTGGCAGGCTGTGGATTTTTGAATCGACCAATGAAATGGTTATGTCAGACGCTATTTTGAAAATAGCGTCTGATATAACTGCTGCCTGGTCCTCTGGTGGTCCCTTTTGCTTGGATCGACCACCAGAGGACACAGGCAGCTCTGTAAGTAGCACCAAATCACCACACTACACATTAGATATTACCCTGTCATTTATTAACCCCTTATTTAGCACCTGATCACCCATATTAGACTCCCTGATCACCCCCTTATCCACCCCCCTGTGATTGATCACCCCCCCTGTAAGGGTCCCTCATCCCTGCCAGGTAGTTAGCTACTGCTAGGTAGTTTAGCGCCCAGCCCACCGCACCGCAGTCACTGATTAGTCGCTGATTAGCGTCATCGCTGTCGCTAATCAGCAGTAGTACTATATAGTATCTGTAAGTGATCAAGACTGATCGCAATTAGATCTATATAAGTACATTAGGGTCACCTTAGGTTCTACAAAACGCAGTGTTCGCCCCGATCAGGCCTGATCTTGTGCGCACACTTGCGTTCAGTCCGCCCCACCGCAGTGACAGAATTAATTTTTTTCTGATCACTGCAAAAACACAGCAAAATCGCTGCGCCGCTATAAAAGATTACTTTTGAGCTTTTTGGATCTTTATTAGCGATCGCAGCTTTACTTCGCAAGCACTCCTTTTTACTAGGTAGGTTTGCTCTTTTTCCCGGGTAGTCTCAGAGGAATACCCCCTAAATTTTGTGAACCCAAAATGTCAAACAAGGGGTATTCCGCTGAAGAGGCCTACAGGATTCTGACCGTGATGGATGAAAGCGATGGGGACGCCTCATCCGCTGAATCCAGTGGTTCAGAATATGAACCTGTAGACAGCAGTGGCACTCTAACCGCTAGCGAATATGACGAGGTAGAGGTCCCTGCTACGGTCAGGCGTACCCGACCCCATGTCAGGGTTCTGCATACCCCGCATGATGATCCTCATTTGCAGCAGAGTGGTGCTAGCGCTGATCTTGTTTATGGTGCGGCATACACCAGCAGCGCAGCACACCCTGGACCTTCTACCAGCACTGCCGTATTCCATGGTGAAGTGGCGAGCACCAGAAGGACAGTTCCAGCTGGTACGGTGGCACGTGCAATAACTCCCCCGTCGCAGCCACCGCGTTCACAGGCCCGTAGAACCCTTAGTCTCCCAGAGGTGCTGGCAAATCCTAATTGGCAAACCCCTGATTCCGCACCCGTATTGCCCCCTTTCACCGCCCAGTCTGGAGTTCGCGTGGAGACGGCTCATTTAGGATCGGCCCTTCAGTTTTTTTAGCTGTTCTTCACCGCGGATCTCTATGACCTAGTTGTGGCAGAAACCAACCGCTACGCCACTCAGTTAACTACCGCCAATCCGGAAAGCTACTATGCCCAGCCTTTCCGGTGGAAACCAGTCACCGTTTCAGAGTTTAAAATTTTTTGGGGCCTTATCCTCAGCATGGGTCTAACTAAAAAAAATGTATTGTGGTCATATTGGTCTAAAGACCCAATACATTACATGCCCATGTTCTCTGCTGCAATGTCCAGGGCACGTTTTGAGGTCATCATGTGCTTTATGTATTTCGCTGACAATAGCACCTGTCATCCAAGAGGCCACCCTGCTTATGACCGGCTCCACAAAATTCGGCCCCTCATAGACCATTTGTCATCCAGATTTGCAGATGCGTATACCCCTAATCAAAACATCTGCATAGTCGAGTCCCTAGTACATTTTACCGGGCGCCTTGGCATAAAACAGTACATCCCCAGCAAGCGCGCCCGGTATGGGGTCAAACTGTATAAGCTCTGTTAAAGGGCCACAGGCTATACATATCGTTTTAGGGTCTATGAGGGAAAAGACTCAAAACTGGAGCCGGTCGGATGTCCTGACTACCTGGGGAGCAGTGGCAAGATTGTCTGGGACTTGGTGTCACCCTTATTCCACAAGGGGTACCACTTATACGTGGACAATTTTCACTCAAGCGTGGCCCTCTTTCGGCACTTACATATAGTCGGAATTCAATGCTGTGGCACCGCGCGACCTAGTCGCCGGGGCTTCCCCCAACGGCTCGTTAGTACCCGACTTGCATGGGGGGAGAGGGCTGCCTTGTGTGACCAAGAACTGCTCGCGGTGAAGTGGCGGGACAAGAGGGACGTTTACCTTCTGTCCACCATTCACGCAGACACGACTGTACAAATTGAAAGGGCAACTGGAGTCATTGTGAAACCCCTCTCTGTCCACGACTATAACCTTCACATGGGAGGGGTGGACTTCAATGACCAGATGTTGGCTCCTTATTTAGTTTCCCGCAGAACCAGACGCTGGTATAAGAAGGTGTCTGTTTATTTTAGCCAATTGGCGATGTACAATAGTTTTGTTCTCTACAGTAAGACTGGGAGAACAGGATCCTTCCTAAAATTCCAGGAAGAGATCATTTCGGAAATCCTGTATCCAGGAGGGTCCGTGCCCCAAGGCCCTGATGTAGTGAGCCGGCTACATGGCAGACACTTCCCGTCTGTCTATCCTGGTACCCCAACTCAACATTCCCCAAGAAAAAGATGTTGTGTCTGTAGCAGGGGTGGAATAAGGCGTGACACCACCTTTTTTTGTCCTGACTGTCCTGACCAGCCTGCAATATGCATAGGGGAGTGTTTCCGCAAGTTCCACACTCAGGTACACTATTAGCATAGGGATTGCGTACACAGGACAGGCACACAGGGGTCTTAGGGCCCTTTCACACAAAGCTGCCACAAACCTCTCCTTTCACCTGGGACAAAGTGCATAATGTACTAATGCCACATCTCTGGGCGATTTGCGCTTTGCACATTGTCCCATGGGGAAGGAGAGGTTTGTCCAATAAAGGTAAAAAAAAATAAAAAATTAAAAAATCACCGGTAAGCAAAAAAGTTATTGTTCTGTTTCAAAAGTTTATAAAAGTTAATGTTTTCTAAAGTTAATGTTAATAAATTTATTGCGTTGCGGCCTGTTTTTTTTGTTTTTTTTTACCTTCCAGGTGGACCAAGCGATCAAGCAGCTGCAGCACTGATGTGCATTCTGACAGAAGCATTGCGCTGCTGTCCGATTACACAAAAGTCAGTGTATGCGGCGCTGCAATACGAGATTTCTCCTCTGCAGTAAAAGATACGTTTGCCGAGGCATATGAGCTGAGGAGGCGGCGGTGTTCATATGCTTTGGCAAACACTTTGTATATATAAAAAAAATATAAAAAATCCCGGCAATGATTTATTCATCCACATCGATTGATGTGAATGGAGAAATCGGGTTTGCCAGGGCATACGAGCTAAGTGGGTATGGGTGTTGGGCGGAGCTCCTATGTCCTGGCAGACGCCTTTCCCCTCCTTTTTTTTTTTTGGCAGAGATTTTTTCATCCACATTGATCGATGCGAATGAAGAAATCTGTGCCGTTCATTTTTTTCTTTCAGCCCAGAGGCTGAACGGAAAAAAAAATCTCATTGCCTGTATGCTCAATATAACGAGAATAGCAGAAACTCCTAATGCTGGCCATACATGTAATGATTGCGGAGACCCTCAAATGCCAGGGCAGTACAAACACCCCACAAATGACCCCATTTTGGAAAGAAGACACCCCAAGGTATTCGCTGAGGGGCATATTGAGTCCATCAAAGTTTTAAATTTTTGACCCAAGTTAGCGGAAATTGAGACTTTGTGAGAAAAAACTAAAAAAAAATTAATTTCCGCTAACTTATGCCAAAAAAAAAAAATTCTATGAACTCGCCATGCCCCTCATTGAATACCTTGGGGTGTCTTCTTTCCAAAATGGGGTCACATGTGGGGTATTTATACTGCCCTGGCTTTTTAGGGGCCCTAAAGCGTGAGAAGAAGTCTGGGATCCAAATGTCTAAAAATGCCCTCCTAAAAGGAATTTGGGCACCTTTGCGCATCTAGGCTGCAAAAAAGTGTCACACATGTGGTATCACCGTACTCAGGAGAAGTTGGGGAATGTGTTTTGGGGTGTCATTTTACATATACCCATGCTGGGTGAGATAAATATCTTGGTCAAATGCCAACTTTGTATAAAAAAATGGGAAATGTTGTCTTTTGCCAAGATATTTCTCTCACCCAGCATGGGTATATGTAAAATGACACCCCAAAACACATTCCCCAACTTCTCCTGAGTACGGCGATACCACATGTGTGACACTGTTTTGCAGCCTAGGTGGGCAAAGGGGCACACATTCCAAAGAGCACCTTTCGGATTTCACCGGTCATTTTTTACAGATTTTGATTTCAAACTTCTTCTCACGCATCTGGGCCCCTAAAATGCCAGGGCAGTATAGCTACCCCACAAGTGACCCCATTTTGGAAAGAAGACACCCCATGGTATTTTGTGATGGGCATAGTGAGTTCATGGAAGTTTTTATTTTTTGTCACAAGTTAGTGGAATATGAGACTTTGTAATAAAAAAAAAATCATAATTTTCCGCTAACTTGTGACAAAAAATAAAAAGTTTTATGAACTCACTATGCCCATCAGTGAATACCTTAGGTTGTCTACTTTACGAAATGGGGTCATTTGTGGGGGTTTTCTACTGTCTGGGCATTGTAGAACCTCAGGAAACATGACAGGTGCTCAGAAAGTCAGAGCTGTTTCAAAAAGCGGAAATTCACATTTTTGTACCATAGTTTGTAAACGCTATAACTTTTACCCAAACCATTTTTTTTTTGACCCAAACCTTTTTTTTTATCAAAGACATGTAGAACAATAAATTTAGCGAAAAATTTATATATGGATGTCGTTTTTTTTGCAAAATTTTACAACTGAAAGTGAAAAATGTCATTTTTCTGCAAAAAAAATTAAATTTCGATTAATAACAAATAAAGTAAAAATGTCAGCAGCAATGAAATACCACCAAATGAAAGCTCTATTAGTGAGAAGAAAAGGAGGTAAAATTCATTTGGGTGGTAAGTTGCATGACCGAGCAATAAACCGCTAAAGTTGTGGAGTGCCGATTTGTAAAAAAGGGCCTGGTCACTAGGGGGGTATAAACCTGTGGTCCTTAAGTGGTTAATTATGAATCTGATGATGAATCAAAGATGAATTAGGACATTGGTTGAGATGTAAGAAAGAAAGGTGACCAAACCTTCAAATTTTTTAGAAAATAATAAAGTGAGGTAAAGGGGGGGGGGGGGTTAGGAACCTCCTTGAGATCTTTCAAGCCACTTGGCCCACGTTGTCAAGTATCTGTCATGAGATAGCGACTCCCAACTAGACAGTTCCTCAACCTGAGCTGTTCTTAACAGCATTTAGAAAGCATTAAGAAGATTGCTTTACGGCAGCCCCATGGTACATAGACACAATGGTCGGGGGGGGACTATACTGACTTTTATAGGAGAGGTTTCTGGGCATGCTCTGTGACCTGTGCAGAGGTCGGGGGGAGCAGATAAGCTGTGATATCACCTATTGTGAATGGCGGATCCTGTCTTATCTGTCATTCTAACCCTGCCTGTAATGATATCACCTCTGTGTATAGCTAAGCAGGTAAGTCCAGTAAAGCAATCTGTACAGACCAAGAAGTGACGCCAATTATTATTCTTAGTGGCCAGTACAAAAACAGTAGGATTTTATGGTTATTGTTTAGATAAAGACATGGAAAATTAAAAATATCATCACCAAAAATGATTTAAAAATATTTAAAAATATGTTAAATAAAAACATGATTTAAATAATAGATCATTTTCTGATGACACATTCCTTTTCAGAGAGGCTGCCTACCATACTAAAAGCCCAAACAAAGGAGAAGGTTAACAAGTCAGGACAACAACTAAAATACATAAAGTGACTTCAAAAATTATATCAAGAAAATCATTGCATACACAATTTACATGTAGGCTGTAATTATGTGAGACAAAAAAGTTGATGGCAGTGTCCCTTTAAGAAGATGAGTCAGGAAATGTAATGATGTTGTCTCATCCTGGACAGTTGCATGTATTGAAAATACTGTACTTAGGGGGAGTTCAAACCTCTGTTCCAATTTTATGGAGTAGAAAAGTCGCTGATCTTGGCGCAGGTCCCTGTTTGCACCAAAATGTTGGACTTTTCCCCCTTTCTGACACTCTTGCCACTAGCTTAACAGTACAAAAACTTTGATAAAAAGCTACAAACATTTGTTAGGCCTAAATACATGTAAATCAATAATACTAGCCATCAATCACTGAGTTGGACCACCTATTCGCCCAAAATGAGCAGAGGTTTAAATGAATAAATTAGTAGTTATGCTGAATCATTTCCCACAAATATGTATATCTGTATGTGTATACCAGCGCCTTCAGATTGGACTGCATTTATCCTAATCCTCTGTGGTGCTGCCAGGGTCTCCTACTGGTTACAGCTGATCGCTGCTGATCTAAGCAACTGGATTGCCTATGATCGGCTTATATTCAACAAAAAAGTGGTCACTCTCAAGTCTCAAGTAGTCAGAAACTCTGGGTCAGAAGCAGAGAGTCACAGACTATATAAAATAATCCTATTTGTATGTTCTACATCCACTATGTCTATTGCCACTGACAGGATGCTCTATTTTTTTTATTCCATTTTCCTATCTGTGCTCATTGACTTAACTATGTTACAGGACCACACCATGTTCAGCAACTATAGTAACTGATTTTTAAGCATGCTTAAAGGGGTTGTCTGGGTTCAGAGCTGAACCCGGACATACCTCCATTTTCACCCAGGCACCCCCCCCCCCCCCCCCCCTGACTTGAGCATCGGAGCAGTTGATGCTCCGATGCTCTCCTTTTCCCTGCACAAAGGCATTTTCAAGAATTCCGGTGACGTACCGGGCTCTCCATGGGGCTGCCAGGAAGCCAGTAAAATGGCTAGAGCAGCGCTAAAGCACGCCCATCTGAGCCGGTGACATCACCGAACACACTTCCGCCCGGCAGTGTGTTATTGGAAACAAAAGAGCCCGTGCCCTGCGCGATCCAGCGCAGGGCAAGGGAGCACATCGGAGCATAAGATGCTCCGATGCCAACATCACGGGGGCTGCCTGGGTGAAACTAAGGGTAGGTCCGGGTTCAGCTCTGAACCCGGACAACCTCTTTAAAAATCACAATTGCCTGTTCATCTGGTAATTGGAGGTAGCATTACATTGCCAGATCATCGCTAACGAGCGTCCCTATGAATGCCCATTAGCGATGATCTGGCAGACAATCTGCCAGTGTAATGTAAGCTTTACTGCAGGTACTCCCCACAGATTACAGCTGATATCCGGAGGTCACAGCAGTGGGGCACTTTGTAATCATCTTTTGTTAAGGGACCCTTTTAGCAGGTAAGGATTATCCAAATCAGTCAAACCATTTAAAGGGATTTTCTGAGATTATAAAAAGGGGTCCGATTTACTCCCAGAAGCAGCGTCACTCTTGTATTTGCGCAATGCCTGGTATTAGGCTACTTTCACACTAGCGTTTTGGCTTTCTGTTTGCGAGATCCGTTCAGGGCTCTCAAAAGCCGTCCAAAACTGATCAGCTTTGTCCTAATGCATTCTGAATGGAAAAGGATCCGCCCAGAATGCATCAGTTTGCCTCCGTTCCGCCTCCATTCCACTCTGGAGGCTGCTTTCAGCGTGTTGCTGTCCGTCTGACGAAACTGAGCCAAACTGATCCGTCCTGGCACACAATGTTAGTCAATGGGGACGGATCCGCTTTCTCTGACACAATCTGGCACAATAGAAAACGCATCCGTCCCCCATTGACAGTCTATAAATGGGCACTATCCTGTGTTTTTCTTCATGGTAACATCTAGACATCCATCTTTGCCCAAATCTTGAGTGCCATATTGTTAATCTGCGTAACATTTTATAAAAATAGATGTGTCTTTCCGGGTCTGTGGAAAAATGGGTGCCAGTAGTGGTTGCCACCTATGGGTAGATTGAATATTTTACATCACATATTGACCTTCTTTTAAGTTTTATTAACTGCTATAAAGCCACATAGATAAGTCTATTGCTTCAGAATCATATCAGCAATTAAATTGGTAAAGTGGGGTCGTAAGGGTTAAAACATAACCGATCCTCCACCATTGCTGTTCCAGAACCGCCCCAGTACCCACTGCTCTCCACTTCCTGGTTTGGGGCATGACAAACAGGAAATGGCTTGGTCCAAGCTGTGACTGGCCCACAGGGAAACAGGTGACTTTTCCTATAATTAATCATATTGAAGCATCTTGCTGCTGCTGCCGCAGTGTGAGAAGATGATATTTGCATGTTGCTTGGGCAGCCCACTAAGCCAACGCCTGACTGAGGGGGGTCACTGCTGTGGCCAGTCTTTGGCTGACCAGGAAGTCCAGCGTTATAATGGAATATAACGGAAATTTAAGACAGAATGTAAAACGGAAGCCTTTGGGTATCTTTCTGATTTGCTCCATCCTAATGCATGTCTATGGGGCCAAATAACTCTGTTATAACGGAATTCCATAACGCCAATGCAAACCCGGTAGGTAGATAACATTTCCTTGATACACCTATTTAAGGGAACTATGCCTATAGTGAGCACCAAGCTAGAGACATATATTGAACAAATAGGGCCCATAGCGAATTCAAAATTGGGCCCTATTGCTAGTGCTGGTTCATGATGGATTCGGCTTTGCTAGGCTCCCTTTCTCTCCAACACTGACAAGCAAAAGGTTAACAATGTTTTAAACTTTTGACTTTCAGGTTCCATATCTCACCATCTACTACTGCTTCGAACGTGAGACTACCATAATTTTATAGACATCATCTTGGCTATCTCATACATAAATTGGACTTGCAACTACGGTATTTAGCATATGAATAATTATGCAGATTCTTGTCATGTAACTGCATTGTTAATGTTTTGCTCCTGGTGGTGGAACAATCTTTTACTTTACTTAAGGTTTATTCCCAAGCGAAAGGTCACTGGTTCGAATCCAGGAGCAGCCATGAAGAAGATTTCCCAAGAAAAGAGAAACAGCGTCATCCAGCTCATCGATAGCGGTATCTCGGCCAAGAAAATTGCCAAATTGCATCTTGTGAGTGCCATGACAGTTGGAAGAATACGAAATGAAGTATGTCCATCCATTCCAAAGCCAAGAGGTGGACGTCCAGGCAAAATATCGTAGTCAACAAGTTGGCTCATCACAAGGTCTATCAGTTCTGGCGCGACAAACACAGCAGTGGAGGTGACTCGTATGCATCGTAATAGTGAGATCACAGACGTCCATGCAAGCACCGTGCAACGTGCATTACACAAGTCTGGAATAGTGGCCCTAAAAAATTGAAGAAGCGTTGACTTCAATATCGTCATAAGAATCATCGGCTCTAGTTGAACAGTGGACAGTAGAAGATTGGAAATGAGTGTTTTGGAGCAAAAGACGAAAGACAATAGACTGGGCTCTTATGGGTGCAAATGGGTCTGGAAGAAACAAGGGAAAAGGGGGCTAACGGACTGAGAAATTAAAGGAACTGTCAAGTTCTGTGGAGGAAGCCTGATAATATGGGATTGTTTCACATCCAAAGGCATTGGATACTTGATCAGGATCGATGGTGGTCTCAATGCTGAGCTGTATGTGAGTATCCTACAAGATGAGTTACTTTGTACCCTTGAGTACTATGGGTACAAAAGTATGACAGGACAACGACCCGAAGCATACGTCGAGATTGGCAAAGAAATGGTTCAATGACAATGAAGTAGAGGTGCTGGATTGGCCCCCACAGTCCCCAGACCTCAACCCAATTGAACACTTGTGGGTAGAGTTGAAGAAAAAGTTATATTCTTACCGAAGTGAGTCAACCAGTATGCACCAACATTGGGAACGTGTAGAAGAGACCTGGGAACAGATTTCGGATGAGACATGCTTTAATGTCATCAAGAGGCTGTCCAGAGGGATTTAGTGTTAAAAGCCAAAGGTGGATTTACAAAATACTAACAAAATAATACAAATTTTAATTTAGAATTTTAGCAAAACAGTAATAATGCAGTTACATGACAAGAATCTGCATAACTAATCGTATGCTGAATAGCTGCAAGTCCAATTTATGTATGAGATAGCCAAGACGATTGTCTATAAAGTGATGGCAGTCTCACGTTCGAAGCTGTAGTGGATGATGAGATATGGAGCCTGAAAGTCAAAAGTTCAAAACATTGTTACCCTTTTGCTCGTTAATGTATATCCTGCCTCGCCCCACAGCCCATCAGCAACATATCCGATAATTCGTTTTTTGTTACCTTGCTGATGGGAAGCTGGACTTAATCTTAGATTTACCTTGAAAAGGTACTCAGGACAAAGAAGGCAGCGAGTTTAAAGAAATATTACTGCATTCGACTTGTCCTGGCATGTGCACAGACAATCTGTGGTTTAAGGTGATTTACAGTACAGAACCTAATGTTGTAGTGGTCTGTATTACAAGGGCATACACACCATACAGACTGCAGGGGGGCCTGGAGACAGGGGGCCCAGCTCAGGTTGGCAATGTTTTAATGGGTGGTCATTCCAGGGCCGATCTTAGGTTCTCTGCTGCCTGAGGCGAAAATATAAATGCTAAACACATATTTTTATGGACAATGCATTCCGTACTACCAAACATACAGGAGAACACAGAGCTACATACCTCTTACATCCAGTGATGTCTCCTCTTCATTTTCTGCACTGGTAACAGACCACTATGAGGAGTTTCAGCCATGTCTCATCTCTGCCACACAAATTAATCCTCCCAATCTTAGTGCCCCAACAGTGTCATCCTGCTGCTACCCCCCCCCCTGTAGTGCCAGTATGTGTAATGCCCCTCTGCCCCCCCATAGTGTCAGAATATATAAAGCTCCCCCTATACCCCCTTTAATGCCAGTATATAATGCTCCAACATCCCCCTCGTAGCACCAGTATAAAGCTCTTCTATACCCCCCTGTGGTGTCAGCTTATAATGCTCCCCAATCCAATTGGAAATCCAATAGAGTTTAGCATTTTCAGGAACACTTTATTGGCGCTGTACGGAGGGGCACACTGTGGCTGTGAAGCTTCTTTCAGGCTTTCTCCCACTTGCTTTACATCTTCTTTCAGCTCACTGGCACGCTCCTCGGAGGCCGGACCTAGCCTATTCTGTTCTCATTGGCTCCTCCTACACCTTATAGGGTTGCACGGCACGCACTCACTGACACCAACACACATAGTTATAGACTATAGACGTCCCTCTGACCCGCCTACCGGTGAAGTGAATCAGTGGTCAGCATTATAACGCTCACCATTTTGTTTTAAAGTAACATACACACCATGGAGGGTATAAGGTGTGACCCCTTATAAGTGACTGAAATGATAATTTTCACATGAATACATTGTGACACATAGCAAAGATTTTTTGTTGTACTGTGTTTTTTCCCAATACTTAGGTGACCACAAGTGCGTCATATGTGTGCAAGTAACTGGTCTGTCATTCCCTCTTCCTTACAAGCTTGATTTATAGAGTCGTTAAGGAGGCAGTAAGATCCAGTATGACAAAATTTTAGCCTGGAGAAATAGAGTTGGATTCAGATCTTTCACATGTCAGGAGCTTGATGATAAGACGTCAACATCTGAGATACCTTCCAGATAATGAAGAACATCAGATAAAAAGAGCAGGGAGGACCCGAGGGGAGCGCAGATCCCACCCTGAGATATCCGCATTCTTTAGCAGAATATGTTAAATGGCAGAACAACATATACGACCTGCAGTGTCTCCTATAAATGCATGTTTGACGGCTCAGTCAGGAGCCATGTAATTGTAATGGCCTCGAAGCAACAACATTTTCTTAGCATTCCACGATAACAATCGTTTCACTCCAAGCTACACACACGTGAATAATTAGCTCTGGTTTGCGGCCAAGAGATTTTCATTGGTGTTTCGAAAAAACAAACCCTGGCCCTCATTTATCAAAACTGTCTAAGGCTACTTTCACACTCGCGTTTTGGGCGGATCCGTGATAGATCTTCAAAAATGGTTCCGTTACAATAATACAACAGTATGCATCTGGAAAGGATCCGTCTGTATCTTAGCCAAGACGGATCAGTCATGAACCCCATTGAAAGTCAAGAGGAGACGGATCCGTTTTCTATTGTGCCAGATTGTGTCAGAGAAAACGGATCCGTCCCCATTGACTTACATTGTGTGCCAGGACGTTTGGCTCAGTTTCGTCAAGCGGACAGCAAAACGCTGCAGGCGGCCTCCAGAGTGGAATGGAGACGGATCGGAGGCAAACTGATGCATTCTGAGCGGATCCTTTCCCATTCAGAATGCAATAGGGCAAAACTGATACGTTTTGGACCGTTTCTGAGAGCCCATGACGGATCTCACAAACGGAAAGCCAATACGCGAGTGTGAAAGTAGCCTAACAGGAAAACCAATTCAACCAGTCAGAGCTCACCTTTCATTTTTCCTGAACTGGTTTCTGTGGGCAACTAATGGTAGGTTCACATCTGCGTTCTGGATTCCGTTATGGCTTTCCATTATATCATGGTTATAACGGAAAATAACGGAATCCATAAGACGGAAGGACGGATCAGTTATACTGCCTATAGACTTGTATTATGACAGAATGCAAAACGGAAGCCTTTAAAAGGCATTCCATCTTAATAGAAGTCTAAGGGAGTCATAACGGATCCGTCCCGTTTCCGCTATGCAGAACGGAGAAAAAAGACTTTGTTTTTCGTCTTGCATAACGGGAACCTGACGGATCCGTTATGATTCCCATAGACTTCTGTGAAGACGGATCAAAACAGAATGCCTCTTAAAGGCTTCCGTTTTGACTTCTGTCTTATGGATTCCGTTATTTTCCTTTATAACCATATAACCAAATTTAAAGGACCTCACCAGGAGGCCCCTTATTGCACAGGATGTTAGCAGTTTATGTGCGAACTCCATAGATGTTAAAGGGGTTATCCCATAATTGATGTAGAAAATTTAAATTATATATACCCTAGTACATGACAGTCTATTTCTAACAAAGCTAGAACCAGCTTCACATGGATCCAGAGATCTCCACATTCATTGCTCCAATTGTTCTGCTAAATGTATTTCATGATGGCAGCTTAGGTGGCGTGTCCTTTATCAGGGGACATGTCCTGTCTGCTGCAGCTAGTGGCAGTTGAAGAATGGATATGAGAAATTAGAAACAAAAAATACAGCAGTTTGTGCTATACAGATAGATTTAATTGAATAACTCAATAGCTAAAATACATTTTTAATTACATGCAATTACAAACGTATTCAGATCCAGTTGATTTGAAAACTGTACAATGTTTTTCATGGGACAACTTCTTTCTGTCATTTTTTTTTCTTCCTTTTCATCTTTAAGTGTTGCTTTGTTACACCAATACAATTAACTTGGGCCAACGTGGAGAGATGGATGGGCAAGTGCACTACCCTCTCCATGGTAGTTCATGTGAGTAGCGCCCAGGGAAGGAGAATCAGTGCGGACTGGAAATAGATGCACAGAGTTGTTCCAGTCAGTGCATGTGAGGGCAGAACTGTTCCTGGAGGAGCACATGTGAGCTGTGTGCAGAGAAGCTGTATGTAAGGGGGTTGATTAGTCTCAGCCCTTATACTTGATCTTTTTAGACAGTAAATGATGGCAGAAGGAATCGGTTAGACACAGCTGTAACTTAAAACCAATTTATTTTTATTTTTTTCATACTTAACTCATATGGGGGAACAAGTTTGCTGCTTACAAAAGTCTCACAAGTGGGAACTGGCTTAATGGTTATAGCAGTCTCCTTAGAGGCAACTGGGTTAATGGTTACAGCAGTCTCTTTAGAGGCAACTGGCTTAATGGTTACAGCAGTTTCTTTAGAAGCAACTGACTTAATGGTTACAGAAGTCTCATTAGAGGCTACTGGGTTAATGGTTACAGCAGTCTCTTTAGAGGCAACTGGCTTAATGGTTACAGCAGTCTCTTTAGAGGCAACTGTCTTAATGGTTACAGCAGTCTCTTTAGAGGCAACTGTCTTAATGGTTACAGCAGTCTCTTTAGAGGCAACTGGCTTGATGGTTACAGCAGTCTCTTTAGAGGCAACTGGCTTAATGGTTACAGCAGTCTCTTTAGAGGCAACTGTCTTAATGGTTACAGCAGTCTCTTTAGAGGCAACTGGCTTGATGGTTACAGCAGTCTCCTTAAAGATAACTGGTTTAAAGGTTATAGCATTATAGCAGTTTCTTTAGAGGCAACTGGCTTGATGGTTATAGCAGTCTCCTTAAAGATAACTGGTTTAAAGGTTATAGCAGTTTCTTTAGAGGAAACTGGCTTAGTGGTTACAGTAGTCTCTTTATAGACAAATGGCTTAGTGATAATAGCAGTCTCTATAGAGGCAACTGGCTTAGTGGTTACAGTAATTTCATTAGAGATAACTGGCTTAAAGGTTATAGCAGTTTCTTTAGAGGCAACTGGCTTAGTGGTTACAGTAGTCTCTTTATAGGCAACTGGCTTAGTAATAATAGCAGTCTCTATAGAGGCAACTGGCTTAGTGGTTACAGTAATCTCATTAGAGATAACTGGCTTAAAGGTTATAGCAGTTTCTTTAGAGGCAACTGGCTTAGTGGTTATAGCAGTCTCTATAGAGGCAACTGGCTTAGTGGTTATGAAAGTCTCCTGAGAGGTGACAGGCGTTCTCACTCCTCCGGCAGCAGCAGCTTTGTCCGGCAGTGTCCCTTTTAGTAAGATGAAGATAGCTCATTGCATGAAAACCTTTTATAAACTTTGTCACTAAACAACTATCTATTATGTGCACAGGAAAATGTGTCCATGCCTCTATAATCATGTTGGCTGATACCCAGATAAGATTTCCGGTTTACACTCCTCTCCAGCCCCTACCTGTATCTTGTGCAGTGTTATGACGAGTCATACAATAGGTGACAGTAATGTAGTTATTGAAGTTATTATACTCTTGAGTCTATACGTAGATAAGCGGCTGTCTGGAAGGGTTCAGGAATACACGTAAACAACATGACGTGAAGTGAAGGTGCAGCTGTCATATCACAAAGACGGATATAATACTAAACCAGGTGTAACTCTGGTGTAGGTGTAGGACGGGCGATCGTGTCCATGCTGGTTGTGAAAAATTTAATTAGTCACTGCTGACCTGATTCTGGGGATGACGTATCAATATATCTACAACAGTGCAATGGAGCACGTAATGACTGATGGCATATTGCCATCAGTATATGATCATACAGATCTGATTGCCAGGATATCCATCGATCAGGAGTGCAGCCGCCTGTTCAGCTTTTATTAGACGCATCACTGTCAGGGGTGGATTTGACCACCATAAGGACAATACAATTGCACAGGGTCCCAGAGTTCACGGGGCTCCCTGTTGCACCTGGCAGCTGGGTTCCCACAGCCTCCAGGCATCAGCACCACTATTAGCTGCATCCCTGTCCTTAGGAAGCACATACAGTTGAACATTGTGGTTAGGCGGGGAACTAATGGCCGAACATTCATCCTGCGATCAACGGTTTGGTGCTGGCAGGTAACTAGGCAGTGTAGGCACATCATCACTGCGTCTACCAGTGAGACAGACTGAAAAAGATCTGCAGTGAGAGACATGATCTTCGGGCTAGGGGAGTATTCATTTTCGAGACACTAAAGGGCAGTGTCGGACTGGGGTACCTAGGGCCCACCAGTAAAATTTATTTTGGGGTCCCACAGTACAGATACATTCAAATACATTGCCTGTCCCAAAAAAAAGTTGCCACCCAAAAAAAGCCTTTAGCTTTGATCACGGCACGAATTCTCTGTGGCATTGTTTCGATAAGCTTCTGCAATGTCACAAGATTTATTTCCATCCAGTGTTGCATTAATTTTTCACCAAGATCTTGCATTGATGATGGCAGAGTCTGACCGCTGTGCAAAGCCTTCTCCAGCACATCCCAAAGATTCTCAATAGGGTTAAGGTCTGGACTCTGTGGTGGCCAATCCATGTGTGAAAATGATGTCTCATGCTCCCTGAACCATTCTTTCACAATTTGAGCCCGATGAATCCTGGCATTGTCATCTTGGAATATGCCCGTGCCATCAGGGAAGAAAAGATCCATTGATGTAATGCCCTGGTCATTCAGTATGTTCAGGTAGTCGCTGACCTCATTCTTGGAGCACATACTGTTGCTGAAACTAGACCTGACCAACTACAGCAACCCCAGATCATAGCACTGCCCCCACAGGCTGGTACAGTAGGCACTAGGCATGATGGGTGCATCACTTCATTTGCCTCTCTTCTTACCCTGATGCGCCCATCACTCTGGAGCAGGGTAAATCTGGGCTCATCAGACCACATGACCTTCTTCCATTGCTCCAGAGTCCAATCTTTATGCTCCCCAGCAAATTGAAGCCTTTTTTTCTGGTTTGCCTCACTGATTAGTGGGTTTCTTACGGCTACACAGCTGTTCAGTCCCAATCCTTTAAGGTCCCTTCGCATTGTGATTGTAGAAATGCTCTTACTTTCACTATTAAACATAGCCCTGAGTTCTACTGTTGTTTTTCTTCAATTTGATTTCACCAAACGTTTACGTGATCGCCGATCACGATCATTCAGGATATTTTTTCCGCCACATTTCTTCCTCGAATACAATGGGTCCCCACTATCCTTCCAGTTTTTAATAATGCATTGGACAGTTCTTAACCCAATTTTAGTAGTTTCTGCAATCTCCTTAGATGTTTTCTCTGCTTGATGCATGACAATGATTTGACCCTTCTCAAACAGACTTACATCTTTTCCACGACCACGAGATGTGTCTTTCGACATGGTTGTTTAAGAAAGGAAAAGCAACTCATTGCACCAGTTGGGGTTAAATAACTTGTTGCCAGCTGAAAGATAATCGCCCATGCAGTAATTATCCAATAGGAGGCTCATAACTATTTGCTTAGTTAAATCCAGGTGGCGACTTTTCTTTTGGACAGGCAGTGTATAATAAATATTTTTTATATGAACATAGGTTGAGGTGCTGTACATTGAATATATGTATGTAGTGCAGTAAGTCTACTGTGTTATGTGCCACTTGTGCAGGGGGTGGGAGAATAGTGGGCCACCTTGCTCAGGGGCCCACCGGGGGATACCCCTGTACCACTGTGGGCCAGTCCGAGCCTGCTAAAAGGGCACCCTATTGTGTTGGGGGCACCATGTTGTGTTGGGGGTACATAAGGATATATCATACTGTATAAGGGGCACATAAGGAGGTTTCATATTGTGTGGGGTTACACAAAGGGTAAACATATTATCCATGTGAGGGAGTAGAGCTTAGCAGTGCAACATGGAGGAGCTTAGTGGTGCAACAGGAGCACCCAGACATAACTTTGCTTGGGGCCCAAGAAATGCCAACTCCGCCCCTGATTGCCTCCCCAAGTCCATGAGTATTTTATTACAGCTCAGGTCATTCAATTAAATGGAGAAAAGCTGCAACTCAGATACAGACCATGAACAGAGGTGGCGCCATGTCTGATAAAAGCTCCTGTTATTGTGAAGGTCAGAGAGGTCATACCTGAATTAATCACATATCAATAACTCATTTTGGCGACATATTACCGATTATTATCATTTCACTCTGAATAATAATTAGTATTACATAAAGATTATGTCACAGACTTTGGCCTCCTGCACACGACCGTTGTGGGTTTTACGGTCCGCAAAATGCGGATCCACAAAACACAGATGGCGTCCATGTGCGTTCCACGATTTGCAGAACGGCATGGACAGCCATTGATAGAACTGCCTATTGTCAGCAAAACGGACAAGAATAGGACAGGTTATATATTTTTTGCGGACCACAGAACGGAACAACGGATGCGGACAGCACACGGAGTGCTGTCCGCATCTTTTGATGCCCTATTGAAGTGAATGAGTCCGCATCCAAGCCACAAAAACTGCGCCTCGGATGTGTACCAAAACAACGGTCTTGTGCATGAGGCCTTTGCTGCACATTTGCTGGGAATTTTACCCTTTTGCATTCCACAACATTGAAATCTACTATCTGGTATTTAATGAGTTGTCCATAAATATAATATGGAGTCAATAAATTGATAAAAGTTTGCAGGTTTCATCAACGTGCTGTATTTAAAGGGCATCTGTCAGCAGATTTGTACCTATAAAACTGTCTGACCTTTTACATGTGAACTTGTGGTTTTTGTCTCCCCCGTTTGCTAATATTGTGATGTCTTTGGAAAGGAATAGCACAGCACAGTTTTAGCCCGCCCATGAGGGACAAATGTGAGCTTTGAAGTCTTTTCAGCTGGGACGGCCCTCTTTACAACCTCAGTAATAAGCTAAATTAAATGAACAATTCCATTTTAATACAACTTAAAATGAAATCTGGCACCCCTAAATTATTCCCAGGGAGATGACACAAAACTTGCTCCATAGACGGAAATTATAACTCATGGCATTTAGACAAATAGTCACATGATGTGGTGACTAAATCGGGAGGACAACATGAGGCAAGTGAACGCCATGGATCCGACAATGACTGTCTATGAACTATCCCTTTATACATTGAAACCAGATTGTGTTTGTAATGTTATTAGAACCAGAGTGCGCTTTGTACTTGTGTGTAGATTGTTATCCAGTTTGCTATTGATTATAAGCATAAGACTAAACAGGACATGGAAGTGTCTCAAACTTTGCGAAATTCCATGATCGGTATCTTCTGTCATTGGTGCCCGGAAATGTTGCAAGTAGTTAGCATCTGCGCAGCTTCTGAGCGTTAAAAATAGACAAGCAGTCGGTCAATGTCCAGTTAGCGGACACTCCAAAGAGGATAGAAAATTGTATCCACTCATACTAGTTGGCATGGGTTGACATGGGAAACCTAGAAGACGTTAGTAAGCTGGAAGAGAAATTGTGATATGCCGAGAATCGACTCTGGTCTGATGCAGGATAAAAATCCCTCTCATGGAATTAGCTTCTGGCAGCCTTCATGAGGACGTGCGGCTCACACAGCTGTAAATACTGAAGTAAACACATCTTGAAAAAATAACTATTATGTCATGCAAAGACAGACACTCAAACATTCAACATTTTTCATGGCCTTTGAGTTACAGTCTTTTCTGCATCAACCATCTTGTCCACCTCCATACACCCCAGAGTGCCACTACTACCTCACCCACCTACAGAACCAACCATCACTCATTCATTGTGCCACCACCATAAGGCCTCATGCACATGACCGTATTTACGGTCAGCATCCGATCCACATTTTTTAGTGGCTCAAATGTGGACCCATTCATTTGGGCTGTCCACATCCATTTGTCCATTCCATTGGCCCACAAAAAATAGAACATGTCCTTTTCTTGTCTGCTTTGCGGACAGGGATAGTATATTTCTACAGTTAAAATGGTGGCATGCACGTGGCCAGGATAGGCATTTTGCCGATTGCAAAGCACTTATGGACATGTGCATGAGGCTGTAAGGAACAATCGTTAGATAGGAGTTAATATTCTTCAACGGTGTTTTACAGGTCTACGTGAGATTACGAGACTATAAAGTTCTCAGTTTGAAACACCTTTCTACTACAGTCTTTGCTGCCATTGCTTTTATCAATTTTACTTAATCTCTCCACATTATGAGAAGGCCTTCCGCAGGTGCTGTAATAGCCCTGAGAATGGGCTCTATTGCACCGGCATACTTGAAATTCTGAGGCATCAATTGCCTACTTGATACTTACGCTGTCAATCCTTTCATTGACTTTACCTCTTTTTCCCATGATGGAATATCCCTCAGTGTGAAAAGCACCAATGGTCTACTTGAAACTGTGATTCACTGAGAATGCAGTACCTACCCCAGCTTAATTGGTTTTGCTTCCCCTTCTCATGGTGGATATATGTGCACTCTCTCTTACAAGAAAACATATCCATTTCAGTTTGGCACTGGTGATTTGGCACTGTTGCAGTGGCCATTCCACATAGTAGAACTGTTGGAATAACGTAAGAGAAGCCTGCATAATTATGCCAATATTTAATAATATTTTTTCAATATAATTGAAAGTGTCACCTGTCTTGGATAAATGTATAATATTCCATGTTGAATGTGCATTAATGTAATAGTAGTGCTATGTCGACCACATGTCAATAGCAGGTGGCAAGATTGAAGAGTGAGCTTGGAAGCTGCTGCTGGAAACCAAGCAAGCAATACTCCTGTGTGTAACCAGCTAGCGAGTGGAGGTGATTATTAGTCATAAAGGTAAAACATGGCAATCATGGCAGAGAAGTTGAAGCTAGAGCAGAGGGTTACAAATAGGTTGCCAAGTTCGTAGAGAACTATTCTTGTCTGCAAAATGGATAGGAATAGGACATGTTACATTTTTTTTGTGGGGCCGCGGAAAAGAAATATGTATGTGCGGTCTGCATCTTTTGCAGACCCATTGAAATGAATGGGTCGCATTCGATCTGCAAAAAATGTGGACCAAAAATACGGTCCTGTGAATGGGCCTTAGGATATGGCGACACTGTCAGGTTTCCTGATGCAGTTTTGGACACCAAAATCCGGAGTGAATCATAAAAGGGGAGAAAGTATTAAGCTCAGGTATAATTTCTCCTCTTTGAATTTATCCCTGGTTTTCGCTTCCAAAACTGCATCAGGAAACCTGACCGTGTGGTCTTACTCTTACACTGCCAATACTTTCATGGGTCTCACTTCTCTTTCCAATGAATGGGATCTTTTACCCCATGTGGGCCTAGAGTCAGTTAGTCGACTGCACTAGTAGTAACTGGTTAAATCAGTTAAGAACATGGATAATCAGGGTCCTACTGGAACATGCAAGAACCCATCATCAATGGCTTTGACCCAACAGCATCAGCAAATTTCCCGCTCCATGAATAATCACTAGTATCAGTGAGGATAACTCCTCCGATAACTTCTCTGTGAGGTGCGTGGAAGTGAAAGGAGACGTAAGAACATGAGTTATGTTTGCAGAGTAAATCCCCGCAGATAACTGGGTAAACAAAGCGTTTTATTATCTTTTATTGACATGTTGCTCATTGCTTCCCATCTAATTCTTCAGACTGAGTGCTGAAGTCCATGCATGCAGCTGTATTGATTTAAGAAGAAATGCTGAATTATGGGCTCCAAAAAGTGAGGTGCACTGAAGCTTGAGAAAGTTTTGTAAAGATGGCTTTTTTTCCGCGATACATTCCCCAGCAAGAAAATCATGTTTCCGCAGGCTGCTTTGGCATAAAATGCTGGCTATTGGCTGGACAAAAACTGCTGCGCACAGCGGTATTCGTTCAGCCGTTTCTCATCATATTTGCCGGATCACCACAGGGGCCCCCATTATAGTTAATAGGGACGGATGGTATTCTGTCTGCGTCTGGCAATGTCGTATCCGGCAGGCTTTTCCCAGCTGGAACAGCCTGCCGGATCGGCAGATGCAAGTGTGAAACAATACATTGAACACTAAGGGTGCAACCACATGGTCAGGTTTCCTGATAACTTTTTGGAAGCCAAAACAGATTGACAGGGCCAGGCAGCGGCAAAGCAGCCAGGGAGGGCCCGGCCACAGAAAGGAGCTGAGCTTGGGTGCAACTAAAGCAATGGTGACGCCCTCATTGAACCAAAGGCCTAGTTTGTATATTAAGAAAAATATCGTAACTTGGATCAACAGCTTTTTAATCAGGTGAACCACAGCTATGTGCCAACAGTTGGATAGGGAGGTCGATGGAAACTCTATAAGTAAGGGTACTTGGAATAAAAAACACCACTCTAGGGCGATGGACACCCTTTGTGAATAACAGTGGGGGTCCCAGAGCAAGGCAGTCCCCATCTATTACACCCATATGCCTGCAGCTTGAATACATGATGACTGTCTAGCCTGATGGTAATTACAGACGATTGAGTAATGAATCCCCAGCAAACCACAAAAATAATGCAAATGATGCAACGAGTTTTGGAAACAGCGATCTCTGCGGATAAGCATCCGTTACACTTGTTAACCTTATATGTTCTGCTGCAGGAACCACTTGTGTCATTGACTTCCTCCCTGGGAAACGTTTACCGCAGGTTTCCCGTCAGGTTTCTGACAACGAAGTCTGGGAGATCCAGCGCCCCAGTGGACCTCTTTTAGTCCCTACTTTTGACTCAAATCCTTCTGTAACTATTTGACTTCAAAATATCTGTCTGCATATTAGACCCTAACTATATTAGTTCATCATTTTATGCCAACTGGAACTTGAAGCGATATTCCATTTAGAACAAGTCACACCCTATATGCAGGCATGAAATCCGCAAGACCACTGAAAGTGTGCTGTGGTTTCTAGCACCGAGACCTATCAGCAGATCCTTTATGGAGAATCTGTCACCACACATATGTCAAACGTAATCCAAAAGACTTCTGATGTGCGCTTGTCTGCTGATTCAAACACAGTTTTTTCCATCCCAATCAGTGGCCCCATTCCATAGAAACTGAGGTTTTATTCCATGGGAATGATCTGCTTGGTGCAACAGGGGCATCACCATTGCTCCTCATTGCACCTAAAGCTCTAAAGGTTGTAGGCTGCAACGCCTCAGTTTTCAGTGGCAGGGCTAGACTGGCAATGTAACGGTTCTATATTCTTGCGTGTGCGCCAGTGATTTAGGAATCTGCACATAAACAGCATGGCCCTGAAGCTTGCAGACAGCACTGGAAAGCATCAGGGCTTTATTGCACATGCTCCAATTCCCAAGGTGCTGGCACAAGCAGGAGAACACAGAATTTACATCTCCCCTGCCTGATCTGTCACTCAAAGTTAAGCAAGTGCAGCCAGCAGTCCAAGAGAGTGGAGCATTAAGTGCAACAAGGTACAACGGTGACGCCCTCGTTGCACCAAGCAGGTCATTTTTATACAAACCGGATTCAAAAAAAGTTGGGACACTATACAAATCGTGAATAAAAACTGAATGCAATGATGTGGAGGTGCCAACTTCTAATATTTTATTCAGAATAGAACATAAATCACGGAACAAAAGTTTAAACTGAGAAAATTTAAAATTTTAAGGGAAAAATATGTTGACAAAAAAATCACAGAAAAAACTAAGATAAAAACATCCTGCACGATATGATACAAATTTGTATCATATCGTGCAGGATGTTTTTATCTTAGTTTTTTCTGTGATTTTTTTGTTTATGTAGTGTTTGCTTGAGGGAGTGGCACCTTCAAGTGTGAATGCGCACCTAGTATCTTGGGAGTAGCATTCCTCTGCACTTTTGCCCCCCTCCTCTATCCAATGAGCGCCTTAATTAGGTGGTACATATGGCTGTGCTTGCTCCTCCTCCCATTGGTTGCTTGATGCACATGGAGGTTACTAGGAGCAGCACACCATATGTGCGGGGTCTGCGCTCCTGAACATAGAAGCCCAACGGCTTAGGTAGGTTTAGCGTAGGACCCGCCTGACCTGAGACCACCTTGACGCTTGGTGGCGGGCTTAGATGTGTTTTGATCAAAATATATTGACTAAGTGTCTCAGACATTATCATATCAGGGTGAGGACTTAGTCCATATATAGTGCTTGCATCTGCTTTAATAAGTGCATTATTATCTTGTTTCTGTGGTTTTCTTCAATAATATGGCCAGGGACATCCGCAATTTGTATCATATCGTGCAGGATGTTTTTATCTTAGTTTTTTCTGTGATTTTTTTGTTTATGTAGTGTTTGCTTGAGGGAGTGGCACCTTCAAGTGTGAATGCGCACCTAGTATCTTGGGAGTAGCATTCCTCTGCACTTTTGCCCCCCTCCTCTATCCAATGAGCGCCTTAATTAGGTGGTACATATGGCTGTGCTTGCTCCTCCTCCCATTGGTTGCTTGATGCACATGGAGGTTACTAGGAGCAGCACACCATATGTGCGGGGTCTGCGCTCCTGAACATAGAAGCCCAACGGCTTAGGTAGGTTTAGCGTAGGACCCGCCTGACCTGAGACCACCTTGACGCTTGGTGGCGGGCTTAGATGTGTTTTGATCAAAATATATTGACTAAGTGTCTCAGACATTATCATATCAGGGTGAGGACTTAGTCCATATATAGTGCTTGCATCTGCTTTAATAAGTGCATTATTATCTTGTTTCTGTGGTTTTCTTCAATAATATGGCCAGGGACATCCGCAAATTTGTATCATATCGTGCAGGATGTTTTTATCTTAGTTTTTTCTGTGATTTTTTTGTTTATGTAGTGTTTGCTTGAGGGAGTGGCACCTTCAAGTGTGAATGCGCACCTAGTATCTTGGGAGTAGCATTCCTCTGCACTTTTGCCCCCCTCCTCTATCCAATGAGCGCCTTAATTAGGTGGTACATATGGCTGTGCTTGCTCCTCCTCCCATTGGTTGCTTGATGCACATGGAGGTTACTAGGAGCAGCACACCATATGTGCGGGGTCTGCGCTCCTGAACATAGAAGCCCAACGGCTTAGGTAGGTTTAGCGTAGGACCCGCCTGACCTGAGACCACCTTGACGCTTGGTGGCGGGCTTAGATGTGTTTTGATCAAAATATATTGACTAAGTGTCTCAGACATTATCATATCAGGGTGAGGACTTAGTCCATATATAGTGCTTGCATCTGCTTTAATAAGTGCATTATTATCTTGTTTCTGTGGTTTTCTTCAATAATATGGCCAGGGACATCCGCAAATTTGTATCATATCGTGCAGGATGTTTTTATCTTAGTTTTTTCTGTGATTTTTTTGTTTATGTAGTGTTTGCTTGAGGGAGTGGCACCTTCAAGTGTGAATGCGCACCTAGTATCTTGGGAGTAGCATTCCTCTGCACTTTTGCCCCCCTCCTCTATCCAATGAGCGCCTTAATTAGGTGGTACATATGGCTGTGCTTGCTCCTCCTCCCATTGGTTGCTTGATGCACATGGAGGTTACTAGGAGCAGCACACCATATGTGCGGGGTCTGCGCTCCTGAACATAGAAGCCCAACGGCTTAGGTAGGTTTAGCGTAGGACCCGCCTGACCTGAGACCACCTTGACGCTTGGTGGCGGGCTTAGATGTGTTTTGATCAAAATATATTGACTAAGTGTCTCAGACATTATCATATCAGGGTGAGGACTTAGTCCATATATAGTGCTTGCATCTGCTTTAATAAGTGCATTATTATCTTGTTTCTGTGGTTTTCTTGAAAAATATGTTGAATCAGAATTTCATGGTGTCAACAAATCCCAAAAAAGTTGGGACAAGGCCATTTTCACCACTGTGTGGCATCCCCCCTTCTTCTTACAACACTCAACAGACGTCTGGGGACCGAGGAGACCAGTTTCTCAAGTTTAGAAATCGGAATGCTCTCCCATTCTTGTCTAATACAGGCCTCTAACTGTTCAATCGTCTTGGGCCTTCTTTGTTGCACCTTCCTCTTTATGATGCGCCAAATGTTCTCTATAGGTGAAAGATCTGGACTGCAGACTGGCCATTTCAGTACCCGGATCCTTCTCCTACGCAGCCATGATGTTGTGATTGATGCAGAATGTGGTCTGGCATTATCTTGTTGAAAAATGCAGGGTCTTCCCTGAAAGAGATGACGTCTGGATGGGAGCATATGTTGTTCTAGAACCTGAATATATTTTTCTGCATTGATGGTGCCTTTCCAGACATGCAAGCTGCCCATGCCATGCCACACTCAAGCTGCCCATGCCAAGAACTTCGAATCGTGACTCGTCTGACCACAGAACAGTCTTCCATTTTGCCACACTCCATTTTAAATGGTCCCTGGCCCAGTGAAAACGCCTGAGCTTGTGGATCTTGCTTAGAAATGGCTTCTTCTTTGCACTGTAGAGTTTCAGCTGGCAACGGCAGATGGCACGGTGGATTGTGTTCACTGACAATGGTTTCTGGAAGTATTCCTGAGCCCATTCTGTGATCTCCTTTACAGTAGCATTCCTGTTTGTGGTGCAGTGTAGTTTAAGGGCCCGGAGATCACGGGCATCCAGTATGGTTTTACGGCCTTGACCCTTACGCACAGAGATTGTTCCAGATTCTCTGAATCTTCGGATGATGTTATGCACAGTTGATGATGATAGATGCAAAGTCTTTGCAATTTTTCGCTGGGTAACACCTTTCTGATATTGCTCCACTATCTTTCTGCGCAGCATTGTGGGAATTGGTGATCCCCTACCCATCTTGGCTTCTGAGAGACACTGCCACTCTGAGAAGCTCTTTTTATCCCCAATCATGTTGCCAATTGACCTAATTAGTGTTAATCGGTCTTCCAGCTCTTCGTTATGCTCAAATTTACTTTTTCCAGCCTCTTATTGCTACTTGTCCCAACTTTTTGGGGATTTGTTGACACCGTGAAAATTTGAATCAACGTATTTTTCCTTTAAAATGATACCTTTACTCGGATTAAACGTTTGATCTGTCATCTACGTTCTATTACAAATAAAATATTGACATTTGCCATCTCCACATCATTGCATTCAGTTTTTATTCACAATTTGTTTAGTGTCCCAACTTTTTTGGAATCCGGTTTGTATAATAAACGCATCAATTTCTCTGTAATGGCGCCACCAATCGAGTTGGAGAATCATCAGGTGCACCGGGCGCACTACTAAGGGCTTCTTAAAGTACATATTTGTCGTGACACCAGTTGCAGTGAAGCAAGAAGGGCACAGGGCCCCTTTTAGTGATACTGTAGTTGATGGTACACAGGTGTAGGAATGCCAGAGTGGTATAGGATGGCCTAAATGTCTCTTAATGGTTTTGCACATGTCACGGTGCTCCTACCTGGATACGCTGGAACCCCAGGCATGGCCGTCCGGAAACGCAGAAAATGAAGATGAAGAAATAAATTTGAGTCCAGACCTTGTAAATAGGTGATAACAGCTTTACTCAAATAAACTTTTCTCCAAACAATTACAGGTTTCATCTTTGTTTCTAGCAGGCTTTGGCTTTAACAGTGGCAGGCAAACTCCTCTATGCTACGTCTGTTGCTCTCCGGCGTTGCTGTGCTAACAGGCTGGCTATGGAACTCAGCTTCTTCTTTATGCTGTACTTCACTTTCTGTTGTCTGTCTCTAAACTGTCGAGGGAACTTTCCTCCTGGTCTCTGAGGCTCTTTGCTTTGGCCTCCAGATCCAGCTGAGCTTAAGGTGCTCAAGCTGGTCCAGACAAGGCTTGTCTAGCAGGGACGAGCTCCTGCTTCCTCCCCAAGCAGGGGGTACTCTAGACTGACCTCTCACTAACTAGTCCCTCCTTCTCTTGGAGAGAGCTAGAATGGAAAGAAGGGTTCCATTCTAGGTAAAATAGCTCTGCCATGTTTGCCGCCATCTGCTGGTGAACCAGGCTCATTACATGCAAACAGTTACAATAACATAGGTATGCACAGTGTGACTGTCCTGCAATAAATAAATATAATGACATGAGGGTTACCATAGGAGACAGTAGCAAGGCACAGAAGTGGGTACGGCACTTTGGGGCTTTACACAGGCAAGTGCACATGAGAAAAATCATTTGGATTACTATGGAGGTACGGGGGACAGATTCCCTGAAGGGGGTACCTAGTCTGTACAATGTTTAGGTAGGCAGTATAATGCATTAAATAAGGAACATGTTCACGCTGATGAAGGTAATGGTCCGTCACCGAAACACGTAGCTTTGTTTTCCTTATTTTTTAGTTTTTTTAATAAATAAAAAAATTGTGGAATCCCTCAGTGCAGCACGCTTTTTACTTTGGCTCCCTGAGCAAACTTGTTTCTGCATGGCTATTGCGGTGTCCTGAGAGGCCTGTCCAGCACACAAGCGCAGCAGCCTGGGATCTCTACCGCACGGGAGCAATCTTGCCTTCATCTAGTGTTTAGGATGCACAACATCATTTGGTAAGGTGCTAATACCTTTATCATTAGGTATTACAACAGGGGGTGCCCCCTCTATGTTTCTCTTTTGCTGTACATTTTGTTATCCAACCCTTATAATGACACCCTCAATGCCTAGGCCCCTCATATAGGTTATACTTACCCCGCTTCTGGGCACCCGCGTCACTCCTGATCCCCGCACGGCTACCACAGAATCAAAACATCCGGTGACGAGGGGGGGGGGGTTGCCAATAGCAGCCCGCGACAGGGACAAGCCTCCCTAGCATCACGGGTGACGAGGCTGTGCGGGGATCATGAGCGATGCGGGTGCTGGGGAGCGGGATACATATCACCTATATGCGGTGCCCGGGCATTGAGGGCCTGACCTTCACTACACTTATAGGGGTTTTCCAAATATCTTTAACTGAGGTCATCAGTATCTGATCGGTGGGCATCTGACTCCCGGAGTCCCAGCCGATCAGCTGATTGAGACGGCACCAGGGCTCGCAGTAGCACTGCGTCGTACATTGTATAGCGGTTGTGCTTGGTATCACAGCTCAGCCCCATTTACTTCTATAGGGCTGAGCTGTGCCTAGGCCACATAACCGATGAACGTGACGTCACTGGCCTAGGAAAAGCTGCGAGAAGGCTGTGGCGCTGCTGGCTTCCCAAACAGCTGACCAGCGGGGGTCCCAATCGGATACTAATGACCTATCGAGAGGATACGTCATCAGTATAAAACACTTGGAAAACACCTTTAACAGTTCATCAGCATATTGAATGCAAGTGGTTTTTCACCAGATTACAGCGGTGATCCTGGCACATATAGGTAGGTGTATAGTATGGGGGGCCCTGCCTGGCATTATAGCCAGTTTTCAATTGATTTTCTTGATGGCAGACTCCCCATGTCCCGTTACCCTGATTTTTCACAGATTTGCTAAAATTCATCAGGAGGTATTATTCCGAGACAATCTCCTCAGTAAAACAGGTTTTCGGACTGCAGTACGTGTACCACAGGGGTATGAGCCAGGTCTCCAGAGGATACTCGCCCTGTGCACAGGGCAACACAGTGTATTGTCATAGCCTTGGTGGTACTAGGGGTTCATTTATTTGAGTAGGGGATACTTGGCATAGGACCATTGAGAAGCACCGCTGTAGAGAACATATGAAGTTATACAGGGGAGACCTCTTGTGGCGGTAATATATAATGTTATACCACAGCGACCTCTGCTGGTCAAACAGCAGAACTTACATTTATTAGACTGATTTGCTATGGATTGAGGGTATTATATTGGTATAGGGGCAAATGGAAGAATTAGCCCCGGCTTTAGCAGATTACGAGTTTAAAAGTAAAAAAAATATAAGCAGGTGCAAAACTTTTGCAAAATAAAGATTTCTCAGACGTCCCTGTGATCTTGTGGTGCATGCATCCGTAGGTCAACTTACCCTTGCCATGTGTATTGGTCACATCCAGACCCCTTTGCCACATAAGAAGACACCTGAATTATAAATGGTAGATGTGCTTCCTGTTATAGATGGTGGCTTGGGCTAAGGAGCTTCAAGTTTTCTTTTATGTATGTATATAAGTAATATAAACCTGTGCCGCCGTTTGCGTCTTCCTAAACCAATCAGGCTGTGTTGTGCTATTTTTCCGGTAAAATGACGGCCCCACCCAGTGAACTCCATTATAGTGCAATGGGTGCCGCTGGCATACTTACCCACATTGTAGTCGCTAAATTTGAGGCATATAAGCCCCACCCCAGGAATGCCCCAAACCCAACTGGAAGCACCTACATATAGGCTGGGCTTACGTAAGCCCAGCCAAATTTCTGCTCTGGACATCCCAAAATTTCCTGGATTTTCCCTAAAAATTAGAAAAAGTCCCTCTAAGTTTGGGACCGCTGGCAACCATGGCATCTATGGAGGTATCTATGTGAACATAAGGGTGATCAGTCATCCCTGGCTTCATCGTTGGAGTCCCCAGGGTCTTGGAGACAGTAATAGAAGTGTAAAACAACAGTACTAATGGTTCTAAGAACGGATAAAAAGATGTGAGACTGTGCTCCACCATCATTACATTACAGCACAGTGGCTACAGACCTCTTGCATCAGCTTATGCTTCAGTTCACATTACAGGTTTATTAAACTGACAGCTCGCAGCAGTTGTGTTGTGACTGCGCTGTACATCCAAACAAAACTACAATAAATGGGTGAGTAATACCTATGTGATGCTATAATATACCGTGTATGAGTGTGTAATACCTATGTGATGCTATAATATACCGTGTATGAGTGTGTAATACCTATGTGATGCTATAATATACTGTGTATGAGTGTGTAATACCTATGTGATGCTATAATATACTGTGTATGAGTGTGTAATACCTATGTGATGCTATAATATACTGTGTATGAGTGTGTAATACCTATGTGATGCTATAATATACCGTGTATGAGTGTGTAATACCTATGTGATGCTATAATATACTGTGTATGAGTGTGTAAAACCTATGTGATGCTATAATATACTGTGTATGGGTGAGTAATACCTATGTGATGCTATAATATACTGTGTATGAGTGTGTAAAACCTATGTGATGCTATAATATACTGTGTATGGGTGAGTAATACCTATGTGATGCTATAATATACCGTGTATGAGTGTGTAAAACCTATGTGATGCTATAATATACTGTGTATGAGTGAGTAATACCTATGTGATGCTATAATATACTGTGTATGAGTGTGTAATACCTATGTGATGCTATAATATACCGTGTATGAGTGTGTAATACCTATGTGATGCTATAATATACTGTGTATGAGTGTGTAATACCTATGTGATGCTATAATATACCGTGTATGAGTGTGTAATACCTATGTGATGCTATAATATACCGTGTATGAGTGTGTAATACCTATGTGATGCTATAATATACCGTGTATAAGTGTGTAATACCTATGTGATGCTATAATATACTGTGTATGAGTGTGTAATACCTATGTGATGCTATAATATACTGTGTATGAGTGAGTAATACCTATGTGATGCTATAATATACTGTGTATGAGTGAGTAATACCTATGTGATGCTATAATATACTGTGTATGAGTGTGTAATACCTATGTGATGCTATAATATACCGTGTATGAGTGTGTAATACCTATGTGATGCTATAATATACTGTGTATGAGTGTGTAATACCTATGTGATGCTATAATATACCGTGTATGAGTGTGTAATACCTATGTGATGCTATAATATACTGTGTATGGGTGAGTAATACCTATGTGATGCTATAATATACTGTGTATGAGTGTGTAAAACCTATGTGATGCTATAATATACTGTGTATGGGTGAGTAATACCTATGTGATGCTATAATATACCGTGTATGAGTGTGTAAAACCTATGTGATGCTATAATATACTGTGTATGAGTGAGTAATACCTATGTGATGCTATAATATACTGTGTATGAGTGTGTAATACCTATGTGATGCCATAATATATCGTGTATGAGTGTGTAATACCTATGTGATGCTATAATATACTGTGTATGAGTGTGTAATACCTATGTGATGCTATAATATACCGTGTATGAGTGTGTAATACCTATGTGATGCTATAATATACTGTGTATGAGTGTGTAATACCTATGTGATGCTATAATATACCGTGTATGAGTGTGTAATACCTATGTGATGCTATAATATACTGTGTATGAGTGTGTAATACCTATGTGATGCTATAATATACCGTGTATGAGTGTGTAATACCTATGTGATGCTATAATATACCGTGTATGAGTGTGTAATACCTATGTGATGCTATAATATACTGTGTATGAGTGTGTAAAACCTATGTGATGCTATAATATACTGTGTATGGGTGAGTAATACCTATGTGATGCTATAATATACCGTGTATGAGTGAGTAATACCTATGTGATGCTATAATATACTGTGTATGGGTAAGTAATACCTATGTGATGCTATAATATACCGTGTATGAGTGTGTAATACCTATGTGATGCTATAATATACTGTGTATGAGTGAGTAATACCTATGTGATGCTATAATATACTGTGTATGAGTGTGTAATACCTATGTGATGCTATAATATACCGTGTATGAGTGTGTAATACCTATGTGATGCTAATATATACTGTGTATGAGTGTGTAATACCTATGTGATGCTATAATATACCGTGTATGAGTGTGTAATACCTATGTGATGCTATAATATACTGTGTATGAGTGTGTAATACCTATGTGATGCTATAATATACTGTGTATGAGTGTGTAATACCTATGTGATGCTATAATATACCGTGTATGAGTGTGTAATACCTATGTGATGCTATAATATACTGTGTATGAGTGTGTAAAACCTATGTGATGCTATAATATACTGTGTATGGGTGAGTAATACCTATGTGATGCTATAATATACCGTGTATGAGTGAGTAATACCTATGTGATGCTATAATATACTGTGTATGGGTGAGTAATACCTATGTGATGCTATAATATACCGTGTATGAGTGTGTAATACCTATGTGATGCTATAATATACTGTGTATGAGTGAGTAATACCTATGTGATGCTATAATATACGGTGTATGAGTGTGTAATACCTATGTGATGCTATAATATACTGTGTATGGGTGAGTAATACCTATGTGATGCTATAATATACCGTGTATGAGTGAGTAATACCTATGTGATGCTATAATATACTGTGTATGAGTGTGTAATACCTATGTGATGCTATAATATACTGTGTATGAGTGTGTAATACCTATGTGATGCTATAATATACTGTGTATGAGTGTGTAATACCTATGTGATGCTATAATATACTGTGTATGAGTGAGTAATACCTATGTGATGCTATAATATACTGTGTATGAGTGTGTAATACCTATGTGATGCAATAATATACTGTGTATGAGAATTTAATACCTACGTGATGTCATAATATCCTATGTATGGGTGAGTAATACCTACTGTATGTGATGCTATAATATGCTATATATGAGTGTGTAATACCTATGTGATGTCATAACACCCTATGTATGAGTGGGTAATACCTATGTGATGTCATAACACCCTATGTATGAGTGGGTAATACCTATGTGATGTCATAATACCCTATGTATGAGTGTGTGATACCTATGTGATGCCATAATACCCTATGTATGAGTGCGTAATACCTATCTTTCTATAATACCCTATGTATGAGTGGTGCGTAATACCTATGTGATGTCATAATACCCTATGTATGAGTGCGTAATACCTATGTGATGTCATAATACCCTATGTATGAGTGTGTGATACCTATGTGATGCCATAATACCCTATGTATGAGTGTGTGATACCTATGTGATGCCATAATACCCTATGTATGAGTGTGTGATACCTATGTGATGCCATAATACCCTATGTATGAGTGTGTAATATCTATGTTTTTATAATACCCTATGTATGAGTGGTGTGTAATACCTATGTGATGTCATAATACCCTATGTATGAGTGTGTGATACCTATGTGATGTCATAATACCCTATGTATGAGTGCGTAATACCTATCTTTCTATAATACCCTATGTATGAGTGGTGCGTAATACCTATGTGATGCTATAATATACTGTGTATGAGTGTGTAATACCTATGTGATGCTATAATATACTGTGTATGAGTGAGTAATACCTATGTGATGCTATAATATACTGTGTATGAGTGTGTAATACCTATGTGATGCTATAATATACCGTGTATGAGTGTGTAATACCTATGTGATGCTATAATATACTGTGTATGAGTGTGTAAAACCTATGTGATGCTATAATATACTGTGTATGGGTGAGTAATACCTATGTGATGCTATAATATACCGTGTATGAGTGAGTAATACCTATGTGATGCTATAATATACTGTGTATGGGTGAGTAATACCTATGTGATGCTATAATATACCGTGTATGAGTGTGTAATACCTATGTGATGCTATAATATACCGTGTATGAGTGTGTAATACCTATGTGATGCTATAATATACTGTGTATGAGTGAGTAATACCTATGTGATGCTATAATATACGGTGTATGAGTGTGTAATACCTATGTGATGCTATAATATACGGTGTATGGGTGAGTAATACCTATGTGATGCTATAATATACCGTGTATGAGTGAGTAATACCTATGTGATGCTATAATATACTGTGTATGAGTGTGTAATACCTATGTGATGCTATAATATACTGTGTATGAGTGTGTAATACCTATGTGATGCTATAATATACTGTGTATGAGTGTGTAATACCTATGTGATGCTATAATATACTGTGTATGAGTGAGTAATACCTATGTGATGCTATAATATACTGTGTATGAGTGTGTAATACCTATGTGATGCTATAATATACTGTGTATGAGAATTTAATACCTACGTGATGTCATAATATCCTATGTATGGGTGAGTAATACCTACTGTATGTGATGCTATAATATGCTATATATGAGTGTGTAATACCTATGTGATGTCATAACACCCTATGTATGAGTGGGTAATACCTATGTGATGTCATAACACCCTATGTATGAGTGGGTAATACCTATGTGATGTCATAATACCCTATGTATGAGTGTGTGATACCTATGTGATGCCATAATACCCTATGTATGAGTGCGTAATACCTATCTTTCTATAATACCCTATGTATGAGTGGTGCGTAATACCTATGTGATGTCATAATACCCTATGTATGAGTGCGTAATACCTATGTGATGTCATAATACCCTATGTATGAGTGTGTGATACCTATGTGATGCCATAATACCCTATGTATGAGTGTGTGATACCTATGTGATGCCATAATACCCTATGTATGAGTGTGTGATACCTATGTGATGCCATAATACCCTATGTATGAGTGTGTAATATCTATGTTTTTATAATACCCTATGTATGAGTGGTGTGTAATACCTATGTGATGTCATAATACCCTATGTATGAGTGTGTGATACCTATGTGATGTCATAATACCCTATGTATGAGTGCGTAATACCTATCTTTCTATAATACCCTATGTATGAGTGGTGCGTAATACCTATGTGATGCTATAATATACTGTGTATGAGTGTGTAATACCTATGTGATGCTATAATATACCGTGTATGAGTGTGTAATACCTATGTGATGCTATAATATACTGTGTATGAGTGTGTAATACCTATGTGATGCTATAATATACCGTGTATGAGTGTGTAATACCTATGTGATGCTATAATATACTGTGTATGAGTGTGTAATACCTATGTGATGCTATAATATACTGTGTATGAGTGTGTAATACCTATGTGATGCTATAATATACCGTGTATGAGTGTGTAATACCTATGTGATGCTATAATATACTGTGTATGAGTGTGTAAAACCTATGTGATGCTATAATATACTGTGTATGGGTGAGTAATACCTATGTGATGCTATAATATACCGTGTATGAGTGAGTAATACCTATGTGATGCTATAATATACTGTGTATGAGTGTGTAATACCTATGTGATGCTATAATATACTGTGTATGAGTGTGTAATACCTATGTGATGCTATAATATACTGTGTATGAGTGTGTAATACCTATGTGATGCTATAATATACTGTGTATGAGTGAGTAATACCTATGTGATGCTATAATATACTGTGTATGAGTGTGTAATACCTATGTGATGCTATAATATACTGTGTATGAGAATTTAATACCTACGTGATGTCATAATATCCTATGTATGGGTGAGTAATACCTACTGTATGTGATGCTATAATATGCTATATATGAGTGTGTAATACCTATGTGATGTCATAACACCCTATGTATGAGTGGGTAATACCTATGTGATGTCATAACACCCTATGTATGAGTGGGTAATACCTATGTGATGTCATAATACCCTATGTATGAGTGTGTGATACCTATGTGATGCCATAATACCCTATGTATGAGTGCGTAATACCTATCTTTCTATAATACCCTATGTATGAGTGGTGCGTAATACCTATGTGATGTCATAATACCCTATGTATGAGTGCGTAATACCTATGTGATGTCATAATACCCTATGTATGAGTGTGTGATACCTATGTGATGCCATAATACCCTATGTATGAGTGTGTGATACCTATGTGATGCCATAATACCCTATGTATGAGTGTGTAATATCTATGTTTTTATAATACCCTATGTATGAGTGGTGTGTAATACCTATGTGATGTCATAATACCCTATGTATGAGTGTGTGATACCTATGTGATGTCATAATACCCTATGTATGAGTGCGTAATACCTATCTTTCTATAATACCCTATGTATGAGTGGTGCGTAATACCTATGTGATGTCATAATACTCTATGTATGAGTGCATAATACCTATGTGATGTCATAATACCCTATGTATGAGTGTATAATATCCTCTGGATTGGTCATCAGTATCTGATCGGTGGGGGTCCAACACCCGAGCCTCTCGCCAATCATCTGTCCGAGAAGGCAGCGGCACTTGTAGTAGCACTGTGGCCTTCTCGCTGCTTTCCCTAGGCCGAGTGTTGACACGTTTATCGGTTCCGTGGCCTAGGCACATCTCAGTCTCATAGAAGTGAATGGGGCTGAGCTGCAATACCAAGCACAGCCGCTATACAATGTACGGCGCTGTGCTTGGTGAGCCGAGAGAAGGCCGCAGAGCTCACAGGAGCACAGCTGCCTTCTCAAACAGCTGATCGGTGGGGATCCAGGGTGCCAGATACTGATGACCTACCCAAAGGATTAGGCCATCACTGATCAGTATAAAAATCTTGGAAACCCCTTTTAAGCTTTTAGGCAACATATTATTTAATAAAGGAGCTTACTACAAAAAAGGTAAGTAACCAGATATGGACATTAACCTAAATAGTTAGAACTTGGAGTGTAAAGAATATAAACGATACAATTAGGCACCTAGGCAACCCTCTATTCAATTAAGAAACTTGCTACAAGAAACAGGTAATTAACCATATATGGGCAGTGACAGTGGTGTAGAAATGGGTGACTATTGGAAAATACTGTACATAAAATAGAAAGATAAAAAAATGACATTCATAGGTTCAAAAATAGAGATCTAACGAAATATAAATTAATAGCTTAATTAGTTCATTTACATTCCTCACGCTCCACCTTCCTATCCCATTCATACTGCTTTGCTCATGATATTTTGACCTTATTATAATTTGTATTGATTTCTTTTGATATGTATTGTAACGCAAACAAGTCCTCTGTTTTCACACATGTAATATCACATTCATGGAGTAATACAGTACGTGTGATTCTTCCTGATGTCGGAATTAGAGAAATTCCTTCACACTTCATTTGGCGGTAAAAGCAGAATTGCGTTATGGATTCCGTTACTACGGACAATAACGCAATTCTATGACGGAATGCATAACGGAATGCCTTTAGAAGCATTCCGTTATTCATTCTGTCATAATAGAAGTCTATGGGATGCAAATCAGATCCGTTCCGTTTCCGTTATGCAGGGGAGTCCAACAAACGAAGCGTGAACGAATTTCATAGCATGAAAATCACTCATCTCTAGTTGGAATCTTATGCAACATTTTAATTCCTGTGTACTATTGAACACTTCCGGGTTAGGCTACTTTCACACTAGCGTTCGATCGGATCCGTTCTGAACGGATCCGCTCATATTAATGCAGGAGGCATATGGTGTCATCTTCAAGCGGATCCGTCCCCATTGACTTCCATTATAAGTCGGAACGGATCCGCTCGCCTCCGCACGGCCACTGAGCGGAGCGGAGGCTGAGCGCTGGCAGGCGGATGCATTCTCAGTGGATCCGCCTCCACTGAGAATGCATTAGGGCCAGACGGCTGCGTTCAGGGCCGCTTGTGAGCCCCTTCAAACGGAGCTCACGAGCGGACACCTGAACGCAGGTGTGAAAGGAGCCTTACCAGCAGGGGCGTACCTAGAGCATTTGGCACCCGGGGCGAACCCTTTGTTTGGCACCCCCCCCCCCCCAAGAAAGTTAAGAAAACACATGCACAAACTTTTTTCAATGTTTTCAATAATATTTATTACAAATTACACCCCCTCCCTTAATAACACCCCCCCTTAATTACACCCCCTCCCTCCCCACCTTAATTACACCCCCCCCCTTAATTACACACCCCCCCCTTAATTACACCCCCTCTCTTCTCCCCTTAATTACACCTCCTCCCTTAATTACACCCCCCCCTTAATTACACCCCCTCCCTCCCCACCTTAATTACACCCCCTCCCTTAATTACACCCCCCCTTAATTACACACTCCCCCCCTTAATTACACCCCCTCCCTCCCCACCTTACCCCTCCCTTAATTACACACACACATCCCTTAATTACACCCCCCCCCTTAATTACAAACCCCCACTTAATTACGCACACACACACCCCTTAATTACACAATTATTTACTCACATTTTGATGATGCCTCAGGCTCCGTCCGACCGCTGGTAATGGATCCTTCCGCTTCTTTAAAAGATCTGTGAAGGCGGCGCGGCGTCAGCGTCGTGACGTCATGTTGCGCGCCGCCGCAATAATCCTTCCACAGAAGCCGGCGCCTGGCGGAGTCGCGTCGCGGTGCAGCAGTGGATGGAGGGGTGACTCCGTCATGGCACCCCCCTTGTGAGTGGCACCCGGGGCGGGCCGCCCCCCCCCCCCCTTGGTACGCCACTGCTTACCAGTATAAATACTGGCGGGAAGATATTATTTTCAATATGTTTTTGAGGAAGACTATGGTCTGTTGTCAAAACACGTTGTGCCCCTTATAGTTCTTTTATACTATACTTTTATAGTTCTCCTGTCCAGCAGGAAGGTGCAGCAGCCTGGTCCTCTTTTAGTTAATGAGATATATTTTTTGTCCCAGTGTTGTGTCTGGTATTGTACAACATAATTTGGTAAGAAGCTGTCTATTTCATAGCAGGAGATTTATCACCTTTCTCTTCACTTATACCTATATGATATCATAATATCCTATGTATGAGTGTATAATACCTATACGATATCATGATATCCTATGTATGGTGTGTGATATCTGTGTGATGTCATAATATCCTATGTATAAATGTATAATACCTATATGATGTCATAATATCCTATGTGTGAATGTATAATGCTTGTGTGATGTCATAATATCCTATGTATTAGTATATAATACCTGTGTGATGTCATAATTAATTAGTGATGAGCGGCATAGGCAATATTCAAATTTGAGATATGTCGAAAAATTTTGGCCGAATATTCGAGAATTCGTGATCTCCAGTCATTATTTCCTTGATTGCGAAAAGCGGCAATGTAATATATTCGCAATAAAAAATCGCGATTAGAATATTCGTGATCAACACTAAGGGGTAGGCAACTTTCCTATTGGTTGCTAGGGATGTTGCTAAGTGCCGATATTCGTGATAAATCCGCGATTAGAATATTCGCGATCAACACTATTCGTGAATATGAAAATATAGCACTTTATTCTAAATATTCGCGAATTCTCAAAGTGGCAATATTCGCGATTCGAATATTCTGTTTTTATCCATAATATATCACATATATTATTATATATTTAGAATATATAATAATATATGTAAATATATTATGGCTAAAAACATCAGTAGTTGTTTCCCACATATTATGAATTCATATATATCAGAAAAATTATTTTATCTATATATATTGTGGGGATTCGCTCTGGTAGTTAGGACTAGCAGATGCAGTATGGAGGCAAAGTACACAGTTCTGGAATCAAACAGCGATGTTTATTCACACATGGGGGTATAACAAAATGCAGATAAGGTGTATCACAAAACGCAGGTGGCTTGGTGTTTGTTCACACACAAGGAAAGTCCATAAACAATAAGTCACCTTTTCTCCTGGGTGTTAATTCACACCCTGTTAGAAGTTCAGCCTCATCAAGTCCATAGGCGGCCTGTTCGCCTTTAGAGGGGCCTGAGTCCTCCAGCTCGGCTCAAACCTCAAATCCCAGCACAGCCCTCAGTTCACAGCACACAGACTCCTGAGCTCCACTGTCAGAGGGAGGTAAATCCACCACACCTGGCAGTGCTGGCTGGTTTTTATGCCTGGCAAAACCCAGCCTGGAACATGGGGAGTAGTCACCCACCCAGCACTTTGACTACTCCCAGTAAAAGCCGTCCCGGATCAGCTATGACAGCCATGCTAAATCTCACGGTGTCAATTAGCAATAGCTGCTGCTGACACATAAAATACCGTCTCTTACTTCACCGAGGCCAGGAACCTTGGTGACACATACCTTCCATCCACGATAATTCCAAGTACCTTCTTACAGAATATATATATATATATCGGTATATATTCATGGATAAGACATGCCGTAGCAGCCTCTGAGCAATTCCTTCTGAGGAACCAGCGTTTTGCTTTATCAGCTTTCCTCATACTGGGTTAAGGAAGGACACAAGACCTGGTGCCAGCCAAGGAGTCGTATTTCTGTGTTGTGCTTTCATCAGAACTTGGCGAAGAACACAAAGGTTCCGTAACGTCTTGTAATCATTTCTTTATCCTGTGACGTTCACCTCAAGAATTTACGAGAAAACATTTTTTAAAAATGTGGTGTCTTTATTTCTCAATTGCAAAAATACAAACACATTTATAGCGGACATGCAAGTCATTGTGGTGGATCTGCCGCCTGCCCACAGACAAGAATTAAAGGGCATCTGTCAGCAGTTCTGTACCTATGACACTGGCTGACCTGTTACATATGCACTTGGCAGCTGAAAGCATCTGTGTTGGTCCCATGTTCATATGTGTCCGCATTGCTGAGAAAAATTATGTTTTAATATAGGCAAATGAGCGTCTGGGAGCAACAGGGGCGCTACCATTACACCTAGAGGCTCTGCTCTCTCTGCACCTGCACAGGGCCAGGCAGAGAAAACGTCATCATGCCTGGCCCTGTCAGTCAAAATGCAGAGGGCGCAACAGTTGCAGAGAGAGCTGAGTCTCTAGGTGTAATGGTAACGCCCCCAGTTGCTCTTAGAGTCTCATTTGCATATAGTAAAACATCATTTTCACAGCAATGCGGGCACATATGAACATGGGACCAACACAGATGCCTTCAGCTGCCAAGCGCACATGTAACAGGTCAGCCAGTGTCATAGGGTACAGAACTGCTGACAGATGTCCTTTAATGGAACGGCCACATCGGCGGCATTTTTATACAAAACTGTATAAACACAATATAATAATGCATCACAAAATGAAACTAGCGGCCACAAAATCAATTTTTGTACCATAAGTGGTGAGCTGTTTATTGAAAAATATAGTAAAATTTTTCATGAATATTTGTGTACAGCACAGATTCATATTTTGTGACATCCATGCGTTTGTGACACCAAATTCATTTTTGTGAAATCTGGCTTTCGTTATATGCAGTTCATTCATTTTATGATTACACAATGAAGAGGATTTATCAAAACTGGTGTGAAGGAAAACTGGCCTAACATAGCTGCCAACTGTCCCAAATTTGCAGATTTTCAAGTGGATATTTCCCGGCAGGTTTAGGGCATTCCTAGGACTTACTAAAATGTCGGTAAGTATGGCTTAGTTGCCCATAGCAACCAATCAGATTCCACCTTTCATTTTCCAGAGGAGCTGTGAAAAATGAAAGGTGGAATCTGATTGGTTGCTCTACTTGACACCAGTTTTGATAAATCTTCCCCAATGTCTTTTCTGCTCTCAGTGGCAACCGATGGTGTATAGTGAATAGACACAGAGGTCCTAATAGCCAGAGACACTGCGTCCTGGTTCACACTTGGCGGTTACTTCCAGTCTCTGGCCAGTAGCCAGATGTTGGATACGGGTGGACAGGATACATACATTGTACAGTTAGGTAGCGGTGCGGCTTTGTGCCACACGACTACCACCTAGTGCAAACTTAGTCTAAGGGCTCGTGCACATGGAGGGGTCCTGCCGTGCACAGAGATCATAGGGGTCAATCAGGAAAAATCAGAAGAGGCCTCATGCACCTCCACAGCGGCCTCAGATCACACATCATCTGTTACTCGATGCCGTCACCATGCCGCTATAATACTACTAACAGAAAGGATCATTCTACATGAAAACACAAGCAAAATTATGGATATAATAAACCTAACAAGAAACCCCATACTGCACAAAACACGGTATAATAAATAGCTAAAAAAATATATCATCCAAAATTAAACAGTAGTCCATGGTAATGATTATAAAATCCATGGTCACGGCTCGTTCTCTGCCAGCAGTATGGTCGGTAGGAAGGGCACAGCCCTATTATTTCATAGGTTGCTATAGGGGGAGGCTGGGCATGCACTGATAGGGGGAGGCTGGGCATGCACTGATAGGGGGAGGGTGGGCATGCACTGATAGGGGGAGGGTGGGCATGCACTGATAGGGGGAGGTTGGGCATGCACTGATAGGGGGAGGCTGGGCATGCACTGATAGGGGGAGGCTGGGCATGCACTGATAGGGGGAGGCTGGGCATGCACTGATAGGGGGAGGTTGGGCATGCACTGATAGGGGGAGGCTGGGCATGCACTGATAGGGGGAGGCTGGGCATGCACTGATAGGGGGAGGCTGGGCATGCACTGATAGGGGGAGGCTGGGCATGCACTGATAGGGGGAGGCTGGGCATGCACTGATAGGGGGAGGCTGGGCATGCACTGATAGGGGGAGGCTGGGCATGCACTGATAGGGGGAGGGTGGGCATGCACTGATAGGGGGAGGGTGGGCATGCACTGATAGGGGAGGCTGGGCATGCACTGATAGGGGGAGGTTGGGCATGCACTGATAGGGGGAGGGTGGGCATGCACTGATGGAGGGAGGCTGGGCATGCACTGATAGGGGAGGGTGGGCATGTACTAATAGGGGAGGCTGGGCATGCACTGATAGGGGAGGGTGGGCATGCACTGATAGAGGGGGCTGGGCATGCACTGATAGGGGAGGGTGGGCATGTGCTGATAGGGGAGGCTGGGCATGCGCTGATAGGGGAGGCTGGGCATGCACTGATAGGGGAGGCTGGGCATGCACTGATAGGTGAGGCTGGGCATGCACTGATAGGGGAGGGTGGGCATGCACTGATAGGGGAGGGTGGGCATGCACTGATAGAGGGGGGCTGGGCATGCACTGATAGGGGAGGCTGGGCATGCACTGATAGGGGAGGCTGGGCATGCACTGATAGGGGAGGCTGGGCATGCACTGATAGGGGAGGCTGGGCATGCACTGATAGGGGGAGCCTGGGCATGCACTGATAGGGGGAGGCTGGGCATGCACTGATAGGGGAGGCTGGGCATGCACTGATGGGGGGAAGGTGGGCATGCACTGACTTTAAAGACCATCCTACTTTTAGGTCCACAATTCTGAGTTGATTAAAATGGGTTTTCTCTGGAAAATTATAACAAAATGGGTCAGAAAAGGTTCAAAATAAATAAAATAAAAATTAAACCTTACTTATCAACCTCACTGATCCTTCCAGCTGAATTTGTGTTGCTGGTCTGGTCCCCACAGCAGGCCTTTCTTGGCATGTCAAGCCGGGACCAGGAAGTGAAAAGTAGCAGGGACCAGACCACCACCGGTACAGTTTATTTTTTTATTTTTAACTGTATGGGCCCTTTTAGTATATCTTTATGGCAGCCTGAAGCTACCACTAGAGGGAGCCTAGGTGTTTACTGCACACACTGTTGCTTTTGAGGTCAATGTATAAGAAATATGCAGTTAGCTCCCTCTAGTGGTGGCTGCAGGTCGCAGGAATGTAATCATTCCCTATTTTCTGATTCAGCTCTGGCTGTTGTCCAGCCATTAATATTGATGACCGATCGTCAGGGTAGATCATCGATATCGGCGCTGTCCGACACCAGCTGTGAGACGAGGAGGCGGCACTCCATGCTAGTTCTGCTTCCTCGTCATTACTACTATGCCTCGTCTCCAGTGGAGCGGATGTAGTGTAATTAAAAGTACCCACTCCGTTCACTTGAATTGAGCGAGTACTTATCATTACACTGCACTTCCGAGATGAAGATCAGTGTAATGAACAGAAAGAAACGCTGGCATGGAGCGCCTGTCTCCTCTTCAGGAGGTCATCCATAATACTTCTTTCATTTTTAACCTATTCTGTCTCTTTTCTAAAAAGTTTTATCCCACTGGACAACCACTTTACATTTTAGTGTTTACCCTTCATTGTCAAGGTCAAGACACAGAATGGTGGAAATTATAAAACCATAACAGGACTGATGCCAACAGCACAAGACATAGCGAAGAAGGGATTCATGTAGTGTCTGTGCAGTTACCATTGTACAAAGTGATGATACAGACGTGTGATATTCTCAATATATCCCCAGCTTTATGTATGATAGGAGTAAGGCAGCGGTTCAGACTCTGCCATGATGGATGGCGATCATGGAGTGCTATCTTCAGGATTAGCACCACAAGATGGAGTTGGTCTTCAATAATCGGGTGACTTTCTTACTCCAAATGCTATATTCAAACTGAACGGGTCCATTGAAGAAGTAGATATAACCTAGGAGAGATAAGATGTATTTGATGATGAGAATTCTGGCTTCAGAAAGTTACTAAATAGGGCTTTGTGACTTTTCGGTCTCTTTTACGGAAACTGTTTTGTGACATTTTGCATTTCTACTCACTCAATTGGGTATTACTAAAAATTGGTTACTTATGTTAATTGCATCCCCACCAGATTTATCAACTGTGACTTTTTTTTTTTTTTAAGTTACAAAAATTGTTGCAGAAAGTGGACTAACATCTCAAGACAAAAGTGTTAGACTTAGGACTCATGCCCACAAATGTAAGGGCTCCATGCCTGTGCTGTGGACCGCAAATAGGGGTCTGCAATGCACGGGCACCGCCTGTGTGCACTCCTAGTGCGGATGCGGGCCCATTGATTTGAATGGGTCTGTGATCTGCAAAATACAACAAAAGATAGGACATCTCTTGTCTTTTGCGGTGCAGAGGCAGAAACCCGAAATCACGATAGGAGATTACCAATCTTTGGCCGTATCTGGAGAATCGCAGACCTGTTCAAGTCAACAGAGTGCACACAGCCAGTGCCTGTATAGTGCAGACCTGCTGTTTTACGGTCCGCAATACGGGCAGGGAGGCCTTACATTGGTCTGCATGAGCCCTTAGGCCTACAATAGTTCACACATCAGTAAGGCCTCATGCACACGACCGTTGTTTGGGTCCGCATCCGACCCGCCGTTTTGGCGGCTCGGATGCGGACCTATTCACTTCAATGGGGCCGCAAAAGATGCGGACAGCATTCATTGCTCCGTTCCGAGGCCCCGCAAAAAAAATATAGCATGTCCTATTCTTGTCCGTTTTGTGGACAAGAATAGGCATTTTTACAATGGGCCGCCCGTTCCGTTCCGCAAATTGCGGACCGCAAAAAACGGAACGGTCGTGTGCATGAGGCCTTACTGTGAGCCAAAATCAGGAGTGAAGCCTACTCAGAGATAAGGTATAAGGGAAAGATCTGCACCTGTTCAGTGTTTGTGTCCCGCACCTGGTTTTGACTCACAATCACTGATGGAAATCACTGACAAATTCACTGACGTGTGAATAGGTTTCCAGGACTAGAAAAACATGGCTGATTTCTTCCAAAATACCTCACACAACCTGTGGACAGGTGTGGTTCTGTTTTTGGAAGAAAGCCCTCATCTTTTACTAGTCTTACAGAACTCCTTTAATGTTGCCCCAAATTTATCAAACGTGTGACATTTAATAAATTTGGCACAAATTATGACAGCGCACAGTCCTGCAAAACTGACTGCCAAAAATTTCCCTCAGGATAGATCTCCCCGCCTTCTCACAGCTTTGCCTAAGCCATATGATGTCACGTTCATCGGTCACGTGACCTAGGCAAAGCGAATGGGACTGAACTGCAATACCCAGCACAGCCACTATACAATGTACGGAGCTGTGCTTGGTGAGCACAGAGAGGCTGCGGTGGTACTGCAGGCACTGGTGCCTTCTCAAACAGCTGATCAGTGGGGGTCCCGGGTGTCAGACTCTCACCAATCAGATACTGAAGACCTATCCAGAGGATAGGTGACCAAAGTCTCAAAAAAAACTTTCACTTGGTAAAGAAACTAGCCCTATAAAAAAAAGGTATTTTATATTAAGAAAATCCAATTAAATATTTACCATTTCTTCGATAAGCCGCATCAACCTTTTCCCCAATACCCAAAAAGTCATCTGCAATCAGCCTGGGGAAGCCTTTATCCATAGTCATGCTTTCTTCATCATAGCTGGAACAGAGGAGAATTTATTTTAGAGCCTGCCTTCTCTCTTACCCCTTGAACCTTAGAAGTTTGGCACATGCGATTCGCCAAGTTTAGCTTGTAATTGCCCTTTAGGCTATGGTGGCATCTCCTGTGACCACAGAAGCTGATGTATTACACAGTTTTAGTTTTTACTTAAAAAACTCTTATTATTAATTCTTTAAACCAGCACTGAAATAAAAAGTAGAAATCAGTGGCCTGCTGCCATCACTGGGGGGGAATCTTTACTTATAGGCTATGGACACCTTCAGGCAATTTTGTTATGATCGCCTTTTACTCATTTTGGAATTAAAATCATTTTTCAATTGGTAATAAAAAGGTTTAGCCGTTTCTCAGATAAAGAGTTCAAAAATCTATCTGTTTTGCCTGTCATCTGATGGCTCATGTGTAGCTCTTATCCCTGATGTCCTTACTTCATACATACTTATTTAAGCCATATTCTTATCAGTTTGAGAAGAATTGAGCTATAATTAGTGCCCATAGCCTTTAAGTTGCTTAAAGGGGTTTTCTAGGACCCAGAAGCTCCTGTAAACCCACCTTAATTGCATGCATGTATAAGAAAGTTTGCAATAAAGCTACAGTCCTGAAGTTGTGTGGATCGGCTGCCCAGGAACCTGGTCATATGACATGTTCCTAGAAATCTGCTTCTAGCCTGGGGTATGGACAGGACATCACTTTTACTGTGGACAGGGAAGAAGTATTCCTCTCCCTGGCGCATTCGCTAACTCCTGAATCCACCTCAACGGTGCATGTGCCAGGGAGTGGAATAGTTCTGACCAGTCCACATCCATAGCCCAGTCCTGAAACCTGGTAAAGGCTGTGACGTCAGTGGAAGCTGTTTTTTAGGAAGAGGAACGTCACATGACTGGGTTTCAGAGGGGTGATCCATGCAACTTTGGAATGTATATTGCAAATTTACATAGTTACATAGTTAATATGGTTGAAATAAGTCCATCAAGTCCAACCAAAAGTCCATCAAGTAGAAGGCTTGCATACTAAAGTCTCAATTTTCGCAGATGACACTAAACTGTGTAAAGTAATTTACACTGAAGAGGACAGTATACAGCTACAGAGGGATCTGGATAGATTGGAGGTTTGGGCAGATAAGTGGCAGATGAGGTTTAACACTGACAAATGTAAGGTTATGCACATGGGAAGGAATAATGCAAGTCACCCGTACATACTAAATGGTAAAACACTCGGTAACACTGACATGGAAAAGGATCTGTCAGGTTGTCACTAGCTCCTTACCCCCCTGAAGAAGCCGCATCTTGCGGTGAAACATGTCGGGGGAGCTGCACCAATAGCTTTTAAATGATCATGACAGGGCAAAAGAATGATAACTGAACGGCGATCTGCAGACGCCGCATAGATACGTATACTATAGGGTCAGCTAATAGGTATAAGTGTGGGCGGTAGGAGCCGCTGTGAGTGCTAGATAAAAATATCGCACTTGGTTAAATAAAGCACTTTAGGTAGGGTATTAATCCCAAAAGCGATAGCTGCAAGGTGTCTGATGTCGGCTGACATTACAGACACGCACCTCGCAATCCCTTGCAAGAGATAACTAAGACTCTTAGTTCACCCATAGACAAGCAGTGGGTGTTAAGCCTACAGCCCCCTAATAGTTTGCCCTTCATATCGAGTTTTAAACTTATATGTTTTTGTGGCTATATTGTTTATAAAAATAAAAATAAAAGTTATATTTTAATAATAAAAAAACTTGAGAAAAGGCCAGAAACAGGAATTATAGTCCTCGACTATTGAAACCGTACTTTTGACCTCCTGGGTCCAGAGGATCACTTGTAAATATTACAGGGGTGTTATGCACAACCCGCTTCTACTGGGGTGTTATGCAGGACCCGCTTCTACAGGGGTGTTATGCAGGACCCGCTTCTACAGGGGTGTTATGCAGGTCTCGCTTCTACAGGGGTGTTATGAAGGACCCACTCGGACGCAGAAAACCTCTTTAATTTACTGTTGAAAAAGTTTCACACTGCCGAGCAATATGCAATCAATGGGGTAATCCAGCAAGTGTTTTGTTCTCCTACAGCACCCCCACAGGGGATATTAAACATTACACAGTTTCCATTTAAATCAATAGGGTCTCATTGTAATGTAGAGTCCTCCAGACCAAGATTGTCCTGAATGAGAGACTTTCACCTTTAACTCCTGATTCCCTGATAGATACCTGCACTCTAAGTCATAATATGGTTTGGGATCAATAAGAAAAGTGATCTGCAGTAGGAGTAATGATGGTGGTTTTCCTACCTCCAATACTTGTCTCCAGTAAAGAAATACGTCTTGCCAGTTGCATCATTATAAACAGCTGCATCGATAGATTTTAGAGCTTTTGGAAAACCAAGTTCATATAGTTTTTTGGGATAGTCGTCCATTATATCATATCCATTCAGAGCCCAGAACTTATTTCCTGATTAAATATAAATGAGTAGGTTATAATAACTATGTAAGTATCACATGCTGAAGCTGGCATTTCTCCGGAATAGTCATTGTGATGTACGTCTTTGCCTTTTCCAAGGCAGGTATCATTTTAGTGGAAAGGATCAACCCAACCAGACAGTATGCCGATGGGGTTAATCCTAATAGAAATAGAAAATGTCCTATTCTTGTCCGTTTTGTGGACAAGGATAGGCATTATTACAATGGATCAGCAAGAAAACTGATGTAACATTGGCGTCACATAGATGTCATCCGTTTTTTGGCGGATCCATGTTTTGGGGATCACTAAATACATACGGTCGTGTGCATGAGCCCCTATAAGAAAAGATGCTCCAGGATTATTTTTGGGGGGATATCAAGCAGCAGCTGTGACTGCTTTTTTTGACTATTAAAAAACATCATAGAAGCCGCTCACATTCACATTTTTCCATACCTTATGTGTTTTTTCTGGCCTTTTAGTAGAGTTTTTCTGGCCTTTTTAGTGAAGTTTTTTAGGCTTTTTTGATTTTTTTTTTAAACAAATACAGGTCCTTCTAAAAAAAATTGCATATTGTGTTAAAGTTCATTATTTTCTGTAATGTACTGATAAACATTAGACTTTCATATATTTTAGATTCATTACACACCAACTGAAGTAGTTCAAGCCTTTTATTGTTTTAATATTGATGATTTTGGCATACAGCTCATAAAAACCCAAATTTCCTATCTCAAAAAAGTAGCATATTTCATCCAACTAATAAAAGAAAAGTGTTTTTAATACAAAAAAAGTCAACCTTCAAATAATTATGTTCAGTTCTGCCCTCAATACTTGGTCGGGAATCCTTTTGCAGAAATGACTGCTTCAATGCGGCGTGGCATGGAGGCAATCAGCCTGTGGCACTGCTGAGGTGTTATGGAGGCCCAGGATGCTTCGATAGCGGCCTTAGGCCTCATGCACACGACCGTTGTGTGCACCCGTGGCCGTTGTGCCGTTTTCCGTTTTTTTCTGCGGCTCCATTGACTTTCAATGGGGCTGTAGAAAACTCGGCTTGTGCACCGTTTTTACACCGCGCCCGTGACCCGTGTTTCGAGGCCGTGAAAAAAATATAACCTGTCCTATTTTTTTCACGGCCAACGGTTCACGGGCCCATTCAAGTCAATGGGTCCGTGAAAGAACACGGATGCACACAAGATTGGCATCCGTGTCCGTGATCCGTGGCCGTAGGTTGCTTTCATACAGACGGATCCGAAGATCCGTCTGCATAAAAGCTTTTTCTGATCTAAGTTTTCACTTCGTGAAAACTCATTTCCGACAGTATATTCTAACACAGAAGCGTTCCCATGGTGATGGGGACGCTTCAGGTTAGAATATACTGAAAAACTGTGTACATGACTGCCCCCTGCTGCCTGGCAGGTGCTGCCAGGCAGCAGGGGGCAGACCCCCCCCCCCCCCCTGTTTTTAACTCATTTGTGGCCAGTGCGGCCGCCCCCCCCCCCCTCCCTCCCCTGTAGTTAACTTCTTGGTAGCCAGCCCCCCCTCCCTCCCCTGTAGTTAACTAATTGGTGTCCAGTGGGCAGGGGCGGATTAAGTGCATGATAGGCCCGGGGCTGTCTACCCAATTCGGGCCCCCCCCCCCCCTCCATTTTAGTTTTAGTTTTTTTTTCTATATGAAGAGGCTGCGGTGCTTCGTAAGCGCCAACGTCTCTTCCTAGGCCATATGACATCGTTCACATGGTCTAGGTGCAGCTCTGTCTCATCCGAGTGATTGCGGCTGAGCTGTAATACCGAGCGCAGGGCTATCAAATGGACATCGCTGTGCTTGGTAACGAGCAAAGAGGCTGCGACGCTCACTGGGACATCGCGGTCTCCTCAAACAGCTGATTGGTGGGGGTGCCAGGAGTCAGACCCCCACCATCTCATAACTCTCTGTGTACAGATGTCATAGATGTTACCTGCAGTCCTATGTAACAACCCACATAACACAGTGAACTATTGTGTTATGTGGGGTGTTACATAGGACTGCATGGAACATCTACTACATTATCTGTACACAGAAAGTAATCACTGTTATCTAGGCTGTTACATAGGACTGCAGGTGACAAATACAAATTTTAGTTGCCAAATTTAAAACACATACGATTATGATAAAAAAAAGACTTGGAGGAGGAGATGAGACGCAGGTCACAGTGGTGAGCCAGCTCTACATATAGGAGAATACTGCACCACATACCTGTTACATCCAGTGACATCTCCTGTCATGTAGATCCTCTCTTTCATCTTCTCCTCCGTTTGACCAAGACCGCCATGACAAATTCTTTCAGCCGCATCTCGTCTCTACAGAGTTTGTTACACAGACACGTTAGAGTTCTCATAATTGGGGTCATTTATCAAACTGGTGTAAATTACAACTGGCTTAGGTGCCCACAGCAACCAATCAGATTCCACCTTTAATTTTCCAAAGGAGCTGTGAAAAATGAAAGCTGGAATCTGATTGGCTGCTATGGGTAACTAACCCAGTTATACTTTACACCAGTTTGATAAATTACCCCAAAGGTCCCTATAGTGTCTACAGCAATTATAATGTCCCCTAGAGTGCCCCCAGTAATAATAACACCCTATATTGTGTTCCAGGTAATAATACCTGTATAGTGTCCCCAAAAATAATGTCCCCTAATAGAAAGGCCCCCACACTACCCCCATATAGTAATTTCCCCCACACTGCCCCATATAGTAATTTCCCCCACACTGCCCCATATAGTAATTTCCCCCACACTGCCCCATATAGTAATTTCCCCCACACTGCCCCATATAGTAATTTCCCTCACACTGCTCCATATAGTAGTTTCCCCACACTGCCCCATATAGTAATTTCCCCCACACTGCTCCATATAGTAAGTTTCCCCCACACTGCCCCATATAGTAATTTCCCCCACACTGCCCCATGTAGTAATTTCCCCCACACTGCCCCATATAGTAATTTCCCCCACACTGCCCCATATAGTAATTTCCCCCACATAGTAATTTCCCCCACACTGCTCCCATATAGTAATTTCCCCCACACTGCTCCCATATAGTAATTTCCCCCACACTGTCCCATGTAGTAGTTTCCCCACACTGCCCCATATAGTAATTTCCCCCACACTGCCCCATGTAGTAATTTCCCCCACACTGCCCCATATAGTAATTTCCCCCACACTGCTCCCATATAGTAGTTTCCCCCACACTGCCCCATATAGTAGTTTCCCCCACACTGCCCCATATAGTAATTTCCCCCACACTGCCCCATGTAGTAATTTCCCCCACACTGCTCCCATATAGTAGTTTCCCCCACACTGCCCCATATAGTAGTTTCCCCCACACTGCCCCATATAGTAGTTTCCCCCACACTGCCCCCACACAGTAATTCCCCCACACTGATCCATATAGTAATTCCCCCACACTGATCCATATAGTAATTCCCCCACACTGCCCCCATATAATAATTTCTCCCACACTGCCCCATATAGTAATTTCCCCCACACTGCTCCCATATAGTAGTTTCCCCCACACTGCCCCATATAGTAATTTCCCCCACACTGCCCCATATAGTAGTTTCCCCCACACTGCCCCATGTAGTAATTTCCCCCACACTGCCCCATGTAGTCATTTCCCCCACACTGCCCCATATAGTCATTTCCCCCACACTGCCCCATATAGTCATTTCCCCCACACTGCCCCATATAGTCATTTCCCCATATAGTCATTTCCCCCACACTGCTCCATACAGTAATTTCCCCCACACTGCCTCCCATGTAGTAATTTCACCCACAAAGTAATTTGCTGCCCACACTGCCCCCATCAAGTAATAACACCACACACTGCCCCCCATTAGATCATTTTACCTGACACTGCCATCCATTAAGTGATTTGCCCCGACACTGCCATCCATTAAGTGATTTGCCCCCACACTGCCCCATCATTAAGTAATTTGCCCCCCACACTGCCCCATCAAGTAATAACCCCCCACACTGCCCCCCATTAGATAATTTGCCCCCACACTGCCCCATCAAGTAATAACCCCCCACACTGCCCCCCATTAGATAATTTGCCCCCACACTGCCATCCACTAAGTAAATAGCCCCCCACACTGCCCCCACAGTATTAATTTCTCCACACTGCCCTCACAGTATTAATTCCCCCCATGGTAGTAATTTGCCCCTACAGTATTAATTGTCTCCCACACTACCCCCACATTATTAATTTCCCCCATACTAGTAATTTGCCCCCACGTAGTAGTTTGCCCCCCCTGTTCCTTCAGTAATGTCCCCCAAAGTCGGCAGTTGGCACACAAAAAAATAAAAGCTAATACTTACCTGTGTCCCAGCCGGCGCTCACTCGTAGATGGTGCAGGCGTGCGCACACACGTCAGTGTGCTGCGTCCGGGCACAGGCACTGCGTGATGACGTCATCACGCCCGCCTGCATCGGGATTTTACTACCGCATAGGCTTCAGGCCTGAAGCCTATGGCGGTGATCGGCGGCGGGGCAGGGAACTATGCGCTCCCGTGCCCCGCCGTAGTTTGTGGGCGTTTGGGTCGTTGGGCCCCCCAGCGATGCCGGGCCCGGGGCTACCGACCCAAACGCCCCAATTATAATCCGCCACTGCCAGTGGGCCCCCCCTCCGTCCGCTATAGATAACTCATTGGTGTCCAGTGGGCCCCCCCTCCGTCCGCTATAGATAACTCATTGGTGTCCAGTGGGCCCCCCCTCCGTCCGCTATAGATAACTCATTGGTGTCCAGTGGGCCCCCCCTCCGTCCGCTATAGATAACTCATTGGTGTCCAGTGGGCCCCCCCTCCGTCCGCTATAGATAACTCATTGGTGGCCAGTGGGCCCTCTCCCCTCCCACCCCCTCCTAATTAAAATCGCCCCCCTATCATTGGTGGCAGTGGTGAGTACCGATCGGAGTCCCAGTGTAATCGCTGGGGCTCCGATCGGTAACCATGGCAACCGGGACGCTACTGCAGTCCCGGTTGCCATGGTAGCTTAGCAATTTGTAGAAGCTTTATACTTACCTGAAGAGCAGCGATGTCTGTGACCGGCCGGGAGCTCCTCCTACTGGTAAGTGACAGGTCTGCGCTATAAGCAATGCGCCGCACAGACCTTTCACTTACCAGTAGGAGGAGCTCCCGGCCGGTCACAGACATCGCAGCTCTTCAGGTAAGTATGAAGCTTCTACAAATTGCTAAGCTACCATGGCAACCGGGACTGCAGTAGCGTCCCGGTTGCCATGGTTACCGATCGGAGCCCCAGCGATTACACTGGGACTCCGATCGGTACTCACCACTGCCACCAATGATAGGGGGGCGATTTTAATTAGGAGGGGGAGGGAGGGGAGAGGGCCCACTGGCCACCAACGAGTTATCTACAGCGGAGGGAGGGGGGGCCCACTGGACACCAATGAGTTATCTATAGCGGACGGAGGGGGGGCCCACTGGCCACCAACGAGTTAACTACAGGGGACGGAGGGGGGGCCCACTGGCCACCAACGAGTTAACTACAGGGGAGGGAGGGGGGGCCCACTGGACACCAACGAGTTTACTACAGGGGAGGGAGGGGGGGGGGGGCGGCCGCACAGGGGAGGGAGGGGGGGGGCGGCCGCACTGGCCACCAATGAGTTAACTACAGGGGAGGGAGGGGGGGCGGCCGCACTGGCCACCAATGAGTTAAAAACAGGGGGGGGTCTGTCCCCTGCTGCCTGGCAGCACCTGCCAGGCAGCAGGGGGCAGTCATGTACACAGTTTTTCAGTATATTCTAACCTGAAGCGTCCCCATCACCATGGGAACGCCTCTGTGTTAGAATATACTGTCGGATCTGATTTTCACGATGTAGCTCATATCCGACAGTATATTCTAACATAGAGGCGTTCCCATGGTGATGGGGACGCTTCAAGTTAAAATATACCATCGGATTGGAGAAAACTCCAATCCGATGGTATAAAAGAACTCCAGACTTTACATTGAAAGTCAATGGGGACGGATCTGTTTGAAATGGCACCATATTGTGTCAACTTCAAACGGATCCGTCCCTATTGACTTGCATTGTAATTCAGGACGGATCCGTTTGGCTCCGCACGGCCAGGCGGACGCCAAAACGACTTTTTTTTCATGTCCGTGGATCCTCCAAAAATCAAGGAAGACCCACGGACGAAAAAACGGTCACGGATCACGGACCCACGGACCCCGTTTTTGCGGGCCGTGAAAAAAAACTGTCGTGTGCATGAGGCCTTAAGCTCATCCAGAGTGTTGGGTCTTGCGTCTCTCAACTTTCTCTTCCCAATATCCCACAGATTCTCTATGGGGTTCAGGTCAGGAGAGTTGGCAGGCCAATTGAGCACAGTAATACCATGGTCAGTAAACCATTTACCAGTGGTTTTGGCACTGTGAGCAGGTGCCAGGTCGTGCTGAAAAATGAAATCTTCATCTCCATAAAGCTTTTCAGCAGATGGAAGCATGAAGTGCTCCAAAATCTCCTGATAGCTAGCTGCATTGACCCTGCCCTTGATAAAACACAGTGGACCAACACCAGCAGCTGACATGGCCCCCAGACCATCACTGACTGTGGGTACTTGACACTGGACTTCAGGCATTTTGGCATTTCCCTCTCCCCAGTCTTCCTCCAGACTCTGGCACCTTGATTTCCGAATGACATGCAACAGTCCAGTGCTGCTTCTCTGTAGCCCAGGTCAGGCACTTCTGCCGCTGTTTCTGGTTCAAAAGTGGCTTGACCTGGGGAATGCGGCACCTGTAGCCCATTTCCTGCACACGCCTGTACACGGTGGCTCTGGATGTTTCTACTCCAGACTCAGTCCACTGCTTCCGCAGGTCCCCCAAGGTCTGGAATCGGTCCTTCTCCACAATCTTCCTCAGGGTCCGGTCACCTCTTCTCGTTGTGCAGCGTTTTCTGCCACACTTTTTCCTTCCCACAGACTTCCCACTGAGGTGCCTTGATACAGCACTCTGGGAACAGCCTATTCGTTCAGAAATTTCTTTCTGTGTCTTACCCTCTTGCTTGAGGGTGTCAATGATGGCCTTCTGGACAGCAGTCAGGTCGGCAGTCTTACCCATGATTGCGGTTTGGAGTAATGAACCAGGCTGGGAGTTTTTAAAAGCCTCAGGAATCTTTTGCAGGTGTTTAGAGTTAATTAGTTGATTCAGATGATTAGGTTAATAGCTCGTTTAGAGAACCTTTTCATGATATGCTAATTTTTATAGATAGGAATTTTGGGTTTTCATGAGCTGTATGCCAAAATCATCAATATTAAAACAATAAAAGGCTTGAACTACTTCAGTTGGTGTGTAATGCAGTGTTTCCCAACCAGTGTGCCTCCAGCTGTTGCAAAACTACAACTCCCAGCATGCCTGGACAGCCTTTGGTTGTGCGGGCATGCTGGGAGTTGTAGTTTTGCAACAGCTGGAGGCACACTGGTTGGGAAACACTGGTGTAATGAATCTAAAATATATGAAAGTCTAATGTTTATCAGTGCATTACAGAAAATAATGAACTTTATCACAATATGCTAATTTTTTTAGAAGGACCTGTATATGGATGGCTTTTTTCAGCCTTCTCTTCCCCTATAGAGTAGGAAATGAAAAAAGGCCTGGAAAAAACACCATTTCTTTAAGATGCTTCAAAATAAATAAATAACTGCTTGTGTGTCCTGCATGTCATATCTCTCATGGACTTTCAGCTTACATCTGATGCAAAAAATAATGCAAATAAAAATGCAAAAGTGCTGAAAAATGGCATAAATACTAAGGCTACTTTCACAATAGTGTTTTTGCTGGATCCGGCAGGGTTCAGCAAAAACGCTTCCGTTACTGATAATACAACCGTCTGCATCTGTTATGAAAGTATCCGGTTGTATTGCCAAGAGGATCCGTCATGAACTCCATTGAAAGTCAATGGAGGACGGATCCGTTTTCTATTGTGGCAGATTGCGTCAGAGAAAATTGATTCGTCCCCATTGACTTGCATTGGGAGTAATGTCGGATCCGTCTTGCTCCTCATCCCAGGACGGAAAGCAAAATACAACATGTTGCGGTTTGCTCTCCGGTCTGGGAACGCAACTAAACGGAACGAAATGCATTTTGGAGCATTCCATTCTGTTCAGTTTTGCCCCCATTGACAATGAATGGTACAAAAGTGAAGCGTTTTTTTCCGGTATTAATCCCCTATGACGGAACTCAATACCGGAAAACTTAAACGCTAAACTGAAAGTACCGTAAAAGCAATTTTTGTAGATCAATATTTTAGCATAGGATTGATTTGTTGAAAAGGAGATAATAGCAAAGTTCTTACGCACCTCTAAAAATGAATATCAGATCCTTCTGGGGATACTCATAGGCAGCATCAATTTTGTTTGGAAGTTCAGGCCAGAAAGACTTAGTCAAAACTAACTCTGCATCTGTCATCTGAGGATGGACCCTCCAAAAGAACCTGGATGAAGAAGATATGATGACTTTAAAGGTTATCAGTGTCTGGGGCATATATATAAAAAAGGGTGTCCTGGTGGAAATGTAGTATTACATGGTGCCCATTGAATTAAATGGGAACCACTTTAGAATGGAGCAGATGTGGATCCGCTGTATGACTTGTGGTTATTCCTAAGGCCATTCTCTAAATAGGTCCCCAGGTCTTCACCCTTTAACCCCTATACAGGGATCTGGACTCTGCTGCAGGGAAACTACCAGGCCTCTACTGCTTGGAGTAGTGTCTTTTCCAGGGACTGATGACCCCCGGGGATCAATAAAGACTGGTGCGGTCAACCGAGGGATCAGGTAAAACCACAGTCGGGGACAAGCCTAGGCCAGAGCAGGAAGAGTACAATCAATCCAATAAACAGTCTGAGGTGAAGATGGGTAGCTCAAGGTCCAGGTCAGGCCATAAAGGGTCAAAGCCAGTAGTCAGTACATGGAACAAACAACTGAACAAACAGCACACCTTTGCAGGAAACTAACGTACTAGAACCTATTGCTCAGGCAGCTTCCCTCAGGGCAAAGTGTGTTAAATATCCTAACATGACAAGCCATAGGCTGGGGGTATGCACGCACTGGCCTTTTAAATGCCCAAGGGAGCACATGCGCCCTACAGCTAGTGGATGGAAGGCACAGCGCTACTCCAGCGGCCAGGACCATCAGGTAGGGAGAAGGAGACATTAGCGAGACAGGGCCAACACAGCCCTAGGACAGGTGAGCAGGTGAGCAAGACAGTGGCCAGGCACACCTGCAGGAAAGAAGTGACAGTAGGCCCGGACCACCACTATAACAGACTTGGCTGGGCCTAGTCATAAACAGCTGGAGTTGTCTGTTCTAACTCATGCGGGTTGAGAGACATTTCCCAAGATGCTTGCCAGGGGGAACCACAGCGATCCAGAAATTTTCCTTGCAGCCACTGCAGAATAAATGCGGTATTACAGATTCCTGGCCACCCATGGATGACCCAGGTCCATCAGAGTGAGAGCTAATAATATATATACATATGCAAATGTTAAATTAATAATGGGTTCTACCAACCTGTCTTTGAAGATAAACTTTTCTCCTCTGAGTTCAGTGACTGCATCAATCTCTAGATCTGGGTCACACTTTTCAGGAGTTTTGGGGTGTTTTGGATTTGGGTCTTTGTTACCTGGCCCTAGAAGATGTAGAATAATTTAGTTGACAATTCAAAGCTATAAAATATCACAAAATTGACAAAATTCTTATAAAAACAGGAACCTGGATATTAAGCAAGGCAAGGCTTTGTTCAGAGGATTATAACAAGGCAACCTTTTAGCCACTGTATTACAGTCACAAATCCCAGCCCTCCTGCAGGTCCAAAACTAGGTCACTATGATGCTGTTAGGTCAGGTTGGGCTGTGGCCTAAGACAATCTTCCGAAGCTTGCAGGCATAATAAAGAAAACGTAAGATTATAATCTCACCATAGAGTTCTTGAATTCCTTGTACATCGTCATCAGGAAGAATGAAGTTGGTGGTTTCTGCGTAGCTATAAACCGGATACATCAAGGAGCCTGGATCTCTGGAATGGTCAAGGCCCAGAGCGTGGCCAAATTCATGAGCGGCAACAATAAAAAGGTTGTATCCTGCAAAACAGTAGCACTCCCTTTAACTTATCCATATGGGATTGTTTGTATTTTTTTACGTTAGTTACTTAGAAACACTATAATCCTTCAGTTCACAAGTTGGATCAAAATCCCGCACATATTTCTGGTCAGAAATCCAGTGCTCTAACCTCAGCCCCATTAAAGTGAATGCGGTAGAGCTGTAATACCAAGCACAGCCACTATACAGTGTACGGTGCTGTGCTTGGTGAGCTGAGAGACTACTGCGTGCGCCAGTGCCTTCTCAAAGAGCTGATCGGCGGGGGTCCCAGCTGTCGGACCCCCACTGATCAGATACTGATGAGTTCATCTCTGGAGGATAGGTCATCAGTATAAAAGTCTCGGTTTTAGTTTCTATATCTATCACTGACAATTTGGCCTAGCACAGGTAACCATCTCTCCACTAACACCCTTGCTGGAGCATCCTTTCTTATAATCCTGTGTTGTTCCATTCCTGATATTTGTCCTGCATGAAAAATCAAGTGGGTGTTATGCAGTACCCCAGAGGACTACTGCAAAGAGTTAACCAGTACCAAAAGATTTAAAGCAATGCCCTTCAGTTAAATGTTGTGATTTATTGTGTTTTATGTGAATTCAATGGCACTCTATAAGCCAACTAACAGTTAATCATTTGGAAGTCTGTTTAAGTTACCAGGGTGATTGACCGTTTCTGCCTCTGACTAGTTAGAGAGAGGAGTCTAGTCTGAGTAGAGCAAGGGAGAAGGCCTGTATGTGCAAGCTCCTGCTATCTAGACCCAGGTTCAGAGAACCTCTGTCTCTGAGTCTATAGCTGTCAGAGAAGCAACTCTACTACCAAAATACCTTTGAAGAAAGAGACCAGACATATTAGAAGGTCCAGAACCCACAAGGCTGCGCATTGGACACAGACAGCAAGGTATTGCATGTTTATGGTAGAAAGGGGAATATTGCTAAAGCTTTCCACCATACTTTGAAACGGATTGGCCACCTGTATCTAAGTTCTGTACCCCTCAGTCCCGGGAACTGCAAAAGGAGTTAATAAGAAACTAGCTCCATGCTAGTGGTTCTGGTTATTGTCTCCATCATCTGCCAGCCGCTACATTCACACTCCTGCTTTGCACCTAGTCAAACATCCTCCAAGGGCACCCCACCTATCAGAAGGCAGGAGCCTCAATACCAGGTTGTGCCCCAAGGAAAAAAAAGATGCGCCCTCTAGTCCCTGCACGGCCCCAGGGAGCACCAGAGAGGAAGACTGACAGCGTGACCTGTGAGTACTACTACCAGCATAGCAACCACCACTCCCATTCTCCTCACAGCGCTTCTCGGCAGCTTGCTGCACCTACCATTCCATCATACAATTGGGTGCGTTCCAAAAAATCTGACACTGTTACCACTTGTTAGACAGGGAATAGGGGATAACTTATAGATCAGTGGGTGTCTGACCACTGGGACCTCCACCAATCATGAGAATAGTGGTCATGTACCCTGTGGGGTCCCACAAAATTAATGGAGCAGCAGGTTGAGCATGTGCGCAGCCACTCCATTTAACATTATGGGACTGCCTGATATAGCCAAGTACGGTGCTTTGTCTTGACTGAAGAGCTGGTGACCCTTGAAAGTTTCTTGTCAAGATTTGAAAACTTGAGGTTTATTTGGGTATACTTTAACCAATGAGATTCATCTCATGAGGTTCTGTTTAATGTCTTCTAGATGTCAGAACTGAACTGGATCTTCTTACCTTTATAGTCATTTGTGAATATTTCATCATCATCAAAGTGAGTGTCTCCTCCAATTTTGTCTCCAGGGGGGAAAGCATGAGCTAGCAAACCATTAGGGCCATCAAATGGGTAGTAATCACCATGCTCTAGAAAGACAAAAAAAGGCACAAAGTTGTAAGGAAACTTTGGGGAGTGATGGGGTAAAAAATTAAAATTATTTTCATTTCTGATGTCAGACGGGGAAAACTGAAATATCAGTATTATAGCAAGGCTGCCCCAGGACCTTCACAGGCACGACAATCTGATATTCTAAACTTCCTTATGGTACATGGGTGGACATGGTGAGACAATAAGAAGTCACATGGATACACACAATGCAGTAAAATGAGGTAAATGGAATCAAAGCCTGATGCTCACCAATCACTAGAACGTGAGTCCCAATAGCCCCCGTTCCTCATCCCTGCATGACCACAGTGAACGGAAGGCCAGTCCAGCATGCATGCTGCCACTCCATCCCATGTCTAAGGGACTGGCAGGGTTTATCATCATGCTTATTATTGTCATGTAAAGGGCTGGCTTTAGAGATGTGTGACCTGTACAGTCTTGTAGGGCAGGTCACTAATGAAAGAGGTGGCACTGGCATTGACAACCTCTGCACCTGGAGATGGCACCACATGACGTATTCCACTCTTTAGTCAATTATCTGGCAAATTTATTTGAGCACTGTATGGTCCTGGTTATATGTAAACTGTATTATAATAAATGAGCGCTATAAGGTACACCATAGGTAGGGGGTTACAAAGAAGGTTCTGCTGAGGGCAACTCCCAACCTAAGTCCAACCATGATTATCTACAACATATGGTTAGTGGAAGGGCCTGAGCTTTGGTACCAACAGGTGTAGGTGCAGTGTCCCACTCCTTGATGTTCGTGGGTACTTTAACTTATTTGCCAATGTAATGTATTGCTGTATGTACCCTGTATATTCCTATCACAGGCTGCTAGGGTGTCATTCCAACCATTCACCCCTAGGTGGTGCTGGCATCACTTAGATATAACTGAGAGGAAGTAGGAGGAAGAAAGGTAGTGAGTGTCAGAGAGAGTCAGAGTAAAGAGGAGTAAGTTAAAGGGAACCTGTCACCTCAAAAACGCATATAAAACCGCCAGCATTACCTTATAGTAGTTATGTTTGATCCGGTACTCTGATGCTCATTTGCTTAAAAAAACTATATTTTAAGCGCCATCAGCGCTATCTCGCTGGTCAGCTTCAAGTCAAGGGGGCAGCGGCTTCCTTTCTTCAAGTCAAGGTAAGTGCACCCCCTAACCGCCCCCTCTCTCTTGTTTGATTGACAGCCAGAAGTCTCGCGCATGTGCGGCGCGCTCCTTGGTAAGGTGCGATCCCGTCTCCGGCTGCCGCTGTTAGCCGGCTTTCAGCGGCGCACCGCGCATGCGTGAGACTTCTGCGATCCCGGCCGCACTTCAGGCTGTCAATCAAACAAGAGAGGGGACGGTTAGGGGGCGTGCTTATCTTGGCTTGAAGCAAGGAAGCCGCTGCCCCCTTGACTTGAAGCTGACCGGCAAGCTAGCGCTGATGGCGCTTAAAATATTGCTGTTGTTTTTTTAAGCAAATGAGCATCAGACTACCGGATCAAACATATTATTATAAACAGACTGGGGGCTACTATAAGGCAATGCTGGCGGTTCTATATGCGTTTTTGAGGTGACAGGTTCCCTTTAATGGAGGAGCAGAACAGGCCTAGTCCACAATGTAGCTGCTAGTTTAACCCCTTGGCTCTGGCCAGGCTAAGGGAGTATAGAGAACAGTATCACAGCAGCAAAGCACGGACCAGTGAGTCTACGTCTGGTATAGAGAAAGTCTAGTGGAGGTTAGAGCTAAATTGGCCAATGGACTTCACAAGCACCAGTGACCGGGAGAAGCTAAAAGTACCTGGACACAAGCGGATGATTATTGCGCAGAATCATCCTTTACACATGCCTCTATGGACATAGTGGACCGTGATTCTTCAGTGAGCATCCTGCACAAAGAATGGAGCAGAAGACTGAGGCCTGCCATTAGGCCATTAGGGAGCCGCCCTGTGGATTGCTACTGACTAGTAAGAGTTATTATATCCAGTACCGGAGTGCTAGAGAGTGGGCAAAGCATAGACAGATAGAAAAGAAGGAGAACTCCTCAAATTACAATTGCCTAAGCCTGTTATAAGGATTACAGTGGATATTATTGGAATTATCATCTTTGCCCTATAAATGACCTGTACAGACTGCTCTGAGACAAATGATTTAAGTAAAAGTTCAACTGTTTTACTACAACCGACTCCTCATCTTTTCCATCACGAACCACCGGGGTCCCAGCCCCAAAGCACCCTAAAGACCTACACCATCAAGGGCACCTCAACCACCATCTGTCTGGTGATCTCTGTACTAGAGAGCGCCCTGGAGGATTTAGTGCTGTCTTCCCCTTCACTGCACTCCAGCCCAGGGAGGCTCTGCTAACCGTGAGTACAAACTACTACTACCCCCATCAGCCCATTGTAGCCTCACGTGTTGCCCGGTCGCTGCATAAGTAGTTGTAATGTTACCAGTGCGGTGTATTATGAACATATCAGCGCAATATCAATGTATTATCAGCATATTGTGTTTTTACAGCTGTTCCTGTGATAGAAACCGTAGGCTCAGAAAGTGGAAAGGAATTCATGACAGTGGTTTTAGTGGTTTAGTAATAATAGCTTTGTATTATAAGGATTAGCAGTGAATATGCTCATCATACCACATTACTTCTTTAGTTCTCTATCCAGTTACAGTTTGTGGTTTTCGGGTTATAGCTGTGCAAAAGGGTGCAGTGTTGAAATACTACGGTAATTTTTTTCTTTAACATTAGTTCTTCTTCATAGCATCCCCTGTCCATCAACAGTGTGAGATGTGGCCAGCCCATGAAGTAATGATGCAGAGGCAAACATATGATGGCCAAAGCTCATTACTGTTTAGACCAGGAAGCATGCAGAAGAGACTTCGGGTGATGTGTGGCCTAAGAGGAGAAGACTTCTTAGGTCACATAATTGGCTGGGTCTGTCATGTTGGCCTTACCTCTTTGAGTACTACTCCAGACAGACACAAAGACACATAGTGGGGACTACTCAAGTATGGAAAAGGGTAAGGGGAGAGAACAGATATTGACAAGTGACTAGGTGGCAAATTATAGTTGTCCATAGCCTTCTTACTGGCTGACAACAGTTGCAGCTCCCTGAGCCCAATTCCAGTATGAAGAACAGCTCTTGAGCACAAACTGCTGCTATAACAAGGTCAATACTGAACAGACTATAGAGCAGGGACCGACACATATGAAACCTCCATTGCTGATTATCATTTTAAAGGAATTCTTGAGTTGGGGCATGAAAACATATCTGTCTAGGGACATTTTGCCACTTGATGGATAAAGTGGTGGTTTGGATCAGAGAGGTCCTACAGACTATATATATATAAATACACAAAGAGCAGTGATTAAGATTGCATTATATTAAGGGATTACTGTCTGTAATCTCCATTGTAATTTTAATATCTACTAAGTTACTGTACCTTTTTTTCCAAAAGAAACCATAATATCAGCAGTGCCAGACCGCAGCCTAGTGAAATTTAATTGGGTGACATCACTCCACACCTTTAACGCCTTCTTGATAGCTCTGTCCACATCGGCACGTGGCAAATCTGGGGTGTAGTTAAGAATTCTAGAAAATAGAGGGAATTAAATAGGGAAATTAAACACAGAATTGCAAATGGCTCAGGAGCACCAAAAAAGAAGATAATTTCCTAGGGCTCGCATTTGAAAAGTGCTCCTCAAATGCAATTTGTGAACTCAAACAGACTGGTGGCTACTCTGTAAGAGCCATATCTATGGGGTTGTCCTTCAGCACAACCCTAGTGGCCAGCCTCACATTACTCCAATCATTAGCTCATATCGGAATTGGAGAAGGTCAAGAAGGCTCACCAATACTCAGACCACATGTTCTCTACCATTCACCTTCATAATATCTATGTAATCATAAATATGTTTGGAGATATAGACTAGTTACTATATAACCATAAAGACAGAACATAGACGTGGATAAAGATACCTGTAGGTGATATTATTTCTGGGCCATTTCAGCTTCCTTGGGAAGAAATTGTATTCTCCTATATCTGGAACACCACATCTTGGTTGTTTCATAATTTCCAGAGTTTCTTCATCCAGTTTGCCTGTTACATCCAGGCCAAAGAAGGCTTGCATCTCTTTTAGCTGAGAAGTCACACTGTTAGCTCCTGTCTTTCTCAGAATCCCAATGGGATTGGATGGAGAACTATACAAGGCGCTTAGATATTTCTAGAGACAAAACAAAATATATAATATATAATAGACTGAAATGGATACACATGTAGTGGTATACATAGCGAACAAAGGTCCCATAGCAATGATAAAAATGAAGCCCCTTTTAGGTGCTGCTTGACTCCAATATGCTCCTAACCATCCATAACTGGAGGTCCTAATGCCCTCATCCATGATTGTTAATTTGCAGCTCTTATGGACCTTACTACCTCTGCATGGCCTCACCAAACCACCAAACCAAAACTGGTTATAAGCCCCAATTTAAGCAATCTCCTTCACATGTTGAGAAAAAAACTCTGCGGCATCAACTGGCTTTAAATCTGCAGCATAAGAATTTATGCTGTGGATTTCCTCCGAGGATATTACAAGTAATGAGGTAAATCTGCAGCAAAAATGCAGCAAAATCCATGACAAACATATGCACATTTTTGCCCTGGATTTACTTCTACAGGGTAAATTAATAAGCTGCAGATTTATGCTCATCCGAGGTCAATATACATTGCAGATTCTTTCACATCATGTGTCATGTGTGCAGTGCAGTGTCATGTACTTGGCTTATATATCCCATCCCAAAGGCTATGTATAGGGAGGAAGCAGTTAGCTGGCAGCCCTTAGTAACAGTTGATAGATGAGAGCTGATCCAGTTGGGAGCTGCCAGGAAAGAGTGGAGAAGCTTCTGCTTGAGAGTAAACACGACTTAGAGGATACAGGCTGCGAACTAAGAACATCCTAGAGAGACAAACTGAAATTTTACAAAAGGTAAAGTGCCCATTGAAAAGGTAACAACTGTACTTTGCCTATAGACTTCCCTGCATTTTGGATAGGACAATAAACTTCTGATCCCCCCTCATATTGATAGTATAGACTGAGGGTACTGTGAAAACACAGATATAGAGTGAGGGATCAATTGTACCCCTTTGGCAGAGTTCAGAAGATTGCATAAGTTATCTGTAAAGGGACTCATAGGGGCCGTTTTGCTGCTTATACCCCCTTTACACAGCCTTGGGAATGTTACTTGTGCAACTTGGGTGATAAGAACTGTGTCTAACATTGCCAGAAAAGTGTACTTACAAACTGCTGAAGTTGCCAGTAAAACGTTTCATCTGTTACCCCTAAATCTGGCCTCATTGCATGCACCGACACCTGCGTTACCACAGCAGAACATTGTCTTGCCTTTGCGGGAACTCTGTCTTGCTCACCAAAAACCCACCTACACCAAGGATAGACCACCACTATCTGCACCAGCAAGAACTACACAGCTCTGTCCACTATGCAGTGGATGGAGATGGTTACTGCAGCGCCATTCCCATTCACTACAATGGGAGCAGAGCTGCAGTTACCAGTTCTGTCCACTACACAGTGGATGGAGCTGTGTAGTTGCGGTATTAGAGCTACTGCAGAACTGCCAATCGGTGAGAAGTGCAGGGTGTTGGACCTCAACAGTCATATAATGATGACCTATCCTCAGGATAAGCCATGAATTGTAACAGAGTGGACAACCCTTTTAAGTACCAAACTAGGCTGCATTCTTGATTAATTGGAGATATCATTGCAATATCAAAACAAATACAATGACTATAATCTACAGAATCTAGCATGTAAAATAGGCATATACAACATAAAAGAACCTGTGCAAAGCGAAGATCATTCTCCGTGACTTCAGAGCTGTCCTCCACAGGGATGGGGATGGAGAAACAAAGGCCAAGACTGACCACCAGCAGAACAGCCGCTGATATTGCAGGTGTCATGTTTGGTCTTTTATTCTCTGGACCTCTCCTGGCTGCTTATGAGCCTCCTTATATAGTGTAAGAGCCATGAGTCACTCCATTGAGACATGCTAAAACTTCTAACCAATGAATGGTAAATATGATTCCTCCCAAATCCCCCCAGAAGACATCCTGGTTTGTGGTGAGGAACAGAAAAACTTCTGTGCCCTGCAAAGAGGATATTTAAAGTAAACATGCCCTCAGCAGATTTGTACTGGGAAGTACTGAGTTGCATAAAGTGCCACACGATGCTGGGATTTATCCATTAGTTTGCAAAATAAAAGTTTTACTCTTTGAAAGTAAAAAAAAAAAGAAAAGATGTAGATGGAAGAGATTATAGTGGACAACTCACCGTAAGCGGGAATCTTGTCAAAACAGCAAATTGTCCCAAATTAAAAGGAAATCAGGCATAAGTGTAATAGAGTTTATAGTAAGTGTTATAACCCATTAGATAGACAAGAAGTAAACAAAATGGGAGACTCTGGGTTCTGCACTGGTACCTCATAAAATGGTATTAATTGGTTAAAAAAAATTGTTAAAATAGCTACAGTATGAAGTTTATTATCCCTGTACTGTGACATCACTGTGTGTATTATCCTGTACTGTGACATCACTGTGTTTATTATCCCCGCACTGTGACATCACTGTGTTTATTATCCCTGTACTGTGACATCACTGTGTTTATTATCCCTGTACTGTGACATCACTGTGTGTATTATTCTGTACTGTGACATCACTGTGTGTATTATCCTGTACTGTGACATCACTGTGTTTATTATCCCTGTACTGTGACATCACTGTGTTTATTATCCCTGCACTGTGACATCACTGTGCTTATTATCCCTGTACTGTGACATCACTGTGTTTATTATCTCTGTACTGTGACATTACTGTGTTTATTATCCTGTACTGTGACTTCACTGTGTTTATTATCCCTGTACTGTGACATCACTGTGTTTATTATCCCTGTACTGTGACATCACTGTGTTTATTATCCTGTACTGTGACATCACCGTGTTTATTATCTCTGTGCTGTGACATCACTGTGTTTATTATCCTGTACTGTGACATCACTGTGTTTATTATCTCTCTGCTGTGACATCACTGTGTTTATTATCCCTGCACTGTGACATCACTGTGTTTATTATCCCTGCACTGTGACATCACTGTGTTTATTATCCCTGTACTGTGACATCACTGTGTTCATTATCCTGTACTGTGACATCACTGTGTTTATTATCATTGTACTGTGACATCACTGTGTTTAGAATCCCTGTACTGTGACATCACTGTGTTTATTATCTCTGTATTATGACATCACTGTGTTTATTAACCTGTACTGTGACATCATTGTGCTTATTATCCTGTACTGTGACATCACAGTGTTTATTATCCCTGCACTCTAAAATGACTGTGTTTATTGCTCCTGTACTGTGACATCACTGTATGTATTATCCGGTACTGTGACATCATCCTGTTTATTATCCCTGTTCTGTGACATCGCTGTGTTTATTATCCCTGTACTGTGACATCACTGTGTTTAGAATCCCTGTACTGTGACATCACTGTGTTTATTATCGCTGTACGGTGACATCACTGTGTTTATTATCCTGTACTGTGACATCACTGTGTTTATTATCCCTGTACTGTGACATCATTGTGCTTATTATCCCTGTACTGTGACATCACTGTGTTTAGAATCCCTGTACTGTGACATCACTGTGCTTATTATCCCTGTACTGTGACATCACGGTGTTTATTATCCCTGTACTGTGACATCACTGTGTTTATTATCGCTGTACGGTGACATCACTGTGTTTATTATCCCTGTACTGTGACATCATTGTGCTTATTATCCTGTACTGTGACATCACTGTGTTTATTATCTCTGTACTGTGACATCACTGTGTTTATTATCCCTGTACTGTAAAAACACTGTGTTTATTATCCCTGTACTGTGACATCACTGTGTTTATTATCCCTGTACTGTGACATCACTGAGTTCATTATCCTATTCCGTGACATCACTGTGTTTATTATCCCTGTACGGTAAAAACACTGCGTTTATTAGCCCTGTACTGTGACATTTCTGTGTTTATTATCCGGTACTGTGACATCATCCTGTTTATTATCCCTGTTCTGTGACATCGCTGTGTTTATTATCCCTGTACTGTGACATCACTGTGTTTAGAATCCCTGTACTGTGACATCACTGTGTTTATTATCGCTGTACGGTGACATCACTGTGTTTATTATCCTGTACTGTGACATCACTGTGTTTATTATCCCTGTACTGTGACATCATTGTGCTTATTATCCCTGTACTGTGACATCACTGTGTTTAGAATCCCTGTACTGTGACATCACTGTGCTTATTATCCCTGTACTGTGACATCACTGTGTTTATTATCCCTGTACTGTGACATCACTGTGTTTATTATCGCTGTACGGTGACATCACTGTGTTTATTATCCCTGTATTGTGACATCATTGTGCTTATTATCCTGTACTGTGACATCACTATGTTAATTATCCTGTTCTGTGACATCACTGTGTTTATTATCCCTGTACTGTGACATTGCTGTGTTTATTATCTCTCTACTGTGACATCACTGTGTTTATTTTCCCTGTACTGTGACATCACTGTGTTTATTATCCCTATACTGTGACATCACTGTGTTTATTATCCCTGCACTGTGACATCACTGTGTTTATTATCCCTGTAGTGTGACATCACTGTGTTTATTATCCCTGTACTATGACATCACTGTGTTTTGTATCCTGTTCTATATCACTGTATTTATCTCTGTATTGTGACATCACTGTGTTTATTACTAATGTACTGTGATATCACTGTGTTATTTTCCCTGCACTTTGACATCACTGTGTTTATTATCTCTCTACTGTGGCATCACTGTGTTTATTATCCCTGTACTGTGACATCACTGTGTTTATTATCCCTGTACTATGACATCACTGTGTTTTGTATCCTGTTCTGTGATATCACTGTATTTATCTCTGCACTGTGACATCACTATGTATATTATCCCTGTACTGTATCATCACTATGTTTATTATCTCTGTTCTGTGACATCGCTGTGTTTATCATCCCTGTACTGTGACATCACTGTGTGTATTATCCTGTACTGTGACATCACAGTGTTTATTATCCCTGTACTGTGACATCACTGTGTTCATTATCCTGCACTGTGACATCACTGTGTTTATTATCCCTGTTCTGTGACATTTCTGTGTTTATTATCCCCGCACTGTGACATCACTGTGTTTATTATCCCTGTACTGTGACATCATTGTGTTTATTATCCCTGTACTGTGACATTGCTGTGTTTATTATCTCTGTACTGTGACATCACTGTGTTTATTATCCCTGCACTGTGACATCACTGTGTTTATTATCCCTGCACTGTGACATCACTGTGTTTTGTATCCTGTACTGTGACATCACTGTGTTTATTATCCCTGTACTGTGACATCACTGTGTTTATTATCCCTGCACTGTGACATCACTGTGTTTATTATCCCTGCACTGTGACATCACAGTGTTTATTATCCCTGTAGTGTGACATCACTGTGTTTATTATCCCTGTACTATGACATCACTGTGTTTTGTATCCTGTTCTATGATATCACTGTATTTATCTCTGTACTGTGACATCACTGTGTTTATTACTAATGTACTGTGACATCACTGTGTTTATTATCCCTGCACTGTGACATCACTGTGTTTATTATCCCTGTACTGTGACATCACTGTGTTTTGTTTCCTGTTCTGTGATATCACTTTATTTATCTCTGTACTGTGGCATCACTGTGTTTAATATCCCTGTACTGTGACATCACTGTGTTTATTACTAATGTACTGTGACATCACTGTGTTTATTATCTCTGTACTGTGACTTCACTGTGTTTATTATCCATGTACTGTGACATCACTGGGTTTATTATCCCTGTACTATGACATCACTGTGTTTATTATCTCTGTACTGTGGCATCACTGTGTTTATTATCCCTGTACTATGACATCACGGTGTTTATTATCTCTGTACTGTGGCATCACTGTGTTTATTATGTCTGTACTGTGACATCACTGTGTTTATTATCTCTGTACTGTGACTTCACTGTGTTTATTATCCATGTACTGTGACATCACTGTGTTTATTATCCCTGTACTATGACATCACTGTGTTTATTATCTCTGTACTGTGACATCACTGTGTTTATTATCCCTGTACTATGACATCACTGTGTTTATTATCTCTGTACTGTGGCATCACTGTGTTTATTATCTCTGTACTGTGACATCGCTGTGTTTATTATCTCTGTACTGTGACATCGCTGTGTTTATTATCTCTGTACTGTGACGTCACTGTATTTATTATCCCTGTACTGTGGCATCACTGTGTTTATTATCCCTGTACTGTGGCATCACTGTGTTTATTATCCTGTACTGTGACATCACTGTGTTTATTATCCCTGTACTGTGACATCACTGTGTTTATTATCCTGTACTGTGACATCACTGTGTTTATTATCCCTGTACTGTGATATCACTGTGTTTATTATCCCTGTACTGTGGCATCACTGTGTTTATTATCCTGTACTGTGACATCACTGTGTTTATTATCCTGTACTATGACATCACTGTGTTTATTATCTCTGTACTGTGACATCACTGTGGTTATTATCTCTGTACTGTGACATCACTGTGTTTATTATCCCTGTACTGTGACATCACTGTGTTTATTATCCCTGTACTGTGACTTCACTGTGTTTATTATCCTGTACTGTGACATCACTGTGTTTATTATCCCTGTACTGTGACTTCACTGTGTTTATTATCCCTGTACTGTGACATCACTGTGTTTATTATCCCTGTACTGTGACTTCACTGTGTATTTCATCCTGTTCTGTGACATCACTGTTTATGATCCCTGTACTGTGACTTCACTGTGTATTTCATCCTGTTCTGTGACATCACTGCGTGTAATCTCTGTGTACCATTACATTCCAGAACACAGGCCAGAGACTGTGGACTAAAATAATCAGAAGATTAGTATAGGCCCTCAGGGAGACAATTGAATTGGGTGACCTGCAGTCCTGGGAACTCACTCATACGGACAAGGTCCTGAATCTATGTAAACATTGTAAGGATGTGCAATACTGGCAGGAGCATCACGGCCGCTTCATTACACTGACTGGGTCGCCTTATTGAGACCATACAGGTTTTCTACAGTCCTTATATAAAAACATACAACAGGATTGGGAAACTCCCATAAGCTCTTGTTCCACCATGAAGAGGAAGGAAATGGAGGAAGGAGTCTCAACCGCATCCTAATTACTAACATCACTGGAAAAGCTGTTCCTTCTAATCAGATGGGGTATATTATATATCAAGGTTCATTGATCTGGAAACAGGTCTGTAAGTTCTATATACTGTATATACTGTATATAATGGAAGCATCTCCAGTAGGACAAAGTAGGACACAGATGATGAACACAGAGGGGAAAAATTTACTTTTTTTAAATCCCCCCCCACCCTTGCCAATAGCAAAAAGGCTCCATGTCAGGACAGAACACCAGACATTTAACACATTGGGCGCATCCTGTGGGGATGTCTATGTTGGGATTGTTATGCAATCACTAACTATAGGGAAAATGAGGCAAATGGCAATCAGGAAAATTCCTCCGTAGTCCATAAATTGCTAAATCTGCACATCAAATTAAAACCTGTCAATTTCTCCTGCTTTAGAAATTCCTTCCTTATGACCAATATTCTGTGCTCACTGGTTATTTTTTCTGATGCAGCGCTCTTAATATTGCAAATAGCCATCAATAATAAATGTGTCTGCTTTAAAGGAAATCTGTAACCCCGATTTTAGACTATTATCTACAGTAATGTACGTGTAGTCCTGCAGATAAGGAGTCCAGATCACTTATTGTTATTTCCCTTCTGCCCTCAGTTCACCCGCTGTCAGCACTTAAAACTGCACTGAAATACCCAGTTAGGACTCATTGTGCGCAGCAGTCCTGACAATGTATTTCTAGGAAGTAGGAAAATAACAAGAAATAGTGACATGCACTCTTTTTCTGCAGTACGACTCATGAATTACTTTTATGAATTTATGAGTTTATTGCATATTGTGTTAGTACTGACATAATTGGGGCACATTTACCAAAGTGATACTGCAGTACTTGCATGCAAGCATCACAAATTTTCGAAGAAGGTGGAAGGAGCTTAACAAAAAGGGTCACAATCACCTCAGCCTGACACATTTATGATAATATACACCAGAAAATTTCCATAAATTAAGACGGAAGCCTACACCATGGCCTACCTGGCATAGATTTCAGTTTGTGACAGACAGAGACAGCACCTGAGGTCCCGCTCTAAATGTATTTAGCGCATCTTATTATGAAGACTGGTGTATGCCCAATGTATGCACTCAGCCCCCTCTAGTGGTGGATGCATGCATAAAATAACCAACACAGAATTTAGGACCCAAAGGAAAACCTTCCCAGATGACACCTCAGAGAGGACTGCCTATAATGACTAGTAGGATCATTTATCAAACTGGTGTAAAGTAGAACTGGCTTAGTTGCCCATAGCAACCAATCAGATTCCACCTTTCGTTTTTTGACAGCTCCTTTGGAAAATGAAAGCTGGAATCTGATTGGTTGCTAGGGATGACTAAGTCACTTCTACTTTACACCAGTTTGATAAATGACCCCATAGATTTCTCTATACAAATTTGCAAATGCATTATACCCTATGGCAGAGATTTATCAAAACTGGTGCAATAGAAAACTGGTTTGGTTGCCCGAAGCAACAAATCAGATTCCGCCCTTATTTTTCAGAGCTCCTTTGGGAAATGAAAGGATCAATCTTATTGGTTGCTAAAAGGCATCTCAGTCACTTTTCCTTTGCACCAGTTTTAATTTGTCCCTTTTTAAAAAGATCACCTCTCATTATGACCAGAAATCTCCTTGGCAAAGACCACCGGGGTCACTTCTACACGCTGCTTGGTCACAGGAAGTGAATGACGGCCTAGATAAATATGGTAGGTAGCCAAAGGAGAGGAAAGCCAAATGTCTTGATTTTTGCAGGACTATCCCTGATTTTCAGAAACAGTCCCTGCAATTTTTAGCTTTCCTGGACGACAAAATGGATGGTTCTAATGTAAACCCAGCTTTTAAATGGGTGCTCCTAAGTGGGGCTGAGGGGGAGCTTAGAAACTCCAATTAAACATTGGTAAGTATGAGGCCTCATCCACACTTCTGTTTTTTCACAGATAGTAACATAGTATATAAGGCCATATATATTTGTCCATCCAGTTCGGCCTGTTATCCTGCAAGTTGATCCAGATGTGTGCTATCCGCATTTTCCATGGACAGCACGCATATCCATTGCTTTAAATATGTCTGTTCACATTTCAGTTATTTTTTTACTGTCTATCGGTCAGTATAAAAATCACAAAGACATGCACTACTTTGATCCGTGATGAGGACCAAGCACTCCCATTGAAGTCTATGGTTTTGGGAAAATCACAGGTACAACTCGGATGGCATCACGGAAGACAGACGTGAAATGCTCTAGAAATTCAAGGCACCTCTTTTGATATGGCCAGATAGGATCAAGTGAGGAGCTCCCTTTACCTCCGCTTCTCTTCCCCGCTGGATCGGCAGTGTGACGTCCCGTCTACATGTATGTCACCACTGCTGGCCAATCAGTGGCTTCAGTGATGCCATGCCTACAAACATTACCCCTGAGGCTATTGATTGGCTGTCAGAAGTGAGGTCACTGCATTTACTCAGGACGTCACTCTTCTGATACAGCAGAGATCAGAAGCGGAGGAGAAGAGAGGTTGGCTCCAGAATCTGACATATTTTCGTCTTCTTTTTTAATCCCATATGAAAAGGGATTCCCTGTCTCAGAGAACTCCTTTAACTTTTGACATATATGGTATTAATGTTGTAACGGATCTCCTGGCACCCCGACCGGGTACCTCTGTCGATAGATGCTCCTAGCGCTTCCCAAGGACTCCAAGCACTCCACCGTCTCCTACCCACCCTGGACCTACGACAAGGCTCCAGGCTCCAGTTGGTGAACCTCTCCTAAATCTAGAGAGCAGGAACAGCTCTTACAAGAGCTAATAGTATAGCCAGGGGAGTATAGCAAATCTTCAGCGTATAGCAATCCCCAGTGTCGATTAGTTACCCAAATACCAGCCTCAACATGATGAAGAGTAAAACAGGAACTCATTATTGAACACACAAGCATTGACTTATACACATTTTTCAACAAGGTTACCACCCACAGGGTTTTGTAAAACCGACCTATAAACACGTACAATACACTCAGACACTCCCACACAAAATCCTCCCCTCTGCCTGTGATACAATTACCCCACACAATGGGTTGATGCAATTGTATCACAGGCAGGAGACTACACAGTGTCTTCTGTCCTGGAGACAACCGAGGAGTAATTCAATTATCTCTCAGGACAAAAGGAAATCGCCAATACACACGTGGGGACAATAGGACAGACATCACTACTCAAATATACAATGTCCCACCCTTTACAGTACACATAGACATTTAACATATCCCAAAATGGCACGAATTAGACAAGGGGTTCAAAAGTTTGTAAAAGTCCTTTGTGAACAAAGGAAGCCTGGCTGATGAGAGGGCCCATAATCCTGGGGCAAGAGGCTGGTATCCAGGCCTCTCCACCACCCAGTGGCGAGGTTGGTTTCGTCACAAATGTGCCTATGTATTCCAGTGCCTAAGGTATGGCCTAATAGACATCTACATATGACAGTTCTGGAGGTCTTAGTTAGACCCCCGGCTGCCTTATTTAATCATAAATCCCCATGATTGTGTTGTTGTGGGGTTGGAGATCTGTAGACAAAGGAAGCTGCCTCCATTTACTGTGCTTACTAGTTCCCTCATCATCTAAGAGGCAGGGTTTCCAACCAGGATTTTTCTTTTTTTGGACAATTTATCCTAAAATTAAGGACAGCCAACATTTTTATGGACAATTTGGAAAACCATAATGAATGATAAAGATTATACATGTCTATAGCTCTGATGAGAATTTATTACCAGCATTTACTGTGAGCTGTGAAATAATGATAGTTACCACCAAAATAATCTAGTCAAGTACCTCCAGCCTCCAAAAAATCACGGGACACATCTAATTTTTTTTATCACAGACACAGGAAATATTTCACCTATTTTTATGGACTGTCCAGATATTTCTGGACGGTTCGCAACCCTGCTAAGAGTTCATACAGCTTTGAATAGGGGTTGTCTTCTTCTGGGAGCTGGATTCTCCTGTGGACCAGGCCAAGCCTGGTGGCATTTACCAACAGTTTAGTTTAGGACATGTAGGCCAGTTAGATAGTGATCATATGAAGCACGTCTGTGATGAACACACTCATTCCTGGATTCTGTATATTGACCTGATATGACTGTTACAACTGACAACCCTTACATGTTTGGTGCTCCTGTTGACAGGTGGCTGATTCCACAACCTACTTGATATTGTGCTACTTTTCACAGTTCATGCAGCCACATGACTTTTATGATGAATGCCTCCATTTCCATTACACAAACGTCTTAATAAGATGATAATGTGATCTCTCAGAAATGTGTCAACGTCAGTGCTCAGTTTACCAGAGGAATGTGAATGCTAACAAACACATTCCTCTACAATCAGCAAATAGCCCCAGGACACAGAGTTTTATCTGGAGACGTGAATACATCATGGGTGGTTGGGCAATAATGAAAGGTCTGAACCTGCGGGTGTCAAGAAGCTGTCTCCTGGGTATCTCCGTGGTCGTAATATATCAAGAATATGAACGGATGATGAACAATAAAGCATATAAGCATCTATAAGTATTATTCTCCTGTGTGAAGGCAAGTATGGATTAGGGTGCATTCACACCGTATTTTTTTGTTCCCCTCTGATCTGCATTTTTTGCAGATCGCAAGTGGACCTATTCATTTCTATGGGCTACAGAAAATGCAGACACATATGTCATCTGTGCGCTGTCAGCAATGCATCCATGTGGCCAAGCGACAAATTATAGGACGTGTCCTATTCTTGTCTGCTTTTTGGCCTTTTTTCAATGCAGCCCGCAAAAAGTGCAGGATACACAAGGACCACATCCGTATTTTGTGTATCTGCAATTTGCACACCGCAAGACGGATACTGTTGTATGAATGCACCCTTAGAATAGATAACGGCATCAATCACCTGAGGCAAAGGTTCAGTCAAAGGGGTTGCCCCACGAATAATATTCTACAGTTTTTAAACCAACATCTTGATCTAAATAGTCCTGTAACTGAGTGCAATTAGAAATGTATTATAGCGCGGAGTTATTCAATGAAATCTATCTGTACAGCGCCACCTGCTGTTTGCTCTTTTTCTAATTTCAATGTTCTGCTCACTGGGATGGAAGCACATGCTCAGTTCCATCCTTCCAAGGAATAGCCAGCACCTGGACCCAAGGCACACCCGCACGGGGAGGACACAAGACCACAATATAAGTGAAATAAATCCCAGCGGGTGCTTGTAAGCGAACTTTAAGGTTTTATTATTTCATATTTTATCCAATAAATACATGTTCCATTCCAGTTCCATCCTTCAACTGCCACTAGCTACAGCAGACAATACACACCTTCTGAGAAAGGACACGTCCCCTTAAAAATATATCTAGCAGAACAATTGGAGCAATGAATGGGAAGATCTTTGGATCCATGTGTGGTACAGGGCTGGTTCTAGCTTTGTTAGATATAGGTTGTCATGTACTAGATTATGCATGATTTTCATTTTTTATATTAATCATAGGATAACCCCTTTAAGGCCTTTTTGAAAAGTCATTTATTGGGACCAAACCGTTAATTCCCGATAACTTCCTGCTCAGCAGAGGAGGTCAGAGCTGCATTTACATGGACCAGTCATTTCCCCTGTATAGGGATGAAGAATCACTACTGCGATCACTTGCCCCCCACACAGATTCAGCAGCAGATCCCTATTTAAGCAGTGATTTTGGTTTCCGCAACAACGATGCTTTCACTGATGAACGAGCTCATTCCTCGGGTGATGAGCGGCATTTTTACTTAGGGCAATAATTGGGAATGAGCATCCTAATAATTGCTCCGATTGATGGCCCATGTAAAGGAGTCCATTTATATTTAAATATTCTTAGACAGGTGCGGCACATAGGAGTTTTTGAGAGTTTTTGGTGCTTTTTGTTAGTAAAAAAAAAAAACAGCTCCAGATGTTACATGGAAGTCTATTAAATGCAGCATAAACAGACATTTTTTTTTTAAGTGGTATTATTTGAAACTTGAGATCCATTTTTTGGGTCAACTGTGTTTTCTTTCAAATCATAGCACGTTCTGGGTGGGACGTTTTTGTCCTCATTGTCAGATATTTTTGTCTCATAGATCTCCATTTTTTTTGGCCCTGCTTGAAAAAACATGTGTCAGTGTGTGCTGCATTTTTAATGGCGCCTTTGCATGGCATTTTTTTTTTACCAATGAGTAAAAGTACATAGGGTGTACATACTTTCCAATGCAAGGCATGCAAAAAATAAAAAAAAGAGACCATAAAAAAAAAGCCACATAAATGCCTAAAAAGGCTAAAACTCTCCATAAGCCAGATGCTTTTGGATGTATTTTTGGGGGTGAAATAATACAAAACACAGCACATTTTCCAGGGCAAAATTTTTTGGGGGTAGCCCCTCTGGCACCCAGAACAAGCGCTGGCAGCCATCACCTAGCTACACCCCTGCTGGGTCCTCCACCATTTAGGGGTCCTCACTAAAGGGATCTCCACTCAATCTACTCTAAAACTCCTCTTTGTAAGGTCATCTCAATTTTATTTCAAGGTGGTGGTTGTGGTATTATTTGTACCCTGTCATTTAGGGGTACTGTTATATAGGCAGTATATAGCCATTTTATTTGGATATTATGAACATGAAACTTCTTATTTTCCTTCTTCGTAAAAACTGGCAGGAGTCCCAATCATGTTTTTCTCTGGGGCCTCCACCAGTCCCTGTAAAGGTGTGATATCTGACATCTGACAGCTTAATAGTGGAGACAGCTGATAAACATTGTGAAATATATGTCTGCTTTATATTGTTTTAATGATACATAAAATCACCCCAGATCTTAATACTTTGATTTAGGTGTGGTGTGCAAATGGGTCTCACTCAAAGAGACTGTGGCTTGTGAGGATCTAGATATGGTCTGAGGGATGTGGTCATGTTGGCAGATCTACCACTCAGTTGTGCTTAATCAGTGCTTCTACTGAGTCAAATGATAATCAGTGGAAGTTTTAACCCTACCGACCACCTGAAAGCTCCACCAATACAAATGAGCTGCTTTGCCTATGTACATAATAAAGGGGCCACAGTGTTAGAAGGAGCATAGCGGCCCCTTCATTTTGCTGGTTGGCCCAGTCTAAGTGGTCATGCTCCCACCAATTAAACATTGATGGGCTACCCTAGGTATGGTTTACAAAAGCGCCTTCAGAAATAGTAGTGGCTAAAGGTAGCCATATGCATTAGATGAATCTGCCTCAGCGTTTTTAGAGTTACTACCCACCTACTGAAGGATTGGGCAATTGTTTTTTTTTCTCTAGGGGGATAAGCCGCAACCAAAGGAGTCTGGCAGAGGCTTCCTCCCCTCTACCTATTAAGAACACATCTATGGGGGGATCAAGAGGAATAGTTGTTGGCCGAAGTTGCAGAGGGTTATTCTATTTTACAGTTTTCAAACCAGCACCTGGATCTGAATACTTTTGTAATTGCATGTAAGTAAACATTTAGAATAGTCAGTGACTTATTCAATAAAATGTATCTGTATAGCGCCACCTCCTATTTGTTCTTTTTCTTTTTTCTTTGTCCGCCTCACTGAGATGGTCGCACATGCTCAGTTTCATCTGTCAACAGCCTCCTGTTGTTGTGATAGGGAGAGAGCTGCAGCAGAATGGACACGCCCCCTGAACTGCAGCAGAAAAGACACGCCCCCTGAGCTGCCAGCTTGATATAAATCTAGTAGAGCAATGAATGGGGAGATCTCTGGATCCATATGAGGTACAGGGCTGGTTCTAGCTGTGTTAGAAAGAGATTGTAATTGAGTGTATGATGTCTGATTTTCATTTTTTACAATAATCATGGGATAAACCGTTTAATAAAGCAGCGATTGTGATTGAAAAGATCTTCCTTTTGCAAGAACAATGACAAGAAGTCACGAGGACCACTCCAGTAACAGTCAAAAAGGGTAGACCCTAACTCAGTTTAAGATTATTCCCCTCCACCACTGATCTGAATCTGCACAGAGATCCACATCTTCACTAGTGTTGAGCGCGAATATTCTAATTGCGAATTTTTTTCTCGAATATCGTGACTTCGAGATTTCGCGAATATTTAGTATATAGTTCTATATATTCGCGAAATCGAATATTAATTTTTTTTTTTTTTTATTTATTTATTTTTTTATTGGACCATGGGAACGTCTCCATATACTAGAATGTACTGTCGGATTTGAGAATTACGTTGAAATCGCAATTCGATTAATTCAAGTTATAATAATCGAATTTCGATTTCAACTTAGCACTGCTATATTCCATATTCGTTAATTCTAGCCTATTCAGACAAAAACAAAAAACTAAAGAGAGAGAGGAGAAAATCAACCTGAAGATCATCTTTTCTCCTACCACTCTCGTCCACCTCAAAGAGGACCTGTCTGCTCTCCTGACATGTCTTTTTTAAGTAAATACTTGTATGCCCTATGAAATAATAATTCTGGAGCATCTTTTCTTAGAACGATGTGTGATGCTGTTCCTCTTTTATTCCTCCTAGGAATATATGAATATATCAAAAACTGGGTGGACTGATTGGAGAGAATCAGGGCCGGATGACTACCTCATGGGTATAGTGGAGGCCCAAGTCTCCCATGACAGATGCCAGCAAAAAGAAGGCTCAGGCATTGTGAATTTTACATGCTTAATCCTTTTGTTCTCAAGGGAGATAAGCCGCCACTGAAAACACATGCACACTTGAAGTGTATGGGGATGGGAGAGTTAATGCCCTAACAAGTGTTTGGCTGGCAGCTATAGAGGGTCTAGCCCCCTTAAAACATGCATATATTCTCTGTATGATGTACTTTAGGGTAATTTCCTCGGATGGTCCTATGGTACCCCAATACAGCAGTGCATCCTACAAGAGATGGAAAGGGGCCACACACTCTCATTCTGGGATGGTGGGTCTATTTTCTGCAAGCCCCAGAGAAACAGGGGGAGGATGTAAGTGGTAGTGGCTCTGTCTGCAACATTTATTCACAGTGGCAATCCTCACACCGATGCTCCCAAGGGCTGACAGGAGGGCACACCGTTTCTTCCCTAATGTTGGGGCCCCTGCCTGATAGTAGTTGGGGTGCCCCTGGTAGTATGAGTGTTGTACTGGTGCAAGGCAGGAGATGAGGGTTCAGTGGCAGGTGAATGGTGCTGGAGTCAGTAACCAAGCCAGTTGTAGGAAATAGACAAGTCTCTGTTTAATAAAGTGCAGAATGGGAGTTGTAGTACATCCAACGTTATCAAACACATTTCCAAACAATTCACAGTGCAAATCTTCCCTGATGGCAATTTATGGATATGAGCAATGATAGGGGTTGTAGTACCCCTTCCCTCTATCTCAGCAAAGCCTTTCTCTGCAGAATCTAAGGATGGCGATAAGGCTCTTGCAAACTTGTCTGTAATTCCCAGTTGAGGGGTACAGGAATGAGATACGGTTGGCCAGGAATGTGTTCAGGAGTGAAAGGTGTTTTAGCAATGTTCCTCTCACTGCAGTAAAGTCTCTATCAGCCTTAAAAAGCAAATACCTAACTGTCTGACCCCATTGCTTGGCCATACAGATTCTGAACCTTCTAGTTCTTTCTTTCTCTATTTTACTGGAGTACAAATATCTCAGCTACCTCATTGTAAGGAAGACAAAAAAGGCTCAACGCAGCCCTGCAAGGGATGATGATCTCAGAGATAGTGATTCTCTGGGACTCAAACCTAGTCATTTGAGGAGTGAACACATGTAGCTCCTCTCTCTTTCTCAGCTAACACTAGAATGAACTAAAGGTGGACCTAAGTCCATCTCCCAGCTTCATACAAGGGCAGAGTCAGGACTGTTAACCCTGATTTATCCATACAAAACTATATAGGTAATACAACACATTTAAATAACACTTAAATAACAAGAAACAATTTTGCAAGTACCCTAATTCTGGGATACTGCACATTGTCATGAACCAGTACCATGATGTATGCCCCATTTTGAGTTTTGCTATGAAGCCACTTTTCTCAAAATATTCCATTGGTCTCCAAGCTTTAGTGGTTTCGCAGAAAATATTTGTATTTATAGAACAAAGGGGGGAGGGGGGGTCAATATATTTTAATATAGTATACATAGTGTGATTTGATCACTTATACTTGTTGCACAGCATCCATAATGATGTCTTAACACAAGGCAGAGAATTCTTCCCTGACATCTGAAACATGGCAGATCCTTGGGTCATACTCAATCTGTGCATCTCCATGATAAAAATAGATGTTCCCTGTAAGAGAAAAGATCATCATTAATAGTGTTATCCATCACACTGTAGATATCATATACAATTCCTTTAAATAATATAATATTTGGGTAAATCTCCATAATTGTGTACATTTTCAGTACATGGGCTAAAATTTTAAGAACATAACACTTTCGTACATATGTCCCATCATGTCTTGTCTCCCCCGGTTATATTGTATCACTGACCGTTCTCATGCATATAGGCTGCATCCACTTTATTTCCCACACCAGGGAACTGTGACTCCAGCAGTACTGGAAACCCGCTGTCCATCTGTCTTTGTTGCTCATCGTAACTAAGCAAACACCAGAGAAAATATTATATTTAAAACATATATCAAATATTAAGTTCTATGTGCATACCATAAGGCTAGAGCAAAATTTGGTCATTGCTAAGAAGCAGAAAAATGTCCCATTACTATGACTTCCAGGTTTCCTCAAAGAGACATCAGTTAGGGTTCAATCATAACTAGATTTTTGTACTTACCGTAAAATCTGTTTCTCTTCCGTTCATTGGAGGACACAGGCTTGACCGTGGGAATAGCTGCTGCCACTAGGAGGCGACACTAAGCACAAAAGTGTGAGCTCCTAAAACAGTTTGTGCAAAAGCAGTAGGAGAAGCAAAAGGAAAACCAAACAATGTACAAACCCAGAATCATGCAGTCTACAACGAGGCCCGTAACCAGAGAGAATGGGTGGGAGCTGTGTCCCCCAATGAATGGAATAGAAACAGATTTTATAGTAAGTCCACAAATCTAGTTTTCTCATCTGTATCATTGGGGGGGACAGGCTTGACTGTGGGATGTTACAGAGCAGTCCCAGGGGTGAGTCATAGACAAAGAAGCTCTCCAGCCAATCAGAGAACCGCCGTCTGCAAAACTCTACGCCCCAGAAAAGCATCAGAAGATGCAAAGGTGTGTACTCTGTAAAATTTGGCAAAGGTGTGCAAAGATGACCAGGTAGCCGCCCTGCACACCTGAAGGGCCGAAGCCACATAATGTACTGCCCAAGAGGCTCCTACTGCCCGAGCAGAATAAGCAGTAACCCGGAAGGGTGGAGCCTAGTCACTGATGAGGTACGCTTCCACAATGACCAAAGAAATCCATCGGGAAATGGAAACTTTGGACGCAGCCAAAGAGGACGTCTGAGACAGATAGAAGCAAACGGCCCAAACCAAATCCAGAGTGTGGAGCAACTGCTCACAAGGATGAGACGGGGCAAGTCAAAAGGAAGAGAGAATGATCTCCACATTGAGATGGAATGCCGACACGACCTTCAGAAGGAAGGACTGGACAGGGCGAAGGACTACCTTGTCCTGATGGATGATAAGGAAGGGCGACCGACAGGAAAGAGCCGCTAGTTCTGACACCCTATGGATGGAAATGACTGCCACCAAAAAGGCCACCATGTAGGACAGGAAGCGAAGGGACACCTACTGCAAAGGCTCAAATGGAGAGGACTGGAGAGCGCTGAGCACCAGTTTAAGGTCCCAAGGATTCAACGGAAGCTGATAAGGGGGTGCAGCGTGCGCCACCCCCTGCAAAAAGGTCTGAACTGCAGAAAGTGAAGCCAAGTTCCTCTGAAAAAGAATGGAAAGGGACGAAACTTGCCCTTTGAGGGAACTAAGAGCCAGCCCCAAGTATATTCCCGACTGCAGGAAAGACAAGAGTCGCGGCAATGAGAACCAAATGGGAGACAACTGGTGGCGTTCGCACCAACTAAAGTAGAACTTCCAGGTACAGTGATAGATCTGGAAGGACGACGGCTTCCTAGCCCGAATCATGGCCTGGAGAACAGCATCCGAGAAACTCAGAGCCCTTAGTACGGCGGCTTCAATAGCCATGCCGTTAATTGTAGCGACCCTAAATTCGGGTGGAAGATCTGTCCTTGCGACAAGAGGTCCTGCCGAAGGGGAAGACGCCAGGGTTCATGGGCAAGGAGGGAGACTAGGGATGCGTGCCATACTCTGCGTGGCCAGTCCGGGGTCACGAGAATGATGGGCAGACCTTCGGACCTGATTTTCCGGAGAAGACGTGGAATGAGTGGAAGAGGAAGGAACACGTAAGGAAACATAAACTGCGTCCACAGGATCACAAGGGCGTCTGACGCCCGAGTCAGAGGATCCTTGGACCTCGTGACAAAGTTCTCTACCTTGCGGTTGTTGACGCCAGGGGATATGAACTGCTGACAGAGCTGGAACATGGTTCTCCGCCTAGGAGAGGATAAGCGCTGCTTCCGGCATGGCTGCGGGGCTCCGGGTGCCGACCTGGTGATTTAGATATGCGACTGCCGTGTAGTTGTCGGATTGAACCCGAACTGGACACCCACGGAGACGAACCAACCATTGAACCAGAGAGAGACGAATCGCCCGCAATTCTAGAAAATTGATCGGAAGGAAGCGTTCCTTGCGGGACCAGGTGCCCTGGACCGAGAGATTGTCCAGAACTCCCCACCAGCCCCGGAGACTGGCGTCCGTTGTCAACACTATTCAGTGGAGGGGAAGGAAGGAGCGGCCCAATGTCAGCATCGGAGACTTCAACTATCACCGAAGGTCTCGGCGCGTCGTGGCAGGGAGACGAATGATTTGATCCAGGGAAGCTGGGGAACGACCCCAAATTGTGAAGAAGGTGCTGCTGAAGAGCCCTGGTATGTAACTGTGGATAGGGCACTGACTGCTTCGAAGCAAGATACCATGTAGCCCAGAGCCCTCATGCACTGGCAAATGAGAAGAGGCTGAGCCCGCAACAAGGAGAGGATCTGACGACGAAGTGTGGAGAGTTTGTCCGGGAGCAAGAATATCTTGGCCCGATCGGTGTCAAACAGCATGCCCAGAAACATCAGCTGTCGAGATGGGTGAAGACATGACTTTGAAAGGTTTAGAACCCACCCGAAGCGTTCCAGGGTGTCCCGGACAATGTATAGGCTGTCCACCGTTGTCTGGAATGACGGACCCTTGATCAGGATATCGTCCAAGTACGGAATCGCCACTATCCCCCTGGCATGAAACAGAGCCATGACTGAGGCCAGAAGCTTGGTTAAGACCCTGGGAGCTGTGGCAAGACCGAACGGGAGGACCACAAACTGGTAATTAAAAGGTCCCACTGCGAACCGAAGATATTTCTGGTGACTGACGCAGATGGGAACATGGAGGTAAGCGTCCTTGATGTCTATTGAGGACAGGTACTCCCCCGGGTCCATGTGTGCAATGACCGATCGCAGGGACTCCATCCGGAAACGGCGGAGCCAAAGGAAGCGGTTGAGGACTTTGAGGTCTAGGATGGGACGGACCGTACCCTCCTTTTTGGGGACCACAAAGAGATTGGAATAGAATCCGTGAAAACGGTCTTGAAGCAGAACCGGAACAATCACTCCCTGCCGCAGAAGGGTGAGAATAGCCTGAAAAAAGGAATGGCAAGCGGAGGGAGAGGTCAGGGGGGGATGAGCGAAAAAACCGGGGCGGAGGTGGGGACCAGACCTCCAGTTTGTAACCCTCTGAGATGACTTCTCGTACTCAGGTATCCGAGATGTAAGCTAGCCAGACATGCTGGAACAGATGAAGATGACCTAACACTCGATTGGGGGGCGCCAGAGACCACATGTCATGCAGAGGAGGACTTGGGGGTATAGGGCTTGGGTCCCTGCTGGTGAGAACGCCAGGGAAGGCGAGGCTTAAAATATGGCTTGCGCTTCCGCTCTGGGTCAGATTTGTCGGCTGGCCGCTTTGGGCTGGAGGAACTCCGAAAGGGCCGAAAAAGAGGTCTGCGCTTTTTAGACCTGTTGAAAGAAGGTCCATGAGCCTGAGGTGACGTCGAGTTAGCATTTTTTCAGTCCAGAAGGCTGAGTTTTTTGGGTGGAATTTAGAAGTTCTGTTTAGATATATCATAAAATGTAATAAGAAATATAATGTGTAGTAAGAGCTAGTTCTTTGTTATTGACATGTATTTCACAACTGTGGTTAAGAGAGGCAATAGGCATAAGCAATGTAACAAGCAAATTGAATTCCTACTGGCACAACATACCTCCAACACAGGTCTCCTGTAAAAAAGAAGGTTTTTCCTTTCTCTCCATCATGGACAGCAGCATCTATTCTCATCACAGACCCAGGGAAGCCAAAGTCACCAATATCTCCAGGTCCTTCAACTTTCAGATTGGATCCATTGACAGACCAGAACTGTCTCCCTAAAGGTAGGTCATGGTTCATAGGTTATAGGTTCCATAAGGATATAAGACACCAATATCAATCCATGTCTGGTTTAAAGGGGTTGTCCAGAATTAGAAAATAATTTATTTTTTCTTTCCAGAAACAGGATCACTGCTGTCTATACGCTGTGTCTAGTATTTAAGCTCAGTACCACTCACTTAAATGTAGTTGACCTGTTGGGTTGTTGTGTTGTTCAGAAAAAACTGCAGACCCCTTTTCTACTCATGGACAACCCCATTAATTATATTGGTTGCAAACCTACACTCACCTTTAAATAACAAAATGTTATCTTTTTCTGGGTAATTATAGGCGGCATCTATGAAATCAGGAACGTCTTCCCACAGTGAAGTTGTTAGGATCGCCTTATGTTCAGGCAACATTGGATGGTGATACCACACATGTCTACCAGAAAATATACAGTAAAACAAAGTCATACTAGAATAGAACATACAAAGCTGATCACATGGGAGTTTTGCTGGGGAGGGGGGGAGGTTAATAATTAAGGGAATGCCACTTTTTCCTATAGTGCCCTTACATGTGACAAACCAGTGGGCTACTACTGATATTAATAGACTTACACTTGATGCAGTTCACGACTATTCGTTGCTAGGTCCTGGTTAGAATGCCTCCATCCATTACCTCAATATGCATTAAAAAGGGAGGCTCCATGTCCTAGATTTTGATATTGGTGGCCTATTCTTATGATAGGCCATCAATATGATATTGTGGGGGTCCAATTCCTTGCATCCCTGCCGATCAGCTATTACCAGGTTGATCCAGGGCCGGAACTACACAGCTCAATCCATTTTGTAGTGGACAGGGCCGATTACCGTTCACTTCAATGGGAGTTGTGCTGCAGTTACCATCTCTGCTAGCTGTGTAGTTCTGGAGCCAACTTCTGGGACCGATGCTGCAAGGTAACAGCTGAATAATGGACGTGCGAAGTGTCAAACCCATGCCAATTATATTGATGGCCTATCCTATGAATCGGCCATCAATATCAAAATCCTGGACAACCCATTTAAGGTCAACTACCTCTTCTGTCAACCTCACATTGGTTTGGATGGTCTTGAAAAAAATAATAGCAAGAAGGTTACAACATGTCATACCTGTCTTTAAATATAATGATGCCTTCTTCCCAATGTGCCATGGCATCAATCGGTACCTCCTGGCTGCAGATTGTGGGAGTTATAACACTTGAAGGTCTGGAACCTGAAACCAAAGTACAGATAAGGAGAAGCAGGGGAGCATACACTCTCACTAATATACCATTAGGGTTGTTTGGTTTAATAAACCCATTTTCTACATATTCTGAGTTAGCACAGGGGGTCCTCATTCAGGATGATCATCTATTAGCCTGAGAGAAGGGCAACTATAAGTGAGCAACTCACACATATGAACATTACATACACAATCCATTAATTTCAATGACAACTGTGTAATGCTAGTCTATGTTTGTCTACCCATGTACTGATTTCTGCCTGGTTTCCGGATTTGACTCTTTGCTGCCTGACCTGACCTCTGCCTCATCTCTGTACTGACACTGAGCTGCCTGCCTTGATCTGAGATTGTTTATTGGACTGCACATACTCTGACTGGCATGACCTCAGCCTGTCCCTGACTACAGTTTTGCTCTACACAGATGTGTCTTGACCCTCTGGGTCATCAGTCACTTGAATGGAGACTACTCCAAGAGGTGGCAGCCTGGTAGTTTCCCTGCAGCAAAGTCCAGATCTCTGTATAGGCATTAAAGAGAGAGTACCGGGGGGCACTTAAAAAAGCACTTAGGAGTAGCCCCAAGCCAAATTTGTACTAGTGGCATAACAGATCCACATCCACAATCTGCTTATCATTGGGGAACCCTTGTAACAAAAATTGATTGCCCAAAGTGGACAGCCCTTTTCTGGGACAGGTGTTGAGCTAGGTACATAGGCAAAATTAGCCTTATATGTTCACAATAATTGCCTGCTCACCAGAGGAGGGGAGAGCTGCATTTACATACAGTAATCACCTCCTCGGTATAGAGAGAAGCAATCACTACCACTATTGCTCATCCCTATACATGTTCTTTCTGGGAAGCAGATCCATGTTAACACAGCATGATCTGCTGCCCACAAAATAAGATTTAGGTAATGGCAACAGCCATACCTTCACTTTATGAATGAGCACTTTCTTGTTCATCGGGTGATCGGCAGCACCTTTACACAGAGCAATTATCAGGAACGAGCGTTTCTAGGAAGACTCATTCACACTAGTTGCCCAATCAATGGTTCATATAAAGAGTACAACAACACTGGCTAATCCCTCCGGCTGATGTTAAAAACTGAGACTTTAGCCAATGTATTCCTTTCAGGAACACATCGGAGCCCTTTTGCACCACCGTCAAGGTATCTAAGTGTGGCATGGGTCCTACCACTAGACTACCTACGGTGTGTGAACATGGTCTAAATGGTGCTAAGATCTAACTTACAGCCAAGCTCCCACATACCTCCATAGTGAGATCACTTATGCAGTGGGAGAAGGAATAGGGCTGCAAGCCTCACCTATAACAGGCCCTGTGACACAGGCTGCCAGGCGCACTAGAATGTTACCAGCATTGCCCAATGGCACATTCTATACATATGAAGAAAAATCACTATACTAAAGTGGCCTAAATGGGATTTGGGGTTTTGAGCATTTCCTCCCATTTAGGCCACTTTATTTGAGTGATAGTCCATATAAAAAAAGGACTTAAAACACAAGAAAGTTTAGGCTGGCTGATAATATGCTACACCAACCCACCACCACAAAAAGGGTCCATTCACACGTCCGCAAAATGGGTCTGTATCTGTTCGCAATTTTGCGGAACGGGTGCGAACCCATTCATTTTCAATGTGGGCACAAAAGATGCGGACAGCACACTGTGTGCTGTCCGCATCCGCACTTCCGTTCCGCCGCCCTGCAAAAATTAGAACATGTCCTATTCTTGTCCGCACACACGGACAAGAAAAAGGCATTTCTATTATAGTGCCGGCCATGTGCGGTCCGCAAAATGCGGAACGCACATGGCTGGTGTCCGTGTTTTGCGGACCCGCAATTTGCGGAACGCAAAACAGTTGCTGACGTGTCAATGGACCCTAAGGAAAACAAAATGAATAAGCTTTAATAATCTTTGATCTAAGTAACCCTGCTTAAGGTCCCTTTACATGTGCCGATGAGCGGGGCAATTAACAGGAAGGGGTGCTCCTAGGAATGCTTGTTCCTAAAAATTGCCCTGTGTAAAGGAGCTGTCGATCACTCAATGAATGAGCAAATGCTTGTTAATCAGATGAAAGAATTTTTTGATGTGAAAACCAAAATCATCATTTCTGGGCAGAGGTCCTGTGTAAAACAGGGATCTGTTACCTAGCAACAATGAATCTTTATGTGGATAAGCGATCAGAGCAGTGATCACCCATCCCTATACAGAGGAAATGATTGCTGCATGTAACTGCAGCTCTCACCTCCACTGGAGAGCAGGCACTTATCGGGAATGGGAATAGGGAATACACATAAATGTCACCTTTACCATACAGTTCCTGTATGCCCAGGATATCATCGGCTGGAAGGGTGAAGTTTTCTGAAGTCAAGTAATTGTAGATGGGGTACATAAGAGCATAAGGATTGCTGGAGTGTGCCAGTCCCATTGTGTGTCCAAATTCATGTACAGCCACTGAGAACAAGTTACAGTCTGCAAGGAGGAGGTAAAGAAATGTTACATACAAAGTGCAAGTTCTGATATACATAGGGTTGAAATATGATGGGGGTGACTCATTGGGAAGTAGGTAACATTTAGGCTTCTCGGATGATCCGAAGATGTCTTTAAACTGTTGACGTTGAACATGGGTACGCATCATGAAGCCATCAAGACACTGAAACATTCTCCATTATACCCTATGGAGAAGGTAACTATAATCAAGAATATTTCATACAAAATGGAATTAATGGACAAATATAACCTAGGAAAGTGACAAACCGATGACTCCCATACTCTTTCAGTCCACATGTGGCCACACTAATGTCTGCATGGACTACAGGAGGTTGCCACACCACTGTCATTCCAGCCATCTCATGTCAGGTGGAAGGGCGTTCTTTCTAAAGTCCGTGTACACATCTCAGTTACTGTCTGCAGGATGTACAATGGTGCTTAAAAGTTTGTGAACCCTTCAGAATTTTCTATATTTCTGCATAATTTTGACATAAAGCTACATCAGAATTTCACACAAGTCCTAAAAGTAGATAAAGATAACCAAAGCAAACAAATGAGTCAAAAATATTAGACTTGGTCATTTATTTACAACAAAAATGATCCAATACCACGTCTGTGAGTAGCAAAAGTATGTCAACCTTTGATTTCAGTATCTGGCGTGACCTCCTTGTGCAGGAATAGCTGCAACTAAAAGCTTTTGGTAATAGTCCTGCATAAAACAACTTCAACTCTGTTATGTTGGTGGGTTTCCTCCAAAGAACTGCTCGCTTCTGGTATTATTGGCTGTCTCACAGTGCCTCTCCACTGTATGGTACTACATGTTCTGTACTGGTCTTTACCTGGGCCGGGATAAGCAGCTCCAGTGGCAATCGAAGTGGTGGGACACTTAAAACGTGAGTACGTTTTTTTTCTTTATTATGTACTGCTCCCTGCTCCCTGCCAATATTCAAAAATCTGGGAAAACACCCTATAATAACGTGAAATTATATGGACATTTTAGCTCTAGACCCCCCTAAACTTTTTACCATCCAAAACTCCCAGCAATATTATGAATAAACATCTAACCCACCCAGGATTTCAAGGGCTATTGAATGGTTACCCATAACTACCAGAGAGCTAAACCCAATAAAGCCCTTCACCAGCCTAGACCCCAGAAATATTAGATATTAACTCCAAACCAATCTAGACATTTAGAACTATTACAAGTATACTATCTCTAGCCTCTAAAGTGCCTAATGTAAAAACATGAAATGTAGTGCAAATGTAGACACTTGAAGGAAGGGCATATTGCCTCCTGCATTGTGGGCACGATCCAAAGCCACCAACCCATGGTTGCCCTTGTAATGGAATAAGGAGGAAAAACCTCAGTCTCAATAATATATTTGGCTATAAAAAAAAAAGGATAAAATGGCAAGTAACTCAACACAAGTTATTGTATAGTGAGCACCACTTGGAAATATTTCCATGTAGTTGATAAAGGAATACTTCTAATATGTATAAGCTAGGGAGTATCTATAGGGGGTGCAGAGGCACCAGACAAAGGCCTGAAGGTCCCTCTGCTACATAACAAGAGACCAATAATAAAAATCACACATGGCAGGAGGGGGAGGGGGCTGTTTGAAAACTTGCTTTAGGGCCCAGGAGTTTTAAAGGGCATCTGTCAGCAGATTTGTACCTATGACACTGGCTGACCTGTTACATGTGCTCCTGGCAGCTAAAGGCATCTGTGTTGGTCCCATGTTCATATGTGCCCGCATTGCTGAGAAAAATTATGTTTTAATATGTGCAAATGCACCTCTAGGAGCAACATGGGCGTTGCCATTACACCTAGAGGCTCCGCTCTCTCTGCAACTGTGACGCCCTCTCCACTTTGATTGACAGGGACAGGCGTGATCAAGTGTTCACTGTCTGGTCCTGTCAATCAAAGTGGAGAGGCATATATGAACATGGGACCAACACAGATGCCTTCAGCTGCCAAGTGCACATGTAACAGGTCAGCCAGTGTCATAAGTACAGAACAGATGACAAATGCCCTTTAAATTACTCCTCTGCGTGTAAGTTGGCAAAAATGAAACTTGTACCTGTAGTGTCCCACTAGGTAAATGTGGGCACTACACAAGGGTCAATTGGGCCACGTTGTTTCCCACCTTTTGTGGAACAGGGTCATTGTATTTTATACGGTATTTTGTATTGCATTATAGTGTGTATTTTCCTGTTGTCTCCTGTACCAGGCCTGTTAGGGGTAGTTCCTCCTCCTAGGCAGTAGAGGGAGCTAGGGAACCCCCTAGTACAGTGATGGTGAACCTTTTAGAGACCGAGTGCCCAAACTGTAACCCAAAACCCACTTATTTATCACAAAGTGCCAACACAGCAATTTACCCTGAATACTACAGTCCAATACAGTATATCTTCCATGTATTTTATCATTTAGATATAATAGCCTGCCTACATTCAATGCACTGCCCGTGCTGTTCATAGTGCGCCCTGCGCTGATGAATGGCAGGAAGAGTCTAACCATAGACTTTTTCCAGGGCGTGGGTGCTCACAGAGAGGACTCCGAGTGCCGCCTCTGGCACCCGTGCCATAGGTTCGCCATCACTGCCCTAGTATATATTGTCAGGTCCAGTTCAGGAGAGGGGAGTTAAGGAGTGTTTTAGTTAGAAGCCAGTGGACACTTTAGCTACAGGTTAGCTGAAGTGCAGCTTCTAACATGCAGCTAGATAGTCCAGGGTTCTAGCTTGCATCCAGGGGAAGAAGTTGCCCCCTGAAGTTCCTCTAAAAGTACAGTGCAGAGCCAAGTTGTATCCAGCCAAATAGAGAGCTGAAGGGCAGAAGTATATTCTACAGCAAGGAGATATATACCAGAAGAAGGTTTCCCTACCCAAGAATAAAGCCAGCAATAGGGCATACGGGCCTTGGAGAAAGCCAGACAGGATCTGAGGAAAATACAGCCTGATCTGTAAGTGTTATTCCCTCTGAGTATCTTGCAAGGACTATGCCTGCCATTTATATAAAGCCTGCCTGTTACAACCTTGTTACATGTGGAACTAACTAAAGACTGTATATAGTTGAACTGTTCAGTAAAAGGAAGTTCTGGTTCACTACAAATTGTGTTCCTCAATTATTCCTACAATAAATCGGTGTGCCACCGTTACCGGCACTGCCGTCACGAACTTAAAGGGATCTTGCCACCGGCACACTAAACCTGCAACACCCAGGGCACCTCACCTACCACCCGGCCTGGTCCCTATACATAGAGAGTGCCCCAGAGGATCCATGTGCCAGCCTCTCCATCACTGCTGTACGCCTGCCCAGGGTATATAAAAACTGTGAGTACCAAAAAACACTCTCGGTTTAGTAACTACCCCTGTGACCTCACATTCGCTCACCCTGCAGGGCTGCGTACTGCATACCTTCTGAATCCACTGTCCATGTTTCATCATCATCAAAATGAACATCGCCACCCAAGTGCTCACCAGGAGGAAAGGCGTGAGCCAGCACTCCTCTAGGACCATCGAAAGGGAAGAAATCCCCATGTTCTGGAGAGGGATAAAGCACATGCTCTCATTATTAATATACATTTATAGGAATCATTCTGCACATTTACACAAACTGTTTACCTTTGTCAGCAAAGAAGATCATCAAGTCAGCATCTCCACTATGAAGCTGTATAAATTGGAGCGGGGTCACCTTGCTCCACACTTTAGAGGCTTCTCGTATGTTCCGATCCACATCAGCTGGTGGCAGATCTGGGGTGTAGATAACTATCCTACACAGCGCAAAAGCCATCATCATGTGAGAATAATTACAGTGTGCTATATCATATCATACAATATATGTCACAGAAAAAAAAACCATAAATCTTAATCAAATTCCTGAGATTATTTAGAGTTTACACAATCATTCAGACTGTGTCCTTGTTTATGGTTGGTCATCACACAGTCAAAATCTAATATTGAGGACGAAATCTTAACAAAATGCATATACATTGGTTACTCTAAGCCCCACTGTGGAGGAAAGTCAGAAATTTGCTTGACTGTATAAAAATTATTATATGACCTTACCTATATGTTATGATGGCGGACGCCCATTTTAAATCCTTTTCTATGATGGCATATTCTGCGATGTCAGGAACGCCACATCTCAGCTCATTCTGGTCTTCTGTGACCTCATGTGCCCAGTTCAAGAGGCGATCAGTAAGTCCCTTGTGTATGATTGTATCCTCTGTGTGTCCTTCATCTTTTCTATATCTCTGCTTATAGTATTTAACAAATGTAGGGTGCATCATAATTTGTATTTGGATATAAAGGGTATTTTAGCAGGTATCTCAATAATTGATATCAGATGCACGGCTACCTTTCCATTTCATTGGATGTCCTGTAAATCTATAAGAAATTACTGATACATTTTGGTAAATCATGTTCTAGCTTCTCGGCTGATCTCCCATCAGGGGTGGATTGGCCATAGACATTACAGGGAATTTTTCCCGGTGGGTCGATGCCTATAGGACCACCAAAACCCTCCTCACTGCTGCTGGCTGGATACATACTACCTGGGGCACTATAGGGGTCATCATTAGAGGAAGTCCAGGCAGAATGCTAAAGGTAGGGTTGGCTTGGTACTATGGCTGTATTTCACCCTCGAAGCCCACTGCGCCATACCTTAGAGACAATTAGGGAAGGAGGAGTACAGAATATGGCAGCTATCGATGGCTACCAAAGAGGGACAAATGCAACGTGTGCCCCCCAGGGCCGATCGTGTCCCACGTTTATCAGAATGCTGAGTGGTGTGGTGCCTCAATCATTTTCTGTGTGTCTCACGGTGCTCCTACCTGGATACCATCGCCCCCCCAAGCAATAAAGGGAAGAGTAATGGTGGAAGTGGTGATCCAGACCTTTATAAAAGTTCAACAGCTTTACTTGAATCAACTTGCATCCACACAAGAATTGATGTGTCTCTTGGTTCCAGCAGGTTTTGGCATAAACTGGCAGGCAAACTTAAATATTCTGCTTTATCTTTCTGCTATGCTAAACTAAGCTTTAGTCTCGTTGCTGGACTTTAGGGCTGGTCTGGTACCTCCAAAGTGGGGTGCCTTTGGCTGTTGACCCCCTTGTGACTGTATGTAAATCTGTAAGGAGTCAGGGTGACCCTCCACTTTTTCCAACTCAAGACTAGACTGAACTCAGACTAACTAAAACTTCCTGCAGCCCTCCCTTGGTATGAAACGGGACTAGCCCACTTCTGCCCAAAAGGGAGAGAATGGAATGGTAAGTTCCATTTGATCTAAAGATCTCTGCCATATACGCTGCCACCTGCTGGTGAACCCGGCATATAACATATAATACAACAAATAACAGTTACATAGCAATAATAGAAATGCACAGAGTAATGGACCTGGAATAAATACAAAGATGACATTATTGTTACGGATCCACTCACCTCTATAGGACTGCCTAGTACCACACTCAGCTACAGTATCTCCATCAGTCCTATAGAAGTGATTATGTATGCACACCACTGTTCCGTTCACATAGGGCACTGCGGGGGTGCCTGTTCTTGTGATCGGTGGGGGTTTGTGCATGGGAAGCCATGCACAAACCCCCACCACATTATTAAAAGGTTGAGAAAAAACATTGCTGAGCAAACAGAGGGATCTCTCATCCAGGAGGACCTGGCACTTTCGTACCTTCATACCATAAGGAGAACATGTTGATCCACTTGATCTCATTAAGAACAGTGTAATACTTCATTTTCCCTGTAGAGGCACTGCAGGAAAACTGAACACTTGTCGTTAGGGTCCCAACAGCAAAACACCCTATGATTAGCTTTCATTGTAGACCCTTCTAAGGCCCCATGCTCACAACTATATTTTCTTTCTGCACGCGATCCCTTTTTTTTTTTACAGATCAGATGCAAACCAATTTATTTCAATGAGCTGCAAAAGGTGTGGGCAGCACTCCATGTGCTGTCCGCATACAATTGTCCATTCCACCAGGCTGCAAAAAAGATAGAACATGTCCTGGTCTTGTCCGTTTTTCTGGACAACAATAGGGCATTTCTATAGGGGTTTAAAAAAAATGGCTGCATGCACTCGGCCTGGATCCGTGTTTTGCAGATCCGCAATTTTTGGACCGCAAAACAGAATCAGTCGTGTGCATGGGGCCTAACAAAAAGATGTCCAACATGGAGAATCCCTTTAATAATTACATGGATATGAGATATAATTTTCTTAAGTGAATACCTCTGCATCCCGTAGAATGTAAGTTGTGAGGATCCTCTGGTCTGGCAGTCTGTTCCTCATGATTGGCAAGGCATTTACAATACAGAGAAAGAGAAGACTCAGCGTAACCTGGAAGATGCTCATAGTGGAAGTGTCCCTCTACGTTACTGGTACAGCTGCATTTATAGCTACACGAGGGAAGACAACAATTTCCCTTATCAGAATTTTCTTGATGGTTGAGCTAAACTAGAAGTTCTCAGAATCTGTAACCGTCTAAAAAAAGCTGAATAGTGAATTGTAATGTGATAAAGGAGGCATTTCTATGATATTGGTCACACAATACTCATCCCTGAAGCCAAAGGTTAAAAAATGGGCAAAATATTCAGATAGACTGAGGTCTGAGCAATTTAAATGTACTGAACCGAGGAAGTGATAAGGTAAAGATAAATCATCTTCAATAATATATATTATAAAAAATTTATATAATTTGTTTTCAATGTCAAAATAAATCCCCACCTTAGGCTTTATGCACACGACCGTTGTGTGTTTGTCATCCGTGCGCGTTCCGCAATTTGCAGAGCGGCAAGGACAGCCATTAATATAACTGCCTATTCTTGTCCACAAAGCACCGACAAGAATAGGACAGGTTATATTTCTTTTGCGGACCACGGAACGGAGCAACGGATGTGGACAGCACACAGAGTGCTGTCAGCATCTTTTGCGGCCCCATTGAAGTGAATGGGTACGCATCCAAGCCGCAAAAACTGCGGCTCGGATGCGGACCAAACAACGGTCGTGTGCATGAGGCCTTAAGCTGCCACCTTCTAATTACTGGGAGCGAAAAAGGAAAGACAAAAATAAATGGCATAACCTCACTGAACATGGGAGGGCTGAATGGCGGGATTTTCACAATTGATGGCCTATCCCCAGGATAGGTCATCAATACCTGATTGGTAAGACTTCAACACCCTCCATCCCCCACCCAGGGCCGACTTCAGGTTCATGTGGGCCCTTGGGCGATAAAGTCTCAGTGGGCCCCCTTAGGCCTCTTTCACACAACAGTTTTTCTTTTCCGTTTGCGGGCCATTTTTTGCATTCCGTATACGGTCCGTATACGGAACCATTCGTTTCAATGGAATGTACTCCGTATGTATTCCGTTTCCGTATTTCCGATAGAACATGTCCTATTATCTGAGTACAGATAATATAGTAGATATCACCGGCAGTCCTATGTAACTTCACAGATAACATAGTCATGGCTATCTGAGTACAGAAAATGTAATAGTGTTACCTGCAGTCCTATGTAAAACCACAGATAACACTATGCTGATAATGTGGTAGTGTTACCTGCAGTCCTATGTAACACCACAGATAACACTAGTGTAGATCATGTGGTAGTGTTACCTACGTTCTTAGTGTGCCTCCCTGTGTCTCTCCCACAGACTCCATGCTGCTGGCGCTGCCTCCTCTTTCTTCTTCTTCTTGTCCCGCACAGAACGTCCTGATGCAGCTGCCTCAAGACATAGGAACACTGTGGGCATGGTGATGGTGACAGACACAGGGAGAGACACACACACACATAGGGAGAGACACACACACAGGGACAGACACATACACAGGGACAGACACATACATATGGACAGACACCTGTGCGATGGTGATATCGTCAACCAACTTCTATCTAATGTGTGTGGCCACCTTTAGGGGCCATTAACCCGTTCCCAACCAGCGCAGTACTATTACGGCAGGCTCCTGCACCCGCCGATCAGCTGCAGGGGTTTGAGAGTCACTGATAGCTGACCCCTGCTATGTGCATCAGCATCTGTGAAAACACAGATGCCGTTGCGTTAACTCTTGATGTCAGCGGTCAGGGCTGACCGCGGCACGTGCAATGTGTGGAAGGAGGGAGAGAGTTTCCATTGGGTCCCCGCGCTGCTGTGACGGGACCCGATGGCAGGGAAGGCAGCCCAATGCCTTCCTTAGGCATCGTGGCTGCCTTCCTGTAAGCCTGTGAGATCCAGCCCCCTGTATTACACTGGTAATACACTTACAGCCAATGCATTACAATACAGAAGTGTTGTGATGCACTGTAAAGGGTATCAGACCCCCAAAAGTTGAAGTCCCAGAGTGGGACAAAAAATAAAGTGTAAAATAAAGTAAAAAAATTAAGTTTACATTTTTTTTAAAGTTTCAAGTAAAAAAAAAGCGTCCTTTTCCCAATTTTTTTTCAAGTAGACATATTAGGTATTGCCGCGTCTGTATCAACCGGCTCTATAAAAATATCACATGACTTAACCCCTCAGGTGAACATCATAATAAAAAAATATGCCCCCCAAAATAGTACCAATCTAACCGTCACCTCATTCCGCAAAAAATGAGCCCCTACCTAAGAAAATCACCCCAAAAAATATGGCTCTCAGACTATGGAGACACTAAAACATGATTATTTTTTGTTTCAAAGCTGCTTTTATTGTGTTAAATGTAAAAAATATTTTTTTTTTTTTATAAAAAGATATTATTGTGTAAAACTTAAATAAATAAAAAACTGTATACATATTATGTATCGCCACGTCCGTAACAACTTGCTCTATAAAAATATCACATGACTTAACCCCTCACAAAAATTGTAATAACAAGCGATCAAAAAGTCAAATGCACCCCAAAATATAATCAATCAAACCGTCATCTCATACCGAAAAAAATAAGCCCTTAAACTTAAAAAAAAAAATATGGCTTTCAGAACAACCAAAAAAGTAGTCATATTTGGTATTACCGCGTCCGTAACAACCTGCTCTATAAAAATACCACGTGATCTAACCTGTCAGATGAATACTGTAAATAACAAAAGATAAAAACTGCGCCAAAACAGCTATTTTTTGTTACCTTGCCTCACGAAAAGTGTAATATAGAGCAACCAAAAATCATGTACCCTAAAATAGCACCAACAAAGCTGCCACCTTATCTCTTAGTTTCCAAAATTGGGTCTTTTTTTGGAGTTTCTACTCTAGGGGTGCATCAGGGGCTCTTCAAATGTGACATGGCAACTTAAAATTATACCAGTGAAATCTGCCTTGCAAAAACCATATGGCGTTCCTTTCCTTCTGCGCTCTGCCGTGTGCCCGTACAGAAGTTTTCAAACAACTTTTCGGGTGTTTCTGTAAACTACAGAATCAGGGCAATAAATATTGAGTTTTGTTTGGCTGTTAACCCTTGCTTTGTTAGTGGACAAAAATGGATTAAAATGGAAAATCTGCCAAAAAAGTGGATTCTGAAATTTAATCTCAATTTTCCATTAATTCTTGTGGAACACCTAAAGGGTTAACAAAGTTTGTAAAATCAGCTTTGAATACCTTGAGGGTGTAGTTTCTAAAATTGGGTCATTTTTGTGTGGTTTCTATTATCTAAGCCTCACAAAGTGACTTCAGACCTGAACTGGTCCTTAAAAAGTGGGTTTTTGTGAAATCATTCACAAAATGATCCAAACATGACATAGACATATGGGGAATGTAAAGTAATCGTTAATTTCTAACGATAATTTGTTTTCCCTTAGTCCTAACAGCAGCACACAAATTTTCCCGCCCTAAGTACTTTCTTGCTATAGACACGGTGGGCTGGGGGGCGAACCCCTCCCTTTAGGGGAGCTGGAGTTCTTTCATTGGTTATTCTTTGGGCTCATTAAAAATTCCGCCGGTCCTACCAGTCCACGGGGGGCAGTTAACCCCCATCTGTGCTGCTGTTAGGACTAAGGGAAAACAAATTATCGTTAGAAATTAACGATTCCCTTACGTCCTACCAGCAGCACAGATGGGGAGATAGCAAGAAGAATCCCCTAGGGAGGGTCCTCATGCCCGGCAGAAGTAAGAACTGTCTGCCAAAAACTCTGATACCTTAGCATGTATTCTATAATGAGAGATGAAGGTTGATTCAGAGCTCGAGGAAGCCGCCTTACAGATCAACTCTAGGGGGAGAAGACTTCTCTCCGCGACAGAGGTAGCTACGGCCCTAGTAGAATGGGCCCTCACAAACTCCGGAGGATCTAAGGATTGGGAGGTGAAAGCTTCCCTAATGGCTTCCTTGACCCAGCGACCAATAGTAGTTTTAGACGCCTTACGGCCTTTAGACTTACCGGCAAACAGGATGAAGAGGTTCTCATCTATCCTGAACTCTCTGGATCTATCCACATAGATCTGGAGGCATCTCGAGATGTCCAGTGGATGTCTAACTGGAACATCAGAGGAGGAGGCGGAGAATAATACAGGTAGAGAAATTACCTGGTTAATATTTTGAAAAGTTGGAACCTTAGGTCTAAAATAAGGTAGAAATTTCAGAAGGACTCTGTCCTGTAAGAAGATGGTAAGAGATCTCAGAAGATAGCAAAAAACTCTCAACTGAACACAGGAGACTCTGGAGCTAGCTTGTTATAGCAGCGCAACCAGAGACAGACTGAAGCTATCAGGGAGCTTAAGAAGGGAAAAGCTCCACCCAGGGGAGGGGGCCCTGTAACAGGCCCTCCCCCAGAAATTCACTGCCACAGATATCTTGTTTTAAAAACCTTACTGTGGTAGAAAAGGAATACCCTTTCCCTTTCTCTTGACCCACCCCCCTGTGGGAACAACCCCAACTGGCATAATCTAGTTTGCTTTACAAAAAAAAAAAAAAGAAAACGCCGTCAGCCGAGAGACTGGAAGTGACGCCGCAGCCGGCTGCGCGTCACTTCCGGTCATGGCGGCGCCCATGCCACGCCGGAATCGGAGCGCAGCCGACACGTCCAGGAGGGGAGAGCACTCAGTGAGGCAAAGCATTACCCCCAGGTATCGCTAACCCAAGCCAGCAAAAATGGGGGGAATCTAATAACAATAAAAATAAGCGCATTGAATAAGCGCCTAATCCTAAAAAGAAAAGAGACAAAGATGAACTCATAGAGTAAAACAGTCTCCAAATCCCAGAGAGGGAGGGACTTCGCCAGTCCACCTGTCCAAAGGACAGAAAAAAACACGGTGGGCTGGGGGGCGAACCCCTCCCTTTAGGGGAGCTGGAGTTCTTTCATTGGTTATTCTTTGGGCTCATTAAAAATTCCGCCGGTCCTACCAGTCCACGGGGGGCAGTTAACCCCCATCTGTGCTGCTGGTAGGACGTAAGGGAATAACAATTTTTGGAGTTATTACTATCTATTATAAAAGTAGGAAAATTGAAATTTGCTAATTTTTCCAAATTTAAAAAAAATAAATAAAAATTTTGACTCAATTTTACCACTGTCATGAAGTACAATATGTGATGAAAAAACAATTTCAGAATGGCCTGGATAAGTAAAAGCGTTTTAAAGTTATTACCACATTAAGTGACACATGTCAAATTTGCAAAAAATGGCCTGGGCAGGAAGGTGAAAACTGGCCCGAGGTTGAAAAGGTTAAAAGGGAATTCCACTTTTAGTTATGCCCCAACCTTTTGTTACCTTCTAATATGACTCTCACTGATTCCCAGTTCCTAGGGGACATGGACTGGGGTTTAAAAGGGAATTATCAACCTACATAAAGGCCATGAGAGAGTCTAGAGCGAATGTCCTTCCTTGAGGCCACAGACCCCTTGAAAAAGGTCGTTATACGACCAAAACACTGGGACGCTCTCATGGCCTTTAAAGTCAATTGTTAATTCTGGATGACAAACATGTACAAAATGATGTGAATATGCACAGTATGAATTATCAAAGCATCACTTAAAAAACATCTCTGGTGTGCCATAGATCTTCTTACAAATGTAAGCAATGTCTTAGACACACACAGGGGCACACACACGAACAGTGGCACACACACAGGGGCACAAACACACAAGGGTACACACACAGGGGCACACACACACACACACACAGTGGCACATACACACAAACACAGGGGCATACACACACAGGGGCACACACACACAGGTGCACACACACACACACACGGGCACACACACACATGGGGCACACACACACACAGTGGCACATACACACAAACACAGGGGCATACACACACAGGGGCACACACACATGGGGGCACACACACACACACACAGGGACAGACAGACACAGCTAGGCCTCATCACATTCCAGCCAGGCTCCTGTCTCTACAGAAACACAGCTCTCTGCTTTTCCAGCAACTCCCCCACTGGTCACATGGGCAGATGACATCAGGAAGGTCCTTTAGCCCGGTAGGAAACTCCATCTACCGTGTTCTGAGTCCTGGGCCACCCACCCCAGCGGTGCATATGGCGAAAATTGTCTGCATTGCTGGGGTGAGCTGCCCCAGAATTCAGAACAGGCAGTTTAATGAAGACCAGGACACAGCTGCAGGAGTGAGCGGGCACAGTAGCCCCTTCCAGGAGCAGTGGGCCCCGGCATTTGCCCGCGTGTTCCGGCTGCTGACGCTGGCCCTGCCCCCACCAATCAGTTGTGTCATGATAGCTCTGGAGCGGGATGTTGGCAGTGAAATAACACCGCTCCGTCCACTGTGCTGTGGACAGAGCTGGTTACTGCAGTACTGTGACAACCAATAAGGGGCTTGATCGGGGGACAAAGGTAGCCTCCTACCTCTTTCTAACTGCTCGGATGTTGCGATTGCTAGTGACTGAGGGGTTCAATTACAGGGATTGAAGCTATTTCTGTATAACACAGTCGGCACCCGCCATATATGAAGCAGGCTCAGCTCCTGAGGCTTAATACAGACCATTTTGCCACTTAAAGGGAACCTGTCATGTGGATATTTGATTATAATCTAACTAATACAATCATTAACTACTAAAAAGTACCTTAGATGTATTCACTTACTGGTGTGACAGATGGTTACCTCATAATATACACACAAATGCCACATGCCGCATGCTAATGAGCTGATTTGAGTCCAGCGTGATGTCAGTGAGTCCAGCGTTTTTTTAAATTCAGAGATATAGCCACTCCCCTGACCACCTACTGCTGATTCATATGGAAAAAAAAATGTCAATCAGCATCAGGTAGGCTGGGAGAGTCAGGAGCTCATGAATATTCAGGACTCATAATTATGAGCTGGAGCTTTTCAATACAAGATGTTGGCCGATTGACTGAGTCAATAAAAGAAAGTGACCCAGCATTTTGCTAAGAGAATCAGTCACTTATTTATGTTGCCCTTAGTTAGGACACCATAAAACTGGTGACAGGTTCCCTTTAAGAAGACACCAATATTATAAATGGCACTCAGCTGGTTGAAGGGTCCTTTTATGGATTTGTAGCCTAGAAGTCTCTGTACATCATTAGGACCCCCACTCCATTCCCCAAGTGCAATCCCATAAGTCACCCTATAGGAATTAACAAAAAACAACAACTTTAGGTTGATTTTGTAAAGGGCATCTGTCAGCAGATTTGTACCTATGACACTGGCTGACCTGTTACATGTGCACTTAGCAGCTGAAGGCATCTGTGTTGGTCCCATGTTCGTATGTGCACGCATTGCTGAGAAAAATTACATTTTAACCCCATTAGTGACCACCCATACGCCTTTTTACGGTGGACACTAAAGGTCTTAGGCTGGGCCACTACCTTTTTATGGCGGCCCGTTCTAAGCGGGGGCTCAGCTTTCACATGAGAGCCGTGCTCGATCTGGGCTGTTTAACCCCTTACAACTGCCGCATTTAAGCGGTGACAGAGAAAGCAGACTCCCTCTGTCCCCCATCGGCACCCCGCAAATGCGATCCCAGGGTGCCGATGTGTATATAGGCTGGGACCTGGTGTAGGCCCCAAGCCTGCCTTGAGTATCCCCCAGTGCCAAAGTCAGTATAGCACTGACATTACAATGCAATGCACTATAGGTATAGTGCATTGTATTTTAAAAGCAATCAAAAGATGGCCTGTTATGGTCTACTTGCATGATTATTAAAGGGAGTCTTTCACCGAATATGACCATTACAGACCACTCAGATCAGGTTCTCCATTACTTTCCCCAGATTATTATGGTACCTTTCATATTGCAGTCCATCGCCGATTTGCTCCAAAAAATACTTTTATACCATATGGTAATTAGGTTCTGAAGGTGCCCAGGCCCCTGGGCGCTTTGCTTACCAAACCCCTCCTCTTTCACCCCTCTGGCTAGCCCTAGTTTAATTTGATTACCTCCTCCTCTCTGTCGGAAAATCCAGCGTCCTAGCCGCTCCACACATTCCCGGCGTGTGCGCACTGCATTGCCCATTATGGGCAGAGGAACAGGGACTTTCAATGTGCATGCGCCAGCCTGCACAACCCGATCCAGCCGGCAGAGGCACGGGATTTCAGACGAAGAGGAGGAGGTAATCAGATTAACCTCTTTAGGACATAGGATGTACAGGTACGCCCTTATGTCCTGGTACTTAAGGACACAGGGCGTACCTGTACTCCCTGTGTATTTTCGATCACTGCCGTGCGGCTGGCGGTGATCGGAACCCGGTGCCTGCTCAAATCATTGAGCAGGCACCTAGGCTAAGTGCGCAGGGGGGTCCCGTGACCCCCCCATGTCAGCGATCGCAGCAAACCGCAGGTAAATTCAGACCTGCGCTTTCTGCAGTTTCTGATCCCCGCGGTCCCTGACAGCAGGGATCAGAAACTTTTGTATTCCTAAAATATATCTTTATCTCCCCCCCTGCACCCCTGAGTGATTTTATCCTGGTGGGAGGTGCAGGGGGAGGGTTGCGGGCGGTGCGGGAGGCGGGCGGTGTGGCAGGCGGGATCGCAATCCCCCGCCCGTCTCCCCTTGAATAATCGTTGGTGGCCAGTGGGTATACCAGGGTGTCAGCACATTGCTGACACCCTGGTATAAACGGCTGACATCTGTAATGCGATGTCAGCCGTTTAACCCTTTCCATACCGCGGTCCGTACGGACCGCTGTATGGAAGAGGTTAACAGTCAGGGAGCTCCCTCCCTCTCCCATCGGGGGGCTGCTGTGCCTTTGCAGCCCCCCGATGGGAGAGGGAGAGAGCCCCCAGACAGCTCCTCTCCTTACCCTTCCCTGTCTGCTCAGTTGTAGCAGACGGGGAAGGTTCCCATGGCAACAGGACGCCTTCTCAGGCATCCTGCTGTCCATGGTGCTGAACAGATCTGTGCTAAAGGCATAGATCTGTTCAGACAAAGTGTAAGTAAAATACAGTACAAAACACTATATAGTGTACTGTACTGTATTATACAGACATCAAACCCACTGGATCTTCAAGAACCAAGTGGGTCTGGGTAAAAAAAAATGTGAAAAAAGTGCAAAAAATGTAAAAATCAAAAAACACATTTATCACTGATTAAAAACGAAAAAAAAAAAAAATTCCCTACACATGTTTGATATCACCGGGTCCGTAACGACCTTATCTATAAAACAGTCATGTTACTTTACCGGAACGGTGAACGCCCCAAAAAAAAAAAAAAAAACTATGATGAAATTGAAATTTTGCCCACCTTACTTCACAAAAAAGGTAATAAAAGTGATAAAAAAAACTCGGATGTACGCCAAAATAGTACCAATCAAACCATCACCTCATCCCGCAAAAAATGAGACCCTACCAAAGATAATCGCCCAAAAACTGAAAAAACTATGGCTCTCGGACTATGGAGACACTGAAACATGTTTTTTTTTGTTTCAAAAATGAAATCATTGTGTAAAACTTACATAAGTAAAAAAAATTGTATACATATTCGGTATCAACGCGTCCGTGACAACATGCTCTATAAAAATATTAGATGATCTAACCTGTCAGATGAATGTTGAGAATAACAAAAAATAAAAACGGTGCCAAAACAGCTATTTCTTGTTCCCTTGCCTCACAAAAAGTGTAATATAGAGCAACCAAAAATCATATGTACCCTAAACTAGTACCAACAATACTTCCACCCTATCCCGTAGTTTCTAAAATGGGGTACATTTTTGGGAGTTTCTACTCTAGGGGTGCATCAGGGGGGCTTCAAATGAGACATTGTGTCAAAAAAAAACGGTCCAGCAAAATCTGCCTTCCAAAACCGTATGGCATTCCTTTCTTCTGCACCCTACCGTGTGCCCGTACAGCGGTTTACAACCACATATCGGGTGTTTCTGTAAACTACAGAATCAGAGCCATAAATATTGAGTTTTGTTTGACTGTTATCCTTTGCTTTGTAACTGGAAAAAAAATATTAAAATGGAAAATCTGCCAAAAAAGTGAAATTTGGAAATTGTATCTCTATTTTTCATTAAATCTTGTGGAACACCTAAAGGGTTAACAAAGTTTGTAAAATCAGTTTTGAATACCTTGAGGGGTGTAGTTTCTTAGATGGAGTTTTTTGGAGTTTCTACTCTAGGGGGGCATCAGGGGGGCTTCAAATGAGACATGGTGTCAAAAAAACCAGTCCAGCAAAATCTGCCTTCCAAAACCATACGGCGCACCTTTCCCTCTACGCCCTACTGTGTGCCCGTGCAGTAGTTTACGGCCACATATGGCATGTTTCTGCAAACTAGAGAATCGGGGCAATAAAGCTTTTTGTTTGGCTGTTAACCCTTGCTTTGTTACTGGAAAAGATGGATTAAAATGGAAAATTTTCCCATAAATTGAAATTCTTAAATTTCATCTCCATTTGCCAATAACTCTTGTGCAACACCTAAAGGATTAACAAAGTTTGTAAAATCTGTTTTCAATACCTTGAGGGGTGTAGTTTCTTAGATGGGGTCACTTTTATTGAGTTTCTACTCTAGGGGTGCATCAGGGGGGCTTCAAATGGGACATGGTGTAAAAAAAAACAGTCCAGCAAAATCTGCCTTCCAAAAACCAAACGGCGCACTTTTCACTCTACGCCCCGCTGTGTGGCCGTACAGTAGTTTACAGCCACATATGGGGTGTTTCTGTAAACGGGGCAATAAAGATACAGTCTTGTTTGGCTGTTAACCCTTGATTTGTTAGTGGAAAAAATGGGTTAAAATGGAAAATTAGGCAAATAAATTAAATTCTCAAATTTCATCCCCATTTGCCAATAACTCTTGTGCAACACCTAAAGGGTTAACAAAGTTTGTAAAATCAGTTTTGAATACCTTGAGGGGTTTTGTAAATTTCAGAAAAATTTCAAGATTTGCTTCTAAACTTCTAAGCCTTGTAACATCGCCAAAAAATAAAATATAATTCCCAAAATAATTCAAACATGAAGTAGACATATGGGGAATGTAAATTCATCAAAATTTTGGGGGGTATTACTATGTATTACAAAAGTAGAGAAACTGAAACTTTGAAATATTCAAATTTTTCCAAATTTTTGGTAAATTAGGTATTTTTTTATGCAAAATTTTTTAGCAGTGTCATAAAGTACAATATGTGACGAAAAAACTATCTTAGAACGGCCTGGGTAAGTGAAAGCGTTTTAAAGTTATCAGCACTTAAAGTGACACTGGTCAGATTTGCAAAAAAATGGCCTGGTCCTAAGGTGAAATAAGGCTGTGTCCTTAAGGGGTTAAACAAGAGAGGGCCAGAGGGGTGAAAGAGGAGGAGTTTGATAAGCAAAGCGCCGAGGGGCCTGGGCACCGGCCGCATGAACGCCGCCCCTGGGCACCTTCAGAACCTAATTACCATATGGTATAAAAGTGTTTTTTGGAGCAAATCGGCGATGGACTGCAATATGAAAGGTACCATAGTAATCTGGGGAAAGTAATGGAGAACCTGATCTGAGTGGTCTGTAATGGTCATATTCGGTGAAAGACTCCCTTTAAGTAATTAACAAAAGGTTAAAAAAAAACATTTATTAACTAAAAATATTCTAATAAAAAAATGTTTTTTTTCAATTGAAAATATGATTTGAATAAAAAAAAATCCCAAAATAAAATCTCCTCCACATGTTTGGTATCGCCACCTCTGTAACAACCTGCACTACACAAATATCATGTAAATTATCCCCCACTCTGAACACTGTATAAAAAAAAAGGTAATTGAAGCCCTTCAGTCTCAGGTGCCATCTAAGTAAGGGCCTTAATTTAGGTCAGGGATCGTCCAGTGTCTTAACGGACAGCCAATTGGATCCTCCGGCTCAGTGCTGATGAAATTTTTTGGGGTCTTCCACTTGACTTTTTTGTTCCATAACCCTCAGGAACATTTAAAAAATTCCAAATGACTGTCTTACTGCGTCCCACCTCAGGAGCGATGGCGCGCTGTCAGAGACCCTGCTTATGCAGTTCAACAACCCGACCACGTTCAAAAAGGGAGAGTTTTTTTGCCTTTGCCATCACAACGTGTGACTACCTGACAGAAAATGACAATGAATCCACATCTTTGCACAGATTTGGCCTTTTAAAGGCATGTGGTCCTAAACTTTTGATCAGCTGAAAAACAGCCTGTTTCAGTTTATTCGTTGTTTTCATTAAATTGAATGCTCAAAAAATGTTTTGACTGCCATTTCTTCTTGTTGCATGTTGAAGCTCTACTTGGAACCTTGTTAAGATCCAGCCATGCTAAATATGATTTTTTGCCATTTTTCAAGTGGTCTTAAACTTTTGATCAGGACTGTATTAAAACTGCATTTTTCTCCGCAATGCGGGCACATATGAACATGGGACCAACACAGATGCCTTCAGCTGCCAAGTGCACATGTAACAGGTCAGCCAGTGTCATAGGTACAGAACTGCCGACAGATGCCCTTTAAATGGCTCATACTCCTATATGCATACATAAACAATTTCCTTCATACTTTTTTTTTTTTAGAACTAATATTTTTTCATATAAAGATTATTTTTATTTTTTTCTAGAATTTACAGTACCATAATCTTTCTGCCCCGTGGATTCACATGTAGCTGCGATCTGATATGAATGATGTGACTTGCTTGCATTTTTATGAAGGAAAGTACAGATATAGGATTTGCAGACATAAATAGGAGAAAAATCCCCTTTACTTGGTTTCTGTGGTCGGAAAAGTGAAACTGATCCTTAAAAGAACCTTTCCTGACATCACTTCCATTTGATTCTTTGCTGATACTGTTGACCGGACACAGACAATGGAAGAGATCTGACTAAGGGTTTGAGAAAAAGGAGTGCCTGTATGATATAACCTGGGAAAGTCTGATTATAAATTTTTTACCATCAACAGGGGTGCACCTCCAATGAGGCCAGGTGACGAGACCTAGAGACAAGATGGGGCAGTGGCAGGGCCATGAGAAATTAGTGCTTCCATTGTGGAAGTGCTCATCTCTCAATATTCATGTGCATTACAGTATGCCTTTATCAGTAGGGGTGGAGGGGGGAGGGGGGCGATCGCCGTTTCAAATTTTGAAATTTGGCAGCAGAAAGGCTAGGTGGACCCCTGACCGTCAATGACCCTCATTTCACTGCTATTACCAGGACGTAGCTATGGAGAGTGCAGAGGTATCAGCTACGGTACATCTAGGTCCTGGAGCCTGAGATGCCCAAATGATCCTCTGCCTCATAAGAAGACACCAATGTTCAGATTTCACCGTGCAACGTAGGAAAACTTGTACTGGCCCCCACGCAGGTTTCCAGTGTGCGTGCGTCAAATACTCCCCGTCAAAATAAAGCACGACCGCGCAAATTGTGTGACGGTGTCCGCAAATAGTGACGTGCCGGCAGACAAGCTGTGCACACATCATCATGTGTGGCTGTATTACACAGAAGTGACCCTGCTGTAGTGGCCAGCATTGGAGTTGTCTCATTCTTAGACTTAAGGCTGAATGCACACAGCCATGGAACACGGATGTGAGCGGTCCGTGGTATCCCGGCCTGGCATCCTGCTGACAGCAGGAGCGCACGGCATCATTGGTTGCGCTTCATGCCGCCGCCGCACTACAGTAATACACTTGTATGATCAATACGAGTGTATTACTGTAGTGCAGCGGCGGCATGTATAGTGTCCCACTAGGTAAATGTGGGCACTACACAAGGGTCAATTGGGCCACGTTGTTCCCACCTCCTGCGGGACAGGGTCACTGTGTTTTATATCATGTTTTTATGTGTATTTTTCCTGTTTTCACCTGTGCCAGGCCTGTTAGGGGTAGTTCCTCCTCCCAGACAGTAGAGGGAGCTAGGGAACCCCTTAGTATTTATAGTCAGTTCCAGCTCAAGGTGAGTCAGTCTGTGTGTAGTCAGAAGTCAGTGTGGACTTTAGCTAGGCAGCAGCTGAAGTGGAGCTTCTGACATGCAGCTAGATTTGGCACCATTGAGCTGCTGCCAGTTCCCCACGGCCCAGTGGTAGTTGTAAGGCCACTGAGAAGTCCTAATGCTTTGCTGCCATACGGTTTACAGGACCCCCTGCCTGCTTCAATTACTAAAGCCAAGTTGTGCCTGCTGTTCTTGCACTTTACCCTTTTAACCCCCTTTTCAGGTTGAGTAGGGGATATTACAGCACTATTTTTATATCCCAGGACTTGGCAGGGAAAATATCCCTGAGATGTGGACTTTTGTGCTGTGACTTTTATTAAACTTAAAGAATTGTGCCCAGAGATGACCCCAGTGCTTGTGGGCCTCTGAGATGCTGTTTTATGGGACTATTGCATTTTATTAATATGGACTATCCTGGTTATCCTTGATACGCTGTACCAGGTCAGCGCCCATGTCCCCTGTTCTATCCTGCATGGAGAGAATGATGCCCCTTTTCACCGCACTTGCTCCTTTGCCAGCGGAGCTGCCTGATATTTTATTGCAAATGTAGATGTATGTGCCTGCTTTGCATTTTTGTCTTTCAGGTGACAGTTTCCAGCTGGGCAGGCCCCCCTGTGTTGCACCGAGGATGGGCAACCTCAAAGCAGCGGGGTATGTAGTGTCCCACTAGGTAAATGTGGGCACTACACAAGGGTCAATTGGGCCACGTTGTTCCCACCTCCTGCAGGACAGGGTCACTGTGTTTTATATAATGTTTTTATGTGTATTTTTCCTGTTTTCACCTGTGCCAGGCCTGTTAGGGGTAGTTCCTCCTCCCAGACAGTAGAGGGAGCTAGGGAACCCCTTAGTATTTATAGTCAGAAGTCAGTGTGGACTTTAGCTAGGCAGCTGAAGTGGAGCTTCTGACATGCAGCTAGATAGCCCAGGCTCCTAGCTTGCCACCAGGAGAAGGGTTTGCCTCCTGAGAACACCAAGTTCCCTTAAAGGTGCAGTGCAGAGCCAAGTGTATTCCCAGCCAAACAGAGAGCTGAAGGGCAGAAGGATATTCTACAGCAAGGATATATATACCAGAGGAAGTTTTCCCTAGCCAAGGATAAAGCCAGCTATAGGGCATACAGACCTTGGAGAAAGACAGACAGGATTCTGAGGAAAAGTGCAGCCTGATCTGTAAGTGTAAGACATTGCCTGCCGTTTTTATATCAAGCCTGCCTGTTACAACCTGTTTACATGTGGAACTGACCAAAGACTGTAAATAGTTGAACTGTTTCAGTAAAGGAAGTTCTGGTTCACTGCAACATTGTGTTTCTCAATTATTCCTACAATAAATCGGTGTGGCACCGTTACCGGCACTGGTGTCACGAGCTTAAAGGGATCTTGCCACCGGTACATAAAAAAACCTGCAACATCCAGGGCACCTCACCTACCACCTGGCCTGGTCCCTATATACAGAGAGTGCCCCAGAGGACCGCTGTGCCAGCCTCTCCATCACTGCTGTATGCCTGCCCAGGGTATATAAAAGACTGTGAGTACCATAACCACCCTCGGTTACTAACTACCCCTGTGACCTCACCATTCGCCTCACCCTGCAGTGCTGCGTACTACACATGAAGCGCATGGAATTGTAGCAACCAATGACGCCGTGCGCTCCTGCTGTCAGCAGGATGCCAGGCCGGGATACAATGGACCGCTCATGTCTGTGTTCCACGGCTGTGTGCATTCGGCCTTAGACGAAGTCCTGCAATGCGAGAATATCTGAAAATGTTCAAATATATAAAAAAAGAAAGAAAAACTGCACTTTCCCCATTAAGACTGCTTTATTATGTAAAAAAATATATAAAGGAAAAACAAATTACACAGAATTGGCATCACCACATTCATAATGACCCAAACTATGACATTTATTTTATTATTTAAAAGGAATGTGTTTTCAATACATGCTTTTGCTTGATCTATGGACTTCACATACCATACATGCAAAAAAGTGAGCCTCATTTAAAACTGGGAGCAATCCCCAGACATGTTTCCAAGTTAACAAATGGCTTCATCAGGGGTTCAAGTTTAAAGGGGTTCTCCGGTCTTTTAATATTGATGACCTATTCTCAGGACGCCCCCAACCGATCAGCTGTATGAGGAGACGTCTCCCATCTCTCTTCTTGCTCGCTGTTGTTTTGTCATAGACCGCAGCAGCAGGAACAGACAAGCCAAGCCAGACGGGGTGGCAATAGGACCCTACTTCTTAAACAAAGAGAAGCGTACTGGATATCTAAACTTGGAACATTAACACCTAATGGACTTAACTGTGAATGCGATTTCTTTATCAATGTATAATCTTTAAACCAAAAAACCTGACCTAAAGGGGCCACATAAATCTTAAAGCATCACCTATTAGCAATATGTGTATACCCAATACATACAGTCCTGATCAAAAGTTTAAGACCACTTGAAAAATGGCAAAAAATCTTATTTTACACTGTTGGATCTTAACAAGGTTCCAAGTAGAGCTTCAACATGCAACAAGAAGAAATGGGAGTGAGACAAAACATTTTTTGAGCACTCAATTTAATGAAAACAATGAATAAACCGAAACAGGCTGTTTTTCAGCTGATCAAAAGTTTAGGACCACACCTCCAAAAAAAAAACTAAACTCCCCCCAAAACAGAAATCCAACCTCCAAACATGAACTCAGTAATGAGTAGCTCCGCCGTTATTGTTTACCACTTCAAAAATTTGTTTCGGCATGCTTGATGCAAGCGTTTCCATGAGATGATTGGGAACATTTCTCCAAGTGGTGAAGACGGCCGCACGAAGGCCATCTACTGTCTGGAACTGTTGTCCATTTTTGTAAACTTCCCTTGCCATCCATCCCCAAAGGTTCTCAATTAGGTTTAGATCAGGGGAACACGCAGGATGGGCCAAAAGAGTGATGTTATTCTCCTGGAAGTAGTCCCTTGTCCTGCGGGCATTGTGTACTGTAGCGTTGTCCTGTTAAAAACCCATTCGGTACCACACAGACGAGGGCCCCCAGTCATGAGGAATGCTCTCTGCAACATCTGGACATAGCCAGCGGCCGTTTGACGCCCCTGCACTTCCTGAAGCTCCATTGTTCCACTGAAGGAAAAAGCACCCCAGACCATTATGGCTCCCCTCCACTGTGGCACGTAGAAAACATCTCAGGTGGGATCTGCTTGTCATGCCAGTAACGTTGGAAACCATCAGGACCATCAAGGTTAAATTTTTTCTCATCAGAGAATAAAACTTTCTTCCACCTTTGACATGTTTGGTGCTCTCTTGCAAAGTCCAAACGAGCAGTTCTGTGGCGTTCAAGGAGACGAGGTCTTTGAAGACGTTTTTTGCTTTTGAAGCCCTTCAGTCTCAGATGCCATCTGATGGTTATGGGGCTGCAGTTAGCACCAGTAAGGGCCTTAATTTGGGTCGAGGATTGACCAGTGTCTTGACGGACAGCCAATTGGATCCTCCAGCTCAGTGCTGATGAAATTTTTTTGGGTCTTCCACTTGACTTTTTTGTTCCATAACCTTCAGGATCATTAAAAAATTCCAAATGACTGTCTTACTGCATCCCACCTCAGCAGCGATGGCGCGCTGTGAGAGACCCTGCTTTTGCAGTTCAACAACCCGACCACGTTCAAAAAGGGAGAGTTGTTTTGCCTTTGCCATCACAACGTGTGACTACCTGACAGAAAATGACAATGAATCCACATCTTTGCACATATTTGGCCTTTTAAAGGCATGTGGTCCTAAAATTTGGATCAGCAGAAAAACATCCTGTTTCAGTTTAATCGCTTTTTTCTATTAATTAAAAGCTCAAAAAGCTAATTTCTTCTTGTTGCATGTTGAAGCTCTACTTGGAACCTTGTTAAGATCCAACAATGTAAAATATGATTTTTTGCCATTTTTCAAGTGGTCTTAAACTTTTGATCAGGACTGTACAATAATCACAAAACAAAATGTAGTTAAAAATATATCTTTATTGATACCACTAAAAAATTTCACATTTAAAAAAAAAAACATATAGAAATCCACACAGTACATGAAGGAGGGACAACTGGAAAGAGGGCTGGCCAAATTTCATACTCTGTGTATATCAATGACCGATTTCTCAATTGATGACGTAGCATAAAGCAGGTACATAGCCTTGGTATCAACAGTGTAGCATACATATCGTAAAGAGGTACCAAAGGCTATAATATGTGTAATCAAATACCTAGTTGTAAAAAGGGTCCATTAACCATAACAGATAAGTATCAATTACATAAATATATGGAGTCAAAAATGCAAGTATTAGTATAGAAAATCTAATATATATAAGTGCCAAGGCACAAAGATAATGTCACAACCAGACAGCTGAGAAGCTCTGACAGAAGCCTTTCAGAACCTCCTCCTTGAGTTTTCTTTGTTTTGAATTTCAGTTCCTCATCTGGTTAGCCTCTCTCAGCTGTCATGTAGTTGGACTGATTGCATCCCTTTACATTCCTCCCCATAATGCATTAGTGTGCAGCTTATACAACTTCCTGGAGTGTGTGTGCATGCCGATCCTATTTTCCAGCCTTCTACAAGATAAGTGCTGTACATTTATTTGTGATTTTCTGTTTGCTGGATCCCAGGTGACCCTGACTCCCTCCGTGTCTAGTGTAGGGAGCCGGTGGTCGTGTCCCCTCACTATTGTAGGGTGTTAAGGTGGTATATAGTCGAGGTACGTGGATATGCGATCATCCACCATTGGGATTTTCGCATAGGCTGAGCAGACAGGGAGAGAGCCAATTCTGATGCAGGGGTCTCCCTTTTGTTCATTAGTTTTGTATCCAGTGAGTCATATATTCATTTTGCATTGTCTTGTTTCCTGTACACCTTCCGTGACATTATAAGCCGCCAAAACCGTCTCAAGCATGGATCCGGTTTCACTTTTAAATGAACGTTTCCAGGGTCTTTCATTGGAGGTAGCTGATCTCCGTAAGACTCTTTCTCAGTTTCTAGTGACCGGTTCAGCTTGCGTTCATGGAGTTTGTTCTGAGCCTAAGATCTCGCTCCCGGATACGTTCTCCGGGGGTAGTGAGAATTTTGTGCGTTTCAGAGAGGCTTGCAAACTCCATTTTCGCCTTCTTCCCCATTCCTCTGGTGATGAGGAACGGAGGGTGGGGATCATTATATCGCTGCTCAGGGGTAACGCTCAGTCGTGGGCCTTTTCGCTGCCGGTGGGGGCACGGCCCCTCCGTTCAATGGATGAATTCTTTTTAGCCCTGGGTCAGATATATGATGATCCGGATCGTATTGCTTTGGCTGAGTCTAGACTACGTCTGTTATGCCAGGGTAAACAATCCGCAGAGATATACTGCTCAAAATTTCGGAGATGGGCAGCTGATACTGGTTGGAATGATGCTGCACTCCGAAGTCAATTTTGCCATGGTCTTTCAGAGGGATTGAAAGATGCATTTGCCTTTCATGAGAGGCCTATCTCCTTGGACTGTGCTATGTCTCAGGCCGTTTGTATTGACAGGCGTCTTAGAGAGAGAGGAGAGATCTCTCCTTCCTGTCATACTCAGTCCCAGGACAGTGCAGCGGTCTCATTCTATGCGCAGGGGTCTCAGTTGCTGTCAGCCCCTTCTGAGCAGGAGCCCATGCAGCTGGGGTTGATTGCCTCTGACAATAGAAGATTCAGCCCGCATGGGAAGGTTTGTTGTTGTTGTTGTGGAGGTATAAATCATTTGGCAAATGTTTGTCCCTCTAGGAGATTCAGGCAGTTTTCTGGGAGTAATAAAGAAACAAAAAGGAAAAAATCTTTTAAAAATGTTCCATCTGTTACTATTGGCAGGGTTGAGGCGGAAATTGAAGGTTTTCCGTTTGCTTGTAGTTCCCGTTTTGTCCTGCCTGCCCGGGCGGCGCTAGAGAGCAAGAACATTTTTTGTGAGATTTTTGTAGATAGTGGAGCAGCTGTCAATCTCATTGATAATCATTTTGCGATAACTCATGGTTTCCAGGTATGCACTTTGGGAAAGGATATTCCTGTTTTTGCAATTGATTCCACTCCACTTTCTCAGAAATCATTAAAAGGCATAGTTCACAATATTCGTTTAATTGTGAGTGATGCTCATGTTGAGGATGTGTCATGTTTCGTCCTTAGCGGATTACCTACTCCTCTTGTGTTGGGGCTGCCCTGGCTCACTAAACATAACCCCACCATTGATTGGCAAGCGAGGCAAATAAATGGTTGGAGTGACTTTTGCAGAGAGAATTGCCTCACGACATCTGTTTCTGAGGTTTCTACTAAGGCTACTTTCACACTAGCGTTCGATCGGATCCGTTCTGAACGGATCCGATCATAATAATGCAGACGGAGACTCCGTTCAGTACGGATCCGTCTGCATTATTTTAGCATAAAAACAGCTAAGTGTGAAAATAGCCTCGTACGGATCCGTCCAGACTTTCAATGTAAAGTCAATGGGGGACGGATCCGCCTGAAGATTGAGCCATATTGTGGAATCTTCAAACGGATCCGTCCCCATTGACTTACATTGTAAGTCTGGACGGATCCGCACGGATCCGCACGCCTCCGCACGGCCAGGCGGACACCCGAACGCTGCAAGCAGCGTTCAGCTGTCCGCCTGTCCGTGCGGAGGCGAGCGGAGCGGAGGCTGAACGCCGCCAGACTGATGCAGTCTGAGCGGATCCGCTCCATTCAGACTGCATCAGGGCTGGACGGCTGCGTTCGGGTCCGCTCGTGAGCCCCTTCAAACGGAGCTCACGAGCGGACAGCCGAACGCTAGTGTGAAAGTAGCCTGAGACTGTACCATCTTTTCTCTCTGAATTTTCAGATGTCTTCTCTGAGAGTGGAGTTCAGGATTTGCCCCCGCACAGGGAGTACGATTGCCCTATTAATCTCATCCCAGGCACCAAGCTGCCTAAATCTCGTTTATACAATCTTTCCCAACCTGAGAGGATCGCTATGCGTGCTTATATCTCTGAGAGTCTGAGAAAAGGACACATACGACCCTCAAAGTCACCTGTTGCCGCTGTTTTTTTCTTTGTTAAGAAAAAAGATGGTTCTTTAAGACCTTGTCTGGATTTCAGGGAGCTGAACAGCATCACTATTCGTGACCCTTATCCGCTTCCTCTGATCCCGGACCTGTTTAACCAGATTGTTGGGGCTAAAGTTTTTTCCAAGTTAGATCTAAGAGGGGCATACAACCTGGTCAGGGTCAGAGAAGGAGACGAATGGAAGACGGCCTTCAATACCCCTGAGGGCCATTTTGAGAATTTGGTTATGCCTTTTGGTTTGATGAATGCCCCAGCCGTTTTTCAGCATTTCGTGAACAGCATTTTTTATCATTTAATGGGAAAATTTGTATTAGTGTATTTGGATGACATTTTGATTTTTTTCTCCTGATTTCAAAACTCATAAGGAACACTTACGTCAGGTCTTGCTCACCCTGCGGGAGAATAAATTATATGCGAAACTGGAAAAATGTGTGTTTGCGATTCCAGAAATTCAATTTCTGGGGTTTCTTCTCTTCGCTTCTGGTTTTCGCATGGACCCCGAGAAGGTCCGCGCTGTGCTTGAGTGGGAGCTTCCTGAGAATCAGAAGGCGCTGATGCGTTTTTTGGGCTTTGCCAATTATTACAGGAAGTTTATTTTGAATTATTCCTCTATTGTTAAACCACTCACTGATATGACCAGAAAGGGGGTAGATTTTTCTTCCTGGTCGGTAGAGGCGCGTAAGGCCTTTTCTAATATCAAGGAGAGTTTTGCTTCCGCTCCCATCTTGGTACAACCTGATATTTCTCTACCCTTCATAGTTGAGGTTGATGCTTCTGAGGTGGGTGTGGGTGCGGTCTTGTCTCAGGGTTCCTCTCCTGCCAAATGGCGACCGTGTGCCTTTTTCTCGAAGAAACTCTCCTCCGCAGAGAGAAATTACGATGTGGGAGATAGGGAATTGTTGGCCATCAAGTTGGCTTTTGAGGAATGGCGCCATTGGCTAGAGGGAGCCAGACACCCTATTACCGTGTTTACTGACCATAAAAATCTGGCCTACTTGGAGTCAGCCAAGCGTCTGAAACCCGAGACAGGCCAGATGGTCTTTGTTCTTTTCAAGGTTTAGTTTTGTTGTCACGTTCCGCCCTGGGGTTAAGAATGTGAAGGCAGATGCCCTGTCACGTTGTTTTCCAGGAGGTGGGAATTTTGAAGACCCGGGTCCCATTTTGGCTGAAGGTGTGGTGGTCTCTGCTCTTTTTCCTGAATTGGAGGCAGGGGTGCAGGCAGCCCAGTCAGAGGCTCCTGATCTTTGTCCTCCTGGGAGGTTGTTTGTGCCTCTCGCTTTAAGACACAAGATTTTTAAGGAACACCATGATACGGTCCTTGCTGGGCACCCGGGGGCAAGAGCCACAGTGGATCTCGTCGCTTGGAGATTCTGGTGGCCTGCGCTTCGTAAGTCGTTTAAGGGTTTTGTGGCAGCCTGCGAGACTTGCGCTCGTGCCAAAGTCCCTCATTCACGGCCATCAGGTCCTCTCCTTCCCTTACCCATTCCTTCCCGTCCTTGGACACATCTGTCCATGGACTTCATAACGGACCTGCCTCGTTCCTCGGGGAAGACTGTGATTCTGGTGGTGGTGGACCGTTTTAATAAAATGGTGCATTTCATCCCTTTTCCTGGTTTGCCCAATGCTAAGAAGCTGGCGCACGAATTTATTGATCACATTGTCAAATTGCATGGTATTCCTTAAGACATAGTCTCTGATAGGGGCACGCAGTTTGTTTCCAGATTATGGAAGGCTTTCTGTTCTCGCTTGGGGGTTTGGTTGTCATTCTCTTCTGCTTTCCACCCGCAGTCGAATGGCCAGACAGAGCACGTCAATCAGAATCTGGAGACATATCTGCGCTGTTTTGTGGCAGAGAATCAGGAGGATTGGTGTTCTTTTTTGTCCCTTGCTGAGTTTGCTTTAAATAACCGTCGTCAGGAGTCCTCTGATAAGTCACCATTTTTTGGTGCATATGGGTTTCATCCGCAGTTTGGGACTTTCTCGGGAGAGGGGTCTTCTGGTTTACCTGATGAGGACAGATTCTCCTCGTCTTTGTCTACTATTTGGCAAAAGATTCAGGATAATCTAAAGAGCATGAGTGAGAGATATAAGCGTGTGGCAGATAAGAGACGTGTGCCTGGTCCGGACCTGAATGTTGGTGATCTAGTGTGGTTGTCTACCAAGAATATCAAATTGAAGGTTCCCTCCTGGAAGTTGGGTCCTAGGTTTATTGGGCCTTACAAAATCCTGTCTGTCATCAATCCTGTTGCCTACCGTCTTGATCTTCCTCAGACTTGGAAGATCCATAATGTTTTTCATAAGTCCTTATTGAAACCTTATGTTCAACCCATTGTACCCTCGCCTTTGCCTCCTCCTCCGATTATGGTTGATGGGAATCTTGAATTTCAGGTGTCTAGGATTGTGGATTCTCGTCTTGTCCGCGGTTCTCTCCAGTACCTCGTTCATTGGGAGGGTTATGGTCCTAAGGAGAGGATGTGGGTCCCAGTGATGGACATTAAGGCCACTCGTCTCATCAGGGCTTTCCATAGGTCCCATCCTGAGAAGGTGGGCTCTGAGTGTCCGGAGTCCACTCGTAGAGGGAGGGGTACTGTCACAACCAGACAGCTGAGAAGCTCTGACAGAAGCCTTTCAGAACCTCCTCCTTGAGTTTTCTTTGTTTTGAATTTCAGTTCCTCATCTCGTTAGCCTCTCTCAGCTGTCATGTAGTTGGACTGATTGCATCCCTTTAAATTCCTCCCCATAATGCATTAGTGTGCGGCTTATACAACTTCCTGGAGTGTGTGTGCATGCTGATCCTATTTTCCAGCCTTCTACAAGATAAGTGCTGTACATTTATTTGTGATTTTCTGTTTGCTGGATCCCAGGTGACCCTGACTCCCTCCGTGTCTAGTGTAGAGAGCCGGTGGTCGTGTCCCCTCACTATTGTAGGGTGTTCAGGTGGTATATAGTCGAGGTACGTGGATATGCGATCATCCACCATTGGGATTTTCGCATAGGCTGAGCAGACGGAGAGAGCCAGGTCTGATGCAGGGGTCTCCCTTTTGTTCCTTAGTTTTGGATCCAGTGAGTCATATATTCATTTTGCATTGTCTTGTTTCCTGTACACCTTCCGTGACAGATAAATACTATTTACATATACTATGTAGGAGCCCATAAATAGAGAAACATTAAATTGATAAAATAAAGTGCAAATGCATTTGTAAGTGCCAAAAAACAAAGACATATACTATTAAATTCAACTATGCAGGGGCCCATACATACAAAGAACTCAACTCATGTTATGTAAAGTGCAAGTGCATATCCAACCACAGAGGTACCAGAATCCGCCCAACTATCTCATAAGCCAGCACAAACCATCCTAGTGTCCCTCACTTACCCAATGTGTTTCACCGATTGGCATCGTCAGGGGAAAGTGAGGGAGAGTGGGGTGGCTGTCTATTTATATAGGTAAACAATTACAAAAACATAAATCACCTGTGTGTCGTACAATGCCTCACAGTGTCCCGGATTTATCGAAACACCCCCCCAACATTACGTATCCCGACACATGGGAAAAACCTCCGTATGCTCATTGGAGCATCGGGTATTACTCATAGTCACACAAGATCAGATGTAAGGCAAACGCCACTATCCTAGATGGCCACCGTTGTTATTAGCGCATGCTCAGTTCCATCACCGTCATATGATTAAGTCACGTGACCCCAGTTGTACATAGTGACGCTCGCTTTAAAGGTAATAAGTATATACAGTGGGATGCGAAAGTTTGGGCAACCTTGTTTATCGTCATGATTTTCCTGTATAAATCGTTGGTTGTTACGATAGAAAATGTCAGTTAAATATATCATATAGGAGACACACACACAGTGATATTTCAGAAGTGAAATGAAGTTTATTGGATTTACAGAAAGTGTGCTATAATTGTTTAAACAAAATTAGGCAGGTGCATACATTTGGTCACTGTTGTTGTTGTCATTTTATTGATTCCAAAACCTTTAGAACTAATTATTGGAACTCAAATTGGCTTGGTAAGCTCAGTGACCCCTGACCTACATACACAGGTGAATCCAATTATGAGAAAGAGTATTTAAGGGGGTCAATTGTAAGTTTCCCTCCTCTTTTCATTTTCTCTGAAGAGTAGCAACATGGGGGTCTCAAAACCACTCTCAAATGACCTGAAGACAAAGATTGTTCACCATCATGGTTTAGGGGAAGGATACTGAAAGCTGTTTCCACAGTTAGGAACATATTGAGAAACTGGAAGACCACAGGTGGCAGACCAAGAAAAATCTCAGATAGACAGAAGCGACGAATGGTGAGAACAGTCAGAGTCAACCCACAGACCAGCACCAAAGACCTACAACATCATCTTGCTGCAGATGGAGTCACTGTGCATCGTTCAACCATTCGGCGCACTTTACACAAGGAGATGCTGTATGCGAGAGTGAAGCAGAGGAAGCCTTTTCTCCGCGCACAGCACAAAAAGTGCTGCTTGAGGTGGGCTAAAGCACATTTGGACAAGCCAGCTTCATTTTGGAATAAGGTGCTGTGGACTGATCAAACTAAAATTGACTTATTTGGCCATAACAAGGGGCGTTATGCATGGAGGAAAAAGAACACAGCATTCCAAGAAAAACACCTGCTACCTACAGTAAAATATGGTGGTGGTTCCATCATGCTGTGGCCAGGGACTGGGAATCTTGTCAAAGTTGAGGGACGTGTGGATTCCACTCAGTATCAGCAGATTCTGGAGACCAATGTCCAGGAATCAGTGACAAAGCTGAGGCTGCGCCGGGGCCGGATCTTTCAACAAGACAACGACCGTAAATACTGCTCAAAATCCACTAAGGCATTTATGCAGAGGAACAAGTACAACGTTCTGGAATGGCCATCTCAGTCCCCAGACCTGAATATATCTAAAAATCTGTGGTGTGACTTAAAGAGAGCTGTCCATGCTCGGAAGCCATCAAGCCTGAATGAACTAAAGATGTTTTATAAAGAGGAATGGTCCAAAATACCTTCAACCAGAATCTCATTGGAACCTACAGGAAGCGTTTAGAGGCTGTAATTTCTGCAAAAGGAGGATCTACTAAATATTGATTTAATTTCTTTTTTGTGGTGCCCAAATTTATGCACCTGCCTAATTTTGTTTAAACAATTATAGCACACTTTCTGTAAATCCAATAAACTTTATTTCACTTCTCAAATATCACTGTGTGTGTGTCTCCTATATGATATATTTAACGGACATTTTTTATCGTAACAACCAACGATTTATACAGGAAAATCATGACGATTAACAAGGTTGCCCAAACTTTCGCATCCCACTGTATAAAAAGGGGGGTATCATAAAGCATTGTGAAACATAATTGTAAACTTAGATAACCCTATTTCAAACCACATATCTCAACATACTTCAAATAACGTCACTTGACACTATTATGTGGTCCCGCTAATATTGGAACAACATATCACATGATCCTATTAAGTGATCTAATACAAGAGCGGTAAATTGTATCCTAAAGGGTACTGTAAGTATATATAGCGACACACAGGTGCACAGGTATATCCGATAAAAGATGCAATCTGGCGCAGTAAGATATATATTACGTACTGCATAATGATTAAGAAATTAAAAACTATTATCCATGGATGGCGATAACATAATGTTAAAGATTATAATAGTGCTAAAGTAATATATATGATGTGAAACAATCATAATTATATATAATAAATAATAAATAATTGAATAAAAAATAAATAAACTAACTGATTAGACACAGTGAGTGAAAAAAAACAGCAAGTGCAAAATACTGGGCATGCATCTATGTGCATAATCCATTGTCAACAGATGCATACCAAATAAAGTGAAAAGGTGAATGAAGTGAATAAAATATTATACTTATTGAAACTATTAGATAATAAAAGTAAAAGTGAAAAGAATAAATAAAATTGTATATAATAATAAAGTAATCGTATGTGTATAGTCCAGATGTACTAAGCCGCCATTATCTCAGGCGATTCCTTGTGCTGTTGCATATAGCCAGTTAGCCACCCATGTATCATAAGTTGAGGAAAGTCCTCATAACTGGATCTCATATTCCTATCCGCACCATCAGATGCCACCTACATGTATATACCTTTAGAAATAGAAAAACAAGAAAGAGAGAAAGGAATATTATTAAAAACAATAAAAAACAACCAAATACCGGTATATAAATTAACCAGAAGGGGATTATTACTCTGAAAGACTGATAGATAAGGGAAAGCACCAATAGGAGGCATATCCCCCATGTATTATTACAGAAAGGGTACAAAGCTATTATAGTAATTCAAACCCTGGGGGAATAAGGTACCTAGTCTGCGAATCCACATAGTTGCCTTCTGTGCAAGGATCTTCTTCCAATTTCCACCCCTGGTTGTCTGATATACGCGGTCTATTGCTCTAATCTTCAAACCACTTGGCTCGCTCTTGTGTATCAATTTGAAGTGCCTCGGTAATGGTTTGAGATGTGAGACAAACTCCTCTTCTGCTGCAGAAGCAATGTCCCGGACAGGTTCACGTACTCTTATTTATTTTATTTTATGCACTTATATAGCGCTACTATATTCCGCAGCGCTTTACAGATATTAGCATCCAACTGTCCCCAATGGGCCTCACAACCTAAGGTCTCTATCAGTAAGTCTTTGGAGTGTGGGAGGAAACCAGAGTACCAGAGGAAATCCACGCAAACACGGGGAGAACATACAAACTCCATGCAGATGATGTCCTTGGTCAGATTCGAACCTAGGATTCTTTTAAATTCCCTTGTAGTCATTCCGATATATATTTTCCCACATGGGCATGTAGCATGATATATCACACCAATGGTCGAACAATCTATCTTGTGAGTAATTTTATAGTTCGCCTGTCCCATAGCATTACTTTGTTATATTAGGGCATGCAAGACATTGTCCACATGGTGAGCATCCCTATTTCGGGCCCCTAGAGCCAAAAGCTCTCCCTGGTTGCTCACCTCTATGGTAACTCCGGACCAGCATATCCCTCAGACTTTTAGATCTTCTATAAGTAATTGTCGGTTGTACAGGTAAGTATTTGCTCAGACATCTATTGGATAACATTATAATCGTTATCAATGTGTAACCTGTAATGTATTATAACGTATTTTTATTCTTTTTTCAGACCCTCTGAATTACTTATCGCATCTGGTGAGGGTGAGAATTCTTCCCCTCCCCCCACCCAGGGTGGACAGACGTCCGGTTCTGGCTCCCTGTTCTCCAACCGGCACAGGGCCTGGACGGACATAGGGATGTCTACCCTTTCAGTAGCTCACGCGCAGACAGCAGCATTGTGCTGTCTGAGCGTGAGCTGCACCAACTGACTGAGGCTTCTCTCACCCCCAGTCAGTCACTAGCGCCGCAGACATGGCTCCCTGTGGCTGACTGAGGGGGAGAGAAGCACCCCGGCTGCCTCCAGCTCACCTTCCCCACAGAAATTGGCAATGGGGGGGGCTTCACGGAGGCGGGCGTGGTTTATTAGCTTGGGGCGTGGTCGGTGAGGTCCAGCTTTCTTGGGTGAAGCCAGTGGCCACCCTACCCCCACCCATTCCCCTCTTCCCCTAACCCTTCCCCGTTCCCTTTACTTAAGCAACGAGTTATGGTGGGCCGATGGGGGTAGTAAGAGTTTACTCACAATTCTGTACAGCTCCCTGGGCCGGCGTGCAGTGAATGGAAGGACAGCACCAGTTCCTTCGGGGCACACTCTGTTGTCCAGGGACTCCCGCCAGATGGTGGTTGAGGTGCCCTTGGTGATGTGGTTTTTAAGGTGCCGTGGAGGCAGGGTCCCTGGTGTTCGTGACGCCGGCACCGTAAGAAGCAATGAGGGATAGTGACAAATAAGGAAAGAGTCAGGAGTTAAACAAACTGGAACTTTACTCGAATAATTGCCTTGAGGTAGTTATAATCCAGTAGAATTGCTTTGGTTCACAATAAGATAGCAGAGCTGCAAATCCCAACAGGCTCAGTAGGACTGGTTAATACAGGCTTAGGTTTGGCTGTTGTGGGAAAGGTACTTTCTTTAGCTATGGCTTCCATCCAATAACCCAGACTTCTGGTACCTGGATCTTGATAAGAACTTTGCAGCCAACAGGGCGGTCTCCTTAGCGGCAGGCGACAGTCTTCTGCTCCATTCTTTGGACAGGTTGCCTTAACACACAAAAGTCCACTTCGTCCCTGGCTGTACGGTGGAACTACAGAAAGGATCCAGTAACCTCGGCCTTGATTCTCTCTTTATATTGCCCTACTGGAGAGTGCCAGGGGGCACACATCAGCAGCTACATGTTATACCTCTCTCCTCCACTAACCTCTCCTCTGATCTGATGTGACTGGCCTGTCATTTATATGTAATATGATGGCACCACCTCGTGGTGAAAAGATGTAATGCAGTTACCAGCCTGTTGTTAGGAATGTGCAGCTTAAAGGGAACCTGTCATGTGGATATTTGATTATAATCTAACTAATTATATACAATCATTAACTACTAAAAAGTGCCTTAGATGTATTCACTTACTGGTGTGACAGAAGGTTACCTCATAATATACACACAAAGATGCCACATGCTAATGAGCTGATTTGAGTCCAGCGTTTATTTAATTCAGAGCTATAGCCACTCCCCTGCCCGCCTGCTGCTGGTTCATATGGAAAAAAGGACTTCTGCACAAATTGGTCATAAAGTGTGATCTGATCTTCATCTAAGTCACAACAATAGACAATCACAGTCTGCTTAAACTAATAACACACAAAGAATTAAATGTTACCATGTTTTTATTGAACTCACCATGTAAACATTCACAGTGCAGGTGGAAAAAGTATGTGAACCCTTGGATTTAATAACTGGTTGAACCTCCTTTGGCAGCAATAACTTCAACCAAACGTTTCCTGTAGTTGCAGATCAGACGTGCACAACAGTCAGGAGTAATTCTTGACCATTCATCTTTACAGAACTGTTTCAGTTCAGCAATATTCTTGGGATGTCTGGTGTGAATCGCTTTCTTTAGGTCATGCCACAGCATCTCAATCGGGTTGAGGTCAGGACTCTGACTGGGCCACTCCAGAAGGCATATTTTCTTCTGTTTAAGCCATTCTGTTGTTGATTTACTTCTATGCTTTGGGTCGTTGTCCTGTTGCAACACCCATCTTCTGTTGAGCTTCAGCTGGTGGACAGATGACCTTAAGTTCTCCTGCAAAATGTCTTGATAAACTTGGGAATTAATTTTTCCTTCGATGATAGCAATCCATCCAGGCCCTGAAGCAGCAAAGTAGCCCCAAACCATGATGCCCCCACCACCATACTTCACATTTGGGATGAGGTTTTGATGTTGGTGTGCTGTGCCTCTTTTTCTCCACACATAGTGTTGTGTGTTTCTTCCAAACAACTCAACTTTGGTTTCATCTGTCCACAGAATATTTTGCCAGTACTGCTGTGGAACATCCAGGTGCTCTTGTGCAAACTGTAAACGTACAGCAATGTTTTTTTTGGACAGCAGTGGTTTCCTCTGTGGTATCCTCCCATGAAATCCATTCTTGTTTAGTGTTTTACGTATCGTAGATTCGCTAAGGGATGTTAGCATATTCCAGAGACTTTTGTAAGTCTTTAGCTGACACTCTAGGATTCTTCTTCACCTCATTGAGCAGTCTGCGCTGCGCTCTTGCAGTCATCTTTACAGGATGGCCACTCCTAGGGAGAGTAGCAGCAGTGCTGAACTTTCTCCATTTATAGACAATTTGTCTAACCGTGGACTGATGAACAGCAAGGCTTTTGGAGATACTTTTATAACCCTTTCCAGCTTTATGCAAGTCAACAATTCTTAATCGTAGGTCTTCTGAGAGCTCTTTTGTGTGAGGCATCATTCACATCAGGCAATGCTTCTTGTGAAAAGCAAACCCAGAACTGGTGTGTGTTTTTTATAGGGCAGGGCAGCTGTAACCAACACCTCCAATCTCATCTCATTGATTGGACTCCAGTTGGCTGACACCTCACTCCAATTAGCTGTTGGAGATGTCATTAGTCTAGGGGTTCACATACTTTTTCCACCTTCACTGTGAATATTTACATGGTGTGTTCAATAAAAACATGCTAACATTTAATTCTTTGTGTGTTATTAGTTTAAGCAGACTGTGATTGTATTTTGTTGTGACTTAGATGAAGATCAGATCACATTTTATGACCAATTTGTGCAGAAATCCATATCATTCCAAAGGGTTCACATACTTTTTCTTGCAACTGTATAGCCAGCTGCACTATATTCCTGCCATCTGCTGTTAGGCCTAAGGTGTACTGACTAGTGATGGGCGAACTTGTGTTTTCAAGTTCGGCATACAAGGTTCAGGTTATCTAAGAACTCTGTTATCTATTCCGCGGAGTTCACTCATCCCTAGCACTGACCCATTCATTTCTATGGGGCCATGCACACATCAGTGTTTTTTGTGGATCTATTTTTCCTTTCTGTAAATGATAGAACATGTCCCATTCTGGTCAGAATTGTGGATGAAAATAGCTTTCTATTAATAGGAGTGAGAAAAACACAGAATTCAGACTGCATTTGTATTTTGTGGACTGAAATACAGACACGGCCAGGTACAAGAGGCCTAAGGGTAAGGGGCCCTCAGAAATAAAATGTCAATACTACTCTGCTACTAGAACTGTTTAAACTGTTCTGCTCAGCTTTGTCTTCTGTGAAAGTCTACATATATAACGAACTTTGTTGTTTCTTAAATATTCTATATATTTTTTTTATATGAACATAGGCTGTTTCAAGTGCTGTGCATCTATATGTAGTGCAGTAAGTCTACTGTGTCATTTGCCACTTGTGCAGACTAGGGGCCCACCTTGCTCAGGGGCCACTGGGGGATTCATCTATACCCCTGTGAGACATATGAATCACGTTCACATATAAACTTGAATCTATATAAAAGTTGAACTCTTGCCATTTAAATCCTGGTCTGAGTAAGAAAGAACCTTTTAAGAATATATTTGTGCATCGGCTCAGCTTGGAGTCTAAGTTTAGGAATAGGGCATCATTTAGATTTATAGATAGATGTCTGGTTCACCGCCATCTGGAGTTTTTTTTTTATACAGGAAGTTTGTAAGTTCGCAGATCCTCTAAATAATATAGACCTAGACCAGACCCCTAAATAAATACTGACCTCCAATTCCTGACCTCCATTCCCTAAACAAATTCAGACCCCAGACCAGACCCCTAAATTGTAACACAGCTGGTGTGGACCCACTGTGTCACTAGAACAGTATTGGCTTGTGGCTATTCCCAAGGGCTTGTGGCTATTCCTAAGTTCACCCTTGAACCCATAACTAGGGATCTGGACTTCACTGTAAGGGAACCACCAGGCCTCTACCCCTCTGAGCAGTTTCTGTTCAAGTAACTGCTGACCCACGGAGGTCAAGAGACATCGAAACACAAGGATTGGGCAAAACCATAGTCGGGACAGGCTGGGGTCAGTGCAGGCAGAGTACATGCTATCCAATAAACATTCCGAGGTCAGGAAGGGAGAAGTCAGGACACGCAGTGAAGGGTCAGAATCCAGAAAACAGGAAACCTGGGCAAACAAAAATAAAACAGCACATCTTTGCAGGAACTAGCAAACTGGAACCTATTGCTTAGGCACCTTCCCACACAGGAAAGTGCCTAAAGTTCCCCAGGTGACCTGCCATTGGCCTTTTAAGAACCAAAAAAAGTGTGCCCTGCAGGCAGCAAGAGGCAGTGCTTGCCACAGCCTGCAAGAGGTAGACTAAAGCTATTTTGGCTGCCAGGGCCACCAGGGTAGAGGAGGAGAAGACCAGCAGGTTCCGTCCCCCAGAATGCAGAAGCAGGTGAGAGGCGCGGGGCAATGTCTGTAGATGGAAAGGAGAGTGCAGGAACAAGGAAAAGTGAGTGCAGTATCTGCAGGATGGTCAACCCGGGAGCATTGACCGCAATTCTGGGAGTCCAGGTGGTCTTGCCTTATTGCAAGGGTATGCAAGTGTGCTTCCTGTATACAGGGGGTAACGTGGCTTTGTATTAGAAATGTTTTGAAAAGCCAGTGAAATAAAATGCTCATCTCTAATTAAAATATTGTATTTACACGAAATTCAGAGAATCATTAATGGATGATATTTGGAGTTTTATTTGCACGCCCTTTTCTGGGGGGTATAATAATAATGTGTCTGTGTTGCAGAGAAGTCATGGAGAATTTGTCTACTAGTCATAATGAATCAGTCGGGTATTACCGCTTTCCAGTGACTGCTCCTATTTTTAGTCTGGAGTGGCCAGTCATATCAGTTTTGCAATATAAGAGTAGCGATAGCTAGACGAAATTTACTGAACCAGCAAAACACTGACTCATCTGCTGGAAAAAGCTCCCACCAGACTGATTCTCATTCATGCACAGGGTTCAGCTCAATGAAAAAGTACTTTATATGCAATTATTATCAGGGAGGATCATCGGGGTCTCTGTTCTAGCAAGAAGCTGAGCCTGATTTATCAGAACCGTCTTACAGAGTGTGCACTGGCTGATCCAAATGGTGACGGTCAGACCCCACCGACTTATAATGGCTCCTCAAGGGCTCGCTGTACAAGCCTCTTTTGGCACCCCGAGGATCAGCTGGTAAGGGTTTCTCCAGCGTGCTTGATGGATTCTTCTTTATTTACCTTGCTCAATGCCATACTTTCAATAGCGACTTTGACTGGTATAGCAGCTTTGTTCCATTTACTTTACTGGAGAAGTTCAAGGTATCTCAAAAGGGGCCCCATGTCACTTAAAGCCTTAAAAGAAAAAAATAACCTTCCAGGTAGCAACGCATGTGCAGTAGCTGCTCTCTAAGAGGAATTTCAGCTTTGGCAATGGCACAGACAGAAGACTGACAGGGCGAGGCAGAAGGTCTGTCCCTGTCAATCATACGGTAGGTGGGCGCTTCTTCTCCTGTTGGGAACAGCCCCACACAGGTGAAGAAGTCTGGCTTTGCTCATCTCTACATGGTATACACACCTTCCCTCCTTAATAGTTCTCAGCTCAGATCCTCTTTGGACAACCCCTTTAAGGATAAACCATCAAGTTTTAAAACCTACACAACCCCTTTAAATGGTTTATGCCACAAATGTAAAACTCACTTATCTGGATGACTTTCTTCTCTTTCTGTGGGTGGGTAGCAGCTCATCAAGCCTATAACTCCCAAGATGCATTGCAATTAGCTTGTGTTAACTCCTTCCTCCCCTCCTCAAAATAGTTCCTTACACACAGTACAGACCAATAGTTTGGACACACCTTCTCATTCAAAGAGTTTTCTTTATTTTCATGACTATGAAAATTGTAGATTCACACTGAAGGCATCAAAACTATGAATTAACACATGTGGAATTATATACATAACAAAAAAGTGTGAAACAACAGAAAATATGTCATATTCTAGGTTCTTCAAAGTAGCCACCTTTTGCTTTGATTACTGCTTTGCACACTCTTGGCATTCTCTTGATGAACTTCAAGAGGTAGTCACCTGAAATGGTCTTCCAACAGTCTTGAAGGAGTTCCCAGAGATGCTTAGCACTTGTTGGCCCTTTTGCCTTCACTCTGTGGTCCAGCTTACCCCAAATCATCTCGATTGGGTTCAGGTCTGGTGACTGTGGAGGCCAGGTCATCTGGCGCAGCACCCCATCACTCTCCTTCATGATCAGCCTGGAGGTGTGTTTGGGGTCATTGTCCTGTTGAAAAATAAATGATGGTCCAACTAAACGCAAACCGGATGGAATAGCATGCCGCTGCAAGATGCTGTGGTAGCCATGCTGGTTCAGTATGCCTTCAATTTCAAATAAATCCCCAACAGTCACCAGCAAATCACCATAACACCTCCTCCTCCATGCTTCATGGTGGGAACCAGGCATGTAGAGTCCATCCGTTCACCTTTTCTGCGTCGCACAAAGACACGGTGGTTGGAACCAAAGATCTCAAATTTGGACTCATCAGACCAAAGCACAGATTTCCACTGGTCTAATGTCCATTCCTTGTGTTCTTTAGCCCAAACAAGTCTCTTCTGCTTGTTGCCTGTCCTTAGCAGTGGTTTCTTAGCAGATATTCTACCATGAAGGCCTGATTCACACAGCCTCCTCTTAACAGTTGTTCTAGAGATGTGTCTGCTGCTAGAACTCTGTGTGGCATTGACCTGGTCTCTAATCTGAGCTGCTGTTAACCTGCGATTTCTGAGGCTGGTGACTCGGATGAACTTATCCTCCGCAGCAGAGGTGTGGGGCTGTTCCCAACAGGAGAAGAAGCGCCCACCTACCGTATGATTGACAGGGACAGACCTTCTGCCTCGTCTTCCTTTCCTGGGGCGGTCCGCATGTGAGCCAGTTTCTTTGTAGCGCTTGATGGTTTTTGTGACTGCACTTTCAAAGTTTTCCCAATTTTTCAGACTGACTGACCTTCATTTCTTAAAGTAATGATGGCAACTCGTTTTTTCTTTACTTAGCTGTTTTTTTCTTGCCATAATACAAATTCTAACAGTCTATTCAGTAGGACTATCAGCTGTGTATCCACCTGACTTCTCCACAATGCAACTGATGGTCCCAACCCCATTTATAAGGCAAGAAATCCCACTTATTAAACCTGACAGGGCACACCTGTGAAGTGAAAACCATTTCAGGTGACTACCTCTTGAAGCTCATCAAGAGAATGCCAAAAGTGTGCAAAGCAGTAATCAAAGCAAAAGGTGCCTACTTTGAAGAACCTAGAATATTACATATTTTCAGTTGTTTCACACTTTTTTGTTATGTATATAATTCCACATGTGTTAATTCATAGTTTTGATGCCTTCAGTGTGAATCTACAATTTTCATAGTCATGAAAATAAAGAAAACTCTTTGAATGAGAAGGTGTGTCCAAACTTTTGGTCTGTACTGTATATCCCTA